>NC_132782.1:64856330-65460393 GCF_048418805.1 Vulpes vulpes | reverse complement strand
TTTGGGTTTTTAAAACTCAGAGTAATCTGTGGTTAGTTTACATTTAAGAACCCCAAACATCTTTTACAGAATCATTCTTTATCAAACCAAGAAGAGATGAACATGGAGCAGGGATTGTTAATTCTCTCTTAAAATGTGGGGTCTTCATTGGCTGTGATGGCAGCTGCTTTGCCTTGGCCATTGGGCAATTCATCCGAACCTCCAATGGAGATTCTGTTTGCCCAGCTGTACTTTCAATGTTTCCACCCAACCTCCCCCGGCCCCTCAACCAGTTGTAGCTTCTTGGGCTTTGTGCATACAAATGGTCTCCACAGCTTGTTAAGTGATTACACTCTTTCACATACCACTACATGTGGAAACCAGGGTGGATTTCCAGCCCCTCCAGAGGAAAAGCCGGGGATCCTCAGCAACAGCAGTCTTAAAACTTGAAATGTCATTTTGCAGGAGGGGAAAAAGCCTCCAAGCTCAGCAAAATGTTTTTAGGCAACAATTCCTGGGGTTTCAGAGGCAATCCCTCTATGATTTTCAGGAACTCAGCCTCTGCTGTTGGGTCCATGTGTGAATGGTGCATATCAGCTCTTCCACTAACATCTTAGCCAAAGTTCTATTTTACTGGAATCCTCAAGCTTCTTTGTATTGTGTTTGAAGTGTACCTAAAAGTAAAGGAGGGGCTGGTTTAGTATCAAGGGTAGAGATCCCTGTAGAATCTAGTTGGTGGATCGCACTCCCAGGGTCCTCACTGTCCGTGGATCTGGTTTCCGGGGTCCATCAGCATAGAATTCTATTCTGCATATGCTCACCCATGGCTAATTTCTGGCCATCAATCAAAATGAGTAATTAAAGAGAAAAACAATCTGAATATTTGACCACGAAAGGAGTATTATTTGAATCCTAACCAATGAATGTGGCAAGGTAAACCTCAATCTAAGTCCTACATAAATTATCACAGATCCTAAAATATTGGGATTTCCTTGTTTAAATTACATATATAGGAAAAATCAAATAAGTATTCAAATCTGTTATTAGTAAGGTAAATGTTAATACTATGTAGGCTTCTTTAAAAATACATAAATAGGGGATCCCTGGGTGGCGCAGCGGTTTGGCGCCTGCCTTTGGCTCAGGGCGCGATCCTGGAGACCCGGGATCGAATCCCACATCGGGCTCCCGGTGCATGGAGCCTGCTTCTCCCTCTGCCTGTGTCTCTGCCTCTCTCTCTCTCTCTCTCTCTCTGTGACTCTCGTAAATAAATAATAAAAAAAAATTAAAAAAAATACATAAGTAATGTTTGGCATGGACTGTCTGGAAAATCATTTCAAGACTAATAACACTGCAGGAAATACACTTCTTAGCTCATTCTAAGCAACAAACGTAACCTGAGTCTGTCCTTCAGCTGGTTGGGTTTGGTGGAGGTGTAAGCCGTTGCAAACAGAGAAGGCTCCTATGAGCACTTACCAGGAAAAAACTCATATTGGTTCAAAGCATTCCCTCTGGACCATCCAGCCAAGCTCAGCCATGAAGTCTAGTAAGGTCTGGAAGGACACCCTCCATTACTGTTACAAGATGGTTTCCCCTCAATGAAAAATGAAAATGAGAGATTCAATGGAAAATCTCGTTTAACCAATTATCAGAGCTTTAATTACTCGGTCTGTGAAGAATCTAACATCCTTCCTTTTCCCCTGTCCCTTGTAACGGACAAGGGACAAAAGTGGGGATAATGTGGTTAATTCTGTGAAATAAATGTCAACAGGACGTTATAATGAACTTCCATTTCTCCCAAATCCAAATCAATTATACTTTGATTCTCCATTTGCTCAAACACACTCTCTGTCATGTAGATATATTATTAGTATTATCTATATAATTAAATATTTTAATTTTCTACATGAAATAAGTAAATGGACCCAGCCTTGGACTATGCATGTCCATAGCAGAGATAACAATTTGCAATGACCAGGAATGAAACTCGTTCACACTGTCCTCACATCGATGGGTGTTGGGCCTGGTAATCACCCATTGTAACAACTCCTTTATTTTGATGTGAAAATTGATTTACACATTTTTTTTTTTTTTGAGCCTGACACCCTGCAGGATTCCAGGATCCCTCTTCTCGCGTTCTTCCCCCGTTCCTTCCTTCCACAGACACTGTCTGTCTGTCAGGCAGAAGGCAGGCCAAGCAGAACCCTGGGAGGCTGTGTGAGCCACAGTTTGTGCTCAGAGGGCACAGGAGGGAACAATGTGATTCTGAATAAAATTAAGGATTCCCTGCACTGAAAACAGGGAATTAATTTTGCCCATGTTGGGGGACCCTGGATTTTTCAAGGGCCTTATATGTTTTGAACATCATAATTAACATTCCACCTATTAAGACAGTGCAGAGAACAGAGCAACCAGATGTGTTAGGAGACAGGCTCCCTCTGGAGCCAACATCCCATGAGATGGTGGTGAGGGCTCAGCTTCAGGATGGGGCGTGAGCTCAGGTTTTGAAGAGATTTAAGCTAAAGTATTGAAATTTATTTTGAAGACAGTAGGGACATTTCACATTTCCAAGGAGGGAACTTTTAAGAACTGATCTGTGTTTTCAAAGGCAACTCCCAGAAGTTTGGGCATAAATTAAATGGAACGTGTCTGGAAGCTTCATTGTTTTCTCTTCTACATTCAAGTCTGTGGTCCAATTCAAGTTCATTTCTGTCTCTGCTGTGAGGTAGAGGCCAATATTCACTTTTTTTCTATGGAAATATTGGATTTATCAGGTGCTCCCTATGCAAATGTCATACTTTGCCTCTGATTGATAGTTATTTCTTCATCGCAAACCAGGTCACTCTATATGGTAGGTTGATGGCACAAAGATCCCAACTAATGGTCTCCCTGTATCCACTCCTTATAATTTTTTCTTCTGTCCGATTTTGCTTTGGACACAGGCATGTGACTTATTTTGACCAACTAAGTGTGAGGACTGACTTGCAAAGTACATGTGAATCTCCAAGGGTGCTCTTGCACGATTACACAAGGCTCTCTTTTCAATCTCTGAATTTACTATGGTAACATGGGCAGGGGATATAGGGTTGTCAGGGACCCATGGCTGAGATCCCAGTCATGTTGGCTATCCTTGCTGAAGCCATTGTAAACTGACAAACAGCCAGCAGACCCTCAACACATGAAACAGCTCAGACTCCAAGGCACTGACCAGAAACCCAGCTGAAATCAGTAAATCTCTCCAGCTGACCACTGACATATGAACAATAGTAAATCTGCATTGTTTTAAGGCATCACATGTTAGGATAGTTTGCAAAACCTCTTGTTCATGACTGCGGGTAACTATTGCAGAAATTGCTGGGTCGAAGCAAGTACTGCGATAACAAAAGTCTAAAGTTCTTGCCATCCTTTGGGACTAAGTGGAGAAGAAGATTGGAAAAATGCAATGGAGTTCCTTAGGAGGCTGGAGTCATGGTGGCCCATGACATTTAGCAGTGGAACAATTTTTAAAACCATCATACTGGTGACTTGAGCTAGCAGATGTACTGAATAAATGTTTGGATTGGACAATTATATTTTGAGGCAGAACGCTGAACATTCAGCTGGCTCCTATTAGCTCTGTAATGAGCTATGGCAAGAACTGGGCATTTTACAAGCAGAACTTAGAGGAAATATGGACACATTAGAATTTTCAGGATTGGGATGTAAAATTCTCATCTCCAGCATTTCCAGTAGATAGAAGTCTCAACGCAGTGCATCTACTCGTCTTGATAAAGGGTTCTACAGGCCATAGAAGATGAATCAAAATCAACATGGATATAACACTATCACTGTATTCCTGAATTCACAATTCATATTCAAGTTGTACTAGTTTTCCCAATGATGTTCATCATCACTACCCTTCTTTTTTATACTGGAGGATCTAATTTAAAGTCCCACATTGCACTGAATTGTGAGGATGGATATTTAAACTCCCTTTAATCCAGAAAATACAATCCATCTTCCTTTATCTTCTGTCATCTTGACATTAAAAATTCAGCTGTTATTTTGTAGAATTTGGGTTTGTTGCATAATTCCCTGTGATTCAATTCAGGTACACCTTTTGTACTAAAGAAGTAATGTGTCCTTCTCAGGGCAGGCACCACTTTTGTAGGCACATGATGTCAGTTTTTCCCATTATTGGAGATGTTAATTTAGAGAGTACTTGGCTAAGGTTGCGTTAGGGTCACCCACTGTAAAACTATTATTCTGTTTGTAATTAACAAATAATTTTGAGTCTATGTACATATTTATTATTTATTGAACCTCCACTCATCAGTTTTTGCATCCACTGAAGAATCCTGATTGAATCTATTACTGCATTAACAGCATTGCATTTTCTTTACCACGCGTAATGCCATCAGGGCTGTTGGTCACATGTAAATCAATTCTAGATAGTTTAAACAGGAAAAAAAAAGTTGAAACAGAGTAGAGACACTCAGAGAGTGACCCGCAAAGACTCTCAACATCCTTTGAGATGTTGCAGTGAAGAGCGGTGCTCAGATACACAGCATGGTTGTTCCAGGGGGAAGGCCCACTGCCCACCACAGACAGCCCTGCTTGTGCTCCGCACGATGCCACGGCTGGGCCTAGGCAGGGGCATCTTCCCTCACAGTATTGGAAGCCACAAGGCATCTACTTTTTAGATTCTCTAGTTTCTGAAGAGAAGCCTTATTCATGCTTGTTCTAATATGCTGATTGGTGGAGACAGTGCTTATACCGTAGCTGAGGGTGAGTCTGGGAAGAGAGTTCTGGTTTCTTCCCTGTGGGGGTAGGGCACCGACTCACAAAATGAGGGATCCACCAACCCCTGGAAAGGAATGCTCGCAAGACTGTTTAAATGAGGAACTTTAACAGCCATATGTTTCCTTCCTTTCTCTCTTGTTTATTTTTTTTTAATTATTAATTTCTACCAGTCTGAAACAGTGTCCTCACTCTTGTTTTCTTTCTTTAATGTTATCCATGCTTTTAAAATATGATTCACCCTACATGTTTGTAACACTGTTTGGATTTATTTAAGATCTTTCATCTCCTTCTACAAAAGGACAAGCAGCATGGTGTGCTTTAGCTACCCACTCACGCCCCCTCAGCCTGCTTGTGGAGTCTAGAATTTTCAACTGAGCCCTCTCAACACAAAAATCAGATTTGGCGACAGAGTTATAGTTACCTGGGGTCTTTGCAGAGCTCGTCTTTTTAAGTCCTCTCCATGCCTCTGGGTGTACCTTCCTCCTTTTTATAATAAACAGTCTCTTCTTTAAATGTAAAATGTTGCTGGGACGCTTGGGTTGCTCAGCGGTTGAGCATCTGTCTTTGGCTCAGTTGTGATCCTGGGGTCCTGGGATTGAGTCCTGCATGGGTTCCCCTCAGGGAGCCTGCTTTTCCCTCTGCCTGTGTCTCTGCCTCTCTCTCTGTCTCTCATGAGTAAGTAAATAAAAAAAATATTTAAAAAATAAATAAATGTAGAATATTGCTAACCTGTCCTAGAATTTTGAGACTGAATGTCGTGATCACATCATGAATTTCAGTGTTCAGGGATCAGCACATGATTCCAGGTTGGTCTTTTTTTCCCCCTCAGAACTTCCACTACTTTCCACTGCTTTGTCAACTTTACCAAGGGGAAGTCTGCTGTTACTCCAGCGGGTATTTCTTTCTATTTTAAAAAAAATATTCTTTCCCCTTTTGCTCCTTTGTTTTGCTGTTCTAAATTTCATTGTTTTTAGGTGGATTTGTCTTTTTTCAACTTGCCCCGAACCCAGATGGAATTTCCTATGGAAGGTGCTGGGCTCTTACCAGGTAGAAAACTGTACAAGCCATCACCTCTTGGACACCTGTTCCTCTGTCCTTTCCTTTCACTTTGCAGTCTCTCAGAGTCCCTTCCGGGCTGTGTGGTTTTCCTTATCTTTTCTCAAATCCCTTCTTGCTGAACTCCTTGGCAATTGTCTGGGTTGCTCAACTCTATTTTTCCTGCTCCATCTCCAGTCTGACTGTCTTAACTTTGGTATTTCCTCTCCAACAATGGCTAAGAGACATTCTTTCACTCATTAATTCACATGTTCATGTATTTATACATGTTTTGAACAGGAATTTATTGAGGATCTATCGGCACTGCAACCTCTGTGTTAAGGGTGACAATTCCACATTTTCAAGAAGTCATAAAGTGGACCATTTTTTTTTCTTAAATATTTTTATAAGCTTAGTTTAAGGTAAGAAAAATCTGGTTACTAATAATGTAAGTCTCAGGCTATCAGTCTCAAAAAAAATCACTAGTTAAAATCCCAGAAATTGGCTCCCAGTAGGAGAAAAGGAGAATTTTTTCTCTGACATTTTATTCCCTGTGGGTGGGAATCCGATGCTTTCCTTCTGTGAGTCACATGCTCACACTTGTCCCATTAACTATCCCGCCTGGAAAGATTCAGGCCACACTCAAATGTCTTTTTATTCTCCAATTCCTACATGACAAATAATCAATATTCTCTTTTGATAGTGGTGGTGATTAACTCACACCAAACTCTACTGTGTCTTTCCTCTCCCTCCTTCCCCTCTCCTTCCTCTCCCCTTCCTTCCTTCCATCTTCCCTCCCTCCCTCCCTCCCTCCCTCTCTTCCTCCCTTCCTTCCTTCCTTCCAGCCTGCATGACTGCCTTCTAGGCCTTCAGACCCCTCAGAGCAGCAGGGCAGATTTTTAGCACAGCAGGGCACACTATTGCATCAGGGCAGGTGTGGTATTTGAGGAGATAAGCTACAAGACCTCTTGGTGTGTCAAGGGGACTCTGAAGAGGAGGTGAGGGAGGTGAGGTTTGAATAGAAGCTTTAAGGAAGACATTTGGGGGAGGGGCCATAAGAGAGAGCATGTGGTGGCAGCGTCCTAGTATGAGCAGCCATCAGAGAGGAGAAAAACACAGCTTCAAAGCCAGTTCTTCCTTTGATTGGCAAATATCGAATAAGTCACGTAACCATTAGTCTCAGTCCCCCATTTGCAACACGGGTTAGCAACACCTGCCTCAACAGAGCTGCTGAGAGCAGTAAACCAGATAATGCCCTCAAAGACCTTGGCTCAGTGCCTGGGTGAGGGGGCCCACTCCAGGCCTGGGGCCGCCCTGACTGCTGCGCGCTGGGGGATGGCCAGCTGCCAGCATCCTTCCTTTTCTCCCCCAAGCCACTAACACACGACTGACTGTATTAGCCTTGCTGAGGTGGTGAGTTCATTGCAATAATGGCATGCCCCCGCCTCCAGCACTGGGCACTTGTGATGGCTGAGTGCTTCTTCTCTGGGAAACTGGGGCCTTGGCCGCCCACAGCCATGGTCAGCTCTGCACACCAGGTGCTTCTGCTCAGCTCCCTGCTGGGCCCAATGAAGCAGGGGAGCAGGGTGCAGGAATCACCGGTCAGATGACCCCCTCCCCACTGGAGGCAGAGCACATGCCCTGCGGGTCTGCCCACAAGGCCACCCAGGGCCAGTGCTCCCTGTGGGAGGGAGTGGAGGAAGCCCAAGGTCAGCCCAGCTCCAGGCACAGAACTGATCCAGAATAAACCTGCTGAGGCTGCACGTGTGCCAGCAAATCTTGGTGCCTAAGGAAGGGCGACACTGCTCCTCCACCTGTCACAGGTTATCCTGGTGGCAGGAAACAACCTGCAGTGGTCAGGTGGTCGTGATGACTAACTATCACTCTGTCAATCCATACGTCCATCCAGTGGAACTTGGCTTTGGCATTGCAGCCAATGGAAAATGGATTGACTTAGAACAAGCAGAAACCAAGGGCTTCATACAATCTGAACCCACTTTATTACAGCTCCACCCTTGATGTTGGAGAATGCTGACATTATTTTATTGGGTTTCTTATTTAGGGTGAGATGGGAGCTGGTACTCCTTGTATAGAATCCCTTTTCCTCCTTCTGAGATCAGGCTGCCAGAGAGGTTTGATCCAGGAGGGAAACTCCTGGGAGCGTACGAGGGTGGAAGAAACCACCTACATTAAATCCTTGAGGAACTGCTCTTCTTGGGGCAGGGACTGACCTCCGGGATCCACAGCCTCTGAGCCCCAACCACGTCCTATTCCATTGGCCCTAAACAGAAACTAGGGAGGATGAGGAGAGTCCTGCCAGGGGTTTTCTTTCCTTCAGAAAAGTATTAATCTGGGGATGTATTCTTGCTTCTTTGTTTGTTTGCTTTTCTAAGATTTTATTTATTTATTCATGAGAGACACCGAGAGAGGCAGAAACACAGGCAAAGGGAGAAGCAGGATCCCTGTGGGGATCCCGATGCAGGACTCGATCCCAGGACCCCAGGATCATACCCTGAGCCACCTAGGCATCCCTAGGGATGTATTCTTTTTTTTTTCCATTAAATAATTTTATTTATTTTATTTTTTTTAATAAATCAATTTTTATTGGTGTTCAATTTACCAACATACAGAATAACACCCAGTGCTCATCCTGTCAAGTGCCCCCCTCAGTGCCCGTCACCCGCTCACCCCCACCCCCCGCTCACCTCCCCTTCCACCACCCCTAGTTTATTTCCCAGAGTCAGGAGTCTTTATGTTCTGTCTCCCTTCCTGATGTTTCCCACACATTTCTTCTCCCTTCCCTTATATTCCCTTTCACTATTATTTATATCCTGGGGATGTATTCTTAAAAAGCAAATACTCATGAGGCATCTGGGTGGCATAGTCGTTTGAACATCTGACTCTGGATCTCAGCTCAGGTCTTGATCTCTGAGTGGTGAGTCCAAGCCCTACATTTGGTTCTGCACTAAGTATGGTGCCTACTTAAAAAAAAAAAAAGTGCAGACACTCAGTCCATCTTTCTCCTACCAATTGCTAATACTTATGGTGTACTTGCTTGTTGGGCCACCTTGACAGGGGGGTCTGGAGCCCACCCACCATCCTGCCATTGCTGTCTGAAAGGGATGTTGGTAAAGGTGACAGGTGTTAAAACTCTGGGAGAGGAACTTCAACAGTAAAAAAAATGAATAATAAAAAATATTTCTAGCCTAAGATTACCTTTTCTTGACTAAGTAAAATGTTCACATATAGTAGAAGTAGGAACAAAAGAGCATTTGCTGTCACTAAAAGAAACCCTCGCTGTCTGCATAGGATAAGGGACTTTATCTGTTCATGGTGAAGTGAATAAAGCTTGGGAAAAATTATCAAGGTTGGATAAAAGAAACAGGTCTGTGTGTCGCTGCCAATTGTCCACATCATAAGGGCAAGGAGGAGATGGATATTTGTTCTGAGTCCAGGATCTGAATATAAAGTAGTGAGGACAACAAAGTGACTATGTGCCTGGGGGCAGCACTCTGATTCTCTAGCACCTGCCAGTATGATCACCACTGGCTGAGCATACCTATGGAGCACTTGAAATTGGCCTAACCTGAATGGAGATGTGCTCTAAGTGAAAAATAAATACTGGATTTCAGTGATTTGGTATAAAAAGAGAATGTAAAATATCTCACTTAACTTTACATTTATTTTGATCAGTGCTGTTCTAGGAGATGAGAGTCTGGATCAGTGGGCGTTCGGACCAAGCGCAGGAGGAAGGTGGACCAGCTACCTGGATGGAGCTTGCAGGGGAGGTGGAAAGACCCTAAGAACAGACCGCTGGGGAACAGGAGCTGTGGTATTGGAATGACATCCTCTTCTTCTGACTGGGAAGGATTTTTAATACATATCATACAAATTTTTTTTTATAAGCTAAGTTTGAGCAGTTGGCTGAACATACAACTTGGTGTGGATCAGAGTTGTGATGTACAGCCCCGGTCTAATAATGCTCATCCCCCAGGGGTCACTTATCTAGCAGAGATGTGGGGACACCCAGTCCAATCTCCTCAAGAGAGCAAGAGCAATGAGATAGAAAGACCACAGATGATTTATACTCAGTGTGAACAACATGATGTTACACTGAACATCATAGCAAGTTGAGAATGAGTAGCACCAACTAGGGGCTTTGCCCACATTTGGCTTATGGACTCAGGCCGAGCTGGGAGGAAATGGGGAAGCCCTTTGGAGAAGAATACTGATGAGGTGATCAGTACAGGAGTGATCAAGGTACAACTCAGCACTTGGAGCCCAAGTGGTGCTGGAGGCTAGATGACAACTGAGGCATGGGGAGTCTGAAGGAGCGTCTGCTAGGATGGACCCCCTGGTTTTGGACTGAGGCAACATCAACATTCTGGGTGGGACAACACCTCGTGGGATGGTGACACACGAAGTGAGACAGCCAGGTGTTTGTGTCCAGCCGGGTTCTAGGTGGTGAGCGGTGCTAGCATGAGGCCCAGCCAGCCCAGGTCTGGGGAAACTAGGCTACGTACACACTCACACCCACAACAGATTCCGTGGGGTTTTCTTGTCATTCCCACTCTCTGACTAGATGCCTCGTCAAAACCACTTCGAGTGCCCATTATGCCCCATGGTCGTCTAGGATTTCCCTGAAGTGGCCACTTTCCACTGCGATAGGCAGAGGCATCTGACACAGTGTCTCAGGCACTTGGCACCCCGGGTTGGCTTGCCCCCTGCACACAAAGCCGACCTCTTGGGCCGCTGCTCCCAGGTGTGCAGACGGCATCCCTGCTTTGCTCTTCAAGAAACCCTCTCTATCCTTCTAGCTACTGTAGGAAAAATCTCTTTATGTGACATGTATGTGGCTGCACAGATTCTACAGCCTGAGTTTTCCTGCCCAGATTAATAAATGGGATCCAGTTATCTCTTTTTTAAGGGCTGTCTTTTATAAATGCCATCTATCTTCTAAACCTGCCATATCATTTTGTACATTTTTTTCCCATTTAGGTAAGTTGAAGTCCTGGAATGTATTAAACCGATTTAACAGATTGTGTGTGTGTGTGTGTGTGTGTGTATTTATTTATTTATTTATTTATTTATTTATTTATTTATTTATTTTTTCCTAGCTACCAAGTATGTCCAAATTATGTATTGAAGCTTAGAATGAGGAATGTAAATGTTTTCTGACATTTTGTAATTTAAAAAGTTTCCTTTCGACTCAATAAACATAAAACTATCCTTCTAGCAAGATACCTACGACTAAAGCTGGGAGACATTTCTGTAATCATCTTGCCTGTGGAAGTTGGACAGTTCCTTGGCAGACGAGGGAGGTTCACCTACAAAGGACGTATGAGAACTTTTAGGGAAAAGATACCTCCAAAGCAATTATGGATTTGAGAGTGGTAGGGATTGTCCTTTCAACAATTGGCTCTGGGCAGGACTGAAAAGGATCCGGGGGAGGCATGCCCAGTCCCCTTTCACCCCTTCCACAGGGATCAGGTTTGGGTACCTGACAAAGGAGCCCGGGGTGGGGGGTGGGGGCGGAGGGCAGGACTAGGGGAGGGGACAGCCTCTTTGCAAAGTTTTCTAAAACCTTTGAATCAATTCCCCTTCTGTTTTCAGGTCCCTGAGATTTGCAGACACAAAACAAAGGGATGGAAAAGATAGATTTACAGGGCAAAACAAAAGTGGATTTCAGAGAAATAGACCCAGATACAATTAGACCAAGGACATGTGCCCATGTTAGTGGTTCTCAAGCTCTCGGCTCTTCTCCATCCTGAAACCCAAACAGATTACCCTCCAGTGTTAGTGAAAATTGGAAAAAATTGGAATATTCCAAAAAATTGGAAAATAATCTGGTTCTTAGGACTGAAAAAAAACCTATTAAAATTTGGACAGTTCTTTTTAAATTCATGGCAATTTTTTTGTTTTGTTTTGTTTTGTTTTGTTTTAACAGGAGAAGGAGCTGCCAATGATTGCCAGAGCTGAGCATGTGGCGAGTGCCAAGCCCAAGTGTCCAGTGAAGCTGAATTCTTGTGTAAAGATCAGAAGTTGCTGGTGTGCAGCAGGACTTGCCTTGGTTTCCCAAACTCACCGAAAAGCTGCTTCAGAGAAAGCCCTTGCCCCTGAAGCATGAGAAGACAGCTCTCCACTAAAACTTCTACTTTGGGCCCAAGACTTAGAAGAAACCCATTAGATTGTCAAAGTCCTGTTGACTGAGAAGCGTTGATCAGAGCAGATCCTCACCTGGATGTTCCCATGTGAGACGGGAAGCTGCCAGCAGACAGAAGACATAGAGGCTGGAGCCAGGGGTTATCATCGAGGGCATGTGGGGCCCCAAGCATAAAACCAAGCGGAAATTTCGCTGTTGAATAACCTGGTTTTTCTGTAGGATGGGGCCCAGACTACTGTGTCTATCAACTTGTGGCCTCCAGCTTCTGGAAGCTCATGTCCTCATGTTGGAAACAAGGACAGAGCAGACAAGCTGTCTGCATGTTGCCAGTCACTTCTGACGAATTTTTTAAAAAATTATTTATTTATTTTTAGAGAGAGAGAGCATGCATGAGGAGGGGGCGGGCAGAGGGAGAGGGAGAGAGAATCTCAAGCAGACTCCAAGCTGAGCTCAGGGCCTGACACGGGGCTCAATCCCAGGACCCTGAGATCATGACCTGAGCTAAAACCACAAGTCAGATGCTCAACCAACCGAGCCACCCAGGTGCCCCAGGAATTTTTGTTTCAAGTGTCCTGTATCATGACCTAACGGGCGAGCTCCAGCTGAGGGTGGGCTGCCAACACAGGAGTCTAGGCCTCCTGGAAGACAGGAAAAAGAAGAAAATGATCCAAGGCCGGATTCATGGCCAGAGTTGAGATGGGAAGGGGAGAATGGTGTCCTCTGAGCAGACAGCAGAACAGTCGCTGTGAGGCCAGCTCACACCTGCTCCCTGTGCCCTTGCCTGGAATTCCTACCCACCACAGCTACATGAGGACTGGTGGTGTAGACAGGGGGACGGCGGGCCTGAGAGAGGATCAAGTGTCCCTAGCTGTTGGCAGAAAACCTGCCCCTACCTCTCTGAGTCAGCCTGGTGCACCCCTCCTGGCTCTTCCACCCAGGCAGACACCAGCCTCATCCTCTGACTGTGGGCCCCCCATGCTCCCCACGGGGGTGCTCAGCTCACCCCAAGGGCTTGGCCGGGACCCTCCCCAGGGATTCACTCTGCTTCCAACCCTGATGGCTTGGATCAAAAGCACCTCTACATCCTGTGTGCAGAGGTGCAGGCAGGGGGTGCAAATGTTGATTGATGGCAAGCAGCACTAGTGCCCACTGCAGTGTTGGGAAGGGGTGCTCCACATGCCCTCCTCGTCCTCCCTGTCTGAGCCTGGCAGGGGAGCCCTCACTACTGCTGCTTCAGAGCCTAGGTAACCCTGGCTTGGCTGCTACTTGGAGGATTTGTCCAAGGCAGACGCTCAACCCCTGAGCCACCCAGGAGTCCCTGGGGATTTGTGATGGTTTAAGGAGAGGAGTCGAGGGGGTGGTTGCTCAGTGACATCAGCTGCCCTCCGGCTACCTCAGCAGAGCCCCACATGGCACAGTGTGGCTGCCCCCCGGCCATACAGTGGGGGCTGGGTCGTACCCTGTAGGATCCCCCTCCTCTTCCTGGGGCTTAGCAACCACCTGTGTGGGTGTGAATCACCCAAGCTCCTTGAGCAGATTGTTGAAAACTTTATCACCTGATCCTTAAGCAAAAGAAATGGGTGAATGGAAAAACAGAGAGAAAAAGATCAAAAGATGTGTATCTATTAACAGAAGCACATGCACAAATGTGTGTGTGTATATAGACACATCCACACATCCTTGATCCTTGGCTTGGCTGGTTAGATGGAGGATGAGGGGTTGATTGACGAAGTCTATACAGAATCTTCCACTCGTACCTTTGGCTGTCCTGGGAAACTCTGAGAGCTCAAGTAAATGTTGCCAGTACCATTGCTGTCGTGTGGGCCGTGCCTTTTCCTGTATTCTTTCAAAGCTGCAGGACTCTAATAACACAGCGGACCTATCTCTCTAAATTCTAAATTCTGGGAGAGAATGAAACTGAGCACAGGATCACTGAACCACGTTCCGGAAAGGAGAGTGACCCTATTAAAAGATATCAAAAATATTCTTGTGAAGGACTCCAGTTGCTTATATACACGGGCACCTAAGCAGCTACAAATGAACCGCAGAGGGTATGCTAGATAAGGGGACAGTGAAATAAAATGTTGCTGTTTGAACATAAGTATATTTTTAGCAGGTTCTAAAATAGTTACCCACCATATTTTAAATTCCTAGCTAATCTTCACTAAATATTTGGACTATTTAAAGTTTAAAATGTTTCTTTTGAAATTTACACACTTACATACACATCTAAAGCTGTGTGTCTATCAGACGTGCTTGTATGAGTGTGTATAAGGTAACGGTCACTTTGAATGTATAGAAATGGCATAGAGCGAAGCTGGGGTGGTGGAGGCAGAGACATTTCTTTAGCATAAATGCTGCTCTGGAACCCTGCTTGGCAGGATCCCAATAAGGCAAAGGGATCCTGGTTGTCTCCGAAGCAGAATGCATCCTGCTGTTTTGCTGTCTTGGATTACAAGAATCCCTGGGTGATAGACAAATTTAGAATGCATTTGTAAACTAAAATTCATTGTAGGAAACAAATTGGTCCTCACTGAACTTTCCCAGTGGGCATATTTCTCTTGAAGTATGGGAATTCATAATTACATTCTTTTATAGACTGGTCACTTTTCTCAAGAGTGTTTGAAGTTCAAGCTGAGAACCCTGGATTATCCAATTTTCCATCCACATTGTGGGATTCTATAATAATTCCTTAGAAATCTATTCCCCAAGCTTCAGTTTGTCAGTTCAACCAAGGTCTGAGTATAAATCCCATGAAGACAATTCAGAGATCAGCCACTTAGTGGGTTTAAAGTATTCAGAGTTTTTAAGTGAGGTGACAAGACTAATTTCAAATATTTTTTTGAAAAAAGTCAATCCCATCAATTTATCATTAATATCAGGAGAGATCCGTACTCCCCAACCCTACACATTGTTAGGTTTTACCTACACTCCTTCTATATTCCAGAGGAGGCTGTCCACTTTAAAGTAAGAGCAGATGCCTTTCTGGATGAGAGCCTGAGTCCATGAAACCCTCCGCTCTATTGCCAACAAGAAGGCCCAGGGACGCTCCAAGAAATGGCCTAGTTGTTTGACCTGACACTGAGGTGCACTAAGGTGCATTTACAAAACTGTTCTTCATTATTTCACCCAAACCATTTTTTACTTTCTTGAACTTCTTTTTTAAAATTTTAATTCCAGTATGGTTAACATGCAGTTATATTAGCTTCAGGCATACAGTGACTCAACAATTCTATACATGACCCAGTGCTCATTATGATGAGTGTACTCTTCATCCCCTTCACCTGTTTCCCCCATCCCCCCACCCTCCCTCTGCCAATCATCGATTTGTTCTCTAGAGTTAAGAGTGTGGTTTTCTTTTGGTTTGTCTCTCTCTCTTTTATTCCCTTTGTTTATTTTTTTTCTTAAGTTCCACATATGAATGAAAACATATGACAACTTTTTGACAGGCTTATTTTGCTTAGCATTATATCTTCCAGGTCCATTCATATTGTGGCAAATGACAAGATTTAATTCCTTTTTATGGCTAAGTAATATTCCCTCCTGTATATATACCACATCTTCTTTCTCCATTCATCAGTCAATGGATGCTTGGGCTGCTTCCATAACTTGGCTATTGTAGATCGTGCTGCAATAAATACAGGGACGCATGTATTCTTTTGAATTAGTGTGTTTGTGCTTCTTGGATACTTAGTGATATGATTACTGGGTCATAGGGTTGCTCTATTTTTAATTTTTTGAAGACCCTCCATACTGTTTTCCACAGTAGCCTTACCATTTTGCATTCCCACCAATAGTGCATGAGAGTTCCCTTTCTCCACATCCTTCCAACATGTGTTGTTTCTTGTGTCGTTTTCACAATTCTGACAGGTGTGAGGTGATATTTCATTATAGTTTTGATTTGCATTCCCCTGTTGCTTAGTGATGTTGAACAACTTTCATGTGTTGGTAGGCCATCTATATGTCTTCTTTGGAGAAATGTCTATTCATGTCTTCTGCCCATTTTTAACTGATTTTTTTTTTTGGTGTTGAGTTGTAGAAGTTCTTTATATACTTTGGAAACTAACCCTTTATCAGATATGTCATTTGCAAATATCTTCTTCCATTCAGCAGGTTGTCTTTTTTACTGTAAGATCTTAGGGCTATGAGCTGTGTAATTCTATCCCACTCTGTGAAGTAATACTTCTTTTTTTTTTTTTTTTTGTTCTAAACCTGCCTAACTCAAGTTTAAAATTTCTTTATAACAATTACATACAATTAAAAAATTACACCCATTTCTGTCCTTTTATTCTTTTTATAGCTCATCTATTCTCAAAAATAATTTGAGATGACAAGTGCCTGGCTTTCAGCAGATCCCATACTTGTCTCCATTTTGGTCATTGGAGTAAAACTCCTGTATCTCATTTTCATTATAATACAAGTCAGAGGAAGACCCGTGAGTTCCTGTCTTGAGACTACATTTAACCCTCAAATAGCATGGGGGTTGGTATGCTGACCCTCAACCCTCACATAGTCAAAAGTCTGTGTCTAACTTTTGACTTTCCAAAAAGTAAACTACTGGTAGCTTACTGTTGATCAGAAGCCTTGCAGGTAACATAAAGAATTAATTAACACATATTTTATATATTCATATATATTATGTGCTGTATTCTTACAATCAAGTGGGAGAAAAGAAAATATTATTAAGGAAACCATGAGAGAAAATAGATTTACAGTCCTAAACTGTAATTTATTGAATTTTGTATTGTATTTTATTGTATTTATTGAAAAAATCCACATGTAAGTGGACCCCTGCAGTTCAAACCTATGTTCTTCAGCAGTCACCTCTATTAGCCTATTAGCCACTTAGACTTTTCTGCTAAAATAGGCACCATTGGATGAGTTACCACAATTCTTTACAGCATACGCTGGAAATAAAAGCATAACACATTTTTATAACTGGATTTAACTAAAAATTTGGCTGAAATCCACAGAACTATAAAAGTTTTGGTCCTCACTACAGCAGATTTCACATGTGTATTTTGCTGGTGACAGACCAGGCAGTGGCTGACCACCTGCTGGACCTGGGCCTGAGGCTGGAAGCCACAGAAATCCTCCCTGGCAGTGCTCCTTTGCCTCTCCCTTCGTCATTATTCTGTTTATTGTTTATTCCCTCATGCTGCAATGTAAACCACAGGGACTAAGGGTTCCTCCCTTCTGTTCCCTGTGGTTTCTGGTGGCTGGTTAGCTCCTGGCACATGTTAGGTACACGCTGGTTGAATGAGTTACCATTATGTTAACTTATTTAATCCTCCAACTCCCCTTCATGAATGTCCTGGTGTTGGCCCCATTTTATAGATGAGGAAATGGAGGTGTAAGAGGCATTTTGACTTCACTGAAGTCCCACAGCCAGGAAGCCACCACACTGGAATCTGAACCCATGCAGTCAGATGTCCAGACGCCTGCTCTTAAGCACTTTGGCACAATGCCTGTGCTTCCTCAAGAACTGAGTGTCCAGGGGACTGTGACCAACAAACCTCTTGCTCTCACTGGTATAGAAGCCCAGTATGAGAGGCAGATATTAAGGCCACAACCATACCAACATCTCTATGTTGAGAGCCCTATGATCAACTCACTGGAAACCTTCTTTTGGCTGGAAGCATTCTGTATTCCACTTTGTCTACCCTCTGCAGAAATATCTCTATGAAGGTTTTCACTGATCCCCTTGAATTCTTGTCAGCTAGGGTAGCCACAAGGGTCAGGGGCAGGTCCTAGAAAAAAAGATCCTAGTAGTAACATTTTATGAAAAATTAAGAATATAAAACCCCAGAAAAAGTGACGTGTGATTCATTCATATTCTGTTGCTGCCATAACCAATTACAACAAATTCTGTGACCTAAAGCAGCTCAAGTGTATTGCAAAATAGTTCTGTTAATCAGACACATGTTTTGCTGGGTTAAAATGAAGGTGTCAGCAGGGATGATTCTTTTCTCCAGACTCCAGTGGAAAATCCATTTCTTTGTCTTTTCTAGTGTTCAAAAGTGGCTCACATCCTTGGTACGTGGCCCCATTCCTCACATTCAAAGCCAGACAAGTCATACTTCATTGACTCTGCTTCCCTTGCCACACCTGTTTCTCTGGCTTTACCTGAGAAAAGTGTTTTGCTTTTAATGATACAAGTAATCAGATTAGGTTTACTAGGATATTCCGGGATAATCTCCGAATCTCAGCATCCTGAATTTTAACCACATTGCAAAGTCTCTTTTGCATGTAAGGTGACATCTTCATGGGTTCTGGGAATTAAGATACACTCATCTTTTGGGATGACTATTCTGACCACAACAATGACACATGGTTATACGTTAGAGTTACTGCCAGCCAGGAAATTAAAATGGCCCCCAAGGCTTCAGGTTGAAGAATGCTAGATAGTGGGACAGCTGATACCTGGCAGTGTGCTGATTTTTCCTCCAGACCATTTCACATGTCAGGATTCCTTTCCATTCCAACCACCAAAGCTCAGATCAGTGATCTGCTGGGTAGACTGAGGCTCCAACTTTCAAAGCCGCCGGAACCTGCATTTTCTGGCCTCTCCAATCTTAGAGCCACATTTGGCTATTGTGAATCTAAGGTCCAAACGCACCTTTTGTCCTCACATGGAAAACTTTAATGGCCCTTCAATGCCCAAAGGAGGAAGTTATTTATTCCTCAAAGAGATCCTCAAACCTTTGGGAGTGGAATTAAATCATGTGAAACTTTCATTTGTTTGGTATTTGGTTTAAAGCAGGTGCTAATTATCCACGAGCAGGTTAACATAATCACTTCATAAGTTGGACGTGAGAACTGGAGGGTTTGGGAGGGGGAACATTAACAGATGTATGATGCATTTTGGGTAGCTTATGCTATTTTAAATAATTCTTTGAAATGTTATTCTAAGCTTAATAATGAGAAGTCAGCCTCTGTCTTGACTATATTTTCTCAATTATTTGGCATTTGGAACAAATGCTTCATTTTACATTACATTGCACTTGTTCAATTCAATAAACATTTTAAAACTTCTAAAAAAATAAAGCAGGTGCTATTTCACTTTTGTTGTTGTATTTTTTAAATAATTTATTTATTTATTTGAGGGGGAGAGGGAGAGAAAGCATGAGCCTGGGGAGGGGCAGAGGGAGAGAGAGAATCTTAAGCAGACTCTCTGCTGAGTGGGGCTCTAGTTCATAATCCTGAGATCATGACCTGAGCAGAAACCAAGAGTAAGACTCTTAACCAACTGAGCCACCCAGGTTTCCCCATGGTGTGTATTCTTATAATCGAGCAAGCCATAGGTACTTTTAACATCTTAAGATTTATAACGACTTATACATTTTAATTTTGTATATTGGGCTAGGCTATAGCTTTCATCCATGTGATTTTCTTTGTTGGTGTTGAACAAGATTCTATTCTGTAAAAATGTATTAACATTGCTCAGCTTAAAAGGAGATTTATTACTTTCACTACCTCATGCTCACGGAGGGAATAAGAAAACAGATGGGTCTAGTTCTTTCAAATCAGGAAAACTCACATGGATCAGGGTGGAGGATAGTAAGGAAGGATGAGGGCATCCAGGAGGCATTCATCTATCATGGGACTGAACGAAGACAATTGGACATGACTCTGCCAGCATCGAGACTAACCACAGCCCAGTGGGGCTTCAGGTTGAGTACCTGACACAATGTCCTAGAGTCCCCTGGAATATAATTTTCAGTTTGCATATTTTTATTTGGATAAGTAGATCACAATTGAGATCACAAGCAAGTGAGACTGAATGCAGGGGTTGAAGGGATTATCCTAAGGATACCGAGCTTCTCCTTCTTCAGTCTCTGAGCTGCACTCTTGCCGTGTGGAGGGCAAACCCAGGGCCCAGGGCCTTGGAGCAGATCTTTTTGATCAGACACCCCTGAGTGTCCATGTAGTGAAGACGGCATGGACCTGGTACAGCCCCACAAGCACAGCAGGACTCCTCGGGCCATCAGCTCATCCCTCCTATGCTCTAGTCTTCAATCTTCTGAACTTCTCACCTTCCTTCTGACTTTTCAAATATACATTTTTGAAAGCAATACAAATCTGTTTAGAACAACCATATAATGACAATGGTCGTCACCCTAAAATGAAATGTTATTTCTGACACAGAGAATTCAAAAGGTAGTAAAAGAAACTTTTCCTTTATCTGAGTATAAAAAGTATTGCTCTTCATCATTGACTCCCTCCTCACTCCCTTATTGAACTTTATAAGTAGTAGGATGGCCTTTATCCCCACATATCTCATTTCAGAACTAAGAACACTACTGAAGTGATTCATTGCAAGGCTAACCCTCAGCTAGGGAGCCTGCTGGTGGCCTGACCACAGAAGGGACCACTGTTCCAGCAGGTGTCTGACTTTTTAGATGCAGTCCACTGCTCATCATCAGTATCAGTGAGGGCCAGCACTGGTCTGTGCCCCAGACTTGACAGGTGGTAATTGCCACCACATCTTCCAGTGCCATACAGACACATCCTGAACCCAGAAAGAAGATAAGAGTCAGTAATGCTTTGGATGGTGGGCAGGTTTTCTCTGATGGGAATTGTCATAAGCTACTTGCTAGCATGTTAAACTGAGTTTACTTATACTGATATAATATTAACTCAAATATATTTAAGCCATATTATCTTCAACTCCATCTTTAAGTGCTTTGCTTGTTAACTACAGCAATGCATTTGAGTCTCAAAACTGTCTAACACATATGTTAATAAGTCAGAGCAGAATTTGAAATAATGGAGCAGAAAAATATTCTTGGGTTAACTGAAATTTTCTGTAAAATGATTACAATTTAGTTAAAGATGATTTATCAGATGCCTGCTTTGTCTTGATGTGTCAAAGTGTACACAGAGGAGTGAAAGAAGCTCTTGTTCTCCATTAAATTTGGGCATGGATGATGAACCAGGTGATGCAAAGGGAAGAGTCACAAGTACACACTTAGATGGTGTGGAATATGTGTGCTGTCAAACTGTTGAATCAAGTCTTCATGTACCACTTGAGCGTGCTTCAGTTACAAAGGAAGTGAGAATAGAAAACAGATTCCTAGTGGCCCCAGTGAGTGAGGCTGAAAACTAATAAGGGGACCCCTCAGGGGATGTCTGGGTGACTCAGTGGTTTAACCCCTGCCTTTGGCCCAGGGAGTAATCCTGGAGTCCAAGGATCAAGTCCCACATCAGGCTTCCTGCATGGAGTCTGCTTCTCCCTCTGCCTGTGTCTCTGCCTCTCTCTCTCTCTCTGTGTCTCTCATGAATAAATAAATAAAATCTTAAAAAAAAATAAGGGGACCACTCAGAAAATGGGTAAATTCTTAGCCCTTGGAAGACATACTTTGAGTCAAAGTTGGAGAAACTAGAAAGCAAGGGAAAGTATGTAAGATGTCAGGGTGAGGGTAGAGGGTAGGATGGGTGTTATTGCTCTATATTCCAAAAAGTTCCATTTTACTAGATTTATAACATCAGGATTCAGTTTTATTAATTTCTGAACAGAGTTAATGAACACAGATAGAGTTTTTTATTTGCATTTGGCCTATGTTTTCCTTTCGTTATTTCCACAAGGGCATAAATTCACTCAAGGGAGGAACATTAAAATTGTTAATACAATTTATGATGACCATAGGGAACATGTATAGTAATGTTCTTTCCAAAACATGGTTAAAGAAGAGCTCCAGAAATTGTTATTTTCCCTTTCCACATCTGTAATTTTATAGGAAGTCATTTTTTTTTTTGTTTCTTGCTTGTGATTAATCCCAAATTTTCTTTTCTAAGCTAAAAATAAATGTCAGCTATAATATTGAGTTAGGGGGTATCACTCCCTATGCTGTAATCCAGTGCGTATCTCCTGTTTGCTAAATGCACTCTGTCAGTCCAGCTAGGACATGGATCACATGAGGGTAGAAGGGGCTAAAAATCCTTATCGTGACAAAATTATCTTTTTTAAACAAAGTGTTAAAGAATTAGGACTTGATCCCAAAAGAGAGAAGATCATTCTTGAGCAGGAATCCAACATAAGATGAGTTACATTTTTGGAAGATAATGCTGGAGACACAGGTCAGGATTGAGTGGAAGGTCCAGCAACCAGCAAAGGCAAAGTGGCCACATGCTAGGACTGTGTGGTAGGTCAGCCACACCGACTAAGAGGACAGCCAGGTACTTTCAAATGTAAGCCAAAGCACTTTACAATCCCCAGACGAGGCTCTTGTAAAGAATCAGTGTCCTGTCTTTCTGTATACGCGTTGGATATTATTGTTCAGATTCACCAAGACTAATTTTGTACCTTGAGAATATGTTATTCTCTTAGTCCCATGAAATTATTGACATTTGATCAGGGTGACATGGATGAAGCTAAAAATTCCCGTAAGTTCTGAAGGCTACAGAGCGGCATGGTCACAGCTCCATACACTGAGCATCTGCACCAGCCCCACCCCTTCCCATCACCAGCCCCTCTGCCACAACCACCGTCCTTCCAATGGTGCCAGTGAAGGATTGCTTGATGCCACATAAACAGAGAAACTAGGTTGTCACAATTTGGAAACTCTATTTCTCTGTCTTAGCCTATTTAAATGTTTCAAGGTATGTTTCAGGTTTCAGCCAAGTCTATCTCCTGAATAAGCCCCAATTTCCTTATTCCACTTATATGAGAATTTTCTCCCATCTCTGACACTTCTTGGAAGTGTAGGACCCAATCAAAGAATAGTTAAGACTTGTTGAAGAAGTGATTTCTTTAAATAGAGTTTTTGATACAAACTCTTACTTTTAATTATCTGTAAATGTAATACCTTGTTAGCTAATTAGGTTACTAGTGGCTGTGTGATTATATAAGATGACTCTACAAGCCAAGTCTCATTTTTTTTTAGTGAATATGAAGTGTGTTTTATATTTCTAATAACATTAGAATGAGGAAACTAGAGCTATAATTATTTTCAGATTTGCTGATTAAGTAGCAAGGCAATCTGAGTGAGTCAGCTAAAAACCTAGAATTATAAATTTATTAAGGTAGCTAATTAAGGAAAGTATGGAAAAATGGTCTCTTATACAAAGTGATCATGCATACATAAAAAAATTTAATAATTTAAAATGTTAACAATTAAAATCATATTCTAGAAAAACATTTAAAAAATAAAATAGGATAAGAACAGCTGTCAGGAGTAATGGTAGCTCTCTAAGCTTCATGGAAAAAAAAAGACTCTCAAGTAAAATAAAATGAGAGGAGCAATATTAGCTTGGAAACATTCACCTCTGGGTGAAGTCTGGATAGAGAAATATGGTTGATAGTATATAAAATCATTTTGGAGGTAAGATTAAAACATCAGGATGTCATTTATAAAATGACGAAGTTATGAAGTGTTCTGTATGAGTTGTAACAAGAACATCTGGGCACCGATACGAGATGAAGCAAGGTCAGCTGTTTATTGCAGGCGTCGTAATGAACCCTTAACAATTGGGAGTCAGTGTGCCAGCATCCGGGGAAGGTCTAAAGATAGCCCAAAACTTTGAGCTGTTCAAAAAATCTCTGAAGAATTTATACAGAGGAACTATTTCCCTAGATGTGATGAACCGAGACTCCCCAGCGGAGTTCCCAAGGATGCCAAATAATTTTAAATATCCTAAATAACTAATGTTGGAGGAAAAAGAGATACTTAATTGAGTTGGTTAATTTATATATAATTACTCATATCGCATGTCTTTCTATTGAATATTTGAGTTTGCTTATAACAAAATAAATATCTTTCATAATGGTAAAATGTGTATACAGTTATAAAATACAACGGAAAAGAAAAGGCATATGTAATATGTACAAGATGCAGCAGGATTTCTGTGAATGAATTTCAGGCAGGGCTTTGGAGCCTGCTGACATCATAAGTAGAAATATGTGCAGAATTCCGGTTATGAGAAAGGAGAAAAAATGTCAAGTTCTCGGTGACACAAAGAGATCTCAGTGCTAAGTTCCAAAAGAACTTTCTCATATAGAAGTTTGGCATTATGTTATAAGGAATAATTATGTCGCTTCAGATGGCATCTCTGGATGATCAGACAGGAGCAGACACAGAATAGCAGCGTGGAGAGGGGTGTGGATGGGAAGGAGATTCCGTGTCCCCACAGGCCCTAGACAGGAGGCATGGCAGCCCTGAGGAGGCCATGTGGAGAGAGGGTCTGTGGGCAATGCCTTCGTGGGGGTCAGGGTGGGGCAGGTGAGCCACAGTGTGTGTGATGTCACCAGCTCACCCCCTGGAAGGACAAGAAGGGGGACTTTGTGGCAGAGGCCAGACTTACACTGGTGCACCTGGTCACCGGGAGGTGTGTGTGTGTGCTCACAGCCTCTTCATGACGATGTTGAGACAGTAGGAAAACACACAGTTTTTAAGAATTTATAATCCATCCTGAAGGAAGGACCTGAGCCACTGTAACAGCTGAGGCTCTCTGAAACATTTTTACAGCACATTTTTATTGACCATTTAGTAATAGACCTCATAGCTTCATCCCAGGGAGCATCCATCAATAAAGCCTATCATCACTCAACTCTAAATCTGAGCGACAGGAGACTTACAATCCTATAGCTCAGATACACAGTAGATGATTGTCTAACTAGATCTGGATTTTGCAAGTAGAGTCTCTAAATGTATTCAGCCTGAACCATGTATTTCTCCTAGAACATCTCATGAATTTGACTTTCTTAGACCAGCTCTTCGGGAGAATTCTCTGTTGCCGTGTCGACAGGCTCCATTCTTTGATTTCTGAATGAGAATAAGACTATAAATTTTATTTTATTTTATTTTTAAATTGTTATTTATTTATGATAGTCACACACACACACACACACACACAGAGAGAGAGAGAGAGAGAGAGGCAGAGACATAGGAAGAGGGAGAAGCAGGCTCCATGCACTGGGAGCCCGACGTGGGACTCGATCCCGGGTCTCCAGGATCGCGCCCTGGGCCAAAGGCAGGCGCCAAACCGCTGCACCACCCAGGAATCCCAAGACTATAAATTTTAGAAGAGATTGATGAAGGAGTCATTTAATTTATTGAGATAATGGAATATTTAGTAAGATAATTAGGGCAATGAAAACCACAAATAAAATGTGATATATTTTGAAAAGAAAAGTCAGCTTATATTTGGGATTTACACTAATAGAGCAATAATGAACTGTTGTGTAGGCAGACTTCCAGGTGTCCTGCCTCTGAAAAGGGAGTGGTGACATGAGCACATAGCCAAGGCCCTGCTTCCATCACCTACTACACCACCAGAAGCTTCTAGCTAATGGAATGGCAGGCTAGTCCGTGAAGGTGCATCGGAGGTGCCAACTCAAAGGTGATACCTGCGAAGATATGGTGTCATCCTCCAAAACACAGTGTAGGTGCCCAGTCGATGACCATTTTGTGCCTGCGTCTTAAGAGATGCAGTCTATTCTATTTCAGTGCCATCAATGGGGTCAGCATACATCAGAATACAGATGTGAACACGTTACCACCTATCGAATTGGAAAAAACAATATTGGACAAACTAAGTGATTTTCTATAATGGGCTATATCTCTAGTCCCAAGTGCAAGAGATCCAGTGATCTGAGAAAAAGAGGGGAGGCTTTCAGACATGTGACTTTTTATTTCCTTGTGACTTAATGAAAAACAAACAAAAAGCATCAAAAGTAATAGAATATTTGCTTTTTTTGTAATGTAGGCATATAAAATTTCTGATTTTTTTTTGTTCACGATAATAAATGTAGCACGCATGCAAACTAAAGAAACAGGAGTGCACGTGATGTTATGAGCACTGGGTGTTATACACAACTAATGAATTTTTGAACTCTACATCTGAAACTAATGATGTACTATATGTTATATAGTTGAATTTAAAAGAAAGAAAGAAAGAAAGAAAGAAAGAAAGAAAGAAAGAGAGAGAGAAAGAAAGAAAGAGAAAGAAAGAAAGAAAGAAAGAAAGAAAGAAAGAAAGAAAGAAAGAAAGAAAGAAAGAAAGAAAGAATCACAGCCAAAAAGCTCATTTGGATCCAGCAATAATGAATGCAGTGGTCTGATGCATTGGCCGTTTGTATCCTGCATAATTTCTGACCCTGGCTTCTTGTGCAGGGGAGAGTGAAGACATGCACACTTGATCTTGTGGCTGACAAGCCCAGCTAGAACCTCCTGGAGCCCCTGTGCCCTGGTCTGTGAGCCTCAAGCTGCTGTGGGGACACTGCCTGCCCCTTGTCCTGAGTCCTTACTCATGCACTGAGCCAAGGTTATGCTCTGTTATCTTCTCCTACAGGAAATCCAAGCAGTTGCACTAATAACCTAGAAGGTCAGTGATGGATTAAGTGATATAGAATTCTTAAAAAATGCATCTCTGTGGTCCTTTGGTTCAACTGTGCCTAGTGTGCCCTGGAGGAGGGCCTAGGAAGCCCGTAGATTTGGGAGCCAGTGCCAGCAGGGCAGTGAGCCCCAGCCATGGCCCTTCTGTCACTCCCTTTTCTCCACCGGGGTCTGCCGTCCACCCCCAGGGAGGTCATTGGCACCTTGACTGGGTTGGCCTCTGCTCTTTCGTCTGGTACTTTCTCTTCTACAGGCCTGGCTGCTCTGCCCCTGTTCTAGTTTTGTAATAATTATCTTCACCATTCAAGGATTCTGCTGCTCTATCAGTCTGGTATTTTCATGTGTAAATTGAACTCTTAGCTATAATGATTTCTTTAATTAACTGTCTAAAATAAGATACAATCCTTGGATAATAGTTCCTCTATCTGGGGGCGCCTAGGAGGCCTAGTTGGCTAAGCATCAGACTTTACTTTGACTCAGGTCATGATCTCAAGGTCATGAAACCAAGCCCTGTGCTGGGCTCTACACTCAACGGGGAGTCTGTTTGTCCCTCTATTTCCCCCTCTGCCTCTGCCCCCACTTGGGCATTGGTGAACTTTCTCTCTCTCCGTCTCAAATAAATAAGTAAAATCTTAAAAAAATAGCTCCTTTATCTGAGGTTGGCAGGCCTATGTACTTTAACAATTTTATCTATTTCCTAAATCTCCGTTAACATCTAGGTATCTGCTTTGTAATAGCAGCAGATCACAGACTTGGACAATAAGCCTGTAGGACCACCAACTGTCAACATGAATGATGTCTAAACCCACTGACCCAAGTCCCTGTGATGTTGCTGCTTCACTTGCCACATAAGATAGACAAGAGGTAGTTTCCAGAAAAGTCTGGCATATTTATACTGAGTGTGTCTCAGTTCTCCCTATATAGATGCTTTTCTCTTGGGGCTTTGTACAACAGGATTATCAGAGAAGAATCAGAGAAGAACCAAAGTTAATCCGTAGGCTAACACACAACCATGTTGTTCAGCAGGGAACAGAATGATAGCTACACAGCATAAGCCGGAAGTCCTACAGGCCTACGGTCAGCTTGGCTGATCCCCATCTGCTGTCACTGCTGTCCTGGAAGAGCCATTCCCCAGCAAAGATGCCAGCAGTGCTTCCCTGGGTCTGAGTCTGGGTCTAGAGTGTCCTATTTAGTCTGTTCACTTCCTGGAATCAGGGAAACCAAGAGTGGGTGTTCCAGGTTGGATGATGTCTCTCCAAAGTCCCCCTGTCAATATCCTAACACCCAGGACCACAGAATGGTGACTGCACTGGAGACAGGCTTTTAAGGAAATGAGCAGAATAAAGTCAGGTCATTTGGGTGGGTCCCGATCCAGGATGAATGGTGCCCTTATAGGAAGATGATACGAGGACACAGGTATGGAGAAGAATGACCATGCAAAGTCACAGCAAGAAGGTGGCCACCCCACACCCAGAAGAGAAGTAACCAGAACCTGTCTACACCTTAATCGTAGACTTCTAGCTTGTCCAGGAGGGTGAGAACATGAATTTCTGCTGTGGAAGCCCCCAGGGTGCGCTACTTTGTGACAGCAGCCTTAGCAAATCAATGTGGCTGGCAAACCAATGTGCCGGCAAGGCAGAAGGTGACTGCGAGACAGGGATGCTGGGAAGAGGCACCTGCTGGGATAGGGGCAGGTGGGAACTGGCCAGGTGGGCCAGGTGAGAGGGAGAGGCAAGAACCCTGTGAACACAGTACATACTTGACAGCAAAAAGGACACTATGTATTGTGGTTACATACTAAACTGTCCTGATTTTCCCATCTGGCTCCCATGACCTCACTCTGCACCTGTGACAGTAGCTGCCGTGCATCCATTTTGAGAGGCTGATATTTGTGTAACACCCTTCTCAGACCTTGAACCGGATGCTTCCCATAGAGGAACACGGGAGCACGGTGGGACTGGATGCTGGGCCTACCATCTACCTGAAGCCTATCACAGTCAGGATTCCCACCGCACCCAAGACAGAACTCAAAGGGTACCCAAATCTGACTTCTCTCTGCGGTTTATACAAAAGTGAATTCATTATCTTCAGTTCTTTCTCATCTTTTCCACCAGGGTATCTTTCCAAATTCTTCTTTAATCGTGTGTTACAATGATTTTCCACGTCTCGCAGGAACAGAGTCCTGACTTTTAAGGCCAGCATTTAAGGCTCTCCGCATTTGGTCTAAGACAAGGGGACCAACATGGGGGGGTGGGGGTGGGTCCTGCTTCACTCAGGACATGGCTCGAAGGAGCTCACATTCCCTGCCTGACATACCTCATGCACCTGTTCCCAGACCCCTTTCCCAAAGCTCACGGACATGGACACCACTTCTGCTGGTGCAGCCAGGCCCTTCCACTCGAAGTGCAGCTGGACCATGGGCCCCGGGCTATTAGCTGAATCTCCATCCTGTCCTCACCAACAAAGCAGAGCCAGGAATACAGTCCCAGTGTCTGCTGTCAGATAGCATCCAAATGTGGGGGAGGTGGTTTGGGGCACAAGACCAAATGCTCCAGAGCAGAGCCGAGGAGCCCGGCCTTACAGAGGTATGTGTGGAGAAAGGAAGCTTGGCTGCCTAAGATCCGAGTGAACCCTCTGTGTAGCATGGGTGTCAGAGCGTGGGGGCCCAGGCTGCATTTGCAGAATAGAGCATCTGGAGTGAAGGGTGCAGGGTTTCCTCCATGGTCCCTCTGGCCTTCCTACAGGTCCCACATTAGTTCTGGATGCCTCCTATGGATGGTATCAGGCAAACAATGCGTAGTCCGAAAACCATGGCCAGGGTGAGTGGCCAGAGGAAGGCCTGGGAGAGGCGAGGTGGAAACTGTGACAGCACTCAGCTGTTCAGAGAAACTGAGAACAAGGGAGGGGTGCTGCTCTCACACTTTTGGAGGGCTCACTAGGGAAGCAGCCCAGGGATCCATGGAGTTCATGCTCTGTGAAAGGATGCCCCAGTGTGAGAGCAGCCAGGGCTGTCCAAAGATGGAGGAGTCACAGTGGAACCATCAAGAAAATTCCGAAGTCTCATGCTGTTTCTCAAGTGTCCTGCATCCACATTCAAGCCAGTCCTATCTACTCCACCTCTGAGTAACCACACAGACACAGTGCATTCCTTTCCTCTCCTGGCCCAGTGGTCCAGGCCACCCTCATGACACTCTGCAAACAGTGGCAGGGTCCTAACCATTGTCCTGCCCCATCCTCCTCCCTGCCTCCAGCCCAGGCTTCAGGCCGCAGGAAACTGTCGTCAAATGCAAATGAGATCATTCCATTCCAGAGGAAACCATTCCCTTCACTGCCCATTGGTGTTAGGATCAACCTGAGCATCTCCCCTGGCCCCAGGACTGCAGGATGAGCTCCAACCCAGCCCTTCAGCTCCATCCAGGCTACCTTCCATCTATTCCCTAGTCACCGATCACACTGGCTTCTTTCAGGCTCTTGACACATCAGGCTCTTCCCTCCTGAGAGCTGTGTACTTGGTGTTGGCTCTAGTGAAGAGCACCTCCCTCCTCAGCCCCCAGCTTTCAGCTTGCAGGTCACCTTCCCAGTCCAGCCCAGCCCCCTCACTGCCTGCATGGGGGCAACCCTTCCATCATCATCCTGTCTCCCACCCTCCTGATCTTCCCTTTGGGTCACTTCCCATAGTTTCTTCTGTTGTGGGTGTTTTGATCCATATGGGCAGGATCTAATTCTCCTGTGTTCACAAGTCACCTCACACAGGTGAAGCCACCCCTGACCCCAACTCCCACCCAAGTCACCCTACTGTCCCTGCTTTTCTGTTTTTTTTTTTTTTTTTAAGAGTTGTTCATTTATTTCAGAGAGAGGGAGAGAGAGGGAATCCCAACCAACTCCCCACTGAGCACAGAGCCCACGCCGGGAGATCGAGGGAAACAGGACATGTGGATCCTGACTGCCTCATAAACCCCTTGTCACAGGGGTGATGGTCTTCAAATCAAAAGCACATTCAAACTGAGTTCTTACATGCCTGTTTTTTTGTTCATGTGTCAGAAATGCTCAAAAATTTTTGGTTACCAAAGAACTCTTACAATTTCTTTGAAAAAATTCTAGGCTTTCTTCCACTTCTCAGCTGATGCATATTCAGAGATAATCAATTATATTTAAAATTACCCCGAAGAAATCATGTTAGGATGGTTCTGGATTTGTTGTTCTGCTATTGAAAGTCAGAAAGATGAAACAGAAATTTAAAAACCTGGAAATTTTGCATGTGACGAGTAGAGCAAGTTCTGGAATTACCCACGATTTTAGGCTAAACTTATCCACGTTCCCTCAGTTTTGAAGGTAGTATTAAAGTTGAGTCCCATTAGATTTGAATACTGTTTACATGACACGACTTATTTTTTTCCCTTCGTTTTGGCATAGACAAATCTGATATTAATGTGGTGGGATCAAGGTATTAAATCCTCAACCACCTCTGTTCAGGCCAAAGGGGATTCTGAAGCATGTGTTACAAAGCAGTGGATGTGTAGCTTGAAAATAAAAGCTTGTAGGACAAGGAAGACCCAGGGCATGGGGACGGTGGCATCCCTGGCCACCGTGATCATGGCAATGGTGGGGAGCAGGGACTGTGGCTCCACAGCAACAAGAGTTTGGGTTCACATCAGAGGAGCAGAGTCGGACAGTGAGGACAAGAGCAAGGGTGGCACCTCCTTGAGAACATGGCACAGAGGTCCCAACTGGCAGCCAGAGCTAGTGTGCATGTGAGCGCGGGGACTGCCCACCTGGAATCCTGCTTGCCCCGCAGGGCTCTCCCAGGACACTCGGCATTGCTGCTTTTCTTTGTCAGGGAAGGAGAAAAGAGCAAACTAAACAAATGGATCGAAAGAGACCTCCCGGGGTCTGACAAAAACTACTTTCAGCCCAAAGACACTGGCATCCAATTCATGGCTCCTCTGGGAAACTCCATGATGGCATTTTCTGGCAGCCTAGGAATGTCTAAGAAGTTAGTTCCAGTCTGCTCGCAGAGAGCTGTCTCCCCGACATGCCAGCCCCACACAGTGTGAACACACCACGGATCATTTCTGGACTTTCTCTTGGCCTCAGCCTCTTTGTTCTCATTTGGTAGGCTGACATCCGCCCAGGATGCTTCCCTAAACCTTTTCAAAATCCCATAGAACATGGCCATGGCATTGATGAGAACCAAGAGGCCAAATTACACGCAGCACAAGGAGTAGGCAGGTTCCCCTGGAAGCTTCCAGCATCTCAGTGACAGGGGTGGGCTGAGTGCTGGAGGGACAGAGAGGGATTCAGGTCGCGATTAGCACAGAGATGGAAATATTCCGTGCAGCACATTTTCCAAGAAGGAAAGCATACGAGGAGAAACCATTCGTTTCTATTTTGAAGGTTAGAAACCCTTCTGATGAAACACACGTCCTCGGTTACGGGGAGGATTTAGCACAGCAGCCAGTGATTTGCTCGAATTAGTGACATTCTGTTTCAGTGAATGTTTTGAGGCTATTTGAGAAAGCAAACATTTGTCTGTTTTCTATTTGACAATTACATGGATTAGAGCAGATTATAGCTTAAAAACGTTACTGCTGCAAAAATTTCTGAGCGAATTCACATTCTCACTTTTCCTAGTGCACGGGCGACGTCTTATACATGTATCGCCAAACTAATTCAATGCAAGTTACGTTTTGGTGGATTTTATGATTTATGATTTTTAATTTCATCAACTCATTGGTTGTAATCGACACACAAAAGACATACTGATTTTTAAAAAGTTGATGTTGCTGGATCCACTTCGCTGAGTGTTGTCTTTGATTCAGCTGATTTCCTTGGTTTCTTTCCAAACACAGTGACTTCATCAGCAACTGTGATTTCTGATCAATTTTGGTTTCTGTGCTTTGTGGCTGTTGCTGTTCTTATTTTTCTAGCAGTTTTTCTTTATATAGTTTGATGCTTTGTTATTTAGCTGTAAATTGTCACAAGTGTAATAAATAAATAAAACCAGAGCAGTAGTCACTTTAACAATTCATGAAAGAAGCTGTACCCAAGATTTAATACTGAAAGACGTATTTTGGAAGATAGGAATATAAGGAGTAGCACCATTTGCTAAACTGGGCATCATGTGAACAGACAAAGCTCTCCACCTCTAGCATTCGCTGTGTCTACATGGAGCAGGATGGTTCAAATAAGGAGAGTGACAGAGAGGAAAGAGAAGCAATAAATTACAAGTTTCCAGTAAAAGAGAATTCATAGCACTTTTAACTTCAGTGTTTTTTTTGTTTTTGTTTTTTTTTTTTAAAACATTTTGTTTGAAAGCTCATGTATGAGCATATGTATGTATATGTACCCACAAACGCACATGAAAAATATATCATGACCCCCAAGTATTGGGCTTCTTGAAACAAGTAGTTCTTTAAAAATCACATACTTTTTACTACCATGGCTTTAACTGATTCAATGCATTTCAGAGCCAATCAAAACTATATTTGTTTTGTTTTTAGCCCTTGTTTTAGACCAGTTGAGGGCATGGGTTTAGCCGGTGCACCTTACGTAGCTGGAATGGGTTGTGCTTTTCTTTGTCAGCCCACGGCCACCCCGGGGAGCCCTGCAAGCCCAGAGTACAAGGGATGATTTTACCCCCAGCAACTGATTGGAAGTCAGTAGTTTTGTATTACCTCCCTTTGCTGCTGTAATAAATTGTCATAAACCTGGTAGCTTAAAGGAACCTGAGGCTTGTTCTCTCCACTCTGGAGGCCCAGAACAAGTCTGAAATCTGTTTCAAGTGGGCCGAAATCAAGGTGTTGATGTTGGGGGGGCAGGGGCACACTCCCTCTGCAGGCATGGGAGGAATTTGCTCCCACCTCTCTCAGGTTCTAGTGGCTGCTGTGTCCCCAGCTTATGGCCACAGCACTCCTATCTCTGCCTCTGTGGTCCTGTCTCCTTTCCTTCTCAGTATGTGGAATACCTCTCCCTAAAGGTGCATGTGATTGCACTTAGCACCCAGCCAGATAATCCAGGGTAATTTCCCTATTGAAAGAATCTTAATTTAGCCACCTCTGCAAAGATCCCCTTTCTGCCATTGAAGCTAACGTGTACAGGTTCCGAGGATTCGGAGGTGGCTGTGCCTACCATAGGTGAGTGGTTTGCCTTTTAGCAAATCAAAGAATGGGAATATTCCTTTTCAGAACCTAAGGCATAATCATTAGTATCAGATTTATCTTTGAAGTTTGCACAGGAATTTCTGATCTCATCTATAATGTCAGCATCTAGTTGCTAGTGTCTAGATACAGCTGCTGGGCACCAACAGAAGAGTCTCCAGTTTAACAGCATCAATTTTTCTTTTGCAGCAGGAGTTCACAATGTCCTGTAACTCATTATGCATTTTACTATATATTTTTTTCCTCCAACTGTGAAGTCTTTGGGTTAGGTAGCTGAAAAGTTAGAGTAAGATTCAAGGCTCTGGGTTGGCCTTCTCCAGGAACCACAGGCCAACCATTTGGCCTTCCAGGGCCTGCTTCTTCCTCCCCAGTGAGTACTCACCAGCTCATGAGGATGCTGTGATAGTTGGGGCAGTGCCCGTCCAGCTGTTCCCTCTCGAAGACAGAAAAAAAAAGAAAGAAAAATCTGGATAAAAAGTTCAAACTGCTGGCAATTTTTTGGACTGCTTTGACTCTATCATGACAAGTACCAGATTGCTTAGGAACAGAAAGAAGATTCAGATCATGCTGCCTTTCCTCTGAAAGCTTAAACAGTAAGGATTGCCCTTCCCTGTGGGCGCAGCACATATCCAGTTATGTATAAATACCAAACAAGCAATAATACACAATACACCTTTTTTATATGGGTGTTTCTTTCTAAATTCACATTACTGAGAAATGTTTTAAAGGTACACAACTGAAAGAGTCAATCACTTCTGCCTTGGGAATTATATTCCCGGTAATGGATGCAAGGATTGTCCTGGACAGAAAAACATGTGCCAGCCGCAATGTCACATGAAATGTTTACTCTGTGAACCGTCGATGGGGTTTTGAAAGAGTTAATAATGTCTTTCCTGCCTCCACATTTGGCAGTGATTAAGAGGTGGAGCCAGAAGTCAGAGAGATGGAGAGTAAAATAGTTGCCTTTTCTATTAATAAGGCTGTTTGCACAAGACCACTTCCTTCTCTGGCAAAGTGGGGTTCCTGTTCAGCAGCCCTGAATTAAACCCTGCCAGTTATTGATTGAAAACTTCAGCCTCCCCTGCCCTTGACAACTGGGACAGGGAGTTAGGGGATGGATGCTTATTTCAGACAGATTTCCAACCAGAGCAGAGCCAAAGAACAAACTGGATAGGCTCTCTTTCTTCTCCCCAGTTTGCCAATCAGATCATTTGTGCCATCTCTATTTGGAAGGAGTGAGTGGGCAGAAAGGGAGGCCAGAAGTACAAATTAATCTAAAACAAGAGCCTCGCATGAAGAGATAATGCATATTTTTCTATTAAATTTGACATCATTTCCTTATATGTCCAATTTATTCTGCTAAGCCAACATTCACGTCATAAAAATGACCCAATTTCTCCAGTCCCCAAACCATCATAATGAAACCTCTTCCTAAAAGCTAAGAAGGGGTCTCCTGGGATGCTTTAAGGGGGAGACACACTAGTCGCAGTCGGAATATTAATGAAAGCACAACACCGAGGCAGGAGAAGAATCAGTATCCTACTTAGATATAATTCAGAACACAGAAATTGGGGGTGCCTGGGTGGCTCAGTTGGTGAAACACCTGCCTTCCTGCCTTCAGCTCAGGTCATGACTCTGGGGTCCTGGGATGGAGCCCCACGTCGGGCTGCCTGCTCAGCAGAGTCTGCCCCTCCCTTTCTCTCTCCATCTCCACCTGCTCATGCTCACTTTCTCTCTCTCTCGCAAATAAATAAAATCTTAAAAAAACACACAGGAACTTTTTTTTTTTAAGATTTTATTTACTTATTCACGAGAGACACACACACACAGAAAGACAGAGACACAGGCAGAGGGAGAAGCAAGCTCCATGCAGGGAGCCTGATGTGGGACTCGATCCCGGGTCTCCAGGACCACACCCAGGGCTGAAGGTGGCACCAAACCACTGAGCCACCCGGGCTGCCCACACACAGGAACTTTTGCTTACAAGCATGACTTTGAGCCATTGCTCAGAGTTTAACCTGGAAGAGAGAAATCACATCAGTTATATAAATGTATATACATCTATCTCAAGACATAACTGAATGCAGGGAAGCCAGTGCACAGGTGGGAGGAGTTGAAGAGCCAAAGAGAGAATGATTAGGACCCAGAGATTAGCAGCAGCAGAGAGCCACCACACCTAGACCAGAGGGTACAGAGGTACAGAGTGTGGGGGTGTAACTTAGCTGAACTTCGCCCCAGTGGGCCATCCTGGGGATGCTGGGGTTACCATACAGCCACTGCCATTGGAGACAGAAGGAAGAGCCAGCTGGCTTATCCCATCCATCCACCTTCCAGTTCCCCCATCCCAGTGCTTGGTGGGGCCACAACCAGCCAATAACTGGGGACATCAGTTTAGAGTCAACGGTTTTGAAGCTCAAAGCAGAGCAGAGAAAGAGAGAGGAATAGACAGGAGGGCCAAGATGCCCAGAAGTCATAAGCAAGAAGAACAATTTTTTATCCTACTTTAGATCAGGGAAGCCTGTAACACTTTTAGAAAGATTTCTATAATTGCAGTTATTTTACTTAATGGATATAAAGTGGAAAGTTTCAATAACTTGGAAAACAGATACAAATATAAGAAGCAGAGTGGTTTGAATTAAACTTGCAGACCAGTGTAAACTGTGTAAAGCCCCAGAGATTTTGAGAGTGTCATTCTATCACAGTGAAATGCAGTAATGTATTCATTCAATTTCACTGGACATGAAATAAAAGCTTATGGATTCTGTATATTCTTTTGGAGTGGAAAAAACTACAAAGTATAATTTTTACAAGCTTCTCAACATTTAAAGTATTTAAAGGGTGATGAAGATTCTTGTTATGGACTAAATATTTGTGTCCCTCATCCCTCCACCCCCAGCTCCAAATCCCTATGTTGAAACCTGGTCCCCCAGTGTGACGATGTCTGTGTCCAGAGATGGGGACTTGGGGAGGTGACTGGGGCTGGGTGAGGTCATCAGGGTGGAGCCCTCAGGAGACGGATTATTAGTGTTCTCATAGAGTCCAGAAAGAGCTTGTTCCCTCTCCCTACTCCACACCGTGGGAGGATCCAGTGAGAAGTCTGGACCAGAAGGATGCCTTCACCAGATTAGACCATGCTGGCATCCTGACCTTGGACTGCCCAAACCCCAGCCCTGGGGGAGATTCAGTTCGTTTTTCATAAGCCACCCGATTTATGGTGCCCAAGCGGACCAAGACAATGCTCTCCTTGACCAACTTGATCAAACTCTGGCCAGGCTACTCTGAGCTCTTTCAACTGGGTTCTGTCCTTTGATGTGTCCTCAAGAGCCCAGTTTCAGCAGGAATCCCACTAAGCCAGTTCAGCCAGGCTCCCTCACCTTCAGTATCTGCCCAAATTCCTCATCTCCCACCATCCATCCCCCAGGTGACTTCTGATCTCCCTGGCCTGGCCTCAGCAAGAATCCTGCTGGGTCAGTTCAGCCAGAGTCTCCCTCACACTAAAGCTTTCTCTTAATAACGTTTGGCCCACCAACCCCCACACCCAGTCCTTTAAACTAAAAATTCCCACTTTTCCTGACTATACTTAGAGTCGAGGCCAGTGTCTCTCCCCTACTCCAAAACCCCATTGCAGTGATCCCTGCAGCCATCCTGAATAGTCTGCCTTACTGTTTTAACAAGTGTCATGAATACATTTTTTCTTTGACAATGGATATCTGGAAAAGTTGTGTTCTGTGATTTATTCTAAGTGTCATGATACTATTTTGAGAACATAATTTAAATGCCATGATAGTTATAATTAATACAACACAAATATACTTGATAAATTTAAAGACTAGCTGAAGAAATAAATGAACATACACAAGTGTTTAAAATACTTCTTCTGGTATAAAATAAATTACGTAGATTTAGCTTTTATTCTTTCCACAAGTACCAAGAATTCAGTAAGAGCTAAGTACTCTTTTAGGTGAAAGGGTTATAAAAAGGAACAAAATACCAAATATCCATACTTACATGAAGCTAACTTTAAAGTGGGAGAAATACACAATAAGCAATGCAAATATGCAAAAGTCAGGATATATTTCAGTTACTGGTAGGTGGAGAAAAGCAATACAGTAGTAGGTAGACCATGTCATGTATTTTGGTGGCAGATTTCAGTTTTGGGAAAAGTTTCTAGAGAAGTCTCAGAAAGAAGATGAGGGTTGAATGAAGATCTGAAGACAGGAATGGTAGAGCCATCCAGACTATGGGGAGGAATAGATGTGGGAGATGATGGCAGAGTTTGGGTTCAACCACAGTAGAGAAATCTCATGAATGCCTAGGATATCCACTCGAGATTCCAGAAAACTACATGTCTTATGAATAAAGATCATGTTTTATAGGAAAGGTGATATACTGGGAATAATTTAAAAGTGAAAGAAGCTTCTTAGGAGGAAATAGCCTGATGGGTTCCACCAGGAATCTGGCTTTCCCACATAATAAAATTTTTCATCCTTATGAAGGAGGCAACAGAATACTTTTTATCACTCATGATGTTTGGCATACAATACAAATTTATTAGATAGGTAAAGAAGCAAGAAAATATTATCCAGTACCAGGAGGAAAAAAGCAATCAAGAGAAAGAGATTTCAAGATAATTGGGTGTTATTCTATATGTTGGCAAATTGAACACCAATAAAAAAATAAATTTATATAAAAAAGATAGCAAGATAGCTAGATACCAGAATTATCAGAAAAGAATTTTAAAAAATATTTTATTTATTTATTCATGAGAATGAATAATCTCTCAGAGAGACAGAGAGAGAGAGAGAGAGAGAGAGAGACAGAGGGAGAAGCAGGCTCCCCTCAAGGAGCCTGATGCAGGACTCGATCCTAAAACCCAAGATCATGCCCTGAGCCAAAGGCAGACGCTCAACTGCTAAGCCACCCAGGCATCCCATTTTTTTTTTTTTAAAGTATCAGAGAAGAATTTGGAAGTAGCATTAGAAATACATCCAAGAACCTCAAGGAAAAGATGATTATAATGAGTAGACTGATGGAGAATCTTCATAATGACAGGAAACTTATGATAAACTATTAAATGGAAGTTGTAGAACTGAAAATAACAATATCTGAAATAAACAAAATTGTTGAATGGGCTTAACTGTAGATGAGAAATGGCAGCAGAAAGAACCAGTGAACCTAAGAACAGGTCGAAGGAAGTTAACCAGTCTGAGGAACAGAGAGAGAAAAAGAATTACAAACTGACCAGAGCCTCACTGACCTGTGGAAACAATAGCAAGAGGACTAACAGAGGTTTAGCTTGAGTCTCAAAAATAAAGCTAGATGTAGAACAGGCCAGAACAATATTTTTGAAAAATAATGGTAAAAATCCCATAAAACTTGTTGAAAAATATCAACTAAAAGATAGAAGAAGCCAGAAAATCTCATGCAGATTCTATTTAAAAAGAAAACAACTGGGGTTCCTGGGTGTCTAAGTCAGTTAAGAGGCTGACTCTTGGTTTCAGCTCAGGTCATGATCTCAGGGTCCTTGGATTGAGCCCCATGTCAGACTCTGTGCTCTGTATCAAATCTTCTTGGGATTTTCTCTGTCTATCTCTCTGCTTCTCCCCTCTTCTTGAGCTTTCTCTCTCTCTCTCTCTCTCTCTCTCTCTCTCTCTCTCTCTCTAAAATAAGTAAGTAAATGTAAAATAAAGAAATATAAAAAAAAGAAAAAAGAAAATAACTATGTGTATGCATATTCGAGTAAAATTGTTGAAACAGAAATATAAACATAAATCTTGTAAGCATTTAAAGGAAAGGGACCCATTACACAGAGGGTAACAATACTATAAATGGTACCTGACTCCTCATAGGAAGCAACTAAGTACTGAAAGTAATGAATCAGCACCTTTAAAATGCTGAAAGGAAAGAGGAAAGCCATCTTCCAATAGACCCGTACATACACCATCACAGAATTTTTTAAAAAGGTGCCAAGTTACCTCAATAGAGGCAGGAAAGTCTTTTTAACAAATAGTGCTGGAACAACTGAATATCCATATGGAAAAAAAAAATGAACCTTGATCCTTAGCTCACACCACATAAAATTTTTACTTGAAATGAATCATTCACTCAAACATTAAAAACTCTAAATATAATACTCTAGCTACAAAACATAGGAGAATATAATCCCAATTTTAGGGTAGACAAAAATCTCTTGAAGAGATGAGGAAAAAGCGCTAAGCATAAGTAAAATATAATGGATTAATTGGATTCTGTTAAAATTAAAAATTCTGCCCTTGAAAGACACCACTAAGAGTGTGTGAGAAGTTTATGCAAGCCACAGTTTGAGAAAAAATTTTTGGGATATGCGTATCTGACATGCACTTGTATCCAGAATACATATAAATCAACACTACAAAGTCAGAAATCAAATAAAACAAAAGATCTGAGCAGACTCATGTGATAAAGAGCATCAAAAGTCAGAGATTGGCAGAATGGCTGAAAAAAAAAATAGAAATATATGCTCTCTTCAGAGACATATTTTAGATCCAAAGACACAAATAGGTAGAAAGGAAAAAAGATGAAACATACATATCATGCAAGCATAGCCTGTATTAATGCTGGACAAAATACTCTAAGACAAAATTATTATCCCAAGATATTTGGAATGATAAAAGAGTCAAGCTATTTGGAAGGCATAACAACATGACAGCTGCAAACCCACAAGCATACTCAGCAAATTAGAAAAATAAATGAGGAAGAGCCTTACAGAATGGAAGGAGAAATAGGCAATTTAACACTCATGGCTGGAGACGTCATAACCCCCTCGGTAATGGCTGCCACGACTCGTTGGAGGAGCAACATGACCTTAGGAGATTTGAATGCAACCATAACCTAGTTGGACCAACTCACATCTCTACATACTCCACCCAAACAGAGCAAAGCACACACTCTCCTCAAGCACACAGGGAACATCCTCCAGGAGAGATCAAATGCCAGGCCATAAGACAGACCTCAATACATTTAAGAAGATTGAAATTATACAAAGTATTTACTCTGGCCACAATGGAATACAATTCAAAATCAATAACTGGAAGAGATTTCAGATATTCACAATCATGTTGAAATTAAACTACTCGGGACACCTGGGTGGCTCAAGGTTGGGGGTCTGCCTTCGGGCTCAAGGCGTGATCCCATAGTCCAGAGATGGGAGTCCCACATCAGGCTCCCTGCATGGAGCCTGCTTCTCCCTCTGCCTGTGTCCCTGCCTCTCTCTCTCTGTGTGTCTCTCATGAATAAATAAATAAGATCTTAAGATAAAAAGAAATTAAACTACTCACTCTAAATAACCAATGATCCAAAGAAGAAATCAGAAGGGAAAATAAAGAGTACCTTGAGGTGAATAAAAATGAAGAGAGCAGCACACCAGTGTTTACAGGACACAGTAAAGCACTTGCTAGAAATGTATATGCAAACACCTCTATTAAAAAAGAAGAAAGCTCTCAAATCAGTCAATTTACCTTCCACCTTGAGGAACTGGAAAAAGAATATGAGCTATTAATGAACTGGAGCATAGACAACAATGGAAAGGGAAAAAATAGTTTTTGGAATAGATCAAGAAAATTGATAAACGTTCAGATAAAATGACCAAGAGAAACCAAAATCAAAGATAAGGAGGAGGTATTAATAAAAAGGAATATAAGGGAATACTCTGAACATCTCTATGACAACCGATTAGTTAACTCAGATTAAGTGCACACATTTATTGAAAGATGCAAATCAACAAAACTGACGTAAGAGGAAATAGACAATTTGAATAGCCCTATAGCAATGAATTTGAATTAGTAACTAAAATCTCATAAGCAAAAGCACAGGCCCAGGGAGCCTCACTGGTAAATTCTATAAACATTAAAAGAATTATTATCATTATTATTTTACATTAAACAATTAATACCGATTCTTTCCAAACTCTTCCAAAACTAAAAGAGGAATGAATACTTCTCAACACATTTTATGAGGCCAGGATTATCATGATACTAAAACCAGATAAAGGTATCACAGGGAAAGGAGACTCCAGACCAGACCCACTGCCCTTATAATTATAGATTTAAAAAATTCTCAGCAAAATAGTAGCAAGTGAATTCAGCAACATGCATTATACATCATGAATAAGTGAGATTTATTCCAGGAATGCCATGTTGGTCTCACATCAGGAAAATAATTTAATACACTCTACCAATAGGATAAAAACCTCATCATGTATATTTACTTAGGCTTGAGCGGATAATTTCAAGCTAAAATTACCTTTTCTACAAATATAAAGCTAGCATATTTGGGTCTTTGGCTCTGTACTAACTGTGTTCTATGAATTTTTTACACAAAATCCAATTTACATTTGCTATCTCTCTTTTAAATGTAAAGAATACCACTCTTTGTGTGTTATGTCTTATAGACACATTTCATGTTGGGGTGAAGGAATAGGGATAATTCTAAATGATGAAGATTTTAATCACAAACCACAGTTTCTGGACCAAATATGTTCCAGACTTTTCAAACTTGTGGAGGCAAGAGTCAATGACACTTCTTGGGGGGTCGGGGGGCTCACCTCAGACCCCCATTCCACAACTCTCCACATCTTCCTCCAAGAGAAAAACCTTGATCCATTTCTTACTTGAAAACTGTTCATTTATAGGATTTTCAGCTCATTTTCTGTATAAGGTTTTTGATTCTTCAGGTACTATAACTTTGACATCTGACACGTGTTACTTGTATATTATAGGAAATTATACTGGTGAATTATTTATTTTTTGAAAGGAATGATATTAAAAAGGTAGGGCAGTCAACTCAAGAGAATCCTGCTAGAAGTCACTGTACTTGAGTACTTGTAAGGATACAGTATAATCCAGTCAATAACTGTGCTTCTACTTTCTGTATTAGAGATGAATGTGAAAGAATCAATCAGTAGCTTTGCCAGGCACATTTCCACATCAGAGCTGACACCCTTCTTCTGTAGACCAGGCCTGGTTTTGATTCTTTTACATAAATTGTAGGAAAAAAATTAAACATGCCAAAGTATCAGTAAATGGGTTGTTCTAATGTCTCTTTCCAGTCCAATCACACAAAATCAAGCACCATTCTGGAATCCTTCACTGGAAGCAGCCCTGCTTCTCTGCTACTCTTCCTTTCACTTGTCTGATCTGTAGCCCTGACCCCACTGCGTCTAAGTTAGGTGAACACAAACTTTCCTCTATACATCTGTCCTGAGGGAGAAAGACAGGCACTGGTGACATCCAATCACCCTTCTGTGGACTCATGAGAAAGGTCCATCCAATGAGGGGTATTTCTACTTTTTGGCACTGACATTAAACAGCAACAAGATGCATCTTTGCACAGAGACTCTGCAAGCTTTACATGTTCCACTTGTGGTGACCAAGTGAACAACATCTCCTTTCCAAGAAGTGTGTATGCGGATCTCAATGTGGCTGGCTTGGGAAAACTAACTAATGCTCCTTGTTTGGTCTATTTATTAAAAAAAGAGGGGAAAATGTTCAATGTATGGTGAGTGTCAATAAGCTACAGTGCTGTAGCTTAAAAAGTGCTGTAAAAAGGAGTTCCACCAAGAGTCTTCTGGAATAGCACCTTAATATATGGCTGCAATCTAGCTAAAAAATAATGCAAATTGACTTTTGGTGATGAGCTCAACAGTGAAGTGTTCCTAAGATGTCATTCCAGCTAAATGGTTTCTGGGGCAAATCTTTTCAAAATTGAAGAATCCTTTTGTGATGGGAAAAATATTCTCCCACCTTAACAGATTTATTGTCTGTATCTTTGTTCTATTTTTTTTAAACCAATGAATTTGACAATGGATAGGTGATTGCAGTATATTCATACAATGGAAAATTATCCAGTAATAAAAAGGAACAACTTACTGATTGAGAAACTGCTCATCATGGCAACCTCCCCCCACCCTCTCAAGATTCAGTGTGGCAGTGTGATCTCGTTAAAGCTTCTTGGGGACCTCCCCTTGTTTTAGAGAGTGGAAACACACAGAAACCTCTGCCCCAATATTGAAGTGTCCCAAGCCACCCACTTGCTCCCTTGAAGCCAACCTAGGATGGCCAAATGTTTCCTAAACCCCAAAAGAAAGTCTCCTTGCCTCCAAAAATCCCACTTTAATAGGATGTTTGTCAGTCAGAGACTGTTCCTCGTATTAACTGCTGTGTCTTCTCCTTACTCTCTGAAACATATTCTCCTTTCTAACATCATTGACATCCTGCTGAAAAGAAGCTAAAAGCAGATGGGTTCCCATGTTAGTTTATATATAAATAGCTTATGCTTTAAACACACACACACATGCATAATGAAATACCTCTTCATGCCCATTAGAATGATTAAAACTAGAAAGAGAGGCAACATTACAGTTTGCCAAGTATGTAAAGCGACCTATACTCTCATATGTTAATGGTAGGAATTTAAAATGATGTGACTCCTTTGGAAAATGGTTTAGCAGATTTTGGAAAAGCTAAATACATAATTACCCCATAAGTTGGCAAATTTATTTCTAGAACCTTACCCAAGAGAAATGAAAATAAACTTCCACAATAAGAATTGTATAGAATGTTTAATCACGGAGGTCTAAAACTAGAAACAAAGATTCTATCCATTAGCAAATAGAAAATATATTGGTTACTTTTATGTGCCAACTCGATTAGGCTATGGGGCTCATGGGTTTGGACAATCACTAGTGTAGAGGCTGCTTTTAGATGAGATGAACATTTAAATCTGTAGCCTTTGAATACAGCAGATTACCCTCCATAATGGGGGTGGTCCTCATACAAGCAATTGAAGGCCTTAAGAAAAAGTGACAGGTCATCAAGGAAGAAGGATTTCTGCTTCCAGATGGCCTTCAAACTTGAGCTGGAACATAAATTTTTCCTTGAGTCTCCAGCCTGCCAGCCTGCCCCACAAAATTCAGACTTGCCTATGTCTATGGTCTTGTGAGCCAATTCTTCAAAGTCTTTGTACACACACACTGTTAGTTCTACTTATCTGGAAAATACTAACTAACAGTAAGAAAACTGGGGTAGGAATGCCTGAGTGATTCAGTTGGTTAAGTGTCCAACACTTGATTTCTGCTCAGGTCATGACCTGAGGGTTGTGAGGTCAAGCCCTGCAACAGGCTCTGCAGTGAGCATGGAACCTACATTTTAAAAAGAAGGGGGTGTATATTGACACAATGGAATACTATCCAGCAATAAAAAATAATGCACAATTAATAACCATATATTAATACACATTTAAAAGCTATAGCAAGTGAGATAAGCCAGATACAAAAGAGTAAATACTATATGATTCTATTTATATGATATTAAGAAATGGGTAATGCTAATCTATAGTCCTGGAACATCAGAACAGTGGTTGTCATGGGAGAGGAAAGATGAAGGGCACAGGGAAATATTCTGCATCTTGACTGAATGTGGTTACTTGGGTGTATACATCTGCAAAACTCAGTGGATCACACATTCATGATCAGCGTGTTTCACTATAGGTATACTTTTACCTCACTTAAATAAAAAAAGATGTCTGTAGCTTGGTGAGAGTGAAAGCCACAGGGTCAGGAGAAAGACGTCAGATTCTGGGTGTGTGTTAACCCCAGAGCCAGTAGAGATTGCTGTCACATGCCATGTAGGGTATGATAGCAAGGGAGGAGCCAGGAGGAATCCACATCTTTTGGCTGATGAAATGGAAGGATGGTCTTCTCATTTACAGAGATGGGGAACAATACGAAGGTATATATTTGGGGGTTATCTAAAATCCAAAGTCTGGACTATGTCAAATTTGAGATGTTTAACTATGTGTAGTGGTGCTGCTGAGCCGCTACTGTGCATAAGTATCTAGAATTTAGGGGAAAGTACCTGGCTGGGGATTAAAATGTGGGCTGAATCTACATTCAGACGATGTTGAAACCCTGAGACTTGATGGGCTTATCAGCAGAATGATTGTGAATAGAAAGAAGAAAGGTCCCAGGAGTGAGCTTCTTGGATATGAGAGATAAGTACGGAGCCAGCAAGGGGACTCGGCAGGAGGAGTGAAAGGGGCAGGACAGCCAACATGAAGAAGCTCTGACTCTTCTCACTGGCTCATTGTCTCAGTGAGAGCTGCGAGCATCAGTGCATGTTCTAAGTTACTTACAAAGCTTTGGATCTTTCCAGTGAACTAACATAGCTAAGAGAATAGTTGATATAGAGGTGCCAGTTGCTAAATCTGGTGCCAGTTAAATCTGAATGGTAGATTTTTCTACCAATTTAAATATTCCAACCCTTACACCTCAGATGAAACAGACCCTACACTGTGAAGGGCCATGTGCTAAGATGTTTAAGGGAAGATATGATTGCTACTGTCCCAGATAGCTCCCAAAGTCCACCAGGGCTCTGTTGTGAGATATGAAAACCTACTGAGAGTCAAGGTCAATTCTTTGATATGTTGTTGATGCAGATTAGGAACACTGGAGTTCATATAATAACCCACCCATGTGCTATTTTAGTCCATTGGGCTGCTACAACAAAATGCCATAGTAGGGTAGCTTATAAACCACAGAAATTTACTTCTCACAGCTCCAGAGAAATTACCTTATTGCTCGTGAGAGTCCCCTTCCTGGTTCAGGGATGGCTGTCTTCTTGCTGTGCCCTCACATGACAAATGGGTGGAGGGAGCTCTCTGGGACCTCTTTTCTTAGGGGGCACTAATCCCATTTATGGGAGCTCCTCATGACCTAATCTCAGGCCCCCCCTCCTGACACCATCACCTTGGGGATTAGGATATAATGCATGAATTTTAGGGGAGCACATTCAGTCCATAGCAGGTGTTAACTGCTGTCTATGCATATATTCACAGCCAAGGGAATCGTAACTATTACAAGATTTATGTTTTCTCTTGAAATACCGATGGGTTAAAGGTATCATGAAAAGGACATATTAAAGAAAATCATATTTGTGTTTAAATATTTGAAGTAACCAAATGGGGCTCATCAGGTGCATATGTGCAGAAGTGTGCTGCAAGAGGGATGTCTGGGATACATGAGTTAAAAACCTCTCATTTCACTCAAGAGTAGAAAGAGCAGGATTGTGAGAAGGTGTGATTTGGGCATGTAGTCAAATGGATGAAGTTAGAAATTAACATTAAATCCTATTCTCTCTCTAAAATATTAAGCACATCAAATGCTGTATAAATGAAGCATCTATTTAAAATTCAGTTTGCATGGCACCCAGATAAGTTGTCTGCTATTAAATTATGTGTTGATTACAATCTTATGATTCCTTAATAAGAATGGAGCAAACTCAGAGCATTTGAAGTTACGAGAGTGGTTTATGCAGTTAAAGCTGGCATAAGCAATTTCCCAAGTGATGCCATTAATGGAGTTTACAAGACCTCCCCCATTTCTCTTTTAGAAGTTAGTGTGCCCTGGAAATTTGGTTTGTCCATGGGAAGTCCTGCCATCTCCAGGTAAACAGAGAGCCAGTCCCGTTCCCAGTGTTCGACAATCCAAGAGGTCAGTGGAGCCAGCTCTGTGCGAGGGTGCCCAGACGCCAGCATGACATTAGCTGATTTCTAAATTCCCATTAGAATTTAAGATTTTATAGTTCTCATATTTTGTAAAGCAATCAAATGGTAGCAGGTGGGCGTTTCTGTTACCTTGGTGTTTTACTGGTGTAGAGCAGTGATTTTCACAGAGGGACGAGATTGCCCCCCAAGAGACATGTAGCCATGTCTAGAGACCTTTGGTGCTGTCAGCGTCAGGAAGGGGGCTGCTGGCACGAAGTAGGCAGGGGCCCGGGAGGCTGCTAAGCATGCTGCAGTCCACAGGCAGCCCCCACCTCCAACAAAGAAGCACCTGGCCCCCAATATTAATAATGCCGAGGTTGAGTACCCGTGATGTAGAATCAGTGACCTGATCTTCTAGAAAGCAGCCACCAGCCATCATCAATGTGAGCTCCATGTGATGAATAAGACAGAAGCTTCAGGCTGAGGACAGGGGGCTGAAGTGTGACCCCTGAAGGCTCATACAGCCTTTTGTGTTGGAAAAGTAAGAAACGTTTATTTGTATTTGCAGTGATATGAGAGACTTTGCAGTAGACTTTATAGGAGACCCCGAAATAGCCAAACAATGAGCCTGAAACAGGGCCAGAGATCTCTCTCTGAACCCCAGCCTCATGACTGAGACCCTATCTTATTATCTAGTGCACAGAATTCTGGCGGGTTTTGAGAACCTTGGAAATGACGGGGACAGGGACAGCATGATGTACACCTGCTCTTGGTAACACAGGCTGCTTCTATGGGGGAAGGTGAGTCCAGACACAAGCATATTCTGGTTTGAGATGATTTTTTTTTACTCATTTTTATTTAATAATAGGAATAACAAATGACTTTTACTAAAGGAAACAGTGATAGGCATCTTAGAAACAACTTGTCTGCAGAAGTGCTGGGAAAACAAGATGGCTTGCTCATCCTTGCAGGCGGATCTGTTATCCACAAACACACCTGTGCCTGAGCCCCGCTGATGGGTTGTTCAGCTCTAGCAGGAATGACCACCGTGCGTGTTTAAAGCAGATGCTCCTTGGAAGCAGACTGTAGTAACACGTCCCTGCTTCCAAATATCCCCAATTCACTTTTCACAACTGTTGGAAACATGAATTGTTGGATGAGAAAATACAGATCTGTACCTGTATATGACAGCCAGCTGGCTTTTTTTAAGGAGACCATAAGGTATGAAAGCCATAAATCTTAATACCAGCCTCCAAGTCACAACTATGGGCACACCAAACCTGCAAAATTGCTGTAGTTAACCACCAGAGCATAATCAACATCTATAGCCAGGACTCACTTAGTTTTTTCATGGTAGCCTGTTTATTAAACTTTGTTGGTGATAGTGGTTGTCTTTTGAGTTTATATGGGGGCAGTTGGTTTTTAAATAGATGATATTAGGACATGTTGTGTGTGTGCACACACGGTGGTGCAGCCAGCCAAGACCTGACACAGTAGTAATGTGAAGGTGTAATGGCTCCAAGGTGTGGAAGCTTATGTCTTATTTCTTACTCTGTCATGTAAAATCCAAAACAGTGTTCCTGGTGGGTGGGTAGCTCTTCCCTAATCAGTGATCCAAGAACACATGCTCCTCCCATCTTGGATTGATTATCTCCAAGTTGGCACACAGGTCTATATTAAGTCAGCAGCTGAAGAAAGAGCATGGAGACTCTTTGGCGGGGGTTGGGGGATGTCTCATGTGCTGGGCCCTCACATATTACTAAGTACTTCATGTCTACATCTACCTGTGTCCATTGGCCTGAACTCCATCAATTCCCTGGCCACACCCAACCGCCAGGGATCCTGTAAAATGCCATGCCACTGTGTGCGCAGGAAGAAAATGGCACGGATTAGGTGAGCAGCTAAGTGGTTTTGCCATACCCAGTTCCAATTCTTACCTCACCCTAACAAACAGTGTGGTGTACAAAACCCTCTGTCTGTTATTGTTCTAGTTTCTTCAGTTATATTCAGACTCATGGGCTACATGGGGCCCCCTTCAGCACTGAAGTTCAACGCTAAATCAACCAACTTTAATAACTGTTTACCATAAGGGCATGTAGGGGACTGGTCCCCCCCTTCCCCCCCAAAAAAAACCTATCACCAATTTACATAAATTATTCTTGAAAACTTTCATGTCTATAATTAAAGGGAAGTAAAGAGAAGCAGAATTTAAATGTTGCTGCCCTGCCATCAGGCAGGCCCTATACTTGGTTGGCTTGGCACAGATAAGTGGTGTCTGAGAGTCCTAACCAAGTCCTGAGGGCATTCTACTGGAAAACAAGTCTAAAAGGCTAACCGAGCCCATATTTTCTGAAATGTATTTGTAAACAATTATTTTTTTCAGTGAGAACTGCTGCAATTTTCTGAAGGTTTGCCCACAAGCTACATTTCCCCTGTGAGGACCTGCACTTGACCTCCAGTGGAGCCAGATATCAGATGGTGCTTTTCCACCTGGAACCAACTAAAGCGCGGTGCTCAGCTGATGGAAACTACTACGTTCACTTGAGTTAGTGTATCTAGAAAGTGGAGGGGAGGCTGGTGAGTGAATACACCATCTGTCAAACTCTCTACTCACTCAGAGGCTGCATTAATGAGTCAGGCATCGTGAGCCGCTCCCCAAGCCCAGGCCAGGTTGTATGCAACTCATCCTGCTTCTCAGCGTGTGCCTGTGGATTCTCAGATTGAACACTGTGCTGCACAACAAAGCAAGCAGACACGTACACCACGGATTTGTTAAATAATATAAATATCAGCTTATAGTCACCGACTTGTAAAACAACAGAACAGAGCACTAGGATGATTTCAGAGGTATGAGTCATAAAGCACAGCCTTATTGAGATAAGTGGCAAGTTGAAAAAAAGTCACTTGAGACTCATCAGTGATACCGAGTTCTTTTGTGACCGGCTCTGGATTTGTCACAGAAAAGCAACTGCAATCTGAGATCTGGGGGTGTCAGGCACAGAGCCCTCCAGAATTGACAAATCTACCTTTATTTAGATGTTAGGAGACAGGACATAATGTCTCAGATTGGTAAGAGTGTATGTACGTAGTCAGGGGGAATATGATGTAGGCGAATCACCTTGTGGGAGAAATAACTCCAATTTGCTCCCAAAATGGAAGAGAAAATTGGATGCTACAGGCAGTTTGCCTTGCTGTCTTCCTAAGACAGAAGAATTACCCAGATTCCTGGAAGCCCACCGCGGTGGTGGCCATATATGAGAGCTGGGTCACCTGCTCTGTTGTCCCGTTTATCTGATTTGGGATGCAAATGGGACATTGATGAGATATTTATTTCATAAGTTGATGAATCATTTTATCATTTTTTACAGAAATGATTTCATGCAACTAACAGAAATACTTTCAACAGAACAAGAGAAAACAATGCTTAAAATTGATAAATGAGGAGAAACCAGAAAACAAAAGAGGAAGGTGGAATAGGTAAGTGTCCCTGCACCCATAACCCCTTTGGGAAGTATTTACTTGTCTTTTATTTTGGAAAAAAAAAAAAAGAAGCTTAACTTGCCAGCCTCCACACAGTGGGAGCAATTCTTCATGCCTGGTGTCCCCTGGGCTTCCATGACTGCGTCTTTCTCCTAGTTTCCTTCCCTTAAATTCATTCCTACATCTATTGGATTGTCCTTGTCTGGGTTGGGGGTTCCCAGGAAGACCCTCAGGATTGGCGGCTCATAAGAGGACTCATGGGACTCAGAAAAGCTGTTATACTCACAGTGATTTTACTGTAGTGAGGGATACAGAGTAAAATCAGCCAGGAGAAGAGACATAGGGCAGTGTCCAGGGGAAGTCAGAGGCCAGCTCCCAGGTGTCCTCTCCCAGCGAATGTGCCTGCCTCCCAGCAACCCTGTGTGACCACCATGTGGTGTGACCAGGAAAGCTCACTGGAGCCTGGGGTCCAGGGTCATTACTGGGGATCAATCGTACAGGCCTGAAGTGATTGCCTGTTGAGGTTATTCGTTCTTTGAATTTCTAGAATCCCTGCACCAGGCCTGGCTTTAGCAGTCTTTACTTTCACTATCCCAGTGTAGGAGGAGGCTTCCACCAGAAAGCAGGTCATATTGCAGCAAAGCTTCCAAATTGCAGGGGGGTAACCCATAAAAGTGCCTAAGTGGGGGTGGGGAGAATCTAGCTCCGCTTTTCTAAATAGCTTATAAGGCTTTATACTTTCTCCACTCCAGACCTCTCCATACTCACTTCATGCTGTTTAATGCCCTAAAACCCACATCCTCTATTTCTGCCTCTGTGGATGCCTTCCGCCTACCATCCTGGTCTTCACCACCGTGATTGGGAAGATACTTAAGAGGGTGTGTGCTTTCAAACACTGATACGTAGCCTAGCAATCAGGTTATGGGTTGTAGTTACTTACTGGATTTTAGCCACCGTGGGAGGAGCCTCACTGCTGGAGCTGGACACCAGGGGTTCACCCAGCCCACGGACACCGTGAGAATTCTCAGTAATGTGAAGTCCCACGTGTGCTGTGCCTCACATGGGGCCTCAATGGCCTCCTTTGTGGGTTTCTAGAAGCACCAATTATAGTTTCAGCTGCAAAAGGAATCATGAGTGACTTAGGATCATTTCTCTGAGTTTGAGAGACTCTAAGAGGCTTTGAAGTGTCTGTAAAAGTAACTGAAGAAGGATAAGTCCACACAGTTGATTTCTGTCTTCCACTGGGTAGGTTTCAGTGATGTACTGGGGAAAAAATGCTATCTAGAGAGTAAAATCAATAAGACGGGAAGACTCTACTTGAGCTACCAGCAAAGAACAGGTATTTTGGAAGGAAAAGAGCACAGAATGAAACTAATAACTTTCCTGTTGTTCTCACAGGGTTATATAACACCTTTATTTTCAAGGCTCATTGCATTGTATTACCATTTTTCTCAACAGCTTTACAATGTCCCAGGGAGACAAAGACAAATGTAATTATGTCTATATAATGGATGAGAAAACTGGAACATAGAATGTTTCATTTAAAAGTCCCTGATCAGCAATGAAAGCAAGAATCAAGGCCATATTTAGTTATTCCCAGAGCCCAAGAGTTACTCAGTCAATAATAAAATAGTTTGAGATCCCTAGGAGGCAAGCGTTGCACTAGGAGGCAAGAAATGACTTTGATTCAGCCCAGCGCAAGATCCAAGCATGAAAATTGATATGAAAAACTATAGCATGATATGTGCTGTAGTATTGCTATGCACATCCATTATTAGTTATTACCTCCATGGAAAAATGTAGAATACCTACAACGTGGTAGATACACTGTTGAGTACGTGCCATAGGGTATAGCAAACGAAACATGTGTTTTTTGTCTTCTTGGACCTTGAAGTCTGGTGAAAAAGACTTGTTAATACACAAATACCATTACCTTACAATGCTGAGCAGGACAGGACACTGTGGACATGCTTATAGAAGATCCCAGAATTGGGAGGACTCAGAAGAGATTTGTTCCTGCTGCCGATGGAAGCACAGCATTCATGTTAACATTACTTTTCTCTACCTTCTCAGTATCAATTTGTGAAAGAGACCAAAGAGGAACAGGACGATGAACTGGTGTAACGGTCTGGGCATTGGTCACCCCCTAGGTTGTCTTGAACAAAGCTTTAGGGATGGGCAGTGAGGTTTCTGAGATTGTTTCCAGCATTAACATCCCACTTGCTCTCTGAAAGTCTGTTTCTGGAACACTCAAGCATTGGAAACGGGTCATATGAATCCATTTGAGTCATCTTTGACCTTGTATCCCATATTGTCTCCACTAAACCCCTAAGAGTGACAAGATGATGATGGCCTGAAGGCTATAGAAATGAGCTCTCCAACCCAAAGGGCGTCCACTGCCTCCAGAACAGTGTGGACCCAAAATAGCCATGTATGACTTGCTGTATTCTTTGAATGTCTAGTAAAATAGCTAATTTTGTAAATGGAGCATTTAGGCCTTTATTTGTGATGTTAGGAGAGGGAATGACTTCATGGGTCTGACTTCCAGTCTGAATACAGATGTCTGAAAAGTGAGGACACTGTAAGGAGAACCTCTCACTAGCTCATCGTCTTTCATACTAGAGGAGCCACAAGTCCAACTCTCATCCCTCCTTGAGTGCACTGGCCTGCTGCAGACATCCTATTTACTCCAAACATTTAGAAAGCAGTGCTACCCATAGCTAGGTGTTAGCTGATGCACTGTTAGACTGGCAGACGGTTCGCGGTAATGCAGACATTGTTGAGAAACATCTTGGAAAGGAGGGTCACTCAAAAACCCACAAACTACTGAATGGCGTTATCACACCTCCAGGATTGTGCTCAGCTCTTTCCAATCCAGAACTATGATTACTAACAAATTGTTTACTGGACGTGAACATTTATTGAAAGCATTTGAGTCTGTCTTTATCCTGGCACATGTACAAAATCAGACTTCACTATTTCTATTGTTCTTACCATGTTTCACACATGTTTTCTGTGTTGGTCTTTAATTAGGCTGGTTCTAGCGAGAACAGTTCAGCCCTCTGGGAGCATGACCCAGAGCAGTGGTTCTCAAACTTCAGAACAGAGAAGAATTACCCAGGAGCTCCTTAAGATATGACTGCAGAGGCTCAACCCTAGAGTTTGTGATTCAGTAGGCCTGGCATGGACACTTACTTCTCAGTGATGCTGATACTATGGATCTGGGGACCACATATTGAGATGCACTGATATGAATCATCTCCCACTTGATGGGGACCACCTCTCACTAGATGTGGACTGTGTTACTCTGCTGACCGCCATGTAAGCAGAGTGCAGTGCCACCTGACCACATCCTATCAGACTTTCCTCATGACCCAATGATAGACGTATTGTAGGTGTTGAGCACCAGAGTATTAAAAAACGTTCCTTTATTTGTACTTAAACATCAAAGCAAAATAAAATAAATGTCTTGAGTTTATGCAGTTGACACTGATAGCGTAGACGTAAAATTAACATTCACCTGTGGGCACAGATACATCCCTTAGCCAAACAGATATTGTCAACTTCAGGTTGACAGGTTACTATTGTGAATCACTGATAAATATCCCCAATTTAGGATTTCTTTGTGTCTCTTCTGAAATTTTAAATTAAAAAAAATAATAACTCAGATTTCTTGACCTGAATGGCTTGAATAAATCAACCACACACCCTGTTCAAAAATGTGTGGACTCAGGAGCTAAGCACTTGCATTGCAGAATAATGAAGTAATGTTAAAAACATAATCAACTCCACCCATTTCACTCCTCCTTCTTAGCTTCCGCCTTAGCTTACAGGTGGCTTGCCAGAAGAATAGGAACCAATTCTCAAGAGATATTCCAAACAAGTCAGGATCTTGGAAAAATAACTGGCATAGCAAACAATTCCAGCTCCGGTCCCTTGGAGAGATGCGTGTCTGTGCACAGAAGAAACACGCACATATTGTTTGTCTTCGGTATTTTTATACTTTTACAACATTGCAATAAAACTTTCAAGTAACTATATTTTAATTAATAATGATTGTTGTACTTGATATTTAAACTAGTTAGTTGGTCCTTAATATGTCAGTTAGGTTGATATGTTAGTAGGTTCTTAATATGGTCCATGAGAACAAAGTGATTATTTAACACCCACAAATGTGACACGTTATTTTTTATAGATGCTTTTACAGATTTTGATCCTGAAGATGTAATTTATATATGCATCATCCCTGTGCTCCAGGTTCTATTTTTTACAAATTATGGAAAACCCATCGTATTCAATGCTTTCTTACTTATTTCTTTACTTTTATTTTTCAGAAAATTAAAGTGAGGAAGACAACTCCCTAGAAAGTTCTTTCCACTTCCTATTTTCTGAAAAACTTTCCATTTTATTGTCAACCACCAGATGGAACACCTAGATATCTGCAGAACACATAGAGAAAGAAAAAGATGGATCCACTCTTGGACAAATTTAACATGAACAGAGGACACAGAGTGCAGTCTCTTGACCACTGCTTTGTTTCTGTCATCTTTGACTGGAAGGTAGCATTCAGGCTGGTCAGTCCAGAGGTGTTAGCTGGGAGCGTCTACACCCCTTGAGAGCTGGAGCAAGCAAGCAATCAGTTGCCCCAGGAAAGTGCAAGACTTCAAGCCCACACAAGTTACAATTAAAAGCCCAAGAATATGTGCAGATATGATGGAGGAATTATTTCTCCATGAGAAAATATTGAGTCGTGGGAGAGGAGCCAGATGAGTGGAGGAGGCAAATATTTTTCCAATTTCAAAATTGGAAAAAGGACGAATTCCAGAAACAATGGGCTGATCGCTTCAACAGGGACCACTGACAACAATGAAGAAGTAATTATTACCAGTCCAATGAGCACTTAAAAACGAGGAGCAGTCATGAGACCCAGTCCAGTTAGTTTCACAAAAGTAGTATGTTTTGTCTTTGTGTTTAGTAAATTCATTTTCCTGGGTTCTGGTTGCACAAAGAAGAGCCATACTTGAACTTGGAAACTCATTCCATCCTTGCATCAGACACCGTTTTAGATTTTGGGCTTCCTACTTTAGCCCGGCATGTAGGGGTCCTTATGAAATCCTGGTGCGCTTGACGAAGGCACAGTTGAACAGGTCAGAACCACCTTAACATTCTACTCAAAGATGGCTACAAACCAGTTGGTGTCAGGCAAAAGAGAAAACCCAAAAACACGGATGACTGTGTACTGTTCTTTATCACGTATTAACTTCTAAGGCCCAGAAAACCATGCTTATAAGATTTTCACACAGTCTAAGAGGTCAAGGGAGAGGGTATTGATATAACAGGTGACAGAATTGAACTTCAGAACTATCCAGAACAAAAGAACTGGGACCAGGAGGGGGTTTAACTGGGCAATGTAAAGTTAGGAATTTATGGGTAGTTGTTCACAAGATTGCCAGCAACCAGAGCTCCATACTTTTTTTTTTTCCAGATTAAAGCTCACAGAGCCTGAGTGTGAATTTATGGAAGTGCTAGTGTTTTGATTTGAAAGGGTAGTGGGAACAATGTCTGTGCCAGGCAGGTTCAGCTGCTCCCATCCAGAGCAGCATGACTTTTGTCTTCTACGCACCCACAGAGGGTGCATGCCATGGAGGACCTCAGGATGAGTGGGAGGCCAACACCCGATGAGGAGCCCTTGCTGCAGGTCACCTCTGCAGACAGGACTTGAACATGAGTGGCCGGAGAGATGGTAACCACTGTGTCACCAGTCATCATGGGCACAAGATGATGTATTTCAACAGGAATCAGATCATGGCTTTGCTATAAGGAATATGCACCTACAAAACTCTCCCATGAGGTGGGGAACCATGTGTCCTGAAATGTATTCAAGTCAAGGCTGAAATTATGTAGAGTGGATCCTGCATGGGGGCAGGGGAACAGGATTGGACCAAATGAGGGGAAACCCTTCCAGCTCTAAGATTCTGTCCTCCCATGATCCAGCTGGCCAAGTGCTCAAGACTCTTTCCAGCACGGGTGCACACATGTATACACGCAACTCAGAAAGAGCCCAACCTGGAGGAATTGAGAGATGCCCAAGCACAGTCCCCAGCCTGAGACTGTGGGTTCTTTACCCAAAGTCTAATGCTTTCCAGAGACCATCCAGCAACACAGCATCTCATCTTGTCTGTGGTGTTTTCCACTCTCATTTGCTGTCGCTGCCTCAAGAGTTCGTTGTGTCTAATGAGCTCTCTGTCAGGTTTTAATTAGATTTTGGTTTCATTATGGTTTTCCCCCTCTTTGCTTCTATTTGTTTCCTATGGCAGCACTTGGGATGTTGAAGTAATGCTTGTCCCGTGTCCAGCTTCTGAATTAGGATAGCATGGTTCTGAAAACCCGATGAAAATGTCTGTGGACATTTCAATTAACGAAGGAACTGTGTATCATGATGGGTGATTTTTTTAATTGCTTCCACAAGAAGGGAACAGCATTTTTTTTCCCTGGATAAAACAAAAGAAAAATGTAAAATGTAACAGAAGGGAAATGTAATAGATGAAACCTTGGAGACTAATGGAGGGAGACATGGAACTCATTGTCGTTCTGTCTCCCTTTATAAAGTGAAATGAATAGTCATGAAACATTTTGAAAAGTATGAAATGGTAATGATAACACTCTTTTATTAAACATGGTATAATTTAGTAATTGGCAATAATAAGCCCAGAAATCATCCCATACTCTACCTCTGAGGAATAAACTTGCTAACTACATCAGAATTCTGTGTTTACTCTATTTTCACTGGGGAATACGATGAAAGAACAAAGAGCCGCATAAGTTGCTGGTGCCCTCATCTCCTTAGAATTCCAAGATGTGACCTGGACCCAAACCAGGGAGTCACCTTGGCTACATCCTCCATTCCTTCCTGTGCTCCTGTGTGCATCCAATCAGTAATCTGCTCATAGGGAAATTTCCTATGTGACTCTTATAATGTGCATTTCTTCTCGTTGGCTTTTCCAGTTTCAGTGGTGTAGATGACGGTCCATACATCCCAAGGCTTTTGATCTTTAAGCTTCACAGAAGATGCTTTCTAAGAATGCAATCCACGAGAGACGGTTCCTTCAGATGAAGGATGAGAAGATGGCGGCCTTGTCTACAGGGCTGGGGTCACATGGATGAGCTTGAGGAGAGCTGGTGAGGAATGCACGCTGCACATCCTCGAGGGCTTGCTGTAAACAGTCTGGCCCCTGTTTATAGAGCTAAGGGCAGAAGGGAAACTGGGTCCTTAATGTCCAGGGTTGGTGGGGACACACTGTAGCACATTTAACATTTTCACTATTTGCTATGAAAACCACACACTCTTAAAATATCAAGAAAACATCCCAAAGAAGGTTCCAATTAGATGGATATTTTTACTCAGGTTTATTGGTACTGGGGGAGCATAACTAAGTCCTGAACCAACCGCAGTTGTGCAGAGTGGGTGTCAGCCAAGGAAATTTAAGAAGAACAAACATTTAATCCCCAATATTAGAAATGTGCTCTCATGCAAACCTCCTTTGAACTGAAGTGTAAAACGATAGGAAGAAAGAGAGTCGAACACGTTGTAACAGACTCATTTACGCAGACAATCTGGAATGGAGATAAAGCTGGGGTCACTGAGGGTCTGAACACAGAAATAAGACATTTTATAAAGAAAATAATTGCTCCTGTCAGTGTGATATCAGCATGATTTAGAAGAATTAAAGCCTACTTCTTACAGTGCAAAGCAGAAGTTATTCAACACTCGCTTGGATTTCATCAATCTTACAGATTTTATATGTAGCCTCCTTTTTTTTTTTTTTTTTTTTTTTGACAACACTTTTGCTTAATTCCAAACAGGCAATCTGATCAGGAAGGACAGTGATAAGCAATGAAAAAGCGAAGTTCTGCACAATGTAGGTGTTGGAGTAACGTCATGTCAGTCAGCCCCAGAGCATATGAAATGGAATTGAGATGCATTACCCTGAGGGAAGGCGCACATTTGGGAGTGGATGCCTACCCTGGGTGGGATCACACAGCAGTCTACACTCTAGATCCCTCGGGGGCTCCAGGGCCTGGAACTAGCTAGCGCTTCTCTTTTCTCCACCGGCCACCCGTTTACTGCTTTCACCTCTGCTGAGTTTTGCTTCTGCTGTGCCTGCCTCCAGGGGTGCCTTCCCACTGCCTGGAGGAAGACTCCCTTATCTCAGGTTCTAATTCAAATGTCACTTCTTTTGTGAAGTTTCCTTTGACTCAGAGGCCCAGATGCGAGCAGAAGCAATGTCTCTGGGTGTTGAGTGACAAGCTGTATGTGGCCCTGTCCTCTGGCCAATGCTATAGGAGTGCTTCATATCGTTTCATGAGATGTGATGAGATGTGTAGAGGCTGGGCTCTTATCTGATTATCTCCATAGCTTTATTTTTTGTTTTTATTTTTTTTAAGATTTTATTTACTAATTCATGAGGGACACAGAGAGAGGCAGAGACACAGGCAGAGGGAGAAGCTGGCTCTCTGTGGGGAGCCAGATGTGGGACTCATTCCCAGGATCCTGGGATCACTACATGAGCTGAAGGTGGACGTTTATCCACTGAGCCACCCAGGTGCCCCATCTCCATAGCTTTGGAATCTAGCTCCACGTTTGGCAGTCTTCAAACAGTCTGTGTGGCTTTTTGAGCATATTGTAGATTCTGTAGTGTGTCTGCTGTCCACCCAGTAAGTAGGATGGGCTTCTGGGACTTCCCACATTCAAGAATCCCGCCTCCTTTCCCTTCTATTCCTGAGGTTCTGACCCCGGCTGCTGACCTACTGCTGTGGTGGACAACAGGGCTCTGACCACGCTCCTTTCTCATGGCCACATGCTGCTCCTTGTCCTAGCCCCTGGAGCTGATCCAGGGGCTAGGAGAAGGAACGAGGCCTTTCTCCCAATGGGGATGAGGTCGTGCCACTAGGGCCAAGTGAGCAGTGAACGAGGATAGTCAATCACAGGGTCAAATATTCAGTTAAGCAAATTAAGGCGGAATTGGATGCATGCTTTCCAAGAACTTGCAGAGTTGTGACCGCCAAATAACTACTGCAAACTCCACTTGGGTGTTGCGTTCTCCTCAATGTCCATCAGCCACCAATCCCTGGAGCCGGAATGCATCAGAACCAAGGCTGCCAGGAAGCAACTTGAGTGGCTTTGCTCATGGAGCAACAGCTAGGTGTCAGGTGTCACCCACATGGAGTTGCCTCTCATTTCATCCATGACAGGTGTGGCAATAGGTATGGGCTGAGATGGATGTGCAGGTCCAGGTCCAGGGTTAGGTACAGGTGTAGGTAAGGAGCTCTGAGCTGGAAATCTCGGCATCCACTCACAGCTCCCCTCAGTAGAGCATCCGCAGGCACACATGCTGGCTGCACCCATTGGCTGAATTCCAGAGGCATCACTTGTAAATGAGAGCTCTCTGGGGGACCTTGGAAGACCAGGAAAGCCATGTCATTAAAGTGTAAAAACGGAAACATCTTCCCTTGCAAATGATCCAAGCCCTGTACACAAATGTAATTTGTCTCATTAGCATACAGGCTACACTTCAAAAGGTGTTATAAGTGTTTTTAGTTAGTCCTTAAAATAAGGATTTACTAGGAGGGGTTGAAATTAAGTATCAGCTTCTAGTCACATTTCTGTCTCCTGGGTGATTTTCCTGGCATCACTCTACTTCTTCCCCAGGCATCTTCTGCTGGTGTTTATTTTTATTTGTTAACAGTTGGAGGAATCTATGGGTCCAACACTCTTACTCTGGTAGCTTAATATGATAGAAGTTGAAATACCCTTGGAGTCATGAATTTTTGTTGGTTTCTAGAATAAGAGGCTAAAGGAGTTGCTATTTCTCTTTGGTCCATAACTCTTTTTTTAAGATTTATTTATTCATTTGAGATATATAGAACAAGCAGGTGGGGCAGAAGAAGAAGGACTCTGAAGCAGACTGCAGTGAGTGACAAGCCCATCTTGGGGCTTGATCCCACAACCACAAGATCATGACCTGAGCTGAAACCAAAATTTGGACACTTAACTGACTGAGCCACTCAGGCTCTCTCAATTGTTCTTAATAATGTGAATTTTTAGTAACTATATGTGTTCCTTGAAAACATACAGTCCATCCTTCCTGAGAACTGGAGGATGAGGTATATGAAGCCTGCATTTAATTTTGAGGCAGACATTTACATTTTCAAGGATGAGCATCACCCTTATTAAGCATTATACAATTAGAAAAAAAGTGAATGAGTTTTCTTTTGCTGCACAACAAGTGACCAGAAATTCAGCAGCTTATCAGCTTATCATTCTTTAGGTCAGAAGTCAACACTGTGTGGCTGGATCCTCTCCTCATGGTCCTACTAGGCTAAAGTAAAGGGGTCAGCTGTATCGTGTGCCTTTCTGGAATCTCTAGGGAAGAATTCACTTCCAAAGTTATTTAGATTGTTGGAGAATTTGGTTCCGTGTGGCCATCTGAAGGAGGTTTTTGCTTCCTCATTGGTGATCAGCTGGGACCCTTCCTCAGCTTCTTGAAACTACCCACATTCCTTGCCATGTGACCCCCTCCATCTTCAGAGCCAAGAACGGAAGATTTCTATCCCATTAAATGCCTCTCATTCCTTGAAATCTCTTCTGCAAGGAAGGGAAGGCTCACCTGATTATGCCCAACCCCTAAAGTCAATTGACTTGGGATCTTAATTACGTATTAAAAAATCCCTTCGCAGCAGTCATCAGATTGATGTTTTATTGGATAACTGGGTGAAGATGTGCAGAGGACACCAGGGAGTAGAACACTGTAGGCCATCTCAGTTTTGCTTACCACAAAGAAGAGAGAATGAGCACCTACTTTAGACACTCCTTGATTCTTTCCTTTAGTGCACATCTACTGAGTATCTTTCACATCTGACCACATATCTCCTGCAGAGAGAGGACTCATGAGCTCAGTTAACAATATTGCAGGAGCAAGGGACGTGTAAGCAAGTGGTGATTAAATGGTATGATATGGCCATCCTCGATTTAAATATACACCAGTGAGTGTTCAAACCAGTTTAACGGAAACAGAAATAGTATGATACACATTTAGAAAGTTAAACCATGGCACCTGGGTGGCTCAGTCGATTAAGTGTCCAACTCTTGATCTCAGTTCAGGTCTTGATTTCAGGGTTATGAGTTCGAGTTCCATGTTGGTCTCTGTGCTTGATGTGGAGCCTACTCAAGAAAGAAAGAAAAAAGAAATGAAAGAAAATAAAAGAAGACTTAAACCAAAGGTTTTACTGATGATTAATAAGAAAAACAGTAGGGAGGGGATCTGTGGTTTCTGGCAATAAATGGGGAGCCAGTATCTAGAAACTGAGCCAGGAACTAGGAAGTGGGATAGAATAAGGGGTAGATTTAGGGAAAATAATGAAGTCCAACTTTATAGCTTGAAGTACAAGGAAACTTCCTGGAGAATATTCTGAGGGGAGTCCTAGCCCCCACGAGATATTTGGGCTGTGCACTGTTGGTGAAGATTGAACCAGGAACAGAGTTAAGCCTACTTGCCTGGGGGGGGGGAGTATGTAGAAAAATAAAATACTCAAGGATGATATTTTAGACAAAACTAGCGTTTTTCTTGAGCTTTGAATATTCATGGATGTTTGTTTTATCCTCCAAGTAGAAATTTCCTTTAGCTCATGTTAGCATGATGTTGCTCTTTCATTATCCAGCTTCTCCCAGGTAGTCAATGCAGTGACTGGCCTTCGGTAGCTGCTCAGGGGCTGTTTCTTGATGAGTTAATGATTGACTTGTGAATCAGAGTCCCCTCGATGGTTACTTATGCCAGACAACTGTGCCAAAGCCTTAGGCCAGATGAGATAATGTATTGTAAATGCACAAGTGCTCTAATAATACACATTATTACAAATAGCCAAGGCAAACGTAAATAGCCCAGGCAAAATGGTAAAAGGAGGGAGGCTCTGAGTTCCCCAGGGTTTTACTAGTAAAGGCACCAGTTTAAAATTAATGTAAGCCTGGGAAGCATATGCCAACTTAGTGGTGGGGAGGGGGTGCTACAGACATGGCTGCTGGCAGTCAGGAAGAGTCATTGCCCCATAAAGAAGAGATCTTTGGATAGGCTTCCATTTTCTCTTCTCAGAAAACCAGCAGGAGTGTTCCTGCTCCAGAACCTCAAGTTTGAACAGGAACTTTTAAGGTAGACTTCCTGTGAGATCCTAGAATTATTTTGTCTATTAAGAATCCCTCAGTGTCGTCAGTAACCCAAATTCAAATCTAAAAGAAGATTCTCCCCAGAACGTTTCTCCACGTCTCCCAGGCTTATGGCTTTGTACCCCGTGGACTGTGTCCTCATCCTTGTGCAAGTCATAGCCTCTGTGTCCAGCTCCATGAAAAGAAATATGTGAGCCAGTTCCCCCTGAGGATGGCTTCTGACTGGCTCCTGGCTTTTCCTCACACCTACTACCCACCCACATCTCCTGGGATTTTCATCTTGTACTTTTTGTGTATGACCATGGGGCATCACCAGCTCTGTGCTGATTCTCACAGAACACATAATCTATTAGCTAAAGACTTAGCATGGTCCTTGCATATTTTTCTCCTTTGGTTTCATTTTTATTAATTATTTTATTTTAAAAATTTATTTATGTATTTGTGAGAGAGAGCACAGAGGGAGAAGCAGACTCCCTGCTGAGGAGGAAGTCCAACGTGTGGCTGGATCCCAGGACCCTGAGATCATGACCAGAGCTGAAGGTAGACACTTCACCGACTGAGCCACCCAGGTGCCCCTCATTTTTAATCTCATCATTATTTTATGGATAGTCTATACATTTGTAAAATAATCGAGTGCAGTGATTACTGTATGTATTTATGTGAAGGCTTTCATGCTTAGTTCTACATTAATGCATGTCTTATATTCTTATGAATACTCTGATTAAATGGGATGACTCAAATATCCAACTCTTCACCCAGTGGAGAAGACAAACTGTCTGCAAAAAGATATGGCTTTTTAAACCTATCCATTCTGTTCAGAAGACAAGGAAATCTCTTCCTTTGTTTCATTGCTGGACCTGTCACCTACTATTGATTCTTCTATTCCCGTTTCTTCTATCTCTCTCTTTCTCTTGCTACTACCATCATCAGAGGTAAGGCACTCATTACTTTGTGTCTGGTTGCCTTTGAAATAAGGACAGAACCAACCCACATGGAAGAGGATTTAATCCTAGTGCAAAATAATGGCAAAGGATGATTGTAAGACCTAATTTTTCCCTCTTTTCCCCCCTTCCTTCCTGGAAGACAATGCAAGTAATGAGATATGCAGAGCCATAATAAACACACTTACACAATCATGCTAAACCCAACCTCTTAGCTAAGACATACACTGAAGTAGAAGAATATGTAGCATCAGTGCAGTCTTTTTTAGTCAATAATGGTATCTCTGTAACCATTTTGGAAAGCTTCTGAAATGAATGCCTGTCACCAGGGAGTCTACTAATGAGGCAGAAGGGTTTCCAACTGCATAGAGAGAAAAGGCAAGGTATGTGGAAGATAGATGGTGAGTGTGCAAAGTGGCCAATCACAGTAGGCCACGTGCCCCTCTTGCTGTGTCATGTGGAATGGAAAAAGCAGAGTTAAACTCTACTGCTGGTCCGGATGTCATCAGTCCAGTCCAGTGTAATAATCCCCCAGGACATCTTTCTGGTTCTCATCTCCACTCCCATGTTTCTGGTCCAACCAACCTGTACTCTATCAGACTAATGCCTCCCCAAACACCCGTTTCATCATGACATTGCCTGGGTCAAATAGTTACAACCTAGACAGCAATCATCTAACAAATATTCATGATTTGGCAGCCTGGGCCACTGGACTACAGCAAAGCCGATCTGAGTAAGCCATTTGCACTGTCCTTGAAGTGCTCAGAGCCTGGAGAATGCTGGTGGCAGGGGAGTACCTTGGTTAGGAGCTCAGGCTCCTGCTCTGGGCAGGATGGGCTATCATGCATACTGAAGTGTGAACCGGGCAGGGAGTCCATCGTGTGGTCCAACTGTCTCATCTGCCAAGAAGAGACCTTGATTGCCTCTCACGGGGTAGTTGAGAGATTGCCTATGAGAGAGCATGCTGGGAACAAACTGCTCTAGAGTTCAGTAGATATCAAGACATCTGATGATTCAGCATGATATTCATTTAGGACACTCTTTGCCTTGGCTCTGGATTACCTTGTAAACTCTTTTTCTGACTCTTCCTATAAATTACCATCCCACCCTGGGGAGCTATCCACACCTACATACTTACTTCCTTTCAAATTTCTGCCAGGGGAAGAGACCTGTGCATCTACTGAGAATAAGACAGAAGGTCTCAAGATGGTCAACAAATTAGTTGTTTCTCTGTCCTGTAACAGCAAGATTTCCTCCCTCAAGTCTTGGTTCTAAGTACTGCTGGGAGACCAGATCGGATTCAGTCCCAGTGGGGTGGGTTGTGGTGCAGAGCAACATAAATAAATAAGACTGGACCCATGTTTATCATCAGGGCTGAATATTTTAGCACGTTTATGTTAACTCTCACATCACTCTGTGGAGTGTGGTTATCAGACTGAATTTTTGGGTGATGCAATCGGGACTCCTGGAGATGAGATGATTAACTCATATTCACTCCCTAAGCAAGTGTTCACATCCTGACTCCAAAGCCCAGATTTCCCCCCTCGTTCAGTCCTGACTCTAGAAGAGTTTAAGACCATTTTTGACTGGCTCCTTGGGTCAACGTACAGGTCTGTTCTTTCAAAACTGGCAAACTGCTTTTCAGCATTTGAGTGATGAGACAACTCTTCTGTAGGGTGGTTGGTTATCAGTCTAGGAGGATGGTCTGCTCCTCCTGTGGAGCCCTGACAAGCAGGGGAACAGGTACTGCTCATGCGGCCATTTCGACTAGAGCCAGTCTGCTAGTTATTAAGTGTCTGGAAGCTATTTCCCAGTTTTTAAGTAGCCAGGATTTGCTGCTAATATAGTCAGAGTCAGCATTACACTCACTGCTCATAAATGACTTGTTTAGAAGGAAGCAAGACATGTTGTGACTTGGCCGCCTTCTATTCTTTGGAGATAAGGTAAAAGTTCCTAGTAACGAAACACGAAAACAAACACATTGCAATTATTTAACATATGTTACAAGTAAATAATTGGAGAATGCACATTTGCCTTCTTTTTCCCTGCCTTTCCTTTGAACTAACACGTTCCCCCAGCTGCCAAACACATGTTTTTCAGGCAATAGAGTCTCTGGGAGGGGCAGAGCCCGGTTCCCCAATGTCCCCTGCCCGGCGCCGTGGTGCCCAGTGGATGAGATCACGCGCTAACTCTGCCCATGGGTGACAAAGGTCCTCGTGTGTGCCAGCAATTGGTCCAATTGAATAAATCCTGGCTTGATACTTACCTCAGCACTGAGGTGAGAGGTGCCCTTCCCAGATGGGCCCCCAGTAGAGCCAGCTAGTGGCAGAGCTTCTGCTTTCCTGAGGGTCAGCGCCCTACCATGCTGGTGCCAGGCTGCCTGTGGAAGGTACATATGCATACAGGGTGGAGGTGTGTGCTCTAGAATGGAGCAACAAACGGTGAATACTTCATCTCATTGTTCTGCCTGGAAAATCACCCAGCCTTTCTGTGTCTCAGTTGCCCCATGGAATTGACCTCTTGGGGTGTTTGAAGACATTAGCAGAATGAATTACATAAATCCTGAGGGCAAAGCCTGAGCCATGGTAAGCATTAGAGAGATGTTTGCTGTGACGATGATGGAGATGGTTTATAGTGGCCACAGTGGTGATTAGGTTGTGTAGAAAGCTCTTAGCAAACAGAATGATTAGAGGTACAGTAACTGCAGCTCCAGTAAAACAAACACAAAGGGTTCAAGATGGTTGTAGATTCTCCTTTATTATTTATTTATTTATGTATTTATTATTTTTATTTTCATTTAATATTGCCTTTAATAAATAAATGGATTGCATGTGTCTAAAGAGTTGGGATAAACCTAGCAAGAAATAGAAAATCTCATCTTTTGACTTGTTACCTCATTTTGGAAGGAAAATGTTTTATTAATTAAACTTAGTTTGGTTAAAAATGACTTGCTATGATTCAGTTCATACAAAAATAAAACATTTCTTTTATAACAATCAAATCCAAGTTTTCCATGTTCCAGTTTTCTTTTACTCAGGGGATTAGATATTTAAGGTAACATTGTTTTTTGTCCTGTCTGGAGGACTCTTCTTGCATTAGTAGAATACTTTGGTTACATTGGATTCACCAATGCGTGATTATTAACTAAAGTGCATATTCAGATTGCCTTTTTACCCCATATCCTTCCTATAGCTGGGGTCCCATCTTAGATACTTCATTATGTTTATTTATTTTTAAAGGTTTTATTTATTTATCCATGAGAGGCACAGAGAGAGAGGCAGAGACACAGGCAGAAGGAGAAGCAGGTTCCATGCAGGGATCCTGATGGGGGACTCGATCCCGGGTCTCCAGGATCATGCCCTGGGCTGAAGGCGGTGCTAAACCGTTGAGACACCCAGGCTACCCACTTATTATATTTAATAGGCATATCTCCTTAGGCTCCTCCTGGCTGTGATAGTTACTCCATCTTTCCTTGTGTTTGATGACCTTGACAATGTTGAGGAGTTCTGGTCAGGAAATTTGTAGAATGTGCATTAAATGAGATTTGTCTACTGTTTCCCCCATGATTAGGCTGAAATTATGGGATCTGGGGAGGAAGGCTCTGGAGACAAGGTGCCAATTTCGTGTAATCATATCCAGGGAACATGCTATCAACATGACTTACCACTACAGATGCTGGTCTTGACTTGCTGGCTGATGAGATGTTTGTCAGCTTCTCCACTAAGAAGTTGCTCTTTTTCTTCCTTTCCATACTTTACTCTTTGGAAGGAAGTCACTGTGTGAAGTACACACCACACAGTGGGGTATTGTTCTTTATGAGTGGAGTTTTGTCTTTGTCCAGATTTCTATAACAAAATATTATATAGACTGAGTGATCTGTAAACAACAGAAATGTAGTTGTCTTGGGTGTGGATGCTGAGAAGTCCTAGAGCAAGGTGTGGCAGCTTCTTTGGTGGGAGTCTCCTTCCAGGTTCACAGATGGCCGTCTTTTTGCTGTGCCCTCACCTAGTAGATGGGATATGGGAGCTCTCTGGGGTCTCTTTTATAGGAGCATTAATCCAATGAATGAGAACTCTATTTTCATGACCTAAAGACCTCGACCTCCAAACACCATCACATTGGAAGTTAGGTTACAACACATTGAATGGGAGCGGGGATGCATAAAGATTCAGACTATAGCAAATATCTACATACATTATTTGAAGTTCTTCTGCATGGGACATTTGTCTATTCTTCCCCATATATTCACTTAATAATTTATGTGTGTCAGTGTGAACTCATGGGTATTTATTGTATACTTGGAGTTACAATCCAATACTACTTTACTTATTCTATTATTTATTTATCTTTAATTTATTTTAATTTATTTTATTTTATTATATAGATGTTTAGCTACAACCATCGGGAGATCTTCAGTTGGCTCCTGTGTCCCTTTGACATGACCCATTATTGTGCTTCTTGTTTGCTTGTTTAGTTTTGAGAAATTCCTTACCTTCTGATACTACAAAATGCTCCAAGTTCATTTTTTATACACAGTTAGTCATAGGAACAGCCCTTTATCTGAGGAGTCCTGGCTCCCTTATCAGAGAGTGGACTTAGAAGCCGAGATCTGTGAACCAGATGTTATTTGTTACTCCTGAGTGTTGTTGCTTCTCGACCCTCTCAGCTGGCATAGCAAGGAAATAAATGTGCATATTTTAATCCCTATATACATAAATATCTATACCTATTTCTATATGGCACCATCTGTTTCTATATTTTGTTGATTATGAGTTTAAATGGATATGTTAGACTCTATTACATGGCTTCATGGATCATTCTAGTCTTCTCTCCTTGTTCATTTGTATTTTCTCCAGTGAGAAAACTGACTCTCACTATCTTCCATTCATTCACCTAATCACTTAGTTATAGAATTCATGAGCACAGGAGCATGTTAGTTAACACAAAATAATCTTATCAACCAAAGTGCAGAGCTATGTCCAATTCACTTTATTTTTTTCAATTCCACTATATCTAAAGTTGCTTAAGTTAGAACTTTTCTCCTCATTCCCTTTAGGAGGTTGTCTCATGTATTCTTTATAGTGTTCAATTGTTTTGTCACTTTGCATGTTTCATCGAAGGAAACCCTGACCTCCATTGTAAGGATGTGCTAGAGTTTGTTTATCCATTCATCTATTGAGGCACATCTTGACTGGTGCCACTTTTAGCTGATAATGAGTAAAACTATTATAAGTATTTATAAGTAAGTATTCGTGTGGACATAAATTTCAAATCAGTTGTGTAAATATCTAGGAATATGATGGCTGACTTGTACGGTAGGGCTTTGTTTAGTTTCGTGGGAAATTGCTGTACTGGCTTTCAATGTGGCTGTGCCATTTTGTATTTCCACCAGCAATAAATGAGAACTCTGCTTAGTGTGCACCCTCCTAGCAATCAGCTTTGATGGTTTGTGTTTATTTTGTTTTTGTTTTTTATTTTGACCACTCCAATGGGTGTCAGTAGAATCTAATTGCCATTTTAGTTCGGAATTCCCTAATAACAAATGATGCTGAACATCTTTTCACTTGGTTATGTGTCATATGGTCATGTGTGTGTCTTTTCCGTTGAGGAGTTTTCTCAGATCATTTGCACATTTTAAGTTTAGGTTGTTAATTTCCTAATTGTTGAGTCTTAAGGGTTCTTTGTGCATTGTGAATACAAGTTCTTTATTGGACATGTGTTTTGAAAATATTTTCTCCCAGTCTGGGGCTTTGATTTTCATTTTCTTAAGAGTGTCTTTCATAGAGCACCAGTTTTTAACTTTAATAAACTCCAATTTATTAATTTTTTTCTTTTCATGGATTATGTTTTTGGTGTTGTATCTAAAAGCTCATCACCAAACACAAAATAACTTGTATTTCCTTCTAGAAGTGTTACAGTTTTGTATTATGCATTTAGGACAAAGATGAATTTTGAGTTAATTTTTGGGAAAGATGTAAGATCTGTGTCTAGGTTCATTTTAAGAAGTAATAGATGTTCACATATTCCAGTACTGTTTTATTGAAAATATTATACTTATTCCATTGTATTGTCTTTTATATAAATCAGTTCAATGTGTCTGTGTGAGTCAATATGTATATAAGCACCCTATTCTGTATTATTCTGTGTCTCTTTCAGACTTTCTACATATAAAATCAAGTAATCTAAAAAACTAAAATTCAGTTTTACATCTTTTTCCCAATCCATACCTCTTTTATTTCCTTTTCTTATTTTATTTCATTAGCTAGGATTTCGAGTGTGATGTTGAACCGGAGTATCGAGAGAAGACGTCTTTGCCTAATTTGCAATCCAACATGGAAAGAATCTAGTTTCTCATTAAGTATGTTGTCACTATAGTGTATTTCAGAAATTGTTTATCATATTAGGAAAGCTCCATTCTGTTCCAACTTTGTTGAGAGGTTTTTGTTTATCATGAATTGGTGTTGGAGTTTATCAAATAGCTTATTTTTTACAACTGATAAGATCTTGTGATTTTTGTCTTTAGTCTGCTGATGTGGTGGATTAAATCGATTAGTTTAAAAAGTGTTGGACCAGGCTTGCACAATTTGGATATATACCACTAGGTTGCGAGTATAATTTTTTTTTGGTGTACATTGTTTGGATTTGAATCACTAATATTTGTTGAGGGTTTTCACATCTATGTTCATGAGGTTCATGAAAGAGATTGTCTGCAGCTCCCCTTCCTTACAATATCTTTACTTGGTTTTATTGTTAAGGTATTGCTGGCCTCACGGGATAAGTTAGGGAGTGTTTCATCTGTTTCTGTTTTCCAGAAGATTCCAGTAGAGAAGAAGTATCATTCATTCAAATATTTGGTGGAGTTTGTTTATGAAACTATTTGGGTATTTTTCTGTTTTGAAGAGTATTAACTCAATTTCTTTAATTATGTAGTTTTATTCAAGTTCTAGATTATATATTTCTCTTTTTGAGTTTTGATAGTTTGCCTTTCAAGTTATTTTATCTAAGTTATCAATGTGGTGGGCACAGAATTGTTCACAGTATGCTTTATTAACCATTTTAATGTACATAGGAACAGTAGTAATGACATCTTTTTCACTCCTGATATTCATAAATTATGTCTCTATGTTTATTTCTTTTTTAGTCTATCTGGAATTTGTCAATTTTACTGGTCCTTTTAAAGAGCTAAACTTCAGTTTCATTGGTCTTTTTATCTTGTTTTCCTAATTCTACTTTTCATTAATTTATGCTCTTTTATTATTTATTTTTTCTACTTTAGGCTTAGCGTGATCTTCCTTATCTCAGTAGAGCCTTATGTGGTTGAGTTTGCACCTTTTAATTCTCTAACATACAAATTTGATGGGACAATTGTCTTTCTAACCACCGATTTTGCTGCATCCTCCAAATTTGGGAGAGGTCTCTTTCATTTTCATTTAGGTCCAAATATTTTAAGATTTATTTTGGAAGTTAATGTTTGATTCATGGATTATCAAGAAGGGTGTTGTTTAATTCCCAAAGTCAACATATTAGACATTTTTCTAGCTATCTTTCTGTTACTGCTTTCTAGTTTAACACCCTTGTGTGAGAATGTACTTTGTATGATTTCTAATTTTTAAATGTGTTGAGATATGCTTTATGGTCCAAACTGTGATCTCTCTGAGTTGATGTTCCAGGTGAGTGTGAGGAGAATGTGTATTCTGCTGCTGGTGGTCGAGTGGGCTATGAAAGCCCACAGATTAGGGCGATGGAAGTGCTGCTCAGGCCAACTATCTCTTTTGCCCCCGGGATCTCACAAATACCAACAGAGGGCTGTTGAAGCCTCCAGCTGTGATGTATATTTGTTGATCTCTCCTACCTATACCATCCATTTTGCGCTCTGATGTTAGGAGCAAACTCATTTATGATTCTGTTGATGCCTTTGGGGAGGAGAGCATTCCAGGTACTGTGGAGAAGGGACTTCACAGATGTGATGAGGTGACCTATTTTAAAATAGGAAGATGATCTTCGATTATCCCTTTAGACCAATCTAAATGCAGAAAAAGAGCAGAGATGTTTCTCTGGCTAGGGACATGGTGAAGACACAGTCAGAGAGGGTCCAGGCCTGAGGAGGAACCGATGTACCCCGGCTAGCACTGGTGTAGAGAGAGTGCTGTGAGCTGGGATGTGGCTGCCAGAAGCCAAGGAGGATCCTGGACTGACAGCTAATGAGCAATATCAACCAACAACCTGAATGAGCTCGGTCATGAATTCTTCCCCAGAATGTTCAGAAAGGAAGGCAGCATGTCTACCACATGCTCTCGGAGGCCTGAGACCCAGAGCAGAGACATCCCCCAGGGATGTCTTTTAAAAGTCAAGATTAAATCACATCTTCTTTATCCATTCATCTTTCGATGGACACCGAGGCTCCTTCCACAGTTTGGCTATTGTGGACATTGCTGCTAGAAACATCGGGGTGCAGGTGTCCCAGCATTTCATTGCATCTGTATCTTTATACAATGGAATATTACTCAGCCATTAGAAACGACAAATACCCACCATTTGCTTCGAGGTGGATGGAACTAGAGGGTATTATGCTGAGTGAAATAAATCAATCGGAGAAGGACGAACATTATATGGTCTCATTCATTTGGAGAATATAAATAGTAGTGAAAGGGAATAAAGGGGAAAGGAGAAAATAAGTGGGAAATATCAGAAAGGGAGACAGAACATGGAAGACTCCTAACTCTGGGAAACGAACTAGGGGTGGTGGAAGGGGAGGAGGGCGGGGGGTGGGGGGGAATGGGTGGCGGGCACTGAGGGAGGCACTTGATGGAATGAGCACTGGGTGTTATTCTGTATGTTGGCAAATTGAACACCAATAAAAAATAAATTTATTATTAAAAAAATTAAAAAATAAAATAAAAATAAAAGTCAAGATTACCCTGTCTCACTTCAGGACCACTGAGCCAGAGAATTTTGTGGGTCGGCCCTTCGGGGAAGTGCTGGCAAGCTTGCCATCAATGTCTGATCTCATCCTCCTGCCCTTTGTGAGCAATAGGGTAGCTTGCAAAGCACCAATGATTGCACAGGAAGATTAAACCAGCAGTTTCCCTGCAGGGGAGAAGGGTGTCTGCCCCTGAGGCCAAAATGCAGCTTCTTCCTTGTGCTCTAAACCCACTTCCCCAGCCAGAGTACTGGGATGACTGCTCCCTGACGAGGGCTGGGTGTGATAGAAAGCCCTGCTCTGCGTGGCTGGCTGCCTGGAGGAGGAGGTGAGGTAGGAGAAGGAACTCCTTGAGGGTAGGAGACCCAGGGAGAGGACAGCAAAGCTAAAGGAGCTGAGCGAAGCTTCACCCCAGGGACTTGTGCCCCAGACTCGAATCGGCTCGCTGCTCCTCTTTGGGACAGAGTGAATGAGTGGGAGCAAGGGACAGGAAGCTAGAGGTTTCTTCAGGTGCTGGAGCAGGCGAGGAAGGCTCCCCAGGCCACGCCTGTCTCTCTGCGGATGGCCACCTCCTCCTGTCCCCATCTGCCCTCTCCAGGCCTCCGCTCTAACGCAGACCACATGATGCAGAAGTTGGACACGTCCCTGAACAGAACCCCGAGTCCGCCGTGCGGCTGTCTGGCTTCCCCATGCGCTGACCCCGGGCCATGGGCCTTGCTGGAGAAATGCGCCCCCTGGGGAGGCTGGGCCAGGGGTCCCTCTGACCTAGTCTGTGCCTGTGCAAAGCTGGTCCTCGATGTCAGTGTGTAACCTCCATCAGTGTCTTCTCCACGGACCAGACAACCACCCCCAGTACCTACTAGTCCCTTTCCCTCTATCCAGTTCCTTCATGGAAACAAGAGGCACCCACAGTGGAAGCCCCTGGAGTCGCCGGTTCTGGGGCTGGTGCCGGATGATAGATACTCCGCTGGCCTGGCCACTGCCTGCTGCTCTCTGTCTCTCTCTCTCTCACATCGGCTCCTGGGGCATCCTGACCTCAGATGTCCCAGCTTTCCTTCTCCATCTCCTTCACAAAAGTCCCCGGGAAACATCCTTCCATTTGCATCATAAACAACAGAAGACCTCCAACCCCTCTTGGTCTTGGTGTTTTTTCAGATACGTTCTGAAGATTCTCCTAGGTTTTGTGATTATGTTTCTAGAAGTTCAGGCTGACATCTGTCCTTCCTGCTCCCTCTCTTTGATTCCCTGCACCCCAGCTGAGGTCAGGGGTCCCACCCCCCCCCCCCCCCCCACAGTATGGAAGCTCTTCTCAGCAGGGCCCCACTGAGGGGCCAGGAAGCCAACCCATTGGCTCATCCTATCTTTACAGGCAGCATCTGACCTTGAAATACCCTTCAGCCTTTATTCTGTTCGAGTGTGCGTGCTCCTCTCTGGGCTCTGCTGCTTCTCCTCTGTGTGCTCTACTCTTACGATGCAGCCTTGCTCTGGGCACTTGGGTCTGTGTTTCTCCAACTACCACCCTTAACTCTTCCTTATTCATTTTTTCTTTTTAAAAGCATATTATTTATTCATTTATTTATTTGAGAGAGAGAGAGAGAGAGAGAGCCAGCATAAGCAGGGGGAAGGAACAGAGGGAGAGGGAAAAGCGGGCTCTCCACTCAGCAGGAAGCCCGACATGGGGCTCCATCTCAGGACCCTGGGACCTGAGCCAAAGGCAGATACTTAACCGACTGAATCACCCAGGCGCCCTTACTTATTATTTTTTTAAATCTATATCCGGACATTCTGCTAACCTCTACATTTATGCACCTGCCTGGCTACTAGACTTCCCAGCCTGGCTGTCTTTGGGCTGGGTGCTGTTTGGAAAACACCCTTTGTGGGCAGGCCACTGCTCTTCACTGAGTCTCTGACTTGAGGAAAAAGCAGGTGTGTGTGGATCGCCAGACCCTGAGCGAGCCTGAGGGCAGCACCTTGCAGAGTCCATTCTTTACAAAGTCTGTTCTGCCCCAGGTCACCTGTGGAGGTCCTGGAGGTCCGGGAGGTGCCGGTGGTATGTCACAGTCACCACCTTCGAAGACATCCTTACTATGGAGCACACATGCTTCGGCCTGCCCCGCCATGTGTGCAAGGTCACGGAGTACCTATCACCCAGTGCCCCGGGGTACCTCACCTGCTGCAGGTAGCTTGCCTAGCTACCTGCTAGTCGTGAAAACATGACATGATTACCACGTCAAGCTCAGCTATTGGAATTCACTGAGGAGACCCACTTCGTGATTTTGATGGTAAGAAATAAATCAAACAGGATCAGCAATAAGCTCTTCTAGGGTCTGAAGAGCCTGGGAGCACATCCATAATTTGTAGGTGAGCATAATGCACGTGGCTGTGTCAGGCTTTTCCGTGAAGTGCTGATTTGTGGTGCTCTGAATCCCTTTCATTGTGCATTGAGATTGTGTTTTTGTTTTTCCTTTGATTCTTGTTTGTACTTTTGCTTTCTTTCATGCAGTTTTGAATAGTCTGCCAATCTCTAGTTCACAGACCTGTCCAGGATGGCCTTACTATGCCTCTCAGCTTGACTAAACTTTGGACAGATTTCCTCTCGACTCTTGTCCCATGACCTCTCTTTTCTTTGAGTATTTTCTTTGGGAAACTTGTAATTGTAAGCCCTTTTTCTGTATCTTTGATAGACATGGAACTCTTTTAAGAACCTCTTGTCACTTTTATCACCTAGCACTGTCTTTTTCAAGAAGCCAAGAGCTGTGCCTTTGAGATGGGATGGTGAAGAAAGATAGCACCCCTGCCTCCTGGGATAGGAAGAGCCTTGGTTTGGTGGGTGACAATCAGCAAACATGGATGGCCTAACGAGGGACAGAGGCATTTGCAGATGCAGGAAAAAATCAATGTGCTGGATGTACCTCCTTGACCAATGTCTTTCCTCACACCCTCAGTGTTTTTCCACCAGTTCATTGAGAAAACTGACTTCCTGTCACTCTGTTTTAGTAGAGGTGAGTTCAGAATGAGTCCCAGTCTCCCTCTCCTATTTCAAAAGCCTTGAATAAAGTCTGCCTGTTTAACCTTGTCCAGTGCAGTTTTTGCTTTGATGGACTAGCGGGGTTGCATCCTTCTCTGTCCCAGATCCGTTAGATCAATGCTGTTGCTTCAGTTACAGGAAAATGTATGACTCTCAGAAAATGGTGGGATCCATGAAAAATCAACCATTAAATATGTAGGCTGCATGAGACACCGATCAGACACAGCGAGATGCCTAAACTATTTCAGCCAGGAGGGGGTTTTCTTATTCTGCTTCTTTGTCTCCATTTTTAAAAAATTTTTTTAAAGATTTTATTTATTTATTTATGAGACACACACACACACACACACACACACAGAGGCAGAGACATAGGAAGACGGGGAGAAGCAGGCTCTCCATGCAGGGAGCCCACTGTAGGACTCGATCCCAGGACTCCAGGATCACACCCTGAGCCAAAGGCAGATGCTCAACTGCTGAGCCACCCAGGCATCCCCTTTTTTTTTTTTTAAATTTTTAAAGATATTTGTTTATTTATTCCTGAGAGACACACACAGAGAGGCAGAGACACAGGCAGAGGGAGAAGCAGGCTCCATGTAGTGAGCCCGATGTGAGACTCGGTCCCAGGACCCTGGGATCACACCCTGAGCCAATGGCAAACGCTCAACCACTGGGCCACCCAGGCATCCCAGGAGGGGATTTTCTGTTTGCATCTGACATGAGAGGACTCGGACTTCATTCAGCACTGTGTCCCGATGCCTGTGTTTTCAGGGCACTTCAGTTCACACAGCCTGTCTCTCCCTCTCCCCTCCATGTCAGAGGCCTTGGCCTAGGGAAGATAACATCTCTGTACCCTGAGTAAAGATAGAAAACATCTCTGGTTTGTTCCTAAAGAAGCAATTGGTCTCTTTCCTGTGGGAGCCCATATTCCTTGAGGAAACTTCTTGTGCTCAAGGTCACCAATTTCGAATCCCCGGAGAAGACCGGGGACTCTGCTTGCCTGTGGACACCTCTGCATCCCCTGCTCTATCTGCCAATGCCCCCTTGATTTTGCATTCTTCCCAAAGAGCTAATTCACAGCTTTCCAACCGAGTCCCAGAGGATCCTCTCTCTATACTGCATTTTTCACACAGCTAGGTCAGGTCTGTGTTTCAGGATCTGCCATAGAGAAAATTCTGCCCTTAATGCCCTACACTTTCAGCAAACGTAATTTCCACCCTCGGATATTGGAGCTAGCTACATTACCTCTCTTAATTCTATCACTGATTTTTGTTAAATCGCATATGGCAAACTTGCCATGACACAGCATGATAGGATAGCCAGTAGGAATTTTAAAAAGTGCTCTGAAACTTTGAAAGTATTTTTCTGCATCTGGATTTTCACTTTGAATCATCTGGCTGTACTTTATCAGATTAGGTAATGCCGAACAAGAAAACCATCCCCACCTCTAAAAGCATACCTCAAGGGCTTTGTTTGTGGTGAAGGAAGTATTTGTTAAATCAAATACATTTGTGATTTTTGACCAGAAACTGCATTAAAGTTTGGTAATTAGAGGAATCAGCGTGAAAAATTGTGCATCATGCAATCCAATCTCCCTTGTGAATCCAAAAAATTGGAACCCCATCAAACAACTTGATTAATCAAATAAAATGGATCCATCAGGCCTATTAGCGTATCAGTGATTTACGTCTAAAGTAGCAATATATTGCACATGACTTTTGGAATCATTTTAAAAACTGAAAGCGAATGCCTACATCTTAATGGGCAATGTATTCTAGGAGCAGCATCACGCCCCTCCCATGGTAATGCACATATTCACAGTACTGTGTGAGTCAGTGACATCTGTTCTCTCTCTTTTTTCTGCTAGAAGAATGAAAGTCCATTAGATTTTAAGAGAAAATACATTTCTAAGACACTTTCAATTTTGGTTTCTGCTTCATGTTGGTTTTCACCTAAGAGTTGTCTTGTAGGGTTTAGACTGACCATGTTTTTATGGCCCATTTTGTCCACTCTCTTCTTTAAGATTAACTGAGGTATTTTAACAACAATGTCATTGTATTTTCTAAACTTTTTTTATTTGAGTAGAGTTGGCATGCAATGTCACATTACTGTCATGTGTACAACATAGTGATTTGATATTTCTGTAAGTTATGCTTTGCTCACCGCGTCACCACATAGGCTATCCCAGTACCACTCACCATACTCCCTGTGCTGGGCCTCACACCACCAAAACGTTTTCTCCCTATAACTGGAAGCTTGTACCTCCCTCTCCCTTTCACCTATTTGCTCACCTCCCGTCCCTCCCCTCTCACAGCCATCTGTGTGTCTTCTGTACTTAAGGATCTGTTTCTGCTTTTTAGTAACAATGTGATTTTCAACTAAAATGATGAATTTGAGCAGTAGTTGTACATATTCTGCAGACGTCTTTCAAAAGGAGAAGAAAATTTTTTCTTTTGTTGTCATATATTGAGACACCTTCCTACTTGTGCACACAGGCAGCATGGAAGGTTCAAAATGTATCTCTGGAGCATGGGGTATGGATGGTGGAGAAGAGATTGAATTAGCTGCCAGGAGGATTGATACATGGCTAAATTAAATGTGTCCATTACTCCAAACAGGTATCCAGGGAATGGCACCCATCATACCTGTGGCATAACCACAACAATCCTGTCTCTGTCCTCCGCTCCTCTTCCTATCTGCATCTAGTGGGAAAAACTTAAATTCAGCACCCAGCAACAACCACACTAAACAAATGGTTTGGAAGAGTTTCTTGTCCTTGTGCTTCCATGTGTCTTCAGCAGCTGCATAGTGGAGGGGATGCTCTGAGTTCACAACATAGAGATGCTGTTTGTAACATAGCCCAGGACCAGGAAAAGCACTCACGAAAATACATTTTCAATTACTGCATTGCAATAAGATGGCAAAACATGAGTACTAGCAACACATTTGTTTTATAATTCCATTAGTGGTAAAGAGATACGTGGACAATAAAAAAATCTGAAAATAAACCCTTAGTTTAATTAAAAATGCAGTACAAAACCTTGTTAAGTACATAATAAAAATGATAATACATTTGCATATTCACTACCAAGTAGAATACAACAGAAGAGCAGGGTTTTCAAGAAATTCTTTCCTTGTTTTCTGACATTTGAAGTGTGAAAATTCATTTTGATGACACCATCGATATAGGAAATCATTTGACTGGTGGTTCATTGGATTGATACCAGCACAACTATTGCCAAGCACTCCAATGTGCCAATTAGTATTTTTGCTTGGCTTTGTATCGGCTGAATCATCTGACTTTGAAGTTGCCAAATTTTTCTGCCTAATGAATCCCAGGGGTCATGCCACAGGGTATTATGAAGTTCTTCCTCCACCAGACATGAAATTCTGTGTTTACATTTTTCTTTTTAAAATCTCAGTGCTTGCCTTTGCTTGCTTACCAACACATTTACTTTTGTAACTAAACCAAAGGAACCTTGCTTTTTCTGACCCATTTTTACATACCAGTCAGGACAGCATTTTAAATGCCTCCTCCTGGGTGAACAGTGGCTTGTAGACAAGGCTCCCTCACTTCTGCTCTTGGTGCTGAAACCCAGGATCCATCAGGACAAGTTCATCTGTACCCCTGATCATAGTTGGTGCCCCCACCCCGGGCCAGAGCATGTGTGGGAAACACTGAACACCCTGTTCCTCTGAAGACCAAGGGACATCACCCTATCAATACGTGCTAGAAACTGTGAACTTGAAAAACAAGGGAGGGATATCTTCACTTAACATAGTGTTTTCCAAACTTTTTTGACCTGCAAGAATGTTTTCTCTTTTTAATGCCATGCTTGTTAATATCAAGTAAAACTGTGTTACCTTGACAACATTTTGGAAAATGACACCATCCTGCGCTGCTGTGTTGCAGAGTTTCGCAGAAACAATAGTGGGGGTGAAATGGTCTAACGTTTCCAGAATTGTTGTGGTAAGAGGATCACAAAGTGATGGGCAGCTCTGTTCATCAAGGAGTGAGCCTGCAAAGTCCAAAGGGGTCTTTAATGGTTTTCAAACACAGAATCAAAGCTTAGGTCTGCGTTCCAGTTAAAGAAGGGCTTCAAAAAAGATTCCAAAACACGGATGACCCTTGATTTCAGTCATGACATTGTTTAGGAGCCTTTCATGTTTAGTTACTGTTTTGGGTTCAGATGAGATTACCTAGCCATTTCAGAGAAAAGCCTCATTTCTAAAAGCTGTTTCAATTATGCTCCAGATGTAGCACGACCTTACTGCCCCCCACCCCCACCCCTTCTGGGATCGGCAGGAATTCTGCATCATTTCATCACATCAGTTCTGGCAGTCAGAGGTCGTTCAGAAGTTCTTGACCACTTATTGACCTATACTTTTTCCATTTCACTAAACACTAGGAAGCTTAGACCAATTGTTTTAGCAAGAGTCAAATCTGACAACATTTCTTGGTCAGAGGGTCAATTCCTTCCACTTTTACCATCTGCAAAACATGTTGTCACCTGGAAGCTGGCAAGGATCCTATGTTTGTCAGGAATATCACTGCTCAATACCGCTTTTACCCTCTGGGGATGTGGTGGGGGGCATTTCTTCACACTTAAATGAATTATGACCAAAAAACTAAAAATAAAAAACCCAACACAGCTACTGAGAGTGGGTTCTTCTGTCTTGCAGACATGGGGAAACATGAGCAATAGAAGAAATCCTGCCATCAGTCGTCCTGGTCTGCTCAGATTGCCACGACAAAGCACCACGGACCGGGCAGCTGAAATAGTGCATACTTCCTGCAGTTCTGGAAGCAGGATGGGCAGGGTCAGGAAGCCAGCAGGTCGGGCTCTCGTCAGGGCCATCTTGCTGGCCTGTAGATGTTCCCCTCCCCCCGTGTGCTCACAGAGCCTCTGCACAGGGCCTGAGCTTGGAGAGGGAGCAAGTCTTCTGTTGGGTCTGATGTAGGACCTCACCCAATCCTCACCATCTCCCGATGACCCTGTTTCGAGACACCATCGCGCTGGGAGTTAGGGCTTTGGCATGTGAATTTTGAGGGATGTTGTATTGGTCTTAGCCTATTCATAATGATGCTCTTGGCTAGGAAGGCTGGAGGCACCCACCCAGGCCTGCAGAACTTCTAGTGAGTCCCCAGACATTCCCCTGCTGGAACCAATGTAGCTGTGTCGGCCCTTGTGGTTCTCATTATGATTGCAGGATGCACTTCAGCAAAAAGCATCTGGGAACTTTGGGAAGAAGATTTATTACTCACAGGTCCTGAAGGGTACATGGCATGTCCAAGGCCACACAGCCAGGTCATGGGTAGAGAAAGAGCATTGGGAGACCTGGAGCTCTGCTGCTTCTGGGGTTGAGGGTGGGGTGCCTAGGATTTATGGGCTCACTATAGGCTAATTTAAAACATAAGAGCAGGAATTAGGGTGTGGGGATGATGAGGCGGGGTCACTCAAATCCTCTGTAACCTAGACACCCAGGACTTTCTACAGAGGGAACATCATGGGTGGGGCAGCCTCATGCCTTGTCCTGTTTTACTGGTAGCTGTGTCTTAGAGCCTGCAGACGTTTATTTGAGATGAGTGTCTTTGAAATGGATGTCTTGGCAGCCCAAAGATTTAACGTCAGACACTTAGATTCTAATCAAAGGACTTAAAGTCAGGCCTTTCCTCTCCAGGGGGATGCAAACACTTGGTGCAGACCAATGGGCTACATAAAGTTTCCAACTTTCAGTCTAGGAAGGCAGCATGGCATACCCCAACCCCTTCCTTTCCGCAGACTGTGCCTCTTCTGCAGTCACAGCACACCTGCTGTGGGTTCCAGGTCCTTCCAGATGTTAGTAACTGTAAACAGCCCAGTCTGTTCCTGTTGCTTTTCTCAGAGAGATTTCCAGCACTTAGCAAATTCTAAGTGTGCCACTGCAAAGAATAATGTCACTGTTATCTCGGTTTTGGCAGGAAGGTGCTAGGCGTGCACTAAAAAGCCTTGCAGAGATTGTTTTTATGGATAGAACTTGCCACTTGTTAGATCGACCAACTATTCATTTCAGTGAAGGAATTGATTAAAATATGTTATGGAAGTAGTAAAATCAATGAAGTATATTTTTAAAGCCTCAAACTTAACCTTTAACTGCGAGGAAATAGGAGTCATTGCACTGACAGGAGGGGGGCTTTGCTGTGTCATCCCCAGGAACCTACCTTCTCAGAACAGCTTGCTGGTCACAAGCGATGCTTTGGGCTTTGGCTACAAAGGCAAGGAGATGCTTCAACCCCAGATTCAGGAAGCAACTGGTCCTCATGCCAGCTCTCAGGAAAAAAAATCATGTCATTGGTTTCCAAAGAGCATTTTCTGTATTTGCAGCTCTAGAAAAACGTTACCAACTGTCAGAGACATTCTTTCTGGTTAAGGACCAAATCAACTCCTTCCTAAATTCATTTATGAAAACCTTAACCTCCAATGTGACTGTAGGTAGAGATGGAGCCTTTAGAGAGGTGACTACAGCTTACTGAGGTCGTAAGGGTGGGGTCCTGATGTGATATGACTGGAGTCCTTCCAGGAGGGGATCAAGGGAGGGAGGAGGGTGCAGACTCCAGAGGAAAGAGCCTGTGTGAACACAAGGAGAAAGCAGCAGTCCGCAAGCCGAGCAGTGAGGCCTCAGGAGAAACTGCACCTGCTCACCCGTGGATCTTGGAGTCCCAGTCTCCAGAGCTGGGAGACATAACTGTCTATCGTTTAAGGCACCAAGCCTATGGTATTTCATTATGGCGGCCCAAGCACATTCCTGCATCCTTTCTCTGCTCCACATTTTGGATAATAACTGAGTTGTGATATCTAGATCTGTCCCACCTAGGTGTGGAGCTGCATCATCTGTACCTACTGAAGACACTCCAGAATCTTTAACCATCCATCTGGTGAAATACCTACTTTCTTCCTTGGCCAACCCCATGCTAGTCCTGGGCTGCCAGTCTGAAAAGATGTGTAAGACCCCCAAGGGCATCTATCGACCATCCCCAGGGGCTTGCCTGCCAAGGACTGAGCACAAAGGAAAATAAAACACAGTGTCTGCCTTCAACGAGTGTGCCCCGAGATCTATTAGGAGGTAGGGATGGCTTGATTTGAGAAGAGTTATCTTCAGCACTAGGCTCAGGATCTTCGAATGTTTCTCCAGCCCTCTGTTTCTAGAAACAACAACAGTGTTTGGACTCTAGCATTGGTTATCAGAGCAGCTTTCCTCCACTTGGCCTGCAGCTCAGGCTTCTCCCCTGGCTTAGATGTTCCCAGTCCCCACGGCCCTTCCCAAGACCAGGTGCGGGGCTGGAATATTGAAGACGGTGGTTCCCGTCAAGCGTTCCAAGTCCATTTGAAAGGTGCTGCTTCTGTGAATGTCCTCTCTTGGCTGCTGGAGGCGTGCAACTTACATGCATCCTTTCCAGTTGCCTGTCTTGTGTCCACCACGTTTCAGTTCTTGCTGATGCAACTGTGTCCTCCATGCACCTGCTACGTCCCAGTCATGCTGCCCCACGCAGATGGTGCTGCCCTAGCATTGATGCTTGTGTTTTCCTAATTTAGCTGCAACAGGATGCTTCCCATTTGTTATCTGGTAACCAACGTGTCCAGCTTCTGCCATAAAATGTGCACCATCCTGTAACAAGATCATATGGCTCACTTTGCATTCGTTGGGCCTCATAGAGAATACTGCGCTGATCCTAGGAGGAACGTCACTGTCTGAAAGGCAGATTGTGTGCTCTGTAGAAACTCAAAATCCCTACTTCAGCATGCTCACATGTGTTAGACGAGGCTCTCCCAGCCCCTTTTGGTTCAAAGCATGGTCACAAAACATAGTTTCACTTTGTGTCTTAATGAACTAAATCTTTCTGAAATGTGTAATCCAAGGATCTAGATTTTTAACCAAATCTCAACCTTCTATCTTTAAAAGGAGGTTAATAAAAACCCTGCATTACACAGTGTGACACTTGAATAGGGACTATAAGAAGGAGCTTGCTTTAGAAAGCATGATCCATAAAGCATTTCTCAATGCTATTTTTAATCTCTTGTGAATCTCATTGATCTTTCTGGTCCAGAATGCTCACTCTAGAAAGTGTCAGGGAGCTTCCCACCTCACCCCTGCCACTTGGTCCAGGAGTGGGCACACAGACCCACCCAAGGCAGTGGTAATGCTTTGATATTTGTCCTTTCCTCCTCTTGACCCAGTTCATTCCTCCAGATTTGATTCCTGGTAAGGCAGTGCCAAGGTTCTACCCCCCACCCCCCAAAAAAGTCTGCATATGAGGTGGGGAGAGGAATGCCAGGTCACTCTGTCACTGGTCTGCCAGAGGCTGAGGGCCATCCTGGGCATCCTGTTCTGTACGATAGAAATGCCACAGTCAGAAAGCACCAAGATAGTTTTCCAGTTTCCAGTCCTGGTCTGCCCCAGAGCCCTAGCCCATTTTGGCTTTTCTCAGGGTCTGAATGCGTCACAGCTTCCAGTGAGCCAAAATCCCCCTTTACATAAATTATTTGAGGTGAGCTTGCATCACTTGCCACCCAAACCTAACTAATACAATAATAGATGATATTAAATCATATGGCCCACCCAGCCCATCAGAGATCAATTGCCAAGTGCACTTTTTTTTTTCTATTTTATAAAAACCAAGGATTTTTAGTTGGGTTATAGACTTCTGTGATATTATTACTACTTCTTTTATATGCACACTACTTAAGCATGACATCACCATCATTTCTGGCTTAAATTCTTCCTGCATGGTTGAGTATATTACTGTTCAGAGCTAATAATTCTAAGTATCGTTCAAGATCTCAAAAACATAGTCACCACCTAATAGTTGAACTCAGTAGGAAACTTTTTGGGACTAAGGATTCTATGTCAAGGTCACCCCAAGTTTGTTCTGTACAGGAATCCATTCCTCCAATGGGGATTTTCTCTCCTGTCCTCTGATTTGGGCCACCCATCTAGGCTTCTTCAGACTATGTATTAAGAAGAAGCCAGAGAACACATATAAGCCACATAGGTATTGTGATGATAAGAAACCAATAGATAATGTATTCCAGAGGAATCAAATAGCAAAGAGCTTTGAGTTATGAAAAAAAAGGCAACATAGAAATCTATCATAATTCTGTGTTGAATTTGTGACAAGTGACTAAGCTGAATCTTTGACTCACTCCTTGCAAATTAAAATGTTTCACAAAGCAGCATCTCTTCATGCCAAACACATCATTCCTTACGACCCAACCTTTAGTGCTTTCAACAGCAGAAGAGCCTGGTGTCACTGTGGATGGCTCTAGAGCGCTGATTGCTTTGGCACATTTCCAACTACCTCATGAAACTGGAGCTCGTGATGCTCAAACACACTTGTCATTTCTTCATTAAGTGGATGAACCATGTGAAAGCATGTTTTAGAATCAAACAGTACCACTCCTTTCTGGGAACTCATTGAGATGATCTGCAGTTGGGGCCTGGGAAAAGCACTGCTTTGCCTCTTGGTCTTTCAGAAGTCAGAGCACAAACAGTAAAACAAAACAAAAAAAAACCCCAAATAATTCTTTGGGAAGAAAAAGTGGATTTCAAATCCAATTATGCAGAGTGGAAATAAATCATGTTGATGATGAGAAAGAACACAATCCTGGTGTAAAGGCATTGGTCAGGAAGGTGGGGGCTCATGTCGTTATTGAGAGTGGGGTGCACTGAGCTTTCTGCTTCTTGGATAAGGGAAACAGCTAGGGGCTAGTGGTGATGAGGAGACCAGTTGGGGTAGCTCGCAATGCATGCTAGGGAGCGGCCAAGAGCCCCTCAGTGTAATAGCACCATAGACCTGGCTCCACTGAGTAGGTGCATCTGCCATTGGAAGGATGATAATCTTCCCTTGCCTTCTACACAAACTCATCCTTGGAGAGGAAGAGACATGCTTTATATTAGTTGCAGAAGTGCATTGTGGAGAGGAAGACATCTATTTCCCCTGCATCCCACCTGCTCCTCTCTCCCAGGCCTTGCTCACGGCCTTGGTCCGCAGACTTTGGGATCAGCAAGCTCTCCTGGGCTCTACCTCCATAGAAAACTCTTCAACTGGCAGTAGCTGCTGGGGCGGGGCCTTGTGGCATCTGCATTGCAGAAGAGGATGGGGCTCTATCTCTGTGCTTGGAATGGAGAATGGGGGTGGGGGAACAGAGGTGGGACCTCTGAGGAGAGCTTAGGAAGAGAGATATTGATAGGTTGGGGAGAAAGAGGGACAAGAAGGCCCACCATGTGAATACCTCACAAAGACTGCGGGGGGGGGGGGGGGCATCCCCAGGACAATCTCGCAGAGATCCGAGCCATGGGTACTCAACCAGTCAGGGAAAGAATCCCAGAAAACCATCCTCTCGGGCCCTGGAAGCCTCCAGGGGAGTTTGTGTGAAGAACAGCAAAGGATGTGATATCAAGAAAATGTGGACACTTTGTATTTCCTTCCTCCTGGGACAGAGGCTGATGTTCCAATGCCCAGCTGCAGAAACACCAGCATCTGTGCCATGTCCCAGCCCTCTAGTGGGGTCTGGGGAGTGCAGTCTCTAAGGCCAGGTCCCAGGGATCAGTTACCCTTCAGCACTAACCAGAAACCTCAGAGGAGTATGACAACTTGGAAATACCAAGGGGAAGAAGCAAATCCCAACAAAAAAAGCAAAACCAAACCAACCAAATAAATACACAGAAGGAGACTGACTTAATTTCTCCAGAAAGCATCCAAACACATCCATTGAAGTTGAATACAAAGCATTCTATCCTCTGCATCTACAACCTCATAGGCCATGGGACTCAAGGCAAAGTAAAAAATCAGTATCTGATTTCTATCTCTTTTGCAAAATAAAAGGTTTGTGACATTAGCCAAATTGTATTCTCTGAACCAATTTCCTTCTCAGTAGTTTGGGAGCAGTGATGTTTTCTCATGTAGATGCCAAAAGGCACTGTGTAAGCTACAAGCCAATCCTATCTGTGATCGTGAACCTGAGATTCCTTCAGCCTGTGACTACTGAGCACTTGTTGTAAACCACCCATGTTGTTAACCTATTAAATGTATCTACTCACTTAATCTTCATGGAGGAGGTTTGATCATAATCTCTGTTTTACGGAAGGTGTGAAGTAACTGAATCAAAACCACACAGCATGAGGAAGAGCTAAGATCCCTAACTCATCAACCAAAATGGACTTAAATCCATTTTACAAGATTACAAGTTCTAGAAATAATTTCTAAAGGAGCAGAATCATCCTGATATTTTTGTGAAATACTTTTTATAAGACAAGTCGATCAACAACATGGGCACTATTCCAGAATAGGAAATGGTCCAACAGGGTTGGCAGCCCTCAGAGGTCCACATCTCTCTTAGCATCTGGTATATGAACAACGTGCAATCCAGTAAATGCAGAAAGGATAGTTATTGAATAGCTAGTGCTGGGGAGCAATCCGAGAAAAATAAGCCAATTTAAATACCCATGTCACGCCATACAGAGAAACAAATCACAGATGACTTAAAGATCTAGCTAGGAGGAAGCAAAATCACAAAATGTTTTTCTTAATGGGTAATCCTGGAGCACAGATGGTTTTGCTCCAAATAAAACAAACAAACAAAAAAGCCATTGAGAAGAGGACGAAAATACAGGTTGGAAATTTCAAGCAGCAGTTTGGACAAAACTATATGCCATGATATCTGTAAAATACTGGTCTTGCAAACCAAAAAGGAAAGTATCAATAGGTGGATGGATAAAGAAAAAAATTGGTTTGTATGTATATTCACACATACATGCACACACAAACACATACACACACAGAGGAATATTACTCAGCCATAAAAAAGAATGAGAGCTGCCATTTGCAATGACATGGATGAGACCTGGAGGGTATCATGCTAAATGAAATAAGTCAGTCAGAGAAGGACAAATATCACATGATTTCATTCATATGTGGAATCTAAGAAACAAAACAGACAAACAGAACTAATGAGAAACAGAGTCACAGATACAGGAAACAAATCATGTGCAGGGCTGTGTTGAGAGATGGGAAAAATAGGTGAAGGTGATTAAAAGGTACAAAATCCTATTTATGAAAGAGGTGATGGGATGTAGGGAACAGCACAAATGATGTAGACAATACTATTATAATGATTCTGTATGGCGACAGATGGTACCTGAATTTGTCATGGGGATCATTTATTTATTTATTTTTTTAGATTTTATTTATTTATTCATGAGAGAGAGAGGCAGAAACACAGGCAGAGGCAGAAGCAGGCTCCATGCAGGGAGGCCGATGCGGGGACTCGGTCCCAGGATCCCAGGATCACACCCTGAGCTGAAGGCAGTCACTCAACCACTGAGCCACCCAGGTATCCCCATGGGGACCATTTCTAATGCATAAAAAAAATCAAATTTCTAGGATGTGTCCCCAAAACTAATAGGATATTGTGTGTCAACAATACTTAAAAAAAAAACCCAGAGGAAAGACATGTGCAAGGTTGAACAGCAGGTGACAAAGAAAAATGGACGGAGCCAGCTCACAGATAAAAACATGCTCCTCCTTTGATGCCTGGGAAGGTGCAGGAGCACCAAGGATCCACCCTTTCCCACGTGGTGAACTTTGAATGTTTGAGTGTTAAGGATATCCAGATGTAGCAAGAAACTGTGACGCTTTGACAGATGGGCCACGTGAATAGAAATTATTGAAGACTTTCGAAAGATTATTTGCTATCAGGATCAGATTCAAAATGCACACAGGCTTCTGCTAGCCCTTCCATCTCAAGGACCATCCCTCAGATACTCGCTCACATAGGATCCCACCCTCGTGTGGCATATGACAGTGGGATCTGTGGTTGGGAGTAAAGGGAAGGAATCCAGTGGCCAAGAAAAGGAAGACGAGAGTAAATGGTTCCTGCTTCATCAAACCCCTTGGAGACTAAAATGAGGGCGAACCCAGGGGACCTGATTCTTGGCAAGGAGTGGGGACCACTGTCATCCTCGCTCTCTGTAAAGCTATGTCCAGGGTCTGTGGTGTGCCTGTGCCACCAAAGCTTTGTGACAAAAAAAAAAATGAGTATCAGGTAAAATGACTGGCATTGCTGCCGGTGGAGGCTGTCCGACCGGAAAGGAGACACAAGTACAGGACATAGCCGCGGCGACTCTTGTGTTTCCTGTACCAATTCTTCTCCAACTTCCACAGCTGGACTTCAAACTTAACAGAGGTGGAAATAAGCAACATCTTCTTCTTCATCTGTCTCTCCTACACCCTGTCCCCCTGAACTCCCGTCAGGGAGAAGTCAGCAGTCATGGTGCTGATGGATTTCTTTCTCATGGTACCTCTTGTTTTGAGAGGCGCTTTCTGCCATCTTGGCGAGCGACCTCCATGCCTCTTCTCTCTCATCTGAGCTTCTGGAAGGACCCAGGTTTCTCCTCCTCCCAGGGGTTTCCATTGTGTCCTGCCTCAAGGTTTCCCTCATGCCTGTCCTCAGAGCCTGGAAGCCCAGGCCCTGCTTCTGCGAAACAGCCACCACGAATGCCTCTGCCAAGGGCTGGGCCTTGGAGCCCCTTTGTGAGGCTGGCAGCCAGGCACCAGCCAGGGTTTTGGAACACTGCCTCCATGTAGCCTTGACTGTTTGTTTTCTGGATTCTGAACCTTTGACATTGTGGGGCTCTGGTAGTGCTAGAAGAGTTGTCCCTCCCAGAGGCAGCCAACCAACTCTTCCAGTGTTTTCTCTAGGAAGAGGGGTAAGCAACTAGCTCAGGAGCATGCCTTTCAAATGCAAACCAACCAATCTAGAGCTCAGGATAAGCCCAGCTGAATCCTTTCACACTCAGGTCCCTATCCATCTCCCCTTATCACCCCAGAGCCAATGGCCAGACAAGGAATCATAGCTCCTGGGCCCTAGAACCTGCTAAAATGATTCAAACTCACTAATCCTAAACCCACTCTCTCTGTGTCCTTCTTTTCTTCCTGCAGAAACCGCATAGCAACAAAAGCTCCTCCCATGCTTGTTCTGATGCATCTGCTGCTCCCCCAGGGCTTTCCCAGGTGACCCTGCATGGCCAGGGGTACCTAATGTCTCTAGAGAATGATGAAGATAATAAAATTCTTCCTTCAGGATAATCACTTCTGTGCCCAGGTGTCTTACCGTACCTGATTAGAACAGTTCCTGGGGACTGTTGGAACACCTTTGGTGTTACTGGTATTTTCTATGCCTGAAACACCTGGGACAATCCACCTGCTGCTGGTCTGCTGGGACTCTTCCTAGCATTTCTTCAGGGAGCTTCCACTTTGCTTCTCCCCTGTAGCTTCTTCTTCTGCCAGCTACATGGGAGCCCAGTACCCTGGAAAGCCTCTGGAGCTCCACCCTGTGGTTGTGGCTGGCTCACCTAGCTGTGCCCCATTTGTCTTTTTTTTTTTTTTTTTTTAAGATTTTTTAATTTTTATTTATTCATGACAGACACACAGAGAGAGGCAGAGACACAGGCAGAGGGAGAAGCAGGCTCCATGCAGGGAGCCTGATGTGGGACTTGATCCCGGGACTCCAGGATCAAACCCCGGGCTGACAGCGGTGCTAAACCGCTGAGCCACCCAGGCTGCCCGCCCCAGTTGTCTCTTGCCACCACGACTGCCAGTTTAGATGCTGTGCCCCCCCCCCCCCCAAAATGGGCTGTGGCTCTGTAGGACAATCTTGAACATACCTGCCTGGTCTGTGTGTGGGGAGCCCAGAGGTGGCCATTAACCCTGCTGAGGTCACGGGCCAGAGCCCAGGATGGGGAGGCTGTGCTAGGGCTGAGAGAGTGGCCTCCTCCAATAAAGTCAGTTTGATGATCAGTTTTAATTCTAATTCAGTCTAATCAGTGTTTGGGGCATGTGGACAAGGTTGACCTGCAGTGTGTAGAGAGGTCCCCTAGGTGGCAGCATAGCACCAATCCGCTCAATGGACAAAAGCCATCCTTCTGGCCATGAGTGTCCATCAGGGTCATGGCAGGAAGGTCAATGGAGCACCCTTGGCTCTTCCAGCAGTGATGATGGAGGAGCAGAGGTTAGCCATGGGGCCAGGGCATTCTGGGATCAGTCAGAGCTGAGTGAAGCTCATCAGATGCCAAACAAATAGCAGCATTGGTGTTCAGTTAGAAGCCTGGAGAGGTCAGAATGCTCTGCCCTTTGCTGGTGCCTGAATCAGCTGTGTGAAAATGTCCACACAGGCCCTGAGAATTCATTACTCATACAACACAACTCAGAAAAAGAACAGGTCTTGGAAAACATTGGGTTTGAGTCAAACCATGATCTTGCTTTAGAGATGCAACTACAGCTCTAAAAGGGGGTTCACAGTTTGATGCATTTGTTCCAAAAATGGAAATATCACTAGTTCTGATAAAAATGTCAACCCTGATACTGTAATGTATGTGCCCAATGTCATTGCTTTGAAGGTCATTACAAAAGCCAGACCTGCTTTTAAAGAGAAGTGGGAGAGAGCACATTACTGGCATTGTGTGCCAACACAGCAACACATGAGGGCATTTGTCTCATTAGTGATATAATTCAGAGAATCATGCATATCATTTTGTATTTGGTGTGGAATCAGCTGCATGGGGTCCGTCCTCCCTCCGTTCAGCTGTTGCATCCCAGAACACACAGCACAGGGCATCCCATCTCATCCATGAAATGGACACTATATATTATTCTTTTTTAAAAGATATTTTATTTATTTATTTATTCCTGAGAGACACGGAGAGAGAGGCAGAGACACAGGCAGAGGGAGAAGCAGGCTCCAGGCAGGGAGCCGGATATGGGACTCGATCCTGGAACTCTAGGATCATGCCCTGAGCTGAAGGCAGATGCTCAACTGCTGAGCCACCCGGGCTGCCCCTAAGCATGAGTTTTAAATTGAGTTAAACAACTATTGAAATTAAATCCTTTTTAAATATTCACAGTGGCAATTAATCCAAAATCACACCATGGAGTTCTGCTTAGACTTCTTGACTCTGTGTTCAGTCATAAAACAGGGAATTGTTGAAGGATACAGAGAGGAATGTCCAGGAAGAGAGTGGGGAGGGCCAGGGCTCCCCACGGAGGAGGGCTGGGTCGTGAAGCATGCTTTCTGCCTCAGCTCTTCTGCTTACGAGGGCTGGACACCCATGCCCACCACATCTTCATATCTCAGGTTCTGCATTTGCAAAAGGCATACTTTGTGCAAGCTGCTGGAAAGTCCTGCCTCCAGTGGGACTGTGCTTTTCTCCTGGGATTTACATCTCACAGTGGTCTTCCTTTCTCAAGACCAAAAGGATGATGCAGGAAGGGACAGCAGGGAAATCCCATTGCTCCGTTGGCGGAAGTTACACGTGGGATCTATGTGTCAGACCTTCACGGTTCTGCTCACGGATGAGCCCACAGACTACTTGTTTTGGAAGAGTGGAAACAAGATTTGAGACTTATGTTTATCAAATTTCAAAACTTAGAATTAATTCCTTCGGGCCTACTGTCAGCGTTTTATTGACTAAAAGACTATTTTCGGGGTGCCTGGATGACTCAGTTGGTTAGGCATTCAGCTCCTGATTTTAGCTCAGATCATGATCTCAGAGTCACGAAATAGAGCCCCACATTGGGCTCCTTGCTCAGCAAGGGGGTCGGCTTGAGATTCCCTCTCTCTCTCTTTCTTCCCCTGCCCTACCCTCCTTCTCTCTAAAATAAACAAAATCTCTTAAAAAAAAAGAGAGACTGTTTTCTATTATGAACTCATTAACTCTAATGTAACAAGAAGTTTAGGCTCATATTGTCCATAAATATGCACAATTGAGAAAATGCAGTAGAAGCAATGACATAAACAGAAAAAATGAAGTAGGTTTTGCAATTTAGCTCCTGTGGCCTCATGTTCAAGGAATCCAGTGCACGCACAGATCATGTCATTTCCATAATTCATACAACCATGGCACGTTGACTAGACATATTCTATAAGCTCTGTGGGCTGCAGGAAAGGTTCCAGCATGACCTCCCCTCCCATGTTGTACCTCACCAACACGTCTGGAGTGACAGAAAAGACATTAATAACCCCCATCCTCGAGAAGCTCATAACAGGAACTAAGGTCTGGTGGTTAATAGATATCACTCGGGTGGAATGTTTAGTTATCAAAGACTGTGATTCACCTGCTCCTGGCACCAAAGGAAGGTTTTACTTTATTATGCTGAAGGGGCGGGGTGGGGAGCCTGCCTTCTGCCAGGGAGACTTGTTCTCCACCCTCCTGGGGTGTTCACTGTACGAACGTCCCAGAAAAGCTGGTCTGAAACATCAGTCAGTGCTCCTGCTCACAAGATGCGCAGACCCAGGAGAGAGCCACAGAGGATCGGCCATCGAGTCTTGCTATATCTGCCAATAAGGGTCACGGGTACGTAGGAGTCGTTCGTTCAGTATTTTTGAATGTGTATATAGATGAAGTAGAGGCCAACGATGACAGAGATTCCTGATGGCCGCTTGACAGGCAAGAGATGAGCCTGGTGCCTCCTCCCCCTTCTTCTACTCAAGTTGCCTGCTGACTCTGCATTTCAGAGGTCCAGTTGGGAGTCAGCTGTCTGGACATCTGGCGGGTTCTATGCACGGGACACTTAAAAGTTTGGTGTGCAACGCGTGGCGAGGGCCCATGTACAAATTCCAGGGTATTATTAGCCCCAGCTGGTGGCATCACCCTGGCCCCCAGCTGCCACCCGCCTCTCCCACCCCCAGCACCCGGGCAGCACCAGCTGCAGAGGACATGGCCACTCAGGGACTCCAACATGTAGGCTCCTGTCTTTTGGTTTAATTAGCTTTCCCTGGTAGTAAGAAATGAGTGCTTTGACCCTCAGGAGAAAGAGAAAGGAAGAGCAGGTGCATGTGCTTTGTAAGGAAGGGAGATTGCTTCAAGCATGTCCCATCCCCGACGAGTGCCCTTCCCGGTATTAAGTAGTGTTAACTGAGAAGGACAGCTCCCCAGTGATTTTCCTGCTACCCCTCATGGGAGTGGGGATGCCCCTGAACAAAGGTCTTGAGAGCAGCTAGGTCTGTATTGCTGTTCCGTTAGCAACTTGTCCTCATATAGAGGAGGACTGGGTCTCCAGGGCCCAGTGAGGCCTCATGGATTGGCCCAGTGAGGCCTCATGGGTCAGCCCAGCTCGCACACAAGGTGACAAATGCTAGACAGTTTGTATTTTATTTTATTTTTATTTTTAAAAAGATTTTATTTATTTATTCCTGAGAGACACACAGAGAGAGGCAGAGACATAGGCAGAGGGAGAAGCAGAAGTCCCATGTGGGACTGATCCCAGGACCCCAGGATCACGACCTGAATCAAAGGCAGGTGCTCAACCGTGGAGCCACCCAGGTGCCCCTGTACAGTATTTTAAATGGTAAAGCCCACTTCTCTATGCGCTTATGCTTTAGGATGATACTAATGAGGAAGAGAGCCTCTCTAGAAGGTGACTTAGACATCCTTGAATCTCTGAATTAAGAAACATTCCCAAAGTGGGTTTTTGAGAAATTCTCCTCAGTTTCTTCTGGAATCCCATCTTGAAATCTTTTGTGTACAGGAAGGTACATGCTCACGCACAAAGGATTAGCCATGAGCTTCTACTTTTATGTATATAAAAATGTTCTGAAAGCAGTTGCTTTTGGCACATTTCTGGCACATTTATGAATGAGCAATTCAACAGAGTAAGAGCAAGACACTGAGGTAGATGATTCCGATGGGATTCTCAAGCCTGAAGTTCACAGAAAACTTGTCACACAGATTACTACAGAAAGAGTGCCCTGCATGCTTATAGGGAAAACCAGCCATGTCTTCTGCTACCTCTCAGCAGTGTTTAAAGCATGCACCCTTTAGCATCCTGGCTAAAACGGCCAAGAATCATGATTCAGACTTTTTGGAAGGCCGTGTGTAGATTATAGGATTATAAGGTATACATACGAATCAATAGTGCAGGTTACACCAAATGACACTTACTGGGCACAACTTAAATTTTTCCTAGATGACAGGCAACGGAGATATAGGATGATATTGGCAGATAGGTTTTTATTTGAGGGTAAAATTCAGTGGAAAAATTAATAAAAGCCATGAAGGTGATCACAATACAAAGGGATCAGTAAAATAAGAGGATGGAGCAGACTGCTGTCAAGCAGACCCTAACGTAGGTCCCATGGCTGAAGGCTGACTGTCTTCAAGCTGAGATGTGGAGAATGCATGGCATCTTTACAGGGAAAGAGGGCAAACGTGAGGCCTGAGGGACTGGACAGTGTAGGCCTGGAGCTCCAATGGGCTCCTCACAGACTGACCAATTATTAAAATATGAAGGTTGCACTGCTGATATTGTTGCTCTTGATTTCAGGAAATGAACTTTCTCTGGCACTGGAAGTAAAAGATTATAGAGGGAAAAGAAGAAAGAGGTATTTTGTACCTACTTGAGAAAAGGAATTCTGAAAAGCATTTTGTGGCATCATCACCCTGATTTCTTATGACAGATCTCAAGCAACGATCATCTGTATCATCCCAAGGGTACTGAGCTTGGAGCTTCAGCCACCCTCCCAGGACCCATACCTGGCTGGCTATCAGATCTGGATTCTCAAACACACACTGCCTGATGCCAAAGTTAGGGACCTCCACTCTTCTGTGTGGCTCTGTCTGAAGATTTTCAAGCTAAAACTAGACCCTGTTTTCTAAATAGTATGCATTTTAGCCCCATGGTGCAAATAAAGGTAAATTAAGAAAACTCTAAGATCTCTCTGACTTCTAAATAATTGGGGTTAATTCTTACTCGCTTACTTTTCCTTCAAGGATGCCAGGTTGGCAGGTAGCATCCTTGCGGTGGTGAATCAGGAACTTGGGCTCCTGCCATCTCCAGGGTCAACTATCTTCGGATGTCAAGGGCTTCCAAGATCACCACAGATGGAGCCTGGGCATGCAAGGCCCTGTGGGAGATTTTTGTGCCCCGTCCATGTATGTGGTGTTTAGGATTTAGCCACAGCAACACTGCCACACCTAACCAAGGGCCCTGAGACAGTCTGCTGGTGCCAGGGGTTGATGGTCGAAGCTTGCCATATGTGTTTTTACACACAGGTCACAAAAATAGAGGCTTAAAAAAAAGACCATCAAAATCAAATAAAACAAAGTGATGTTTTACATATATTCATAAAAATTTGAAGACCAGTTCTCAGAATTTCATAACCAAAGAAAGATGCCTACAAGCTAGTTAATTGGCTTTATTTTGGATTCTGTTTAGACCACCAATCAGGTACCTGCCAGAAACATGAGTGGTTGGAAAGCCCAGGCAGCAATTAGGGAAAATAAGGAGTCTACACGTCTGTTATTTGGACACAGGATTAAAGCAATACATTTTTCATTACATTTTTAGTGAAGAAAAAAAAAGGTGTGAGGAAGGATTTTCCAATATCCCTAAGAGTGTGTTTTGCTTGAGGAGACCCAGTTAGGCTGGTGCTTCTAACAACACGTCCTTCTCCGGCAGTGGGTCCAGCAAGAAGGCTCCCAGCACCACCAGCCTGGCATGGGGAGGACTCCTTGTTCCTGATGGAAAGCCTTGAGGGCAGGGCAAGGTCATGGCCTCGGACTAGACCTGCCAATCACCAATTCAAAAGAAGCCTTTAGATCCATAAGATTTGCTTTGAGGTGGAAGGTATGAAGAAAAATCCCCAAGAGGTGAGGGGAATGGAAGTCTGTTTGGCTGCCCTGGAGTTCAAGGGCTGGAGGAGAATCAGACCTTGCCCCTGGCGGTCTCCAGTCTGCTAAGTTGTAGGAGCTGCCAGGGGGGTGCCTCATGCTCTCCCTTGAGACCCACAAACGCCCTGAAGACATTCCTGGGGCCCTCCATGTTCTTCAGAGGCCACCCAAACTCCTCAGAGCACTCCCCCAGTCCCAGAGGAGAGCAGCAAGGCACCCACTTCTCTCCTGATCCCCTACCTTTACTTCCTCCTCCTGTCCCACCGTGGATCCAGGCCAACGTGGAGAGAGTGTGCCATCACTGTGGATCCCCTCTCAGCTTCTTCTTGCTTCCTACAGCCGTCCCTTCCTGCAGTGAGAATTCCTTCTCAGAAGTGACTTCCTAAAGGGCACAAAGACGTGACTCCTAACTTTGAAGCAAGAGGCCATACATGAGAGCCTGCCAGCCCCACCCCATTGATGCCAAAGGAGAAGAGCTGTCTCCATGGTGCAGATTGCCAAGGGCTCACTATACAGACGCTGGCTCACCTCCGCAGGAAGCATCCACCACGTCTGGAGCGAAACTCCGTGTTTATTTTAAAATCTGTATTGTTTGCCGTTACTCTGCCAGGAGGAATTCTAGGTGTTTCCTCACTATGTCTCATTTAATTTTCAGAACAAGCACATTAGGCATATATTACGGATCTGAAGATGGGAACATCTAGATGCAAACAGATTTTAGCCTAGGGCCAAACGTGAATTTGCCAGAGAGGGAGCTGCGAAGCCCAAGAGGCCCCTTGAAACTTTTCCACGAAAATTTTTAGTTTTATTCTCTTTTTTGAAGTTGAAATTGGTTTCCTTTTAAGAAACTACAGCAAAAGAATCCATCGCTAAGTCTTCTACAGAAACCTCGAATTAATTAATCAGATGGCACTATCTTGGATTTGTACAGCAGTTTTCAACTTTAGGAACAGTTACCCAAATCTTATTTCAGTGGAGATTATGAAAAGCCCTTTGAGTTCATTTATGAGCTGCCCTTGGAAGTTGGCAATCGCAAACCTGAGTGACCCTCTCAATCCTGGCTTCAGGTAACAGCATCAGGTTAGCAACTGTCCTTTGTGCATCTGTATGACAATCATCGTTATACTATTTTTATTGAAGTGTGTCATCCATGGATGGCAAGCATACAGGTTTGTGGCTTCCCTCCTGGGGCCACCAGTCGTGTCAGCCTCCCGCAGCTCTGCACACCCTGCACCTCGTCTCTTCTGGCCTCCCTGCCTGCACCCTGAGTCTTATGCGATGTGCTCCTTCACGTCTCCTTCTCCCTTTCAAGCTTGTCTGTGTGGAGTCCACCCGACTTGTTAGATGGAGAAGGAGCTTGTTCGTTTTCATGGTTCTCCAGCATTCCAGGCTATGCATATACAACATTTAATTTAGTTTACTCTTGGTTGACATTTGCATTCTTTACAGTTTGCAGGTAGTGAGAATAGTGCTGCCAGGATATTTCTGGCACACATTTTTGTTGTGCCTGCATATGCATTGCTGGTGTGGATGGCGGGGGTCTGGCTGGGGCATCAGAGAGGGTGTGTGTGTTCCGCTTCAGCAGGTGGCTGCTCACACGATTATACCGGTGTAGTTGTGCCGGTTTACACCCTGTCAGCAGTAGGGAGAGTTCAGGTTGCTCCAACCCAAGTCATCATACCCTATTGCAATGTATTTTGGTTTGTATTTGTGTGTACAGATATGCACATGTGTGTCTGTGTGTCTGTGAAATGCACCTTATATACTGGTACATACAGAACACATGCTGGTATTACATGTCATCTACACATATACATAGTAGTTGATATGTATGTGTCTATATGTATGTGTCTATATGTACATTTACTCTAAATGTGATCATACACTGGTTATATTTTTTAAAAAGAAGCCGTCTTTCAGAGTTATACTATGTAGTAGTGGCTTCAAAATAAGACAGGGGTGGGAGAGTGAGTGGAGGCTGGCCACGGTCCCATTGCTACTGAGGCTGCATAAAAGTGTATTGAAGCTCATTATTCTAGCCTTCCAACTTTTGTGTGTGATTGAAATTCTCCTAAATAACATAGACACTCATATAAACTAATATATGATGCATAAACTATTATAGTATGTGTAAACTACAAACATACATGTGTGTATATATGTGTATATAATACACACTATATAGTAGTTTAAACACATTATATGTTATACAGCATTTCTCATATATAGGATACATATCCTCATATATATTGGATATATATATACATGATCAGAAACCATCATCATACTGATAATGTATCTATAGGATATATATAAGATATCCTGCCAAGTATATGTTCCTAGATACATGCTTTATATTATCCTTATCCACTGTTATCTTTCAAATAATTCTCTCTTGTATTTAGATGTCGATCTGCATCTATATTCATCTCATATCCATATTCATATCTACATATATCTTTTCCTGGTTCTGTGTCTCTGGAGGACCTTAACTACTATAACTACTAAGAATAATTCACTACTTGCAGGTCAGGTTCTCTGAGGGCAGCACAAAATTTTAAGCCAAAATACATCTCAAGTCGTGGAACTGGGGGCACAGGGTGGCAGTGGGAGCGCTCAGGCCTCCTGTTGCAGGGTCGTCCTACCGGGAGAGAAGGGGCCTCTTCTGTGCGTCCCTGCGAATGCTGCTTCCGAACGATGGTGGCACCGTGTGCCGGGAAGATTTGGGTTTGAGGGCTGGCATAGAAGCCACGAGAGACCAGAGCACACTCCCGCGGCTGGTGCTAAAATCCAAATGCCTCACTCCACAGCACTATAGCCTGTCAGAGGGGGATTCACGGTCTGTCCCTGGTGTCCCTTCAGGCTGGGCTGGCCCTGGCTTGGAGTTCGTGCCTCCAGGTGTCCTCACTTGCTCGGGTACGTCTCTTCCCTCACTACTATGTCCCTGCTCTGAAGAGTTGGTGGCTTTCAGTTCAAGGCTCTTCTGCAACCTGGCCAACGGGACTGTGCCCATGTCCTCGGGCTCTCCCTGTGGGGCCCTGGTGGCCTGGGTATACAGAATCGCTGATGCTACCCTCAGAGGAAAAACTGGCAGGGGGCTCCCTGGTTCTCCAGGCCTGGAAGAGGCCGAGACAATCAGTGAGCTACCGGGCACCTGGCGGGCAGGGGACAGACACAGGCACTCGGGGACCAGGGGGGCCGTGCTTCTGCAGGTTACCTGCTTCATTAGCTGCCTAGTAGCAGAAGTGGGAAGAGGCAGAGGCCGGCAGCGATGGGGCCCCTGCAGGTAGGAGGGTCCCGCCTCTGCAGGGATGTCCCCTGTGCTTCCGAGGCACATTAAACTCTGGGCGTGGTTTTAAAAATCACATGTCAACTACATCATGTAATAGATTTATTTTTAAAAATCTCCTTTTCCTAAACATCTGTGAAGCACCAACTATATTCCCAGCGTCATGCCCTAGGGCAGGAAGTGTCCTGTCCAATCTTCAACTTGTGTGTGTGCCTCAGCCAGATAATATTGCAGCCAGATCTTGTGTGCGTAGTGCTGTGATTCTAAGTTGGATTCCACTATCAGTTTATCTAAGGAGGTTACTTACCTTCCCTGTATTTCAGTTTCTTTTTCTTTTTTTTTAAGATTTATTTATTTATTCGTGAGAGAGAGAGGCAGAGACACACGCAGAGGGAGAAGCAGGCTCCTCACAGGGAGCCCAATGCGGGACTCGATCCTGGATCCTGGGATCACACTGTGAGCCGAAGGCGGGCGCCCAACCGCTGAGCCACTCAGGGGTCCCTGTGTCTCTGTTTCTTTATGTGTGAAGTCAGATTGACAGTAACACCAACTTGTTTTAATGACTTAAAAAGGGTAAATGTTTCTGAAGCACTTGGCAAAATTTCTAATGAAGGCTAGATCTCATTGTTCTATTGTCATGTTTCTAGAGCAGTGGTTCTCACCTGGGGACGTTTAGCAATGTCTGAAGGTATTTTTGGTTTCCACCCTTGGGGAGAGTGGTTCTGGAATTGATTGAGAGGGCAGAGGTGCTGCTAACTGGCTGACAATGCACAGGACAGTCCCCACAACAGAGACTCGGCTCAAAATGTCATTGGTGCCCAGGTCTGGAGACTTTGCCTTAGAGTAAGAAGAAGGAGGCGCAAGAACACAGGGTGGCCGAGAGACCTACAGTCTCAGAGTCTGAGACTTGTGGTTTCAGGAACACTCTTTCAGCCCTCCCGCAAGCAGGGAGGCATTTTCTCCTCATGGTCTCTAACACCCTGGCAGCCTAAGTTTCCAACTTATCCATTAATGAACTTGGAAAAGCACAGGTGTTAAAGAAGCATCTGTCCTTCCTCATGGCCCACCTGAGAGCATGGGCATCAGGGGACCAGTGGGGATGCAACATACTTTCTGGAGACCTCTCCATAACGCCAGTAGATTCCTCCTCCCAGGCCCATCTCAATGACCAGAACCACTTAGTCTTCCTGACTTAATGCCTCTGAGCTCTTAGCAGTACTGACTAGCTTTGGAACCTACATTTCTCAAGCAATACTGGAATGTAGTATACGGAGCATGCAAAAAAAAAAAAAAAAAAAAAAAAAAAGGATGAGAAAAGCATGGATCTTTCCATTAAAAAATAGATACATCATAAGTGTCATCTCTATGATTGTAGTTGATTTCAACACTTAAGGTTAATGGTCGGAAAAATATTTGAAATGACAGAATTGGCCATCGGTCTACTGGGCTATTGCCACAGGCAAAGCCTGTTGCTGAAGTATTTCTATATCCCCGCATGGCCTAGTTCCAACAATAACTAGATGTTTTATGCAGCAAGATCCATAAAACTATGCTGGAAAGAATTATTCCTGGTGATACCATAGCAAACAGCTAGTTGCCTCAGAAATGGAGGCTCCCGGCCATCACTACGCACTGGTACCCAAGCAGCTCCTGCCCAGCACAATCCTTCAGAGCGGATAGAGCAGAGCGGATAGAGCAGCTCCTGCCCAGCACAATCCTTCAGAGCGGATAGAGCAGATGTGGTGCAGCCTCACAGCACAGACTCTGGCTCCCAGGCTGCTTGCTTAAGGTGGAAGTTACATCACATAAAAATAGGCCCCACCCACCTGTGAAAGTGACACCTGGATGCCAACTTCTATGACATCACGGAGGGAGCACCAGTGGCCTTGCTGTAGGTATGGGTCCACCTAGCATGCACTTTGCCAACGAGCCCTGCTTGTGCTTCATGTTCAACATTTCTCTCATCTGGGAGGCCCTGGCCACCCCCACTGTGCCTGTGTAGCACACCCAGGGTGCCCCCTTCCCCAGGGCAGTATTGTGTGGTCCTTCCTAGTCTTGCCCTCTGCCCAGGCTCCCAGGCTGGACCTCACCCCCGGGGCCCCTTATAGGGGGCGGAACACTGCTTGCATGCCTGGAGCTGCGCCCCGTCCAATAAGGCCTTGAGTGGGTGGCCTTGGAAGTGTGAAGCCAAGAGGTCAGAAAGATGAAAATGTGGTGGCCCTTGGTAGCAGCTTTGGAGATTGGTCTCCAGAAGCATTTGTGGACCCACGGATCTCCTCTTTCTGTCGTCTTCTATTTCAGGGATTCCTAGGCTGACGATAATTAACTCTCCCAACAGAAATGTAGGCGATAAAACCATATGATGTTGTTGATCTTTGCACAGACCATGTGTGGACTTAGAGCATTTGACTCTCCAGATGATCCCTGAATGGCTCGCAAAGCTCTTTCCCTGTGGAGGCCATGTTCTCCCTGCATGCAGTCTGCACTGGCCTAGCTTTCCATCCCTCACCATCACTGGTCTACACCCACGGGTTGGCCCTACTCGCCATGCTCTTTCTCGAGGTGGGGACCCCGGACCCAGACCGGGAAGTGCACAGACATGGCAGCTCCAGCAGTGCACCTCCCTCAGTGGGCTGGGGGTCATTCCCCCCAAGCTGACTTGAAAATACATATGAAATGAAACAGCTACAAGTTAACCGGTCAGTTTCTTTGCTTAGGTTGTCATGGTTTACACACCGAAAAACTACCACCTCATCTTGATAAATGGAACATATGCTGTAGCTTCAGCCCAAAGGCGGCCTAGTCCTGACCTGAGTCTGAGGCCTGATGACACTCCTGAGACTGTGTAAGCCTGTTTACTGGGTAAGGGGCAATCAGTGTCAATGTCCGTCTCTCTGTCCAAGGGAGTATAGTCAGAAATTAGGAAGTCTCAGCCATGTACCAGTCATGATGACAGATGGAACTGTTGCGGCCCCAAAGCACAGGGCTTTTTTGCTAATTTACATTAGAACTTCAGATAAGACTCTCAGCAGATACATGGCCATTGCCAGACAATCACTGTCAGGATATCCTGTTCCTTGTGTTCAAGTGTTTGAAGTTGACCCAGCGCCAGGCTTCCCTATCACATCAGCACACACTGCTCCACGCTCCGGCACTCTGCTCCCTGCTTCTCCCGAGAGAGGCCTGGAAGCCTTTCTCCAGTGCCAGAGCAGCAAAGCTGACAGCATACCCTGGGCCACATGTGAGTTAAGGATGGAAGGTTTCAATGATATGCCTGGGGAGGGGACGACTCACCAATCTGTAGCTGCGGTGGTGACTTCTCTTTGGAGCTTTAATTTCCTGTTTCCACCTGCTGTCTGTTGATGGCATCCTGGACATCCACAGCCCTGGGGACAAGAGACACTGGGATGGAAGTCAGCTCCCATCTTCTTCCACCTTCTGCTCTGGCCTCTTGATTTTCCAGCTCTCCTTCTCAATGCCGCAGAGCCATGGTCCTGAGGGTGGCTCTTGCTAGGCTGCATGTCTAGAGAGAATTCAGAGGCCTCTCCCCTGACCAGGAGAGTCAGCCTGGAGTCCAGGCCAAGAGCTCTTGCCTCCCTGTGCTACTAGGTCTCCACTCTGGCCATTCCCCCCATGAGTCCTGTTTGCTGAACTGTGCCCATTCTCCCATCATGGTGACTTCTCTCTTCTAACTCTCCCTAAGACATGTGCTAGAACTCAGAGGCCTCCCTGCCCATCCTGTGGATACATCCCCAGCAATGTCTCCTCTGCCAAGCCTGCTGGGGTGTCCTCTCAGCACAGGGACCCTGGCCCCTCAGGCCCCAAGGCACTACCCTTTAGGGTACTCTTGTACTTCCACCTTCACTTATCATGATTCATGATCATCCTCTCTCCTGTAAGGCCAGATGCCCTTTGAGGATTTAATTTTATGTTTCCCACAAAGCCGTGGGCGTGGGTGACAAGTCAGCCTCTAGTGGATAAAGGGAGAGCCTGTAGAGGGAAATTACCCCCACGTCTTTCTCCATAGTGGTTCTTTCCTTCTAGCCATCTTTAAATTTAGTATGTTATGCTCTCCAGGTGAGCACTGAGCTAGGGATCACGCACTACCCTTTGTCCATTCCCTTGGGAACTCTGGATTTATCTCTGCCTCAAGGTCCTCTTCCAGCTCACGGTGCTTGTTGGCAGAATTCAGATCCTCACACTGCAGAGCTGAGGCCCTCATAGTCCCCTGGGTGTGGTCCTCTCAGGACATGGCCCCTACTCCTTCAGGCCACCAAGAACTTCTCTGGTTTGTCTGCTCGGAGGGCTTCCTATAGAATGAGATATAATCATGGAACGACATCCTCTCACCTTGGCCACATTCTATTGACTGGAGTTAAGGCAGGACTTCCACCCAAATTCAAGGGGAGAGGATTACAAGGGTGTACATCCCTAGGGTCACCTCAGACCCTGCCCACCACACTATCTAGTCCACTACCCCTGACAGCCCATTCCAAGTAGTACCTAGCTTTGTAGGTGTGCTGCACCCTCCCTGTGCTTCCCCCACACTTGACTTTTGTCCATAGCAATGACGACCAACTGGCATTTACTCATTCATTTATTCTCAGCGTCCTTTTGGGCTTCACTAGACAGTAAGCCTCACACGGGCAGGACTATGGCTAAGGCCTACGCTTTGCCCCCAGCGTCTAGAACCAGATTGATGTACATGAGGCATTTTAGGAATATGGTTGGATAAATGGATGCTAAGAATCATTCCTACTTTTACACCTCACCGAAACCAGTCCTGTCTAGGTGACCTCCTGCTACATGCCATGTCCTGTCTCAATCATCATCTTTTTTTAACCTTTTGGCAACATTTGAACCAGCTGGTTTTTTCTTGACTTGACTTCTTTACCAGCATATTCTTTATTCTTTGATATTTGAAACTCCTTCATGATAGCAGCAGCTTCTCAGGGTTTTGTTCCCTTGTTGGGTGGCGGGGGGGGGGGGGGGGGCTCCAGAACTGTGTCCTGAGGACCCATCTCCCCAGCACCTACACTCATGCCCAGGTGATCCCCTCCAGGCCCAACTGGATGACCAATGACTCTCTGACTCTAACCATCAGGATCCTTTTAAACTCGGTACCCTACTGTCATTCTGCTGCTTCACAAAGACTCAAAAGTCTCTCTTTGCACTTCACAATGGTGTCCAAACAATTGGTCTGGCTTCCAACACCTAACATGCTGAAGCCCCTCCACCCCAGGAATAGTAACTGTCTGCTTCTGCATCAAGCCACACTCTTCCCCCTGCTGGTCACTGTCACAGATGCTTTTCTACCCACCCCTGCATGCACCTGTCACTCACACCTAAGTTTCATTGGCACCTCCTGACTGCATAGGAGGAAGCAGCTGCCCAATTGCTCCATAGAACCCCACCCTTTAAAAATCCTCTGACAACCTGCACTGCCATTCAGTGTGTCTAGCATTATTGTATTTATGTATTTACTTATTTATTCATATGTCTTCCACTACAAGAGCACGAGTTCTATGAGAGAAGGCACCTCTTTCAACAATCTTGTTCAGAGTGTATCCTGACAGCTGGCATGGAGGATGTACTGATGAAAAACTCACTGACAGGCTGAATAAAGGAATAAATGCCAGAGCTCTGGCTCCTTTGGTATAGGTGGGGGTTCCATGCCCTGCTGGGATCCGATGACTTGCCACCCTGGGCACTTGGGTCCTAGTCCTCTGGTCATCAGAGCAGGGTTACTGGATCCTCCTCATTTCTGTGGTAGAGGCCTACTGTTTTCAAAAGAACAGATAATTCCTTGCTAACATTTCAGGTGTTCTATTGATTATATTTGTACCATGTAGGAGAGTATTCCAAAGGTTCCTGGCAAGGAAAAAGATAAGAAGAGTACCTTTGTGTTTTTTTCAACATTTCTAATGTGTGTGTGTGTGTGTGGTGGTGGTGGTAAATTAATCCTTTGCTTGTTTCTTCTGTTAACCAACTTCTTATGTCCATAAAAGGAAATGTGCCCAACCAGAAAACTGGTCTTATCCCAGGTATCAGAGGTGGGAGCCACATGCACTGGACAATGGAGCGTGTCACCGCTGAGAAATGTCTGTTCATGTTTGAGCATAAACAAGGACACAGAAAGAGAATGTGGAGTTCCCTCCCTTCCAAACCACAGAGAAATCATTCTGTTGCTCATGTGAAAGCTTTAAAGCCAACCTTGCTTCAATAATTTTTGTTAAAAAAAAATAATTTTTGTTGGTCTTATAGGAAAAAATGCAAACATAAGTCCAGCCATGATTATCAAAGCTTAGCTACACTTTCTGATGACAAACACATCCGTTTATCTAATAACTTGGAGGTTTCCCGGACGCCCTGGCGTGTTACACCAGAACGAATCACAGACGACATGGCCAATTTATTTCAGTGTCCTGTCTTCAACAGTTTTGAATACATTACTGGCTCTTCAGAGGGAGCAGAGCATCTTGGTCTCAAAGTTCAAGATGTTCCTGCTCTTCTGGGAGTGCTCTCTGCATCCCAGCTGGGCAGCAATTTGGATCCTGAATATGATAGTTAATGGGCCTTGAGATTTCACCATATTTAGAGCATCAGCAGATGCTATTCTGATTCTAGTGCTGCTTATGTGATCCATTATTTTTGTTTCTGAGGAATCTGGGTTAATATTTTACTGTGATGTACATAGTGACAGCAATGCTATGTTCTACACTCTATGCAACCCTGGAGGGGGGGGCACTTTCTTTACACCCTCTCCGATCTCTCAAACTACATTTTTTTCAAAGTTGAAGAGAGAATCCATGGATCCAACTCACAAGTTTACCTCCCCATTGGCTGACAGTTTCAGATCTGTCCACTGCATTAAGTTTTTAAATTTATTTTCTTTAAAAGATTTTATTTATTTATTTATTCATGGGAGACATACAGAGAGAGGCAGAGATACAAGCAGAGGGAGAAGCAGACTCCTTGCAGGGATCCCAATGCGGGACTTGATCCCAGGACCCCAGGATCATGCCCTAAGCCAAAGTCAGACACTCAACCACTGAGCCACCCAGGTGCCCCTGTCCATCACTTTTAAAAAGTGCAAGGAAATCTGGTGTCCTCTCTGCTTCAGAGGGTGCCTATGTGGGCCGCCAGATCCAGAATTTAGCCATGGAGGATAAATGCTAACTTACCATCTACCACCCTGTAATATATTTCAAATCATTTGTTCATTTCAAAGTCATTCTCTTCAGGCTCATGACACTTTCCTATTTCAGGATGTAGCAAATAAGCCTCTGCTTTGTGCATCCCCATTAGCTTCCTAGGTCCTTGTCAGGAACAGCTGCTGTGAGTTCCCAAACTTGAGATTTTGCATTGGCACCACAGCTTCCAAGACATCTCCAAGGATTATTTGGATTTTGCACATATAAATAAAAGATCCTTCTTTTTTTTTGCATTTCTCTACCAGTAGGGAATATATTTTTTTAATTTAAATTCAATGTAATTAATATAATGTTTTATTAATTTCAGAGGTAGAGGTCAGTGACTCATCAATTGCACAAAACACCCAGTGCTCATTCCATCACATGCCCTCCTTCATGTCCGACCCCCAGTTACCCCATCCCCATCTCCCTCCCCTCCAGCAGCCCTCAGTGTGTTTCCTATGATTAAGAGTCCCTTATGGTTTGTCTCCCTCTCTGATTTCATCTTGTTTTATTTTTCCCTCCCTTCCCCTATGATCCTCTGTTTTGTTTCTTAAATTCTACATATGAGCGAGATCATATGATAATTGTCTTTCTCTGATTGACTTATTTCGCTTAGGATAACATCTAGTTCCATCCACATCACTGCAAATGGCAAGGTTTCATTTTTTGGTCGGCTAAGTAATATTCCATTGTGTGTGTGTGTGTGTGTGTGTGTGTGTGTGCGCGCGCGCCACATCTTCTTTATTCATTCATCTGTCAACGGACAACTGAGCTCCTTCCATAGTTTGGCTTTTATGGCTATGGCCAACTAATTTTCAACAAAGCAAGAAAGAATATCCAATGGAAAAAAGACAGTACGTGAAGGGAAGACAGTACCTCTTTTACAAGTGACTTGCTAGAGGGAAAGACTGGCATTTACAAATTCCCCATCACTTCCTTCCACGACCACCTGGAAACCACCCATCTGCTTTCTCTCACTACAGATTACTATGTTTTCTTTAGAATTCTACGTACATGGAATAACACATTATGTGCTCTTCTTTTTTATCTAGTTTCCTCACTCCGCATGATCATTTTGAGATCCATCAAGACTGTGGCACACATCAATGCTTCATTCCTTCTACTATTGAGTAGTGTGATGTGGTCTGAGTGCACAACTTGATTATCCATGAATGTGTTGATGGACTGTGGTTTCCACTTTTCGGCTATCACAAATTAAGTAGCCATGAATATCTGCGCTCAAGGTTTGTATGGAAGGACCCTTCTTTTCCTTTGGGTCAAAGACTAAGAGTGAGACGGCTACATCATAAGGTAGGCATAGATTTAATTTTTTAAGAGGCACATTCTTTTTCAAAGCAGTTGAGCTATTTTATATTCCTAACTGCTGTGTATGACATCCACATCTTGTTTGCGATCTCCAGGGGAAAGTGTCTCATCTTCCACCTTATGTGTATCACTGGTGCTGTAGCTTTTTTACAGATGCCCATCAGCAGGTGGAAGGAGGAGTCTTCTATTTCTAGTTTGCTGAACATCTTTACAAAAAATGGATGTTGGTTTTTGTGAAATGCTTTTTATGCTTTTACTCAGATGTTCATGTGGCTTTTCACTCTGTTAATGTGATGAATCACAGTGCTTAATTTTCACTTTACATTCCTGAGATAAATCTCACTTAGTCATGATGTATTTTATATGTCGTTGAATCTGATTTGCTAAAATTTTGCTTAGAATTTTTATTCTTCCATGCTCATGGTGTCTGCAGTTTTCATGTAATATCTTAGGCTTGTTTTATATGGTGGTCTCGTAAAATGAGTTGGGAAAAACTTTCCTTTTCAATTTTCCAGTAGCATTTCTGTGAGGAATTGTAATTATTTCTTCATTCAATGTTAGTAGAATCCACCAATGAAGCCATCTATTCCTGTATTTACTTTGAGGGGAGGTGCTTAAGTACAAGTTCAATCACTTTCATGGACATGGGGCTGATTCAGGTTCTTTTTTCCTGGCAGCATTTTGGTAGTTTGTTTCTGCCATTTAGAAGATTTGTCCATTTTGTGGAAGTAGTTCATTTTATTGACATCAGGTTGTTCATAATATTCCCTTATTATCTTTAAAATATAATTGTGGTAAAATGCACATAACATTTGCCATCTTTAACCATTTTAAGTGTACCGTTCCACAGTGTTTAATGTAATCACATTGTTGTGCCACTAATCTTCAGAACTCATTTTATCATGTAAATCCAAAATTTTGTATCTATTAAACAGCAACTCCTCATTTCTCCCTTCTATTCAGTCCTTAGTATCCACCATTCTACTTTGTATGCAGTGGCTTATGTAGCTTAAATAAGTGGAATTGTACAGTATCTTTCTTTTTGTAACTGGCTTATTTCACTTGGCATCACATCCTCAAAATTCCTCTATGTTGTAGAAGGTGTCAGAATCTCCTTCTTTTCTTTCTTTCTTTTTTTATGATTTTATTTATTTATTCATGTGAGACACAGAGAGAGAGGCAGAGACACAGGCAGAGGGAGAAGCAGGCTCCCTGCAGGGAGCCCGGTGCTGCACTTGATCCCAGGACCCCAGGATCACAACCTGAGCTGAAGGCAGATGCTGAACCACTGAGCCACCCAGGGGTCCCAAGAATCTCCTTCTTAAAGCTGAACACATTCCCTTGTAAGTGTATACCACATTTTAAAAATTCATTCAACTGTTGATGGCCACTTGAGCTGCTTCTACCTTTCAGCTGTTGTGAATAATGCTGCTGTGAACATGGGTGTACAAACTACTCTTTGAAACCCTGCTTTCATTTCTTTGGATGTATAATCATAATTAAAGTTATAGGATAATATAGTAATTTTGATTTTAAGTTTTTGAAGAACGGCCGTACTGTTTCCATAGTGAGTAATTGCACCATTTTAGATTCTAAGAGTACACAAGTGTTCAGTCTCCACAATCTCACCAATCCTTGTTATTTGGATTTTTTTTTGGTAGCTACTCTAGTGTATGTGAGATGATAGCACCTTGGGATTAGGTGTATAGTTGCCCAATGATTAGTGATGTTGAGTATTTTTTAATATTCTTGTTGTTTTGTAAATCATCTTTGGAGAGATGTCTGTTCCAGTTTTTTGCCCATCCCTTAATGTCTTTTTTTTTAAAAGATTTATTTATTTATTTATATTTATGATAGACACACACAGAGAGAGAGAAAGAGGCAGAGACACAGGAGGAAGAGAAGCAGGCTCCATGCCGGGAGCCCGACGCGGGACTCGATCCTGGGACTCCAGGATAGCGCCCTGGACCAAAGGCAGGCGCCAAACCGCTGAGCCACCCAGGGATCCCCCCTTAATGTCTTTTAATCTGTAGAATCTGTAGTGATGCCACCTTGCTTACTTCTGATATTGGAAACTTTCGGGTTCTCTCTCTCTCTCTCTCTCTCTCTCTCTCTTTTTTTCCCCTGATCAGCCTAAATAGACACTTAGTAATTTCATTAATCTTCTAAAAAGCAGTTTTGGTAACATTTTCTAAATTTTATTTTTTCTATTGTTTCTGTCTCTTCTCTTGCATGGATTTCTGTTTTCTTTATGAGTGTGTCATTTAATAATTTGGGCTACATTTCCTTTTTCCTCTAGTTGAACACTGAGATATTCAATTTGAGTTCATTCTGATTCCTATTATAGGCAATTAATATTATAAATTCCTGACAGACTTCAGTGGCATCCAACAAAAATTGGTAAGTCATATTTGTATTCAGGTCAAAATATACTCTTTCTTTTTATCTCTCCTTTGACTCATGATTTATTTACAAGTATATTTTTTTAGTTTTTAAGATTTGAGGATTTTTCTGGAGACATTAGTGTTATTGACTTTTAATTTATTTACTATATGGTCAGGAAATAGCCTGGCTTAAATTATTTGAAATTTATTTGGACTTGTACAGTGGCCCTGAATATGGCCTATCTTGGTAAATTCTTTTGTGGCCCCTTGAAAGAATATAAATTCTGCTATTGTTGGATGGAATCTTCTATACATTTTAGTTAGTTCAGTTTGGTGACACTTTTGTTCAAATCTATATCTTTACAGATTTTCTTTTTTTAACTTAAATTAATTAGCCAACATATTCAACATCATTAGTTTCAGATATAGTTTTCAATAATTCATCAGTTACATATAACACCCAGTGCTCATCACATGATTTGCCATCCTTAATGCCCATCCCCCAGTTACCCCACCCCCCACCCACCTTCTCTCCAGCAACCCTCAGTTTGTTTCCCAAAGTTAAGAGTTTCTCATGGTTTGTCTTCCTCTGTGATTTATTTTCCCATTCAGCTTCCCCTCCTTCCCTTATGGTCCTCTGCACTACTACTTATATTCCAATATGAGTGAAACCATATGATAATTGTCTTTCTCTGATTGACTTATTTCATTCAGCATTATATCCTCCAGCTCCACCCACATCGATAATAATGGTAGGTATTCATCCTTTCTAATGGCTGAGTAATATTCCATTGTATATATAAACCACATCTTCTTTATCCACTCCTCTATTGAAAGACTTCGTGGCTCCTTCAACGGTTTGGTTATTGTGGGTATTGCTGCTATGAACACTGGAGTGCAGGTGCCCCTTCATTTCACTACATCCATATCTTTGGGGAAAATACCCAGTAGTGCAATTGCTGAGTCATAAGGTAGCTCTATTTTTAATCTCTTGAGGAACCTCCACACTGTTTTCCAGAGTGGCTGTACCAGTTCACATTCCCACTGACAGTGTAAGAGTGTTCCCCTTTCTCCACATCCTTGCCAACAATTGTTGTTTCCTGTCTTGTAAATTTTAGCCATCCTATCTTGGTGTAAGTGGTATCTCATTGTGGTTTTAATTTGTATTTCTCTGATGATAAGTGATGTGGAACATTTTTTAATGTATCTGTTGGCCATTTGTCTGTGTTCTTTGAAGAAATGTCTGCCCATGTCTTCTGCCCATTTCTTGACTGGATAATTTGTTTTTGGGGTGTTGAATTTGGTAAATTCTTTATAGATCTTGGATACTAGCCTTTTATCTGATATGTCATTTGCAAATATTTTCTCCCATTGCATAGGTTGCCTTTTAGTTTTGTTGACTGTTTCTTTTGCTGTGCAGAAGTTTTTATCTTGATGAAGTCCCAATACTTTATTTTTGCTTTTGCTTCCTTTGCCTTTAGAGATGTGTCTTGCAAGAAGTTGCTGCAGCCAAGATCAAAGAGGTTGTTACCTGTGTTCTCCTGTAGGATTCGGTTGGGTTCCTGTCTCATATTTAGGTTTTTCATCGATTTTATCTTTGTATACAGCGTAAGAGAATGGTCCAGTTTCATTCTTCTGCATGTGACTGTCCAATTTTCCCCAACACTGTTTATTGAAGAGACTGTCTTTTTTCCTTTGGATATTCTTTCCTGCTTTGTTGAAGATTATGAAGATATGTCGTTGAATCTGATTTGCTAAAATTTTGACCATATGAATGGTTGACCATAGAGTTGACCATAGAGTTGATGGTCCATTTCTGGATTCTTTATTCTGCTCCATTGATCTATGTGTCCGTTTTTATGGCAGTACCATGCAGTCTTAATGATCACAGCTTTGTAATATATATTTTATGTCTACATATACTTTCAATTATTGAGTGAAGTTTTGAAATCTCCAACTCTGTCTATTTCCTTCTGCAGTTCTGTTTATTTTTACTTTGTTTAAGGTATATTGCTTGCATACAGGTTTAGGAGTCTACAGTCACCTGAAAATTGATTCCTTTATCATTATGAAATGATCTTCTACTCCCTGGTAATATTTTAATATTCTTCCCACTGGAATATACACTTTGCCTGAAATTAACATAGACTTCTATGTTACTAACATTTTTAGATTACTGTTAACATGATATATCTCTTTTTTTTTAATTTTTATTTACTTATGATAGTCACAGAGAGAGAGAGAGAGAGAGAGAGAGGCAGAGACACAGGCAGAGGGAGAAGCAGGCTCCATGCACCGGGAGCCCGATGTGGGATTCGATCCCGGGTCTCCAGGATCGCGCCCTGGGCCAAAGGCAGGCACCAAACCGCTGAGCCACCCAGGGATCCCTGATATATCTCTTTTAATCATTTTACTTTTAACTTGTTTGAATTCTCATAACCAAATGTGTTTTTTGTAGTCCATATGTGTCTATATATGTGTATATATAGTAGTTGAGTCTGGCTTTTTGATCCTACATGACAAGCATTGCTTTCTAATGAGGGCATTTGGCCGTCACGTGTACTGTGACTGTTGATAAGGCCAGGTAGATAGCTGTCATCTTATCATCTGTATTTCATTGGTCCCATCTGTTCTTTATTCTCCACTTTCCTATTTTTCTGCCTTCCTTTGGATTCACTCGATACTATTATGATTACATTTTATTTCATTCTTGTCTTTACTCTAGTTCTTTGTTTTATTACTTTAGCAGTTAGGGTTTAATATAGAAAAGTTTACTTTATCCTGGTCTACTTTCAAGTGAAGCCATACAATATCACGTATGATATGAGAAGCTTACAATAGTGTATTTTCTTTTGTTCCCTCTGGATCTTTCTGCTATTTTTGCCATACACTTTTATTTTATATTTGAAACAAACTCTACACAGCATTGTTAAGTTTTTGCTTTTATGATATTTGTGAAACCATTGTTTTTTTAAAAAAGATTTCATTTATTTATTTGAGAGAGAAAGAGAGAGAGCAAAAATGGGGAGCAGCAGACAGAGGGAGAGGGAGAAGCAGGCTCCCTGCTGAGCAGGGAGCCCAATGTGGGGCTTGATCTCAGAGTCCCTGAGCCACCCAGATTCCCCTTGTTAAACCATTTTTAAAAGAGGACTTAATAATCAGAATAGTCTCATATATTTATCTGTGTAGCTATAATTTCTGGTACTCTTTATTCTCTTGCTAAATAGATCCACATTACTACCGGGTCATTTTGCTTTTCCTGAAGATCTTCTCTTGATATTTCTAGTTGTGCCATTCTATTTGTGATAAATTCATTCATCTTTTTAGATATGAAAAAGTCTTTATTTCACAGACTTAAAAATTTCTATTTTCTCTGTGTTTTATTTAGTTTACAGTAGTATGTTTTCAAGTTTAGTAGTGTTTTCTTCTAGAGTGTCTTATCTAATCATTATACCCATCCAGTATATTTTAAAATCTAACACAGAATTTTCATATCTAGAAACTTGATGTGTTTTTAAAATCTACCATGTCTCTACTTAGCCCTTGGAACATGTGGAGTTCAGTTATAATGATTGTTTCAAGACATCATCTGTTAAATATAACACCTGTGTTAGGGCTGAATCAGTTTCAATGATTGGTTTTTCTCCTTATGGGACATGTTTGACTCTCTATTTGAAAGCTTGGTAAATTAAAAAAAAATTATCACTTCTTTTGAAATATAGTTGACATACAATGTTATAAAAGTTTCAGGTGTACAACATAGTAATTTGCCAATTCTATACATTCACTGTACTATACTCACCATGGTAAGTATAGAAAAGTTGGTGAATGTTTATATGGTGCAAGATACTATGTTTTATCTTGTGTGCTAGGTAATTGTGTTTTCTTATAAACATCTCTAGGCTTTCCCTTGGAATGCCATTTATGTTTACTCATAAATAGTTTAATATTCTCATATACTGCTTTTAAAGATTTGTTATGCTGAACTGAAACAGTCCAAGAACTGGTCAGTCCAAGACTGGTCAGTCCAAGCCAGTGGATATAAGCTACAAATGATATTGTTTTCAAGGGACATTTGACAATGTCTGGTGGAGGGGGTATAGTACTGGCATCTGAAAGGCTAATATCAGCAGTGTGCAGGACAAATACCTCACAACAAATAGTTATTCAGACTAAAACAGTGATAGTGCTGAGATTCAAAAGCACTAATCTGGGGCTAATCATTATCCATGACTTAGACACGACTCTTCTGTGTCCTTTGCCCAATATCCCATGAATTATGAATGTTTCCTGTCTGGCTGATGGGAACAGGTTCTATTCTTGGTGCTGTGTGTCTGTGACACTGAATTGAGTCTCATCCTTTCAAACGGGTCTTTCCCCAGCCCATAGTTTCCCCACAAGCATATGATCAACAGTGCTCAGCTGAATTCTCCCCGGGTACCTCTGCAGGTCTCCAGAGGTCTCCCAGTGCTGTCTCCGCTCTGTACCAAGTGTTCAGAAGCTTTCCGGCCTTTGCCCACCTGAACTTGCCCTTCTTCTCAGCCAGACAGTGTGCTGGGCTCCAACAGAGACTCCCTCCCTTTGCCTGAAAGCTCTCAAGGCAGAAAGCTGGGCAATTGTAGGCTTCACATCATTTCTTTCTCATCTCTCAGGGATCATTGCTTGACAATGTGTGTTTCATACATTTGTCCATTTTTCTTTTTGCCTGACAGGAAGTAGAAGTTGCTCTCATATGTTTATTTATTTTAACAGTTTTCTAAAGGAGGTTTTTCTTTATATATTCTATTATTCACAAAAAATTACTAGGATACATATGCAGATATATGCATATAAAAAACGTTACTTTAATGAGTAATTGATCTATCTATTCAACCCCACAGATATTAGATTTCTAGTAGTGATGTTACTATAGTACAATCCTTTCAAATTTATATTTAAAATGCATTTATTTGATTAAAAATGTGCTTCTGTCCTTGAAATCTCAATTGTTCACCTGGGTTGAGTTTAAATTTTACTAAATAAAATGCAATGAATAAGAAAACTTTATCTTTAAAATTGAAGGCCAAAGCTATGAAGAAAAGGTAAAATAGAGTCCAATAAAAAGTTAATGTAGTACCTAACAGTGTGTATTATAAAATAGTAAACTACCTTGGCCATAAAATACTTCCTGGGTCCCTGAAGGCCAAGTCAGAGGGACCATTTTTATATTTATGTTCATGAAACTGTAAAGTGCTGTTGACATAAAAATAAATGGAAGGAATCTGGCCCTCTAGTCCTGCCTATGATCCACTCCCAAACCCTTCTTGTGAAATCTATTGTTTGGAGATTGTCTTTTTGCTCCTTTTAATCTTTTAATCGTGTGTGTGTGTGTGTGTGTGTGTGTGTGTGTGTGTGTGTGTTGGCTCAGCCTAGAATATCTGCAGAGAAGGTCAAGATGTCATGCTCAGAGAAAGAACAATGTTACAGTGGTCAACCATGCACCAAAGCTCCCACTGATGCACATTTGTCTCTGTTAATCTAGCGTTGGTCTGCATCCTTGCCTCAAGATCTCATTTCAGTTTACTAGTTAACTTCTATAGGAAAGACAATCAAATACTAAAATCCACATTAATAATCACCTCATTTTTCTCTTTAGTTTGTGTTAGGCTGTAAAGGGGTTCAACCAAGAGCACAACACCTGCTTGTGTGTAAATTCACATAAGTTTACATAGAGCTCTTACAGTCTTTATATTGAAGCCAGGTCCAAGTGTTTACCCAACTTGACAATTAAGTTTAGATGTAGAAAAGAGTAAAGGATTTGATTTTAAGAACTTGAAATTGGAAACATGTTATAAGATGTCATGTTCACGATCTGTAAATGTCTTCTTTGGTCCTTCCTAGCAGGAACAGGCAGAGAGCTAACATTGGTCTCCCCTCACACTAGACCCCCTCGTGTTCCAGTAGGCTGGAAGGCAGAGAATCAATGACTTCAGCTTTATCTGTGCTTTGGCACTTTCTGGTTGTTTATTGAGCTGAAAAAATTAATATGACGCTAATAAAACCACAGATGTTAATTAGTTCTAATCATTGAAGTGCTCCTGCCTTGAGATGCATATATATTCTAAAGTCTAAAGAATTGGACAAGACACACTGTGGGGATTTGGAGAGTTTGATGGCACTTATGTTTGGGCTCACTTATGTGCATTGAAAAAAAAGAAGAAAGAAAGAAATCTGAGTGAAGCTTCAGGCGGAATGGTGAGGGAGAAAGCCATGCAGTCTAACCTAGTAAGAATTCAATGCTTCAAAGCCAGCTTGCTTTAGATGCTTCCTTCACCCCATGTCAAGCCTCCCTGTTCCTTGGACACAGTGTTTGGAAGCAGAAATAAACACTGGCCTTGCTGCTGCTTTTTTGGGGGGTGGGGGGCCAGTGATATGGAAGCCCTTCCAGGCCTAAGGACAACTCCCCAGCAAAGAGGAGCTGTTCGCTGAATCAGCGGGCTCTGACCCTCCGCCTCCCAGTGGCTGTGAACCTTTCCCTGGCTGGACCCGAGATCTAGGCCCAGTGCCCAGGGAAAGGTCAATGTTTTTGCATGGAGACTGCATGAAAGCTGAGGGGGTCTGAGCCCCCTCTATGTACACGGGGAGATTTGGTCTGTTGGCATGGAGGGGAGAGGCACCCAGGGCAAGTGGCCAGCTGTTCCCACTGGAGAGCAAATCGGCTCAGGGCTCCTGCTCCATGACAAATCCCCAAAAATCGATCTCCTTTTGAGAGAGGAATGGCCCACAATGGTTGGGACTCCCTGCAGGGTCTCATCTCCAGGGCCTCAGCATCTGATCGGAAAACACGGGACTGTGACTTCATACTAAATTTAGGACTTTACAATGTTAAGTAACAACTCTATATTGAAGGTGACAAGCAGAGAGTGCCTGGTCCCCACTGAATACTAATTGCTGTGGTAGAAAGAAGTGTCAGGGTCATAAAAACTGTCATCTGTTGGCCGGCTTTCCTGCTGCACACAAGCCGGTTACATTCCTTGTCAGCACATGTTTCAAATCAACAAGGAATATAAATGAAATATCCAGCTCCAAGACTCTCTTACACTTGGCATTCGGTGACACCAACCGCAGCCCTGTCCCAGCTCCCTCTGTGCTGGAGGGCCCGGGAGGTGCCTCAGCCCACCGCCCACTCGCCTCTCCCACCTGCCGCACACCTGAGTCCCATGCCTGAGCCAGGCGAGAGCACGTGAGCCTCCCCTGCCACAACCGTCTTTCCATCCTGGAGTCTCTGTGATCATTCTGCCCCGTGAGCATCAAGGGCCTTGGCTCTCAGGCCGGTTTTCTCTGGTTTCCTCTGAGAGGTGCTCTTCTCCCCCTGGAGGCTGCATGAGCAGCCTCTACTTTGAGATGAGCAGCAGCTGCTGCAGACCCAGATTGCAGGATTCATTTCTCACCAGAGAACATGGTTTCAGGCCTGACCACGTTTTCTTCAGTACTGGCTGTCACTTCTAATGTGTTGGTGGACACGGGTGCCAGGAGCGGGGAGCTGGAGGGTATGGAGCCTCCCTGGAGCCCAGGAGCTATTGAGGTGGTTCAGGGGTCACTGGTGTGGAGCCTGAGAGCAGGCTGCTGGGCAGCTTCTGGTCCTCATGCCGGTCTCCGGCAGAGCAGGGTGCCAGCCTTGACAAGAACTGTGCTGCCCCCCACCCGAGAGGCGACCTGAGCGGGGCCCCAGGCAGCCTTCCCCTGGGGCGTGTCCAGAGGTCCCAGCAGAGGAGCCATGCACCTAGCAGCAGATGCATCCAGTGTGGTGTCCCCGCATGTCCCCCAAAAGGTTTTCATGATCTTTAGTATTTATGACCTATGCTTCCACCTCTTAATTTTGGCTCTTTGGTCTTCCATGATGTATCTGTTTCCATCAAGTATTGCCAGCATGCATTGCCTTGGGAGCTTGGAGTTTTAACCAGCACCCTGCCATTGTAGCCTGGTACCCTGCTGGGTGTCGGGGAAACACTCTGTCTGGAGACGATGGATGCATCAACTGTGGTTTTAGGTTCCAGGGCTGAACAACTTCTGGCATTGTGAGGAACAAGTTTCATGCCATTATTATTATTATTGGAAGTTGTGTCAAATGTTGGGGAAAATAAAGAAAGAAGCTCCTTCCATGGCCCTTGGCAGGATACGTGCTGCAGGATTCTTGGAAACATGAACATGTGACAGGTACCACCTGGTTTTCTTCACATTTCCAACTGGACGCCCTAGTGGGTTTCCCCAGGGGGTGGCACAGGCCAGAACAGCCCTGGCTTTCACTGGGGATTAGACCCTCCTGAAGGAGCCTGAGCCCTGCACCTTTCATTCCTTCGTCTCCACCACTAGACCAGGGATGGCAAACTTCTGGAAGCAGCCACACCATGAATATCTTCACCATCCATGGGCAATATGGTCTTTGCTGAAGTTACTCAGCTGTACACAGAGAAAGCAGCTGTGGCCATATGGATGAGTGGACATGGCTGCATTCCCATAAAACTTTATTGACGGCCTCTGAAATTTGAATTTCATATCATTTTCATGTGTCACAGAATACTCTTTTCATTATTTTTTTAAACATTTAAAAATGTAAAACCTGGGGCACCCTGGATGGCTCAGTGAGCTCAGCATCCAACTCAGCTTCAGTTCAGGTCACCATCTCAGGTCCTGGAATCCAGCCCCGCATTGGGCTGAGTGTTCAACAGGGAGTCTGCTTGAGGATTCCCTCTCCCCCGACCCCTCCCCCTGCTCATACATGCTCTCTTTTCCTATCTCTTCTTATATAAATTAAATTAAATTAAATTAAATTAAATTAAATTAAATTAAATTAAATAAATATAAAGCCCATTCTTAGCTTGGGTGCCAGACAAAAATAAGCCTTTTTGCCAACCCTTCCAGGAGACCTTTGTGAGAAGAGGCTAGTTGTGTCTTGAGCAGGCCTTCTTAAAAATTCGCTTCCTGGAGTTGGGGTCTTCAGCTCCAGAAACAGTGCTGTTTGTGTGCATGCAGTCATTGACCAGTAGATGTTGAGGGACCATCAAGGGCTAGCAATTATTCACGTAGCTCACCCAGGCTCACCCAGGCTCAGGGAGCATATATAACCAGAAAAATGATCTAAATATTTATATTGAAAATTAAGTAGGTGAGACGTCGACATATCTTTCAAAAGCCTTGTCAAACCACAGATGGGTTTTTCAAAAAACTTTCTTTTTAATTGTTTTTGTTGTTTTTGGTGATGAATTTGAAGCTTCGAATTAGGCCAAATATATTAAGACACACTGTTGAAGCGGCACCTTGAAACTGTAAAATCTGTTAATTTATGTGGGAATACCTTTTCATTTGGAATAAGATGCTGTCTTGTTTCCCTTTTTTATATACGAGGAATCTCACAAAATCTAGTTTGTTGTTGCTAATCTCATGCCTTGGCAGCCCTTGCCTGGCGTATGGCCATGGCTCTTACTGTGAAATGCATATTCATAAAATAATTCAGTATTTTGAAAACATTCCAGTATGAGGAAGGGGAGGAAAGATTTCTTCCTTTGGTTTTATAACAAATTTTACTTGAAAAATTCTTCAGTCTCTCTATATCTTTATAATGTGTAGAGCCATCCATGACCCCCACTCCTGAAATTTTGAATTCCTTAGAGATGTTCGGGAAATGTTAGGCTTTAGTCTTCATTTTGCTTGACACAGCTTTTCAAAAGTACATTATATGCAGATTATTGATCTAACTTGGTTGGGAATTTCTGTTCAATTCCTTTTTTGGTTCATTACCTTTATTTCAAGAGGAAGACACCACCATCATTTCATGGAAATGTTTGAGACAGGATCTATTTGAATCAAAGGTTTTGCTCTGTTCCTCTTTTTCTGCAGCACTCTGGAAAACCTCAAAAGCAAAATAAACTTCAGAAGAGAATATTTAAGATTGATTTTAGTGTCAGGTCCAGGGTAAGCTACAGAAAGTTCTGACTTTTTCTTGCTCATGTCTGCTGTGACCCTTATTTTCCTGAGAATTCTGTTTTATGGTGTCTGTGTAGCAACAACAAGCCTTTCTGGATGCAGCTGTCATGGTGCCAGACGTCCCTAATGAGCCCTCCTTTCTCAGAGTGTTAGCTTGGGTGGTTAGAACACGCAGTGGACACGGGATCATCTCTGTGCTGACCGCTTTTCTTTTTTTCTCTGTTTCTTTGTCACCGATCTCATCCCTGGAAACATCCAGCTCTCACACAAACACATGCTTTTGGTCACCAGGGGGACTGGGTGGGAGACCGTGGCTGGACCAATTCAAGTCCATCACCCCCAGTGGGAAATGGCTCAAACCACATGGCTCAGTGGCCCGGAGCCACCCAAGGCATCTATGTGGACAAAAGCAGCATCGTAATTACTGACAAAGCAAGGGCTGCCAGAACGTTTTCCATCTCTCTAAGTCTGGGCTAACGTGTTTATTCCTTTCCATTGCTCTTGCATTGGTTTCTGCATCATTTTAGGCATCATTAAGAAGTGGGCAAAATCTATTTATCATTCTAAATTGCACCATACTGGAGATATCCATCAGCGTGCTGGAGAAGTAAAAATGCAAGTATTCCAATAAAGAGTAATTCCAATCCATATTATTTACATGGGGTCCTTCTACCCATATCCATGAGCACTTCCTTGGATGGCTGTAGTTTAGTTTTGGCTGCAAATAATTATTTATTAAATAGGATCATTTGTGAAGCATGGCTTATGTAGGTCAGCAAAACTGTTCACGATCAGAGAACTCTACCTAATAAGATCTATTGATTTGAATCTAACTGAAACACATTCAACTTTCTTTATTACACTCTTTCTCCCAGATGTCTTCATTCAGAGATTTTATCTTTTTTTTTCTTTCAGTTACTTACACTACATAAACTTCTATGACTGGCTCCCTTTCTCATCTATTTCTTAGGGTCATATCAGTACATAAGGAGAGAAAAGGAGAAGGGGAGCTTCCCTCTGAGGGCAGGGTGTTGGCCAAGGCACAGAGCTATATTTCCTGGTTCTGCCGTCTCCCCAGGAGCCTCAGGAAGGGTTGTGGCACCTGATGCCACCTCCTCCAGTCTTGGGATCCTTCTCCACCAGCTGGTGGGATGTAGTTCCCTGCTGAGGATGTCAGGGACCTCAAGAAAGACCCCAGATCCCCAAAATTTCATGGGGATTCACCCATAAAATTCATAAAATTTCACCTCTCCAATCACATCTTCCCTGATGGTTTCGAGTGACACCTTCTTCCATCCCAGGGGTGGGGATGTGGTTTGAGCTCAGCAACTTGTGCCAGCTCTGGCTGGCTGCCCCTCACTGACTGAAGATGTCCCCCACATACCTCTGAGAAGGGGTATGTGTGCTAGCCTGGTACAGGCGGCAAAGCCTGTTGTCATTTTGCTGTCCCCTGTGCCACCTTTTGGGTCCCAGCCTTGGCCCAGGGGAGCCTAGTGTGTGCATGCAGTCACCACCTGTCTCTTCTCCCTGGCCATGCACTCCCTCTCATGCTCTGCTCTTCGTACATCTTTCCTTTACCCTTCATGAAAGCAGAGCAAGGGGAGACAGGCGCCAACCCCAACCCATATCTCCCCCAAGGCCATGTGTTTGTTTTGCTCCTTTGGCTACGATTCAGGTGCCATGTAGAATCCCAATTGTCTCAGAGTCTTTTTTTAATTTTATTTTATATATTTATTCATGAGAGACACAGAGAGAAAGTCAGAGACACAGGCAGAGGGAGAAGCAGGCTCCCTGCGGGGGTCTTGATGCAGAACTTGATCCCAGGACCCCGGGATCATGCCCTGAGCCACCGAGGTGCCCCAGAATGGAGGGTATTTCTGAAAAGAATTTCCAGAGTATTGCGAGAGACAGCACTTTATTCTCACTGTCCTGGTAGGCTTCCTTTTAAAATGCCCACTATGCCAATAGAAGTTAATTACAGTCTTTCCTTTTCCGTGGCCCACACTGGAGAGGAAGGGCGTTAACTCAAAGTTGCTCTACACAGATTTGTTAAATGGTTGTTTCGGAGGCCCCTCCTTTGGAATATTTTCTGTCTTTCCCCCTCCCTTCTTGGAAAGGGAGATTTCTGTCTTTATGTTCCTGGAGCCCAGTGGTGATGCCAGGCAGACAGCCGGCTGCCCATGGACAGCAGGAAATGCATCACTCACAAAACAGGCAGCCCTATACACCAGTTGCTGCAGGAGAACAGGAAATGCAGGATTTGAGTGGTTCCAAACTAATCTCTAGCTTTCTTCTGACGTTGAAGAGATGTGACCATACACATCTCTTAACTGTAGCACAGTCTCATAAGCAGTGATCACTTCCTGTAAAGTACCACATTCCCGGGAGAGGATTGAGAGAATTATGAAGCCACATCTACATGCCCTGGCCTGCACCCACAGCTTTGTATGAGTTGTCTTATCTAATCTGCACAGTATCATGAAGTAGTGTTATTATGGTCTGATGGGGGCCAGTCAGCAGGTAGTGATGCTCCCAGGTACCGCTGAGCGGGAATGAGGTGTGCTCTGTCTTAGAATCCCACCAGATCCGTACAAAAGGCACTGAGCCTCCTTTCAGGAAGAAAAGAAAGTCCTTCATTGCCAAAGTCGCTGTTGTTTTGCCTGGTTCCTGCTGCCCCCACCTGTGGCTGCCACAGAAGCTTGAGGATGGGGACTCCACCATGGGGAGAGCATACCCCTCACAAGAGGGATGAGGCGGGGGGGGGGGGCTCAACAGGAGGGGCAGGCACAGAGGCCAGAGGGACCAGCAGGTTCCCATCACTTTGTGGGAGCCTGGATTGGAGCCTTCCCCGGAGCCCTGAGATGGCCACAGAGGATCTAATCGTTCTCAGTCTGTGATCTGGCTTCAAAGGCTCATGGAGAGGGATCCACACTGGCCTCCACTGTGAGAACGCACGGTGTGTGTGTGTGTGTGTGTGTGTGTGTGTGTGTGTGTGTGTGAGAGAGCATTAGCGGAAGAGCAGTGGCAGCTTCTGATACAGAAAATCCAGTAAGGCAGCAATGCTGGCCACAAAGAGGGAGAATCATGAAGACCCAAACTTTGACAATAAGAAACTGGCACATCCTGGGGGAAATACATTTGAGGGAAAGAGGTGTAATTGCCATCATCACACTTGGCTGCTGATCAGATGAAGCGTCCACCCAGCCCCTGGGCCGGTGAGAGGGCCCATAATATGTAGGCACCCAATACACAAACATGGGGCAGATGGAAGAGTATGTTGTTTTAATTCAGACTGGATCTTTTAACTTCAACTTTCAATTTTCCAACATCTGAGGATGGATAATAAAATGTAATATACCCATTTCTTTTTTTTTTTAAAGCAAGGTCGGTGCCCAGTGGAGCCCAATGCGGGGCTTGAACTCACAACCTTGAGAATAAGACTTGAGGTGAGATCAAGAGTCAGATGCTTAACCGACTGAGCCACCCAGGTTCTCCCAATACACATTTCTAAGGAAACTATTCATCCTGTACAGACTAGTTCCTTGAACCACAGAACAGAGTTTGTACAATAAGAATGAATTTGAACATCATTGAAATTCGGCACAAGTTGTTTCAAGAAGACCTAAGTTTCTCCTTTTTAAAATTATTTAAACACATCTATATCCAGCTTGAGCTTCGGAGTCTTGTTGACTCTGTAAAAAAGTAAACTGCATGGGGGAATCCATTCTAGTTGAGGGTCTGCTATTCCATAATTAAAATTAAAAAGGAAGTATCTCTTGGTTATCAGTTTGCTACAAGAAGAAGTATGTTCTCAGCCAATTAGAATTATAATAATTATTTTTAAAGATTTTATTTATTTACTCACGAGAGACACACAGAGAGGGGCAGAGACACAGGCAGAGGGAGAAGCAGGTTCCCTGCAGGAGCCCAATGCAGGACTTGGTCCCAGGACCCCAGGATCACACCCTGTGCTGAAGGCAGATGCTCAACCACTGAACCACCCAGGTGCCTGAATTATAATAATTTTTAAAAGGATGCTCCAAACCATTCTCTTCCTGATTCTATCTACTTTCTTCTGTGAAGTACGAAAGCCAAGCCATCACCATTCTTTCTGGCAAAAGACAGAAAGCCTCTCAACCAAGGGCTATTGGAAGAATCTAATTTCCCCTGCTCCAGGGAGGAGAATGTATCTTCCAAATATACTCTAACGTGATACAGTCCTGTGTGGAGAGCAAGACGCTCTGGTCTGAGCACCTATCTGGAGCCCTGGGCTCATAAATCTTCCACACTCCTCCTTCTGAATATTACCCTTGTCACTACCTAATAGGAGACCATCTCTTCTCATCCCCAGCAGGCCTAAAGCCTCACTGGGATCACGCTGGATTCCAAAATAATCCTCTTGCTTTGTGCAGACCCAGCAGCTGTATCTTTCAGTAGGAAAGAGCAGTTCCTATGTTCATGGAGGTTTGCTCTGGGGTTTGAGGGAGGACAAAACCAGATGTGAATTAGTGGGTGTTGTGTGCAAATGCCAACATGGTGACATAAATGTGGCAATGCGAGACAAAGGGGCTTCCCAGGTCTGGAGGGGACTGACTGTCTCATGCCAATGGGAGCTGGGAACCCCTAGAAGGGAGACATGATTCTCCCTGGCTGCCTGGCGTCAGCGTCCAGTAGCACCACGTGGTGGGATGTAGGTCCCTACTGTAGGACTATAAGGGACCATGTTTACAGAGACAGGACATCAAGGGGACTCCACGTGTGAAGCCAGAGTGTCCTGAAAGGAGGTATGCTTGCAGCAGGACCTGAGAACATAGGAGGAATCATCATGCTTTGGGGTTTGGTCCCAGAAGAGCAGCCCACACCATGTAGTGGTGTGGAAAACTAACCCAAGTGAAATCGTCCTCTCTGCAACTGTCAGTTTTTTGGATAAACACAGCCTCTTACGCTTAGGAGTCAGCGGAACAGTAGTCCTCTCTGTGGTCTTGCCACTAGGTCATGATACAAGAAAGGCAGGTTCAGTATCAAGTTTGCAAACCACATAGTCACTTTCCAGCATGCCTGCCAAAGGCCCCTGTTCAACCTGTTCTAATAGCTGAGTAGAAATTTCAACCCCCCTTCTCAGGAGTCCCAAGACCCATCTCGTATGAGAACATTGCTTGGAGGTGCTGCCAGGAACATGTGTGCCTGGAGCTGCTGCGAAGGGGGAGTCCTTAGCATGAGTCCCCTGCGAAGGGGGGGGCGGGGAGCGGGGAGGACACAGGGCAAGCTTAGCTTCTGAAGATGACACCAGGTGATGAGCTTGTCAACCATGCATGTGGAAGGTGTCATCAGGGTGCAGGCAGTAAATGTGAGTCCTGCCAGGTCAAGAACAAAACATAGGACAAAAGCACAAGAGAAGCATGGGCTGGTCCTATAAGTGGTTTAGAAACCCCAGCTATGGCCCTGGAGAAGAGGGAGCTGACCTATTCTTCTATTCCTGGTCCGTGAGGGCCTGAAAGGCTGATCCAGGAGTGGAGGCAGCAGGAGCCGAGTCTAAGCCAGAGGAAGGCAGTGAGGACCAGGTATACAGACCCTGGCATCCAGGACTCGGTAGATGGAGGATGAGGCTGCGATCGAGCTCAAGCTGCTCCAAAAGCAGGGATCTTCGGGATCCCTGTCCTTCTCTTTCAGCGTGTGTGGGTTCTGAGGCTTGCTTTCAGAGCACGGCATGTGGTACAAATGAGAATATTGGTTTTGAATGAGAAAATAAATCACAACAGATTATAATTTAAATGAAAACACATGAATGAATGAATGAATGAATGAACGAACCACTACATATCTACTGTTTTATTTTCATATAATTTTAGGGTGCAGGGGATCCTTGGGTGGCACAGTGGTTTAGCACCTGCCTTCGCCCCAGGGAGTGATCCTGGAGACCCGGGATCAAGTCCCGCATCAGTCTCCCTGCATGGAGCCTGCTTCTCCTTCTGCCTATGTCTCTGCCTTTGTCTCTCTCTCTCTCTCATGAGTAAATAAATAAAATCTTAAAAATTTTTTTAGGGTGCATAGCATTTGATTATCTTTTTGAATGATAGTGTGTAGTATGTAACATGTTTTCTACCAAAAAAAAAAAAAAACCCTAGAAAGATAACTTAGTCTTTGCCTCAACTGGGTTGCTTAAATTTTATTTTTATTATTTAACATAAAAACACATAAGGCATGCAGCCTCACGTGTGGAAGTGCTTGTCATTCACAGTTTTGAGTGGGTGTGTGCCCCACAAACACAAGGATAAATTCTATTTTGTGAGATTTCCATCAAGAAGGAAAAGAAATTATGGATATATTTCTCTCTCTTTTTTTTAAGATTTGTATTTATTTATTCATGAGAGACAGAGAAAGAGAGAGGCAGAGACACAGGCAGAGGGAGAAGCAGGCTCCATGCAGGGAGCCCGACGCGGGACTCGATCCCGGGTCTCCAGGATCACGCTCCGGGCTGAAGGCGGCGCTAAACCGCCGAGCCACCAGGGCTGCCCTATGGATATATTTCTAAACATCAATGTTGCTTTGCGGAGGATGTTCCTGATGGGGAGAACATTCATTCTGATGAGGGATCTGCTTACGACTGTAGACATCTGGGGCCTGGAGGACATTCCCATAGACCACCTCCTAACGCCACACATTCTAGATCTTTCTCCTCTGTTACTGCAGGTTTGGTGCCAACACCTGAAGGACACATTCTTATCACAGGACCCCTGGCCTGGGTCTTAGCATGAGCCTTATGTGTGGATGATCAGGACCCCTGCCTGTCACTTAATTATATAAGGAAGTGACTGCAAACTAATAAATATTTCAGGTTAAATTATAACTTAGATACATCATTTAAAAAAAAACCCTAAAATGTGACTGGCCATTCAACATCCCCAGACATGAGGGGAGGGTGCAGTCAGAATAGAATTGAGCCCAATTCCAGTTACATTCTTACTTTCCAAATTTCATTAGAACGCACGGCAGTACCAGCGCGTCACCCAGTGGAGCCCCGGAGTCCGCGGGCCAGCGGGCGGAGGGGCTGATGCTGGAGGGTCATCAACGTCGCCACAAAGCCAGTAGTCCTTGCCGGCGTGCCTTGCAAAGAGTCAGGATCTATTTTAATCTAATGTGCATAAACTAGCATAGGTCAAAGACGGATGACACCTGCTTCAGGCACCAGCCGCGGGCACAGGTGCGCTGGGTACTGCTTCACGGCGGGGAGGCAGGTCGTGCGTCCTGTGTCCCAGGCTGTGCCCAAGTGCAAGGGCGGCGGGAAGGCCTGCGGGCGGGGGGGACGGCTCCTCAGGGTGCTGCAGACCCAGGGCGCTCACCCTGAGGCCAGATGCCCCCATCTTATCTTACATGCAGGTGAGACAGTGAGCAGCGTGGAGAGGAAGACCTATGAAGCCAGGTGCGGTCAGTTTCCTCTTGACCATTTGCTCTCCTGAGGAGCAGGATTCCTGGGCACTTTGCTCGTAATTAAAAAAATAATAATAATTACCTTGAGAAATGCAAATGTCTGCCTTTGGCTCAGGTCATGATCCTGGAGACCTGGGATCCAGACCCACATGGCGGGGGGGCGGGGGGGGGGGGGTCCCTGCTCAGTGGGGAGGCTGCTGCCCCTCCCCCTCTCATGCTCTCTCTCTTAAATAAAATCTTAAAAAGAAAAGTTTCTTTAAAAAACAGTAGAGGCATGGAAAGAATCTTAAGTTCAGGAAAAAGGTGATTTTTAACCAACCCGAGTCTGGAAGGGAGGCAGCCCTGCTACGTGTCCGGGAGGCAAAGCCAGGGTCAGTGGACACATTGTGCTTAACATCCCCAAAGGTGGGTAAGAGATGCATATGCACAGCACAACCTATTTTGTTGACTCTGATTCCTATTTGCCTTTTGTGGGAGAAGTGGAAAACTGCACTTTGCTCCGGAGTAGCCCAATGGGTGCCGGTGTTGTGAAGGGATGGTCTCCACTCACGGGGCCTGAGACCCTTACTGATGCCATTTGGATCATAGACCCTCTCTCGTCCTGCTGTTAATGCCTAGGGACGAGAGTGCATATATTTTACCTTTTGCCTTGTGGGCTGAAAAATAGGCCAGAAAGATGTGGTTGGAAGATGAAATTTCTCCCAGCTGAAGCCAGGTGCAGATATACAACCTACAGATTCCCTTGGAGAGGAAAGCTTCGGTGCTCTCCAACAGCAGACAATAAACTGAGCGGCAGGAGGCACCAATGTGGGACCTGGTCACTAACAAACAGAGCCCCACATGTGCGACAGGCACGGTTTAATTGAAATAATCTGTGGTCAGTGATTGCATTTCCCAAGTAAATTAATAACCACCCTCACAGGGCTTTATATTGCATCTCCAGGTCTGGACAATAGATGTGGGGCAGTCATACTCATTTGGGATGAACTAATCCTTTTCTGACAAGGAAGCTAAAAGAAATTATTTATAACAGATTCATAAGCCTCATGGGGACGTACAATATACTTCCAAACGTCCTGAATCACATTTCTTCCAGCCTACACACCACCCCACAGTCAGTGCAATATTCTAGTGAAACCCTTCCTCACAGGGGACCCCAGGAGAAAGAGACAACTTTGGGGAAGACGTGGATAACAAAAAAAGGTTCTGTAGAGTAGACAGTATTGAGTCAGTGGACAGATCATCTGTTATTATTTCCCTGGAGTGACTTAATTTAACTGAAATGATTTGAAAAAGATACATCTACAGGAGCCATCCGTCTGACAATGGTCAATGTTACCTCTGGAAGCACTACAATCACAGTCATCAGATGACTAACATAATCATATTTTAAAGGGGGTAGGAATCAGAGAATATTCAAATGTGAGCAGTGACAATCATTGAAAGGTCAGAAGATAGGCCTACGGAGGGAAGGCCAGCTGAGGTAGGATGCTGAGCTCACTCTGCATCAGTGATACATACTGAGTAGAAAAGAGGAAATGAATGAAAAATTATAATAAAGAAGAAGCAGTGAATATTAAAATTAGAAAAGACTTCAGAAGCCACATTGGGAGCCCCACTGATTGGGCAATTAGAATCCCCGGGGCTCAGGCCCAGAAATCCGTTTTTTAAAAATCTCCCACTGGATTCATTGATGGCCAAGTGGGAGGCCAGAAATCACTCCATCTCCTCCTTTCACAGAGAAGCAAAGTAGCTGGAAGGAAGAGAAAAAACATTCTGATTTCATGCTTAATTAGAAATTAGGGAATTCTACTCTGTAGATTCTATAAGCTCATTTCCAAACGTCCCAAAGAACTCTTCCCTGGCTTTTACATGACGAGGAGCAGGGCGCCATTTCAGGTATTTGGGGTGGATGCTAATCAGAGAAGCTGTGCGATCCCATCCAGTCCTGGTCAAGAGAGGTTAGCCAGGCCTGATGTTTTATTGCAATCAGTAAGACTGTGTACTTTTATTTCCCTCTGGACTTGGATATGTGCTTTTATTGTTCTCTTTAGATACTTTTCAACTCAGCGAGCAGGGCCTCCCTTACATGAGACAGATTTAATTTGGCAAAACCCTGCACTGTTTTCCTTATCAAACGGAGCACTCGGGAAGCACCTACTTTTGCATAATGGAGCGCTTGGCACGGAGATTCCACAAGCAATTGCCAGGATGGTCATTGTGTTTGTTGTACTTCACGGGGCTTGTGTTGAATTTTGAAATCGCACTCTGAGTAGTTATATAATCATCATTCTTGTCCTAATGCATATTGGTTTCAATTGCTAACATTTTAAAGATGCTCTAAGTTGGGCTTTGTGGATTTAAAAGGTGGAAGGCCATGGGAGACACTTGGAAGTCATCCCATTCACTCAAGTTGATAATAACTGGATAAGAAACATGCACAGATTACTCTGTACTCCCAGGGAAATAAGACAACACAAAGGAAGCAGAGGAAATTGGCTCCATTTTATAATATGATGGTTCTATTAAAGAGAAGCATGGTTATGTCCTCTTATTTATTAGCACATTTTTACCTACATGCTGTTTTTGCCTTTTGGCCTCTATCACCAACAGTCAGCCCCAAATCTGCTTCAGACCTATCTCTGCCACTTGCTAGCTGAAAAACACTCCCCTTCCTCATTCTTAGCTTTCTTAGTTTAAAATGATAATAATAATAATAATAATAATAATAAACCTCATAGAGTAGCTATAGGAATTAAATTAGTCAAATGTGAAACTCTCAATAGATGTTATAATTTTTCCAAACATGGGGTATCTGAACTCATGGGAGGACTACACATGGCACTTTCTCTTTGCTGGAGTGTAGAAGCCAATGCCCAGGTAGCCATTGTCCTTCTGGGGTTTAAAAAACAGGTAAAGCATTGAGCTCAGAGCCCCAATACTTCCTACTTGTCATCTCCTTTACCCCTGTCCTTGTTAAATATTGAAATACTGGAAAAGAGTCAACATGTCTTGACAATTGTAGTGGAAAGAAGATTGCCTGAAACTGTTGGGGAGAAATTTCTTCTGCAATCATGACCCAATCTCCAGAGTCACCTGCTGCTCCATGGTTCTTACACTGTTATTGGAATCATCTGGGCCTGAGAGAGTGCAGCGGACATAGAGTTAGTCTGGGGATTGCTTGCTGGCATCACAGTCCATGACTCCAGTGTTTCAGGTCTGAGAGCCTTCTGGTTTGAAACCCTTTGGCTGGTTTCTCTGTGATCTGTCCTGGTTGCTACTTACTCTCCTTCCATGAGGCTTTTCTCCATGGAAGGAAATGCCAGCCACAAAATTTCTAAATTACCCTTCTCATGTCGCTGGCATGGACAGGCTGCCTGAATGAATTTCCTAAGCATTTGATTCATGTCAGGGAAAGAGGGTAAAAAGTAAAGCAAAACAGAACAAGACACGCTGGACAGTTAGAAGATTTCTCGTAAGCTTCATAGATGGCGGTCATAGCCAAGGCGTGTTTGGGATACATGTGGGGCCAGGCCTCACTCCCCTACCTCCTTCCTTCATCAACATAATTGAAAACGAAAAGCTTTCCCGACGAATCAAACCCTCACTTACTCTCCTGGCATTTGGATTTGGATTTGCTGGGTCCCCTCTGTCCCAGTCCCCATTTGGGGAGTCCTGCCTGTTTTGTGCCTTCTGCTCTCTTCTTTGCAGCCAGAGACAAAGGTAAACATCAGTTTATTTAGATCTCCACTAAGTGCCTCTCACAATCCCATGTTGCATGTAGGAGAATAACTCTGTATTGTCCATAAACAATTTTATAAGTCAAGCAAGAAAATGTACAACTAAATGTAAAAATATACAGAGACTATAAATCTGAGTTGATAAAAATATCCTTCTTGGGGAATTTGAGCAATATCTGTATAATTTCAGCTTGTGCTTAGCAGTGAAGAAATAGGTCATTTGTGTGGGTTTTGTTTTAAATGTGCAATCATCAGCTAATTTTTCTGCCCATGCACATAGTAGCTACCTGCCCAGCTCAATGCCAAACCATATTCACATGAGGCTTTTAAATCTTTTTTTCAGTACTAATCTTCCAAATGTGTATTTTAGTTTAATGTGTATGTTTACAGAGAATTAAAAAAAAAAACAGGAAAAAACAAAAAAATGCATATTAAATCTTGCTATGTTAAGAGACTTCTTTAGATGCTGCTATGTCAGTCTTTACCAGAGTTTTTCATACTTGAAAAATGCTTTAATGGATCTTTGGATCTTGACGTTTGAGTAGAATATCAGCTCTGCAATGAAAGGATAGAACTGTCACGTTTGGGTTGAATGAGGTGAGCCAACTCTGCTCCTAGGAACACAGACCAAAAACCACCAGCCCACAGAATGTGGGATGTGAGGTTTGAACTCAGCCACCCCCTCTGAGGTACAACAGGCACTCACCACCCAGCATCTTGCAGCGGCCTCCTGGGAGCCATTTGCATTTGGGATCCTCATGGACGATGGGCAATGACCCTGCTCAACGTTGGAGGCCAGAACTTTGCCCCCTGTTACTACAGCATGATGAACATGGGAATCCATGGGTATCTCTCTGAATTTCATGCACGATGCCCATATTGCCAAAACCCAAGGATGCTGTTCATTGCTTATCTTAATGGACTACTTTACAGAGTGTATTTATTGCTCTTTCTTATCAAGTTTGTTTCTTTCTTCTGGGACACTCTTCTTTCCTGGTGCTCCTTGAACATTACTGTTTATTTTGCCTCATTAAAGAGTTCCTTTCCGCTCATCTCTCTCTTTGGTTCCATCCTTGGGCCCCCACAGGCCCTCTGAAGTTTCTACCTAGGGGATCCCATGCCTTCTCGAGATTTCATCTCTTATGTACCCAGCTCACACACACACACACACACACACACACACACACACACACACTCATGTGCACCTCCCATGTAGTGGGCTCTCCTGGGAACCTCATGCTTGAAATTGCCTGCTGGGTGCTGCACTTACAAGAGCTCATCCTTCTCTGGGTCTTCCTGTGGTGAGACTCCTTTTATAATACCACTGTTCACCTCTTTCTGCCTCTTCTCTCAATCATGATTGGTGAAATAGGTGGAAGTGATAGACATTGTGGGGTTTCAGTGCTTCTGGGCCACCCTTGGGCCTAATGTGTCCACAGAGTGTCTGGGTTCTCCCAGAAAACTGTGGTTCTGGGCCTGCAAAACAAAGGGACGTATCAATGAGCCCATTGGTCTATCCACCTAAGCTCCATCTTCCTGTAGAGAGCTCATCAATACTAAATCTCACACTTAACCCCTCCAGGTAGCTGACCCTCTGTTAATCTCTCAACCATGTCCTCAAGCTGAGATGATTTATTTATCATAGAGAAAGCTGCTGGTGTTTCTTCTTCTCTGTGGAGGAGTTGAGTGGCCTCTTCTCAGTAGCTTCTGGCTGATTGTTCTGAGCTGCTTCACCCCGGGAGGTAAGATTTCTCATGTCAACTCCATGTCCAGAAACCAAGGCTACCAAATCTGGTCAATAAACAAAAAGCAACATTCTGAAAAAGAATGGATTCCCATTGTCCAGTAATAACTCCTAATAATTAAGACCAGACAGGTTCACCTTCTTCCCTCTGTTAACTCACCTACATCAAAATTCCTCGGTCAGACTTAACATGGTCCACCTCTAATCTGTCTTGAACTTTGGCTCTTCTTTTTCTAAGTATTCCTCTAAACCTTCTCTGTTCCAATTTCCACTGTCACTGTGCCACTTTAGAGCCTACTTGTCCACTGCGGTGGTCTCCACTACATGTCTTGGATCCTCTCCCTGCTCCCACCTCCAATCCTCCCATGGCAACAAAACGTGCGGTTGGAACCACATCACCACTCCCATCAAATGCGTCTGTGGCTTCCCATTTCTATTTCTTAGACTGTTTTAACTGCCCAGCAGATAAGACAATGCAGGATAGCTTAAGTCAACAAAGAGACCTATGGGCTCCTTTTTGTGTAAAATATGGCTATTGTTTTCTTTTTCCGGCCAACTCACTTATTTTCAACATCTCAGGTCCACTCCATTCACCATTCACTTGTCACTTGCCTTCCTATCTTCAACCCTTCGCAAGTCAGCCCTTCTCTGAAACTCTTGTCTAGGAAAGCCAGCCTGCAGGAGTTTTCTGTGGAGAAAGGGCCCCTTTTATGGACCACATGTGGCCATAAATGTGGAGGAAGTCCTAAAGCCGACAGAGCAGGTGCTCTGGAAAACCGTATGTTTCGTGAAGTTCACCGCTCAGAACCAAACTGATGGTGCACAGGCTGCTCAGGTTAAAGAGAGGGTAAGATAGGGTCGAGCCAGCTTCATTAAATGGGAAAAAGGAGTTTGTAAAGTCTGTTAATTAGAGGAGGAAAAGCCCTCCATAGAAATCAATAAATAATTAAAGGCTATACTGAGAACATTTTGAAGAATTAAAAATGCAGAAATGAAAAACTCTTATAAAACCAAAAAAAAAAAAAAAAGTGTGAATCACGGAAATAAAACAATGCAACCCCATATGTCATGGAGAAACACAGCGTGGAAACAGGGGGGTGAGATCTGCAGGGGAGGCCTCTGCAAATGGTGACCACCCACTCCAGCCCACGGGACCACAAACTTCAGAGCCCACTGTCCTTCTCTGGAACTCGTTGCACTGTCTGTGGCTGAGGGGACGTGTGATAGATTTTGCACTTCTCCCTGCAGAGCGTGGGCTTAGTTAGGGAACTGTGGCCTTTTCATATTCCCAGGTTAACAATAGTGATAACGAACCTATTCAGAAATTGATGCCTACAGACACTGGGATGGATCCTACCTGGAAGGCAGTGATCTGGTGTCCAGGTGCCCAAAAGAAATTCTTTTAATACTTACTTCCTCTCCATTGTGTGTGATCCCCCATTCCCTGGTAGGCCCGACACTAAATCCTGTTCAATATCCTTTCTTAAATGAGATTTAAAAATAACCTGTTGTCCATCTTCTGCCCTTTACTCTTTGGTAAGATGGTTAATAATCAGAAAAGTGGCTTTGCAATGTCTAGTTTCCATGTTGTATTTGAGTAATTTTGATTTTCAGCCTCAAATAAAGGTATCTGTGTAATGTGCTGGTATATTTTCCAGGGCTCGCCATCTTTCTTCACTATATGGAAGTGTCCCCAGGCCACGCTCACACCACTGGCTATGCTCATGGAGTCTGAAGGACTACCTCTGGGACACGCCTGCAGGGATGACTTAAGGAGGCACCCAAGTGACCCACTGAGAAAGGTACACGTACTCGGCTAATGCAAGCACAGAGCATCCCTGCAGACCCTGGGGGAAGGAAGGAGCCAGAGAACTGAACTTTCCAAGGGATGAGGGAGTGGGAGGCTGCAGCTGTAACATATCTGAGTGGCCCTTGACACATGGGCTTATTAAATTAAAATTATTGGCACAGAAACATGGGCAAATGTCATGCGTTGAATATGAATCAGGGATTCATATCCTGACTCATTCATGCATCAATCCCTGCCTTTTTTGAGGTGACAGTTATATTACCCCATTGAACTCTGGCTCCTTTGTGATATTAACAGAATGCCCTTTAGCTTGTGCACTTGAGATTTGTCTCGTTTGCTGTGCTGAAGGCCTTGTAACCTTGCTTTTCTTCGCTTGTGTCTCCATTTGTTTTAAAATATTTTCCAGATTGCAATTGCCTCACCCCCTCCAGAGTAGTTTCTATTTCATACAGATTTTTAAAAGTTACCTCTGTGGCTCGGTCAAACATGAGTTGATGTGCTGAAGGATTCACGGTGCACACAGGGAAGCACTTGAGAAGCCAATGAGCAAAACCGTTAGTTTAAAGTATTTGAAGTCAGACATTCAGGTGAGTCTAGACCCTGAGGCCACCCCTCCTGCCAGCCGCTGGCAGGATGTGTCCCTGCAGCACGCAGGCTCTCTGCAGCCTGCGCACGGGTGTCCTACACGGTGTCCACTGACCAGGCAGGGCTGGAGTCAGGATTTAAGTGCTAAGCGACATGGTGGCTGTGTACCAAGCTGCTTCCTAGTTGTCACATCTATGCACACATTGTCCCCAAGACCACCTGCCCTTCCAGCCACCCTCCAGCCCTGTGTCTGCCAGGGACTCCTTCCTTCTGCTTCTACGTTCATCTCGATTGGCAGCTCTTCCCAGACCTTTGCTCCAGGAAAACCTATCTTCTCTGTCTTCCTTTAGCATCATGGACCTGTCTCCTATCTCATGTTTGTTACTTATGCTGTCCCCTTTCTCCATGTGGCTGTATCCTTAGGTACTAGTGAGTCTCTGTAAGACTTGGGGAGGTGTTGTAACCACCCCCTCTCAACCCCACTGAGGGAGGGACTCCTGCCCCAAGTGTATGGGGACGGCCAAACGCCCTACACCCAAAGCCGACAGGTGCCATGGATGGCAGTGCATCAGTCACGTGTCCTCCCGGGGGTGGGAGACATTGCATACCACACACCACCCCAGGCACATGGAAGTTGCACTTAGGAGCAGAGCCTGTCACCTGAGGCTGCAGGAGGCAGGCTTTGTCGTAAGAAGGTGGGGTGCCCCCTGGTCCCCAAAGGAAGATGTGATTGGCTTGTGTGGATGATTCCGGAGGCTGGTGGGGACCCGAAGCCCCTGAGGCCAGGACAAGCAGGCACTGTGCCTGGCCCACCAGCCAGGGGACTGTGGGTTGAGGCATCTCAGCCATTAGCAGGGAGGGAAGGGAACTTGTGGTTACCAGCTATCTGAATAGTAGCACCGAATAGTAGGTCAGTTTTAGGTCTTACACCGGGATGTACAACACGTCGGTGTCTGTGAAGTGGGGGTGGTTGGCGAGGCCACCTTTGCCACCCCAAACACCCAGTGAACATCCTGGTTAGGAAGTCTTTGAAGCCCCAAATTTTGTGTCATTTATTTTGTCCTCCCTTGCTCCCCTCCCAACTATAGCATGGAAGGTTCTGAAGATCTCATCTTTGGCACGTCAGGGGATCTAAGATTAGTGAGAACTCTCTCTGGTGCGTGACAGGCCAAGAATTTTATAAAGAGGAATGGACATCTGGATGTCAACAGCTGCTTTTGTTCTTTTCCCGTATTCATTGTCTGGCTATTCCACTTTTAGGTAGTCACAGAAATGAAATTTCAGTTAGTTCTAATTATTTGTTAAAGGCAAGTGAGAGCATTTCCAGGCAGAGCTGAGTGTCAGAGAGTCACCCTGGATGGGTACCACTGGGCAGATGCATCTGCTCAGAAAAGAAAATCATCTGGCCTGGTCACCCAGGAGCTTTGCAACCTTATGCGAATGATATAGCTTGTCTCAGTTTTTCTACCTGTGAAATGGGAACACTGAGGCTAGTACTCCTCGCTGGGTGGTGCTGAGGACATAAGATGAACACGCAGGTGAAGAGCACGTGTTGGCTCCGGCGAGCTGCCCCTGCCAGATGCTGTCATCCTGGTGTAGGCAGTGGGCTGAGTGGTGCCCTCCGAGCACTCACATCCCCTGGTAGCTCAGCATGTGACCCTACTTGGAAATAGAGGCTCTGCAATGGAGTTAAGGTAAAGATCGAAAGGAAATCACACGCATCACGGTGGCCCCAGGCCCAGAAACAGGTTCAGGCAGAGAGATGCAGGACAGAGGAGAAGCCATGTGAAGACAGGCGGGGATTGGAGCTTCCACCACTGAGGAAGGCCGAGGACTGCTGGCAGCTCGGGAGCCGGGAGGACTCAAGGAACGACTCCCCTGGAGCCTCGGGAGGGAGCGTGGCCCTGGAGACACCCTGATTTGGGGTTTCTGGCCTCTGGAACTGGGAGGGGATGCATTTTTGTTGTTTTGAGCCCTGCGAATTGTGACAAGCTGTGGCAGCAGTCCTAGGACGCGGGCAGGGTGGGATGCCATGTAAAGTGCTCAGGGAACAGGCGAAGCAGAGGCTGAACCCTCCTCCGGAGCGTGTTCTCAAGAACCGTCTTTGTGAGCCTCACTCAACCGACGAAGGTTTACGAGTGCCTACCTGTGCCAGGCACTACCCTGGAAAGGATGAGTGACATCGGCTCACAGCCTGCCCCAGGTGGCAGGGGGTGTGCTCACTGGCAGGTGCCAGGACGCAGGCTCACCGCCGCCTGCTCCCCTGGGCACAGGCCCCGTCGGTGGAGTTTGGCCCTGCAGGTGTGAGTACGGCTGAGCCAGCCCCGGCCTGTCTCCCATTCCCAGTGGGCTGACCCACTTGTGGGCCCTATGGCTTATCAGCTCCCCGGGTCACCTGGGGGTGCTGCGGGCACCTGCCTCCCAGCGGGGCGCAGGACAAGAGTGCACTCTCTGAAGCATGTGGGAGAATCCCGAGGCCATGGTGGCTCCAGCTGGAGGCTGCTGTCCTGCCTGGGGTCACCTCCTGCTCGACAAGGCATCTCCCTCCACACCAGAGAGGAGAGCCTGATTTAATCAGCCCCAACCTCTCCCAGTACCAACCCATCCCGGGACTTTTAAGAGCCTCCTCTGCTCCCCCTCTACCGGGGGAAACATGGAATGTTCTTTCATTTTTTCCAAAATTGCTGGATATCATTTAAACCACAAGAAGTCTTCATCGTCCACATGGAATGAAAACAATTTTGGTGAAGACTTTCCTCTGCAAAATATCAGGATGTCAGGAGGTCAGACACTGCTGACATGTCATAAACCCCGGCACAGACGAGCGTCTCATTCTTTCTGGTTTTTACCAGTATCACAGTGTTTACTGACGGATACGAGGCAGTAAAATCAGGGTGTGATGGCCACTTGGTAAATCCAGGAGATTCGTTCCCAGCCTCTGATAAGGGGGACCCTGCTCCAAACCTCCCCACGTGTTTCTCACCCACAAAAGCCACTTCAAGGGCATCCACCGTCTCTCAAAATTGATGGGTTCGTGCAAGGACGCCGGGTTTCTCTGAAAGAGACTAGTGCACCTTCCCAGGCTCAAGGACATTCAAGGCCTGCACAGAGAGCCCAGGCCTGAGACAGATATGTGGGCAGCAGGCTCTTGCAGCAACAGCCAGCAGTTATGGGGAAGCCTGTCGGGGACAGGCCGTCGGGTGGCTAGTGCTGCAGCCACTCAAGCGACACTGGGCCAAGGGCGCCGGCAGCATGCACGGCCTCCGCCTGGGACTCTGGGTGCTGCTGGGAGGGAGACGGCGGCGCCCTATGAAAAGGACACACACACCCCTGATGCCACCCACAGACGAGGTCCCCTTCTGACAGGCAGGATGCAGCCACAATTCCCTTTTCCTGGGTCTCCGGTGAAGACAGCGACGGTCCTCTGCTGCCATCGAGTGGCGGAACCTGAAGCAGAGGCCGTGGGACTACTGCCTTGGAGCCAGAGGGCATCTGGGGGTGGGGGGAGACTCAGGGTTCACAGGGTGACTCTGCACCTCTGTGCCCAGGTTAGGGTGGTTGCTGTTCGGGAGGGACTGGAGAGGTTCAGGGCTAAGGTCCTGTGAGTCCAGGGTCCTGCCCACACCCCACCCTATCTGAGGCCTGGGGTCCACCACACACCCACCCTGTGACCCATGGTCCTCCCCACACCAACCCGGTGACTCAGGGTCCTCCCCACATCCCACCCTGCCTGAGGACCAGGGTCCTCCCCATACCCCACCCTACCTGAGGACCAGGGTCTTCCCCATACCCCACCCTGCCTGAGGACCAGGGTCCTCCCCACACCCCACCCTACCTGAGGACCAAGGTCTTCCCCACACCCTACCCTGCCTGAGGACCAGGGTCCTCCTCACACCCCATCCTGCCTATGGACCTGGTTCCTCTCCACACCCCACCCTTCCTGAGGACTGGGTCCTCCTCAAACCCCATCCTGCCTGTGGACCAGGGTCCTCCTCACACCCCACCCTGCCTGAGGACCAGGGTCTTCTCCACACCCCACCCTGCCTGAGGACCAGGGTCCTCCCCACACCCCACCCTGCCTGCGACCCAGGGTCCTGCCCACACCCCACCCTGCCTGAGGACCGGGTTCCATCACACACCCACCCTGTGACTCAGGGTCCTCCCCACACCCCACCCTGCCTGTGACTCAGGGTCCTCCCCACACCCCACCCTACCTGAGGACCAGAGTCCTCCCCACACCCCACCTTGCCTGAGGACCAGAGTTGTCCCCACACCCCACCCTGCCATAGGGCAGAGACCCACTGTGTCTACCTGGCGTTCCCTGGCTCAGGCCACCAAGAGACACGGTGCTGCAGGAGATTCAGGGCTCGTCCATGGACCTTTCCTCAATCCTTGCAGAAAGTAGTTCACTTGGTAAGAATAATGAGAAATGGGACAGGTTAAGCTATGTTTGTAGGAATTCAACTTCTCTCTCAAATTGTGGGGCCCACCTGACTTAGGCTTCAGTTGCAGACTGTTGCCTTCTGCCTGGAATCCAGTAAGGGGCTGAAAGTGTCAATCTGTGCTTTGGTCCAGTTCCAAGTGATGGACTCTGGCGCTTCCCCCACAGAGAAGCAGGATTTGCAGAAGGAGGAAAAGCGCCGGACGCCGGGGAGATGAGCATGGGCCGGGGCTTGGGCAGGAGGCCTCCTCGGCCACCCACCCCCGGAGGCGCGGCTGTCTAGAGGGTGCAGGGAGAGCTGGGCCTACAGGTGTCGCGGCCCTGCCCGCTGTGAGCTTGGCCTTGGAGGAAGTACTGGGGTCGGGGCAGCAGACGGGAAGGTGAGAGAGAGACCCCCTCAGGCCTCTGCCAGCGGTCGACCTCGACCCCGGGGAGGACAGGGGCTCTCTGGCCGCCCAGTCCTCCCCTGGGCGCCGTAACCCCAGCGACTGCTGGGCGCTTCCTCAGCCTCGCTCACGTGGCAGGGCTGCAGGAGGGGTTTGCTGGCCGTCTCTGTTAAAGGAAAGCAATGGTTTCAAACATTTTCCAAATAGAAGCTTTCTGATCAAAAAGAAGAAAGAGCAAGTTATGGGAAGTTAAAGAAGCCGGTGCCCTTGCCCGCCTGTGACCCGCGGACTGTGCTGAACAGGTCAAGGCCATGGGCCGTTGCAGGGACACGGGCCTCAGGATGGGCCTGGCTGCTCCTAACAGCGGGGTGCTCTCATCCTCGGCCCCCTCCCCTACACACTCACAGACTTCCTAAAAGAAAGCAAGAAGGAAAAAAAGAGCAAAGAGTTCTGAGTGAGTTAATAACAGCAAACAGCAAACTTAGATCAGGGGCCCGGGGGGACGGGGCGCAGATGCCGCTCAAGCATCCCGCCAACTCCGGCTGCTGCAGGCTCTGCTCCGCCCTTCTGGCCGCGTCCTGCACCAAATGCAGACCAATCACTCCGGGTTCTTTCCACGGCAAGGAGAAGAGTTGTGAGAAGCCAAGTTCCAAATGGTCGCCTGTGCACAAGTGAGTCTGCGATTCCCTGCGTGTGTGTCCGTGTGGACACCGCTGAGCGTGTGACACGTGTGCAGTGGGATGGGGACGGTGCCCGAAAATGAATATGCGGCTGTCTGGAATTTACGTTTGCTTCAGGGGAGGGAAGATTAAAAAAAACTTTAAGCAAAAGGTCAAAAGGTGGAAAATATGAAATTCAATAAAAATAATGTAGTTAATGGAAAGATCAAATAAACTCCAACGTTCAGAAAGGGAGAAGTAGGCATTTTTCTTATTTGTACTTTTATTTGTAAACACCTTTGTGCCCTTCCCAGTGTCCTGAAACACTGCCTTCCAAGCCCACCCGGGCATCATCTCAAGCCCAGGAGTCACAGCCAGAGTTTCCTACGCTGTCCCCCGCATGAGCGAGGTCATTGGGCTGTGGTACCACTGAGGCAACACCCGCCTCAGGCTCCCACCATGACCTGCCCCCAGGGGCACTTCCTTGCATGGGAAGGGCACAAGCTTTGGGCTCAGTGGGCCTGGGCATTACGGATTCTGGCCCCCAGAGATGCTGGGGTACATGGATGGTCCGGCCCCTGGCACTTTGCCCTGGACGTCAGGGCCCGGGGTAGAACTTACACCCCAAGGCCCAGGTTCAGGACGGTCGCTTGCACCCATGACAGCTCCACAAGGGTCTGCTCAGGAGGAGGAGAGTCACGGAGCTGCAGTGGGTGGTGGCCCGGGCAGGTAGCAGAGCTGACTCCCACCCCACCTAGACGACGGCACGGCCAGCTCCAGGATCCCAGCTAGCCCGTGGCTTGGACGGGCCTGCGAGCCTCTCAGCATCCTGTCCCCACACATTGCTGCTCAAAACCTCTGCTCGGCAGTGTCTTCGGGAGCTCTCAGTGCATCTGGAAGCCTCTTCACTTTACAGTCTTGCCTCTGCTCAGAGGCCAGGCTCGGGGTAAGCTTGAGAGGGTCTGGAGCCTGTAAGGTGAGGAGGAGGCAGGGGGGGGGGGCTCTGGTCCCAGGGTCTGGGTGGGCCAGAGAGCAGGGCTTTGAGCATCTGGCCTCCAGGCAAGCTAGCAGCTCACTCATGGGCAGCCACTAGGGCTGTGACCCGCCTGCCCTGCTGAGGCCACTGTTTATGTGCTGGTGGAACAGTTGTGTCTCACGCTGGCCCCGCTGATCCAACACTGTCATGCGGAGGAGTCTGGAGCAGCCTGTGCCTGGCGGTCCCAGGGCTATGTGGAGGGTGCAAAGCCACCTGTGAGATGGGGCACCCCTGGGGAGTCAACGGCCCCCTGGGAGGCAGAGAGACAGCAGGTCACGTTAGCAGAACGAGGAGTGTGGGTGCCTGGTTTACAGCAGGGCTGGGCTTTGAGCGGACAAAGGCCCCTTACGGGCTTGGTGCCATCACCCAAGATTATCCATGTTCCCCAGAACATGAGGAGGCAGGAATGGTGGCATCTGGGGTCTTGGCCAATTATCTGTCTGCATTGATATGCCAGAAAACAGGAGTTGTAAAGAAATAACCAGTGCAGGTGCGCTTGGGTGGCTCAGTAGGTTAAGCAACTGCCTTCAGCTCAGGTCATGATCCCAGGGTCTAGGGATCGAGTCCTCCATGGGGGCAGGGGGCTGCTCAGCAGCGGGTCTTCTCCCTCTCCATCTGCCCCTCTCCTGCTGCTTGTGCTCTCTCTCTCTCTCTGTCAAATAAATAAATACAATCTTAAAAAAAAAACAAAGAAATAATCAGTGCATCTTGGTTAAAGTCACCGAGAATGATCATGGTGGGAGCTCAGGGGAAACCCCGTGTTCTCACATACACAGTGTTATTGGTGCTGAGAGGTGCACCCCTCAAAGTCTGTGGCATACCCTGAGTTTGAAGCAGGCACACAGCCTGGGTGCATCAAGCTAAATAACAGAGCCTGGATGCCCCATCCTAGTGGACAGGCATATTGACAAACTGTCGAAAGGACACGAGGATGGCTTTCAACAATGGTCACTGTCTCTAGGCAGCCCTGCCCTGGAGGAGTGGGGTCTATTTCCCTCCCCTTCAGCAGGCTGAGTGTCTGTCCTCTTCCATCAAGAGGGAGGCAGATATCATGCTGTTATTTTAAGTGCTCATTTTTGACGTCTTTTGCTATACAAGAGTAGATAACTAACACATTTCCTCACCAACAGAGTGCTCTTGCAGTGATACGTTTAGAAGGACCTGAATTACATCAATAAAGAAAAGTTGCTTGTCAATAAAGCAAAAAAAAAAAAAATCGTGTCATGAAAGTCACAGACTGATTTTAATGATGTTGATAATAAGAAGAAACTGTTTTAGACAGATACCAAACAGTACAAATTCAGAATATAGAATATAGAATATTTTCTCAAGTGAAAACATAGCATTTACAAAACGTGTTAGTGGATGTGGAAGGCATGGATACATTCCATATGTTATAAGTGTTATGGGCAATACTTGTTGATCATAATGGCATAACGTTATGAGTAAAAATCACCACTCTCTGGAAAAAGGTTATTTCCCATGGAAATGAAAAGAACTTTAATTAAATACACAATACACAGATATTTCAGAATTCTTTAAACAGAATAGAAAGACATGCATTTCATACTCTATGGAATACTTTTATTTTTTTATTTTTATTTTTTATAAATTTATTTTTTATTGGTGTTCAATTTGCCAACATATAGAATAACACCCAGTGCTCATCCGTCAAGTGCCCACCTCAGTGCCCGTCACCCAGTCACCCCCACCACCCCCGCCCACCTCCCCTTCCAACACCCCAGTTCGTTTCCCAGAGTTAGGAAACTTTCATGTTCTGTCTCCCTTTCTGATATTTCCCACACATTTTTCTCCTTTTCCCTTTATTCCCTTACACTATTTTTTATATTCCCCAAATGAATGAGACCATATAATGTTTGTCCTTCTCCGATTGACTTATTTCATTCAGCATAATACCCTCCAGTTCCATCCACATCGAAGCAAATGGTGGGTATTTGTCGTTTTTAATGGCTGAGGAATATTCCATTGTACACATAGACCACATCTTCTTTATCCATTCGTCTTTCGATGGACACTAAGGCTCCTTCCAGTTTTGCTATTGTGGACATTGCTGCTATAAACATCGGGGTGCAGGTGTCCCGGCATTTCATTGCATCTGTATCTTTGGGGTAAATTCCCAGCAGTGCAATTGCTGGGTCATAGGGCAGGTCTATTTTTAACTCTTTGAGGAACCTCCACACAGTTTTCCAGAGTAGCTGCACCAGTTCACATTCCCACCAACAGTGCAGGAGGGTTCCCCTTTCTCCACATCCTCTCCAACATTTGTGGTTTCCTGCTTTGTTAATTATCCCCATTCTCACTGGTGTGAGGTGGTATTCCATTGTGGTTTTGATTTGTATTTCCCTGATGGCAAGTGATGGGAGCATTTTCCCATGTGCGTGTTGGCCATGTCCATGTCTTCCTCTGTGAGATTTCTGCTCATGTCTTTTGCCCATTTCATGATTGGATTGTTTGTTTCTTTGCTGTTGAGTTTAATAAGTTCTTTATAGATCACTGGGAGCCTTTCCCCTAAGATCAGGAACAAGACAGGGATGTCCACTTTCACCACTGCTATTCAACATAGTACTAGAAGTCCTCGCCTCAGCAATCAGACAACAAAAAGACATTAAAGGCATTCAAATAGGCAAAGAAGAAGTCAAACTCTCCCTCTTCGCTGATGACACGATACTCTACATAGAAAACCCAAGAGTCCACCCCAAGATTGCTAGAACTCATACACCAATTTGGTAGCATGGCAGGATACAAAATCAATGCCCAGAAATCAGTGGCATTTCTATACACTAACAATGAGACTGAAGAAAGAGAAATTAAGGAGTCAATCCCATTTACAATTGCACCCAAAAGCATAAGATACCTAGGAATAAACCTAACCAAAGAGGTAAAGGATCTATACCCTAAAAACTATAGAACACTTCTGAAAGAAATTGAGGAAGACACAAAGAGATGGAAAAATATTCCATGCTCATGGATTGGCAGAATTAATATTGTGAAAATGTCAATGTTACCCAGGGCAATCTACATGTTTAATGCAATCCCTATCAAAATACCATGGACTTTCTTCAGAGAGTTGGAACAAATTATTTTAAGATTTGTGTGGAATCAGAAAAGACCCTGAATAGCCAGGGGAATTTTAAAAAAGAAAACCATAGCTGGGGGCATCACAATGCCAGATTTCAGGTTGTACTACAAAGCTGTGGTCATCAAGACAGTGTGGTACTGGCACAAAAACAGACACATAGATCAATGGAACAGAATAGAGAACCCAGAAGTGAAACCTGAACTTTATGGTCAACTAATATTCGACAAAGGAGGAAAGACTATCCACTGGAAGAAAGACAGTCTCTTCAATAGATGGTGCTGGGAAATTGGACATCCACATGCAGAAGAATGAAACTAGACCACTCTCTTGCACCATACACAAAGGTAAACTCAAAATGGATGAAAGATCTAAATGTGAGACAAGATTCCATCAAAATCCTAGAGGAGGACACAGGCAACACCCCTTTTGAACTTGGCCACAGTAACTTCTTGCAAGATTCATCCATGAAGGCAGGGAAACAAAAGCAAAAATGAACTATTGGGACTTCATCAAGATATGGAATACTTTTAAAACAGAGACAAACTCAAGGCATTACCCACCTATATTAATAAAAAGTGAAAAAATAAAGCAACTGACTTAATTCTCCAAATCAGAAAACTGGAAAAATCACAACAAGGTAAAACAAAAGAAAGCATAGGGAAAAAACAGCAAAAATAAAATCAGAAATTACAAAGTAGAGATGAGTCAATTACTAAAGAAGTGGATAAAATTAATAAATCAAATGCATGATTGATTCTTTGAAAGAAATAGGAAGGTTGACAAAAACACCAGGAATAATAATTAAGAAAATTAGGAGAATCCCCAAATATTCAAAACAAGGAAGGATAAAGGGAGAATGATGTGGAACCAGTTCAAAATCCTAAGATAGTACTTTTCATACCATTGGGCAACCCCATTGAAAGCCTGGGTTAAAGGGACAGTTTCTTGGGAAAATATAACTTTCCTCATTTGATGTCATAGAGAGAAAACTTAGAACGGTTGGTTTCCATAGAAGAAATCAGGAAAGCCCACATGCCACGATCCCGGGAAGCCACCAGACCTGGGTCATCTCGAGATGGGGGCTCTGTGATCAGATGTGTCAACCAACAATGGGAAATTCCTATTTTTATCAAGCAAGTAGAACAATGAAACCCACACCTGATAAAGATAGAAAGCTTACAGACACATATGCATGCACACACACAGACACACACACACGCACACACAACATACATGCAAACAATGCACACATGGATACACACACTGCCCGCACACACATGCACATGTGCACACATGCATACACACATGCAAACACATGCGCGTGCACATGCACACGTATACACACAGCACACACATACACATACACACAGGCACACGCATGCACACATGCATACACACAGACACACACCCACACACACAGGACACTTGCACACATGCACACACATGCATACACATGCACACACCACATGCACACATGTACATACCTGTATATACACAGGCACTCACATACAAACCACAGACTCATAATCCTTTTGCAGACTAAAGTAAAAATCTTAAACACAACAGAAAATAGGAGCGAATCCCACAGGAAGGAAGTGTGGCCTTTCAGCTCCATGTGAACGGAGTAGGATTCGGCTCTGGCGCCTCATCCCTGGCAGTGGAGGACAAGGCCACAGGCCCCCTGTGCAGAGCGCCCCGGGGCCAGGAAACCAGGGAAGCTGAGTCCTGGGGAAGGACGGACTGGCCGTGCCTGCGGGGTGTTGCTGTCCACGTGCTGGGGACCCCGAGGGTACCTGGGTGTGACTCGCTCTCAATGAGCTGAGATGACACTCGAAACCTGCTGGTTCTAATTCCTGGGCTAAAATCCAAAAGTCCACTCTTGCGGGGGGCTCAGGTGTCACTGTCACCGGACACGAACAGGGGAATGGTCCGCCCCCCAGGACCCTCAGCACCTGGATTGATGCTCCCTAGAAGACAGCTGTTGGTTGTCCTCACTGACCTGCAGGCATGTGACTCAGATGAGCAGCACGGAAGCAGACGGAGGACAGGGAGTCACTACCCCGGCGCCTGGTGGCTCAGTGGTTGAGCATCTGCCTTCAGCTCAGGTCGTGATCCCGGGATCCTGGGATCGAGTCCCACAATGGGCTCCTTGCTCAGCAAGGAGTCTGCTTCTCTCTCTGCCCCTCCATGTGCCATACTGCTTACCACTGCACGCTCTCTCTCTCAAATAAATAAATAAATAAATAAATAAATAAATAAATAAATATCCTGGGGAAAAAAAAAGAAAACTGCTACCCTGGGATGGGTGGGGGTCAAGCTGGCCTCCACCCTCCTGAGTCCGGGGCGGAGTGGGGGGGAGGCTGCAGGCCTGGGCTATCAGGCAGGCGGGAGGTCGCAGGGCTGTGGCAGGTGCTGGCAAGGCCCCCTGGCGTCCTTGTCCCCTGTCCTGTCTTCCTCTGCTCTGCCTTCCCTGGCGTGCCCTTTGCTGTGGCCGCATTACAACTGTTAGAAAGAAGGAAGAGAACCAGAGGCCCAGACTGGGGTCACATAGTCCATGTCCCCAAACCACCCCCCCATCAGGGCTCATGCATGTTCTAATTGCCATGTCAACCTTGCCCAGAAACGTGGTCTTAGCTGGTCTGGGAGGTCGGGAATGTCTTCATTAGCGGTGGTGAGTCTGCCCCTTGGCTTCCAGCCCCCAAAGGAAGACGAGGCCTGTGCAGGAGGAGACCCCACAGGCTCCCCCTACGTGGGGGAAGGGAAGGCTGCCTTGCCCGGAGCAGTCCTTTCTTGTAAGCTTCCTGCCCAGCCCCTTCTACAAAAGCCTCCGAGCCCCCCTCTACTTGCTGCATGGACATTGCCTGACCATGAAGCACGTGATGAAGACACTTCGGTCTTCACGATGCAGGGGGTTGAGTGTTGTTTCCCAGCACGACCGGAGCACGCGGCTGGGACGGGAAACTTCATGCCAGGCTTTGGGCACTCTCTCTTGGAATTTGCCAAGTTCTTAAGTTACTTTAGATAAAAAAAAAAAAAAAGAAAAATAAGAAAAGAAAGAAAGAAAGAAAGAAAGAAAAGAAGAAAGAAAGAAAAAGAAAGAAAGAAAGAAAGAAAGAAGAAAGAAAGAAAGAAAGAAAGAAAGAAAGAAAGAAAGAAAGAGAAAAGAAACTAAGTAGAAATTAAATTAAAATGTAACAGTTTTGAGGCACCTGAGTGGCTCAGCGGTTGAGCGTCTGCCTTTGGCTCAGGGCGTGATCCCAGGGTCCTGGGATCAAGTCCCACATCGGGCTCCCCGCAGGGAGCCTGCTTCTCCCTCTGCCTGTGTCTCTGCCTCTCTCTCTGTGTCTCTCGTGGATAAATAAATAAAATCTTTAAAAATAAATAAAATAAAATGTAATGGTTTTATTCAATTGTACATCAACGTTTGTTTCTAAGTTTTCTTCCCATTCCATTTGTGCTTTTCTATTCACCTTTCAAAGTTCCCAAAACGTCCTTTCCTGAACATGGCGACCTCTGCCCTTCTGATGCTCTTTCCGCTCAATCCCACTTGAAGGCACTCACCATTTGGGAATCTAAATCTACTAATTAAAAAGGTGGTCCATGTGGGTTTTTTTGTTTTTGTTTTTTTGAAATTTCGGCACCCTTGATTCAACTCTCTCTCTCTGCTCTCCTATAAATAGGGGGCTGTGTTGTTGCTGGTTGGCAGGACTGTGGGAAGGTAGCTGGGAGGCACTGGGGTCACGCACCTCACATGCCTAAGCATGTCCCTGGTGCAGCAAGGACATACTCTTCAGTCCCCGGGATGCCTTCGTACGTCCCAGGAATACTAACATCAAGACAAAACCAAATCTATTCTACAGTCTCTATGCAAATGTTGCTAATATGCTGATGATGCCTTTATGACAATTTTTTTTTTCACATGTTACATTTCATCGTTCTCTCCTTTTAGTATTTTGGAACATTCCCCAGGCATGGTTCCTTCTTCATGAAGCTGGTGTTTCTGCAGCGTCCAGGCTTTTATAGACTATCCCTCAATGTAGGTCTGCTGCACAACACGATTTTTCTAAAAGCCACTCTTTGATGAAGCATTTACTATAGAGTTAACTTTACAGAACAGGTTTCCATGGCATCTGGAGATGGCATCTCATGGTGGCTCAGTGACATCTCCTCCACTCAGGGTCCTGGGGCCTACCAGCACCCTCTGACTTCTGTCTTCCCGTATTCTGAGCTGGGAGATGGGCTGGTGGACACCAGAACACGCAGATCTCCAGGACACATGCAGTTGGCTCCAAGAAGCTCCAGCTGGGCCAGGTCACAGTGGGCCTCCCCCGAGAGCCCCTGTCCCATCCGGGAGAGGGAGGCTTTCTGGGGGGCGCCCATTAGCGGGGACACAGCCTGGCCCCCAGGGCCCTGGCCTCTGTGGGCCTGAGGGCTCCCAGAGGAATGACCTTCTGGCCACAGGTGGTGGGCCTTGCATCGCGTCAGTGCTCAGCCACTGAAGTAGGCTGCCGAAGGTGCCCCAAGCACGAGGACTGAGGCGAATGAGAACATTTCGAACCCAGGAAGGGGGTTAGTGCATGACATGCTCTCCTCTCCTGTCTGTCCCCCTCAAGGCCACAGGCGACCATCCCATGACACGGATTCTTATTCTGCCTTTGGAAGGAGTGCTCCACCCCCGTGCCGGGGAGATGGCCAGGACCACCTGTCCCAACATAGCATTTGTGGGTCAGGACTCTGGTGATGTCTCCTCCTCCAGACGTGTGCTCCTGACATCCTCTCTTCTCAGAGGGTCGTCCAGCAAATCCTCCTCCTTCTTTAAAATTCCCCTTACAGGAGCCCTCTGCTGGCTCCAAAAGATTCCCCTCTTTCTGATATGTCTGTAAGGTCTTTGCAGCAGTCAGGTGACGTCCTAAAAAATGAGAAAGACTTTGCCCCTTTCAGTACCACATACAATATACACACAGTGTCAGGGCTGAAAATGGGGTATGTGGTTGTGGGGACCTGCTGCCAGATTCCACATGGGCCCCCCATCCCCCTGCCCGCAGAGAGATCAGAAGAGGCCAGGAGGGGACACGCACCAGCATCCTTTGCAGATTGTGGAAACTCCAGTCATAGGAGATATTGAATGTGACAGCGATTTCTTCCTATGTCCAGCTAACTTCTTTATTTTTCTTTTTATTTTTTTTTCACATTTGTTTTTATTTAAGTTCAATTTGCCAACACATAGCAGCTAACTTCTTTAATAAGGAAATGTGTTCGTCAACGGGCAAGGTGCAGAGAGAAGACCCACCACCTGTACCACCTGGCGAGGTGAGCTTGCCGCAGGGAAAGGCCCCCACTCACTCGCACAACATCAAGGCACCCTGGCCTCGAGGCTGACCTTGGTCCTGACTGCTCCCACCACAACTTATCTTGACCTACTTTTGACCTTTCTGTAAATGGAACCGAACTGCATGTTCACTCAGTGTCTGGCTTCCTTTGTCCAGCACGTGTATTTCCAGGAGGCTTCTCTGGGTTGTTCTGTACCAGCAGAAATGCCGTTTCCACAGTGGGGTCCTGCCCCTGCGGGCGCCTGCAGTGGCTTTTACCTGCCTGTTCTGCTGAGAGTGCATACTGGCCTGACTTCCACTGTCTGCTCATTAAAAATAGTGCTGCTAATGAACTTTTCTTGTGCACATCGTTTGGGGCACATAGATGTGTCTTCAGGCGGGTGTATCATGTATTTGGGAGTCAACTTTGTGCACAGGGTAAACAGGTTCACAGACTGACACTCTCCCAGGCAAAGTAGTATCTCCACATTCTCACTAAAACTTCATGTTGTCTGACATTTCAAAATCTTTAAGCTCTTTTATGAATTATGTTGTGCATTCCACTATGGATTTATTTTCATTCCATCGGTGATTGGTGAGACTTAGCATTTCTTCCAATTAATATTCATTTTCCTCTATATTATAATAAAAATAATCCATTCATGTATTTGATACCTGTTTTTTAAGTGTCTAGAGTGACTGATGGTGAGCAAAACCAGGCAGGTTTCGGCCCTAGTAGAGCTCACATTTTGGCTAGAGAGACAGAAGTCAGCCATAGACCCAAACATAAAATGTCACATCACACCGATGTAACTGCTGTAAAGGACAGCTACACGGCATGGCGGAAGAAAATACTAGGGACACTCTGTTAAGTCAGAGAATTCCAGGGAGGCATCTCTGAGAAAAAGCTACCCCTAGCACAGATCTTAAAGAGGAATAGGAGTCAATTTAGACCAGAAAGAATGACTGAGATTTTTCAGAAAAGGGAAAGACATGTGCAAAGGCTCTGTGGCCAGGACACTCAATGGTTGCTAGATGCTGAGGGCAGAAAGGTCAGCATTCCACAGGGACAAGTCAATGAGCCTTTTCTGCTTCTCCAGACACTGTATTGTTGGCATTGGTGCGCCCACTGGTTGGTCTAGATGAAGGTCCATGGTCTCTCCAATACAAGCTTGCTCCCAGGTAGGATGGTTCAAGTACAGCAAACCTCAGTTCAGTTGTGCCAAGCCTACACCCACTCCTTCTGGAGCAGATGCAGCCCTCCATGTATCTGTCCTCCATGGAAGTACAATACACAGAGGGGGATCCTCTCCTCCGTCCTCAGGGAATCTTACCAGTACCTGGCAGGCTCAACCAGGTAGCAAAATCGTCCTGAGGGCAGAGCACAGGGCCCCCCAGGTGGCACATAGAGCAGAAGCTTTAAACAACGCTCTCACTTACTGAGGCTCTAATACTTATTAGACACTTTGCTGAAATTCCTTTTTCCATTTTTGTCACATCATATTTTCAAATGTGCTTTAAATATAATAAAATATCATAATCAATAAGAAATAAGGAAATAGCATTTTCCTTGATTTGGACAAGCATCTAAATTCTAGGATTGTTTCTAGCTTTAAACGAGGTCCTGAGAGGAAGGCAGTCACCCCGTGCCTGAGATGTCGTGACTACGCCAAAAACTGGCTGCTATGATTCATTTAGAAATGCTTTGGTTTCCTTGCTCCTTATCTGACTGCCGGTTCAACAGCGCCTTCTAGGCAGGCCAGGAAGAAGGGAAATAGGATATCTTTCTCCTACAGTTCAGTTTTACAGTCACGGCTCCCCTCTTCGCCTCCCTGGGGTGGGGGTCCCGATGTCGCAGCTCTTTGGTGTGGGCTTTTGAGCTGATCCATCTTCTTCAGGTTACAAGTGCTCATGCACAGAGGCATCCAGGCACCTTGACTTTGCCCAAAGCACAAGGACAGTGATCGGCTTTGGCTGAGTCACGGGCAGTCCCATTGGCAGCCCTATGAATGGCAGCATCGTGAGCTTCTTCTTTGGAGCAACTGGTGTGCTTTCTTGACACGGCCCAAGTGAAAGGCTTCCCAGTCCACAACATGTGCCTCAGCATGGACCTGGGGGGCCCAAGGAGAAGAGTATGGCTGTGTGGGGAAGTCTGGCCCAGCTGGGGAGCTGCACACACAGCTGCCAGGGAGCCCTGAGCTGAGATCTATACTGAGGCTACTGCCGTGCTTCCAGCCACCCTTCCTGTTCTCAGCTGGGCACAGCATCCAGAGCCCTGGCAGGTGGCTGAATTTCGTCCACATGTCTGCCCTCTGACTCTGCCAAGAGTGGATTAAGGATCTGACCTCTTACACTGCCACCATGGAAGGAGGCACAAGGGATTGCTTTTCCATCACGGGCTGTGCCACAGGAGAAAAGGAAGCCCTGGGGAAGTCAGGCTGGGTGCCCTGTAGCCAAGTCCACTGTCCATGAAAGTGTCAGCATCCTGCTCCTGGTAAAGCTTGTCAGGAACAATGCAGACAAGCTTAAGCTCCTCACCCTTCAGGGAATGAAGTCATGGAAGCACTTTGTCATCTCTGCAAAGAGCCAGAACTTGGCCTTGCCAGCATCAATACTACCACCTACTTCCCTCAAGCCAGCAGGGGGTCCCCCCACATCTTTCTAACCAAAAGAAGGCAGATTCAAAACAAAAGAGTGCTGGTTTATCACAATATGTCTCTCTGTGTGTGTTGTGGTGGTGTGCGCACCCCCATGCATGTGTGTAGATGGACATATGTTCACATAGCCCAGGGCCACTGGGCAGCACCTTCCCGGGGAAGAGGCATAGTTGGAAGTCAGGGCGTTGAAAGATCTGAATCTGAATCCAAACTTTGCCTCCCCTCTGCCTCTGAGCCAGTGAAGGTGACGATGCCCAGGCACCTGGGAGTATCCCATCGGGCAGCAGTCCGCTCCAGGCACCAGCAGGTAGCAGTTGCTGCATGGCGCTTTAAAACCTCGCAGTCATGATGCACTAGGAATTCTGCACTTTTAACTTTACATGTATGTTAGTTCGTCTGTCATATGAAAGTACCACACAGGAGGAGGCTTAGAACAACAGGAATGTGTTCCCTTGTAATTTGGAGGCTAGAAATTTTTGGTCAAGGTATAAGGAGTGTTGATTCCTTTAGGAGGAGTATTTTGTGCCTCTCTCCTGGTGTCTGGAGGGTTTGTTGGCAACATCTGGTGTTCCTTGGTGTGTAAAAGCATCCCTCCAGCGCTGCTATCTGTTGGTCTGTCTCTATCTATCATCTATCTATCTATCTATCTATCTATCTATCTATCTATCTATCTATCATCTATCTATCTATCATCTATCTATCTAATCTATCTATCTATAATCTATCTAAACATCCATCTATCTAATATTTCATCTATCATCTACCTATGATCTACCTATCTATCTATCTATCATCTATCTATTTATCTATCTCTATTTATCTATCATCTATCTAATCTGTCATCATCTATTGTCTATCATCATCTTTTTATCTGCCTATTTACTTATCCATCCGAAAACACTTTTTAAATCACACATGCTATTAATTCACTAAGCAACAAATTTTAAGAGGAGACTATAAAAAACATCTATCCTTGAAAATATGATTGCTATTATGAGGGGGATCAATTGGTGTAGTCCAAGGAATATGAAGCGGAAAACAGTTTCAACCTGTGTGTGAGTGACAAGGCCTGTGTTAGAGGTAGTTTTAATTTGTCTGACCAGCAGAGGGCACTCCAGGCTTAACTTTGGAATAGATTGCTGTTTTGGTTTTTTTGTTGTTTTGTTTTGTTTTTTAATAAGTCTTCAGACAAGAACAAGTGCAAATCAATTAGAATCTCATCTATATGTATCAGGTGCATCTACAGTATCTTCCAAGAGAAAAAATAAAGAAACCTCACCTGCAGGAACACATATACAAACTAAAGGCTAGGGATGTGTTACCTATCTCCAGGGTCCCTTTTTTTTCAGGAAATAATTCCATTTTTTACAACTCCTTCTAAGCAGGGTTGCATGGACTTTTACCAAGATAGAATATGCCATCTATAGCAGATTGCGGCTGAACTTTCTGAATCAAGTTTACTCCATCAGGAGAATGGACGTTTGAAGGGGTTAGCATTAATTCCAAGAAGTCGATTAATTCATTCACAGTTGCATTTGTAGTGCTATAAGGAAATGTCAGAAGAGGTCATCTATTTGTTTTCATGTTGCCACTATGGCATGGACTCTCTGTGTTCCCAGTTAAGTAGATAAAAATAAATGGTTAAAACAGCTCCTTTAAATACTTCTTGTTTGTTTATACATGAGATAGCCACAGTTTCCTGAAGTCCTCGAGATGAGAATATATTATCTCAGAGACTGCTTGTTTAGAAGTTTGTATTGTATTTACAGTGTTCTCGACAAGGATATTACTATCTAGAAGCATTACCTGGGACTGGATAAGGGGATTTTATTTGCTAGTTATCCTCTCATTTAGGTCAACCACTGAATATGAATTGACCAGTTGACAGCTATCTAGAAAAGAGATAAACTTATCTAATACTGTTTTCAATAAATTCATGAATTTAAATTACCTGCCTCCTAGAAGTAGCTCAAATGGTCCAGGAGAGAACATCCTTCTAAACTTGGTAAATCATTCATAAATTGAATTTTATTTAAAATGGCTGATATCTATTCCTAAAACTCATTTCTCTCTCCAAACTACTGACTAAAAATCACAGTGTATTTCCTAATTGTATTGGATGAGGGGGCAGTGGGAGCTCTTTCTTGGGGAACAAAACTTCTAAAATCTTGGGTCTGAAATCTTGGTTACCAAAACACTCCCCAGCTCCTTTTGCATGGTTCAGAAGGGTGCCTGGGTTTGCTCTTTCAGATTTAGCAAAAAATAAATGTTCAGTGTGATCTTATAAAGAAGAAACTGGTATTACTAAAAGAAGGAGGGAATTTGGCAATGGCTCAGTGGTGACGAAAAATGAGAGCGGGAAGCAGTCATCTGTTCTGGACATCTAGTTCAGTCAACTACTTCATGGATGTTGAGATGTTAAGGGAGGATTGTGAAGTAGACATGAACTCACATGTGTCGTGTCTCCCTTTTGGACCTTACCTTCCTCATCTTCCAACAAAGCAAGCATGGCCAAGCCAGTCACTGTGCCATTTGCCCACAGCCTCCGTTGGTGGAGGAGACCTGGACCGCCATGCTTTATGCTGAGACCACAACTCCAGCCCTTGGATGATTGCAGTAGACAGTGACCTGAAGACAACCTCCATGTCCAAATCCAGTAAGGGGTCTGGCAAAGGAAGCAAGATGCATGGATCACTATCTATTTTGAGAAACCAACCAAGAAAATATTCAGAGAAGGCAGAGGATAATATATATGCATCAAATGTATCTTAAGATGGTGTTGGATCAAGAGGAGTCATGACAAGCTCAGGTGGTCATGATACTTGAGTAAGTAGAAGGTATGAGTCTGTAAAACAGGCATGAAAGTGTACCGGTCTCAAATCATGGCTACTGTGGAGAAACGGTTGCGCATGTAGTACTTGCAATAGTGCCTGGCACGCGGCAATCTCTGTAGTGCTGTCAGCATCCCTGTCCTGGGCATTGCCCTCTCAGCCCATCTCTGAAAAAGGTGGAGTCTTCTGAGTCAGTTCCATGACACTCGTGTTGGAAGGATATGGGTACAACTCAAGTGCAGTTGACCCAGGAGGGTGTCAGAGCCTCCCTGTGATTGCTTCTTCCCAGAATCCCAGCAGGAACTGAGCAGTGACTGTGTTCTGCTCTTAAGATCTTCAGAACTATCTAGACTTTCCCATCACTCAGCACCTCTCCAGGTTTCTGTGCTGGCTGTGGGTGAGTAGGAATCCCTCCAACTCTCATTCTTAAATATTTATGTTTCTTCTCTCTGATGTCTCTGCTTCCTGAAGATGAACTACTATGAGGTCAGGGCTGTGGAAATGGGACTTGCTCTGTTTTCATGTTCCCTGCTCTCGCCCACACCATGGTTTGACTTATGGCTCCCAGGCACTAAATTTCCAGGCTCTGGTTCTTGCCAGGTCAAGCCAAAGAATAACTAGAAAGTATTGCAAGGTAGGGAATGCATCTCTCAATTTTTCAAAATCAGTCTGTATGTCAACCAATACATTTTTATGTTTTAGAAAATACTCATATGTTCACTTAAGAGTATTTTAATTTAATCAGAAATTGCTAAATTCCAATAAATACAACATTAGCATCAATTGCACTCATTATTTATATGTCATAATATATGGTTGATTTGTTAAGAGATATATTATTGAATTTTCTGTGTATCCTTAAACCTTATTATGTTTAAAATTAAAATTATTTAAATTATGGCTTAATTTTCTTTGTCATATTTTACTTAGGACTTTAACGCTGATATTTGAGTTGAGGCTGCTTTGTTGGTTATTATTGTGTGTATATGTGTGTCCCTGATAACTTATGGTACACTATTATGTTGATTTTGTAAACAAACAAATATGCAAAAAACTGTCTTGTTTTTTCTCTGTAATACAATCTAGTTTAGCCGGAGTCTCAATTATATAGTTTGTGACAATCATGCATCCCTCCATCTGCTCTTCTTGCCACTTCCATGACTCTTGGTTATCGTATGCCATTTAGAGCTTCTAGTTATTACTTGTATAAAATGTAAATCATAGTGCAGAAACACCCACAGCCTGATTTCTCATATCTACATAATGGAGGCTGAATCTCCTTTGACTCTACTTCCATGTAATTTTCACTCTACTCATGGTTTTCAATTTTTCCTTTTTTCTTTGTTTTTCTGAATCTTGGTAAGTTTGCCCAATGTGTCTCTGCTCATACATTGGCCAGGGTTATAAATATTCCCTGTGGATCTTATTTAGTTGTTTCTACTGTGGCTTTCCATCCAGATATGGTTTTCTGTTTCTCTTCTAATTCTCCATAGCTGTGTATTTTTTAAAGATTTTATTTATTTATTCATGAGAGACACAGAGAGAGAGAGAGGCAGAGACATAGGCAGAGAGAGAAGCAGGCTACATGCAGGGACGCCAATGTGGGACTTGATCCCAAGACTCCAGTATCACACCCTAGGCCGAAGGCACATGCTCAACTGCTGAGCCACCCAGGCATCCCTCCATAGCTATGTTTACTCAAGTTCCACCTTTTTAAAAACAACTTTGTATGAGAGAATATCCATATATTTTCTAAGAATATTTTCTCTGAGGAAAGGAGAATCAGACCTGACCTGGGCCAGGCCAGTGGAAATTTTAATTCAGTTGTGTTGACTCAGAACAATTTCTCAGGAGTTGTTGTCTTCCCTGGTCTGGGGTCTCCACTTACAGTAGGAGACTGTAAGTAAGTACAGTCTCCATGTCACAAACTCCTTGGTGAACTGGGGATCCATCTGTGGATTATGAGAAGCTAGGTTTCTACGAGGTCACTTGACAGACATCTCTCTCTCTTTTGCCAGCTTTGGTCAAGACAATGGCTATGTTCACTTCTTTGTCTATCATTATTCCTATTGTTTTTTTAAAAATATAGTACGTGTGTGTGTTTGCTTCTTCCCTACCGCGTTTTAGCTGTCAATCAGAAGTGTGATAAGGCATCAGTGTTGTTGCTGAAGCCCATCTTTGTTGTCCCAGGCAGAGTAGGATAAAGCTTTTTGGATCCAATGATTTGGATAACTCTTCATTCTGCTTGATGTTGTTAGAGATCTGTGTCTATGGTTAGCACATTTCTATTTTAGTTTATTTTGTTTTTTTTTTATTACATTTAATTCAATTTTATTTGCATTTGTCATTCCGGTAGGTAGAGATATTTAACACTTCCATCTTCATTCTGAAGCTCTGAATATTTCTATTCTCTGTGTGAGAAGACATGCTCTCTTAGACTGATGGGGAAAGGTAGCCAGGTGTGGAGTTTTAAGAAAAGTTTTGAATTAACCTTTGGGAGTAGGACTTGTCTAGGGAAATATACAAATGTCTACAGGTGGTGGACTTGAGTGCCAAGTGTCCAATTTAAATTAGAGATCAAGAGCTTTAGAGTTGCCAATCTGACAGGCGTGTAATTCTTTTAGAAGTGTTGGTGCTGGCACAAAGAAAACAAGAGCACAGAATAATCAAGAATATCCACTTAATGGATAGGTACAATGACTCCAATGAAATGGTAGCATGGCAAGAGAGTTGCCTTTCTTCTCAGCTGAGTGGTTAAAAAACAATGTTGTTCGCTGGAGGGGCAGTGGCATGAAAATATACTTCTACGTGAGAGGTGACATAAGCCTCAGTGAGGTCCAACAACAGGTGTAATGGGAAAGAGAAGCTCCGGGGATGACAAGATGGGAGGCTGTGGTCAATGAGTGGATGTTTCAGAGTGAGGCTGAAGTGGAGACAGAATTGGAAGTGATGGGAAAAAACTGCTGGGTGGGGCTTGACTGCCGGTGGCTGGCTGGGAATGTGAAGAGTGAGGACAGTCCCGGTGAACTCTGGCACCTCCCAGGGCAAGAGAAAACACAGAGGTGGACAGGGAGGCCGGGCAGAAACACCTCATGCAGGGACCAGGACCTGGATCATGGTGCATCAGCTGGATGCAGCCATAGTGAACAGGGCACGTGGGCTGTGGTACGCAGGGTGCATGGCTGGTGTCACATCGGCCTGAACTCACCCTACTTGTGAGGACTCGTGTTCTAGGTGACCAGGATGTGATAGAATTCATTGGTTTCCAAAAGCACATCCATGGATTGAAAAATTGGCAGCCTCCATGGGTTATGTGGGCATTTCCTTCCATTTCCTCCTCCAACCGGTCTGTCTGACTTTTGGTACTGCTCTATATTATTGGGTTTTTTAAGCCAGAGACAGAAGAAATAAAATGGATTTTTAATAGGAAAAAAAAATACCTAGATCACGGGGTTTAAACTCTAATTATTTCAAATTTTTCACCTTTAAGTCTACTCAACAGATCTTCAGTGGGTGGTTATCACTAACAGGAACACATGATATTTGGGATGTGTCACTTAGAATGTCATTACTAGTAAGTATTGAAAAATCATTTTAATTTATAGTTTTATCTGACTCTTAGACCATCTAGAATCCTGATTGTATTTTATTGGAGAGATTTAATTTTAAAACTTCTTCTAATGAGAAAATTGCTCTTTTATTATTATAATTATTTATCCGTATTGATTCAAATTGCAAAAGGAGAAAAATACCAAAATCCAAGATACCAGTTCCAAGTATCAATAATCAAATTTCACAGTGTAAGTATTAGCATGAATATGACTATTTGCTCCACATAGAATTGCTCCAGAAGCAGTAATCTGAGCATAATTTCCCTTGACATAGAGGACCTTGGGTTTCACAGCACGCGTGTGAAGGCTTCTTGCCTTCTTATTCTTCTATCAGTGACAATACTAAAATCTAGTTTGAGCTGAGAACTAGGGAAAGAGGATTTGCCTTTACCCTCAAATTCTATAGGAAATGGAACACGCTTTGTTTAAAGTGTTTTTATCCCCCTTCTTGGCTCGTCCGCAACACACACGGCTTTTGTTTCACATGCTCAGATAGAATGCGAGCTGCAGTATGCTTTCCTCATGGCAAAGATATCAAGTGTTTAGCTATTTATGAAATCATGCAAATTACCCTACCTATCCACTTTCAGGTAGTTCATATGGCTGATACTACGCAAACCTGTATTTTGAAGTTGATGAATCGTGTGGCCATATAACCTGTCAAATCAGTTTATGAAGTCACCCAGTGTAATGAGATGTGACCCACTAGAGTACATCAATTATTAGAAAGGTTTATTGTGGCAGACACTGGTAGAATGTGTGGTTTTCCCATTAGACATCTCTAATTAGTACTGAGAGGGTAAGGCTTCATGTCTACATGGATAGATTTGAGCTGGAATAACGATAAAATAGGAAAAAGAATTAAAAACCACAGCCAGAGAAAAACTAAATGTAATGATAGTTATATTTAATATCATACACACACACACACACACACACACACACACACACACACACACACACTTTTCCAAATCTCTCTGATAGTTAGGACATGGACTGCCACTCTGATAAGCCATGTTTGTTTGCACCCCAGCAGGACGGATGACCCCACATGGGGCAGAGAGTCACGTCTTCCTCTCTAAGCCACACTGCACCCTGAAATGTGCTGCATCTCACTTTGAGACACCACAAACTCTTCCAGGAGATAAATTTTCAGCAGGTTAACTGCAGATGGAAGTGGAGATGCAAATGTTTACACCAAATGAGTGTAGATGCCTAGAAGATTACAAGGGTCAGGACATCGTTGAGCTTTGCTGCTTTGGGTGTCTCTGAATCCAAAAAAGATATTTAATGAGACAGGGAGCTGATTCCCTGGGTCCTCTAGGCTACCTTTATTCTTTGTGAGCCTGGAGTTTCTTTAATCAATGACAGAAACCATCAGCATAACCTGAGTGTTTTTAGGAAATCTGTGGCTCGTAACTGATGGTGAGATGGAAGAGGTCATAAAACATGGAGGAAAAAAAACCTGACACTGTTTTTGAGGATGATCCAGAGAAACCCTCTCAGAGTCTGCAATGTTCCTGTAGCCCCGCCCCAACCTAAAGTAGTCCTCCCATCACTGTTGAGCTTCAGATCACCTCAGTGCTTGGAATAGCCTCCAGGTGGAGAGAACTTTGGTTGTTTCCATCATGGACAAGATGGAGACAGAGTGAGAATGGTAGATGTCTGTGTCCAAAAAGTAGAGACTGGGTTTGGGTTTCAACTCCTTTTGGCCACATGGCTTGGGTCAAGGTATTTATCTGGGTCTCACTTTCTTCCTTTGTAAAATGAACATTATGAAAAATAAACAAAATAACATACTTAAGCATGAATCTAAAGATGTGTGAAGGGTCAGGTGCTGAAAATTAGGAAACACTGATGAAGAAAGCTAAAGCCTAAATCAATGCAAAGATATACTGTTTTCATGAATTGGAAGAGTCATCTTTTTCCGAATGTCAGTTCCCCTATATTTCCCTGTGGGTTCAGTGTAATTCTTATCAAGCCAAGCAAGGACTTTTTTTTTTTTAACAGATCAATAAGCTTATTCTAAAATTTATACAGGAAAGCAAAAGATCTAAAACAGCTAGGAACATTTTGAAAACACCAAGGTGGGAGGAACCACTCTCCCAAGTGTGAAGTATTGCTCTGCAGCTAGAGTAATAAAGACTGGAGGTTGCACAGAGCATTGGGTCAGAATAGAAAACCCAGAAACAACTCACAAAAACACATCCAGCTGATTTTTACAGGGATGCAAAAAGCAATTACGGAGGAAGGATGGTCTCCTCAACAAATATTACTGAGGCAATTGGATGTAGATAAAAGATAAATTAATAAAATGAGATAATAAAATAAAAAAGAACTTTGACTTAAACTTCACACCCTGTACAACAGAATTCAAAATTGATCACGGATTTACATGGAAAGTATAAAACTGTACAACTTTTAGAAGAAAATAGAAGAGAATCGTTGGGACCCAAGACTAGGTAAAGTATTCTTAGACACAAAACTAAGAGCATGATCCATCCAGAGAAGAATTGTGTAATGAATTGGACTTGCTCAAACCTCAAAAAGAAAAAATCACAACAACAAAAACCACCGTTGCTATTCAAATGACCCTAATAATGAGGGGGTGAAATGAGAAGTTACAGGCTTGGAGAAAATGCTTGCAAACCACATATCTGACTAAGAACTTATATTTAGAATATATTAAGAAATTGCAAAACTCAGCACTAAATAAACAGTAATAATAAACAAGTTAGAAAGTTGGCAACAGATATGAACAGCCATTCCACTAATGAGGAGCTATGGATGGCAAATGTGGGCATGAAGAGATGCTCAACATCATTAGCTCTTACAGAAATGCAAATTCAAACCCCAGTGAGCCACCACTACACACCAACCTGAATGGCTGTAGTGTCCAGTGCTGGTGAGGATGCGGACACTGGGTCACTCAGGAATGGAAAATGCTAGAGCCACACTAAAAAAACAGCCTGGAGAGCTCTTGTAAAGCTAAGTGCAGCCCTTAATGCTCTTGAGTGGTTGTCCTGGAGAAATAAAAACTAATGTTCACAGTAGAACCCTGTTCATGAGTGTTCAGAGCAGTTTGATTCATCACAGCCCCAAAGTAGAAAAAAAAACAGATTTCTTTCAATTAGTGAATGAGGTTCAACAAAGTGTGCATAGCTGCACCCTGGGATTGCACTCAGAAATTAAAAGGCACAAACCACTGATACACATAACAACCTAGATGAGCATCCAGGGGATTATGCTGAGTGACAAAGTCAATCTCAACAAATTACATACTGCATGGTTCTCTTTATGTAACCTTGAGCTGACAAAGCTCTGCAGACTGGGAACACATTAGTTTTTGCCAGGGAAGAGGGATGGAGCCATAAAGGGGTAGCATGAGGGAGTTCCTTTGAAGTGATAAACAGTTCTGGGTACTGACAGTGGTGGTTGGTTGCTACACACCGAGTCAAGTTGCATAAAACCACATGGACACACACACACACACACATGCTCACATATAAGTGCGTGTAAAAAACACGTCTGTAGTCTTGGTAACTATGTTGTGCCAATGTTGATTTTCTGGCTCTGATATTATTTTACATTTATATGAGATGCCACCATGAGTGAAAAGAGCGAAAGGGTTTAATGGAATCCACATACTATTTTTGAAACTTTCTGGGAGCTTATGATTTATTTTGAAATCAGATATTAAAGACAGCAAAGAGCATTAAGAAGCAATTTGAGAATTTCCTGTTATAACATATTTAAAAAATATCTACTGCAGCTTCTTTTTCAGGAAGTCACTGAACACATAATGGGGAGAGCAAAAAGCAAAAGCAAGTACTCCGTCTTCCACTAGGGAAGGAGACGTTTCGAATCTTGTAATACAAGTACACACATTCAGCCTGTTGCACAGGCATTGGTCCAGCATGAAAAGGACCCTGAGAAGGTGCCTAGTATAGTGACCTCAGGTGCATCTGCACACAAGGCTATTGCCTGATCTGAGGAGTAAATCCAGGGTCTGCTAGATTGGAACGACTCAGGACAGAGCAGGGCCTGAGCATGGGCAGCAGCCCCGCAGTGGCTAATCGTTATCACTTGGAGAGAAGGAGAGGCTAAACCTCTGAGAGCCCTGCTAGGTGACAGGGCTCCACAGGGAGCCTGAACTCCACAGAGAACTCCACAGGGAACAGGGGCGTCCTCTCTCTGGCATCTGCAGAGACCTGCTCTTACGTGAACATTCAACTTGTCAACAGTTGGCCTATCGAGAGTTTACTTCATTCTAAGAAGAAAATAGTTTTTCTAAATACTGTGAACAGAGAAAGAAGAAAATATACATACACAATAACAAAGGATGTGGAAGAGAAAAAACATTTTTGCCAAAAGATGTAAAAATGTCATTATTTATGATTTCCCCAAGAAACGAAAGTTCTTAATAAATGTCTGGTTTCTGTCAAATATATTGTTGAATCAATGGGGCAAGAGTTCAAGAAAGAAATGATGAAGGAAGATGTGGATGGAGGATTTGAAGTTGAGGAACAAAATGCATGTGATAAGTGAGACAACTCCAAGAAGGAAGCATGCCTTGGAGATGTCTCAGAAGAAGCTGATGGACCAAGTCACAGAAAAGCATGCAAAAAAGCGGAGAGAAGCTTTTTCTTTTTAACATTTTATTTATTTATTCATGAAAGACAGAGAGAGAGGAGAGTCTCGATGCGGGACTGGATCCCAGAACCCAAGGATCACGCCCTGAGTCAAAGGTAGATAGATGCTCAACCATTGAGCCACCCAGGTGCCCAGAGTGAAGATTTTTAAAAGGCTGGATAGATGCACTGAAAAGACAAAGAAAATTCAACATGGTATTCTTGATGAAGAGAATTAGAAGGGAAAATGAAGTTTTCAAGATACAATTTAGGAACAGTGTCCTAAAATAAAATATCTTCTTCTGGTTTGGAAGAATGGTACAATCCTGATTCTTCAACACTAAGAGAGTACCTAAGGAAGATGGTAGGCTAGAAAGAAAAAAGAAATTTATTATTTTTTTTAGATAAGCAAAAGAGCCAAATTACCTCTGCCACCTTTAGGGGGTGGTCCATCTGATTTCAAGCTTCTTCACCATAGTTTTCAGTTGAAGAAGGCAGTGTAATGGCACCACGTATTTCTTCAGGAAAAACAATGCGTTTAAGGAGGAACACATGTGGCTAATGGTTACTCAAATACACGGAGGACAGATGCAGTATGTGAGAACTCAGGGAGCATAGTGTGCAAAAGCCCTTTTAAATCAAAATAATATTTGAAAGATAAATTCCACCAGCCAATAAACAAATGGAAAATTTGAAGCAAAAAGGTAAACATAGAAAGTAGGGAAGAACACAATAGAAAATATAAATACAAAACACAATATAAATACAAAATACAAAACATATTAAATATGACAATAGAGAAATATCATACATAATAAAGGTCAAGAAATGTAGGGTGGGGAGAGAGTTCTCTTAGTGATCATTAAAAGGTTTTAGTTATTTAATATTTGAATGGAATCAATTATGGATTAATTATAAATAAAATTGTTGTCAATCTTTCCAAATGGTGCTTCTAAACTTAGCAAAACATATATATATATGATTTAATAATATATGCATTTTCATTTTTAAAGTAAATGTTCCTTAGAAATATTGTGCAAATTCTTTCTCCCAGACACTAAAATCACCAACTTTTGTGATTTTCACTGAGGCACGTGTGAGAACCTTTAAAAGACTTGGGCCTTAGGATACTTTCTACTTCACATTTTACTGCTCCCTCTTCCTACCACCCTGAAAGATCTTGGCTTTGCTTTTATCTTTATGACTGATTCACATCTATTGGTGGCATATATATTGTTGTCTGGAATGGAATTTGGGCTTAGCAAAAAGTGCTGGCAGGAAATCATAGAATCTCCCACTGACCTGTGGAAGGAGCAAACATGGCCTCTATGTTATCTATTTGCCCACATAAGGTAAGTCAAATTCTCAGATAATTTTAAGGAGGAAACCAGAGACATTTGGCTAAGAATGGAAAGCATATGCTAGAACTCAACCCTTGATTCCAAGACTGATTCTACTCCCATGTTTTGATGTTGAATAATATTCTATTTTTTGTTGGTTTATTTCAGTGCCATCATATGTTGACTTTGCGAAACTCATCACCTCTATAATCATCATCATCATCATCATCATCATCACTTCCACCATCACTATCAATACCACCATGACCACCATCACCATTATCATGACCATGACCACCATATCCACTGCCATCATCATCATCACCATCAACACCTCCACTAAAACCACTGCCATCACCACCATCACTTCTACCATCACCTCCATCGTCATCATCACCATCACCATTATCACCACCATCACCCTCACCATTACCACCACCATCTTCACTACCATCATCATCACTCCCACCATCACTACCACCACCCCTAACATCACCACTACCATTGTCATACTAGTGTCATTGCCACCACCACCATCATCACTATGTCACTACCACTGCCACAGGTGTCACTGTCATCATCTGTCAGCACTTCTCAAAATCATGGCCTTTAATGTCTCTTCTCCATTAAAAAAGTCCCACTTCAACATCCCCAGCAACTCTCACCAAAAATGTGCAATTCCTTCCAACTTTCCCTGTAAAGATATTCCCTCAGGAATATAAAAAATGGAATGGCATGGAGGAAAACCAGCTGAGGTGTGTATCCCATTGCCATGGCTGTGTCCACAAGGAAGGCACTCCAACAAATACAGCCCATCCTAGAAATGAAGAAAGTGAGACACGCAAAATGCTACTTCATTGTCTGTCTATTGACATAAAGTTAGAGGGTAAAGGAATCTCTGCACTTGAAACTTAAATACTGTCTCTTAAATTCTGGTGCTTCAGATGATTTTTTGCATTTAAAAAAAAAACATTTTATTTTCTTTCCCATTTTTGTGCATAAGCCCTGCTGTCTTATGAAAAAGTCACCTTTCATCACTTCGCTTTGCTTTGTTTGTTCATAGCTGACATTTTAGCATCTAGGTGATGTATCGTGCCTGTCTTTCCAGTAAAGAGAAGGCCCTAACAATAAGGAATTTTCTTTACTTGTGCTTTACTTACAATGATGTGTGTTAGATACCAGTTATAATCTCAACATCTCTACTATACTCTGTCCTCTACCACCTGCCATTAAATAACAGTAACAACTTTTCCCTAAAAAACTGCTTTTACCTTCAAGCCACCTCCTGGGGTAGAGCCAAAGCAAAAGGAGGCCACCCCCACCAAAGACACAAAATGTTGAACAACTAATGGCCTCGAAAGGAGTTGGAAGTGTGTTTATCAACCAATGATAAGCTCTACTTATCATTTTCTGAAATTCATCTGCTGAGATCACTTCTAGTTACACAACTATGCCATATGAAATAGCTCCAGAAACAAAATAACACACCTAATGTGCAATTATATCCAAAATAATTCATCTGGAACATTTTTATTCAGTGCTTGGACACATTATCCATTACTCCACAAGTCCTATTGGTGGGAAATAAAAGGTGAGTTTCTCAGTAATCAGTGTGACCTTTCTCAGTACTCTGTGCTTTCCTACTTAGTGAGAAAATTGCCCAGAGAGATTGAAAGCCTTCCATTTATAATTTTCACAGAAATATTGAATATGAAAATGTGCAGAACAGATTGAGGAAAGACAATGAACCAAACTATTCATTCTAGCACTAACATATTCACCATGTTTTATAACAAAACGAGAACCTTGAAACATTAATTGAACAAACTGTAGGGTGATTCATATTATTAATATGATCTAAAACAACCAACTGGCTCAACCTAAAATTTTGCTGCAGGATCATTCTGGAGGTAGCAAACATTCCAGGGAGATGGAGAGCTCTGCAAGAGAATCTGGTGAGAGTTGGTGATGAACGTTCAGAAGAATATTGATTTATTTTACTCTTTAATGGGATATAACTATTTCAAGTTTTACGTTCAAAGGAAACAAGTCCACCTGCCTATAGATATCTAATGTGGTCAATTCTATATTTAACTTTCTTAAAAATATTTTATTTTCAAGGATATTCAAAAATGTTCCTCAAGCAAGCCAAACATCATGTCATGGTGGATAGAGAACCATAGGTAGTTAAAATAGCCACGTGATTTTTTGATGTATAGGCTATGAGAGAATTCCACATTCCCTTTAATAAATCTACAAGATTTAAACTTTGTATTCTATCTTGAGGTTTTATGTTTTAATCTGCCTCAAGCCACAGATGAGGTGCTTTAAATATTATCCTGTGAATAAAAATCAAATAAATAGTGGCACTTTTTTTTTTTTCAGATTAAAGCATGTGGAAAGGGACCAGCTCGGAATGTCGGGCTGGCTTCCGCTGCCGGGGAGAGAGCTGGGGTTGCGTGAAGGGGTGCACTTTTGGGAAGGACTGTATGCTACCATGTTCAGTAACAGGTTTCCATGCTTTTAAAATCAGGAACAAATCATGGTAAAGGAGAAAACGAAGACAAGGCTTAGGTCACAATGGCGATTTCATGGAGAGGGTGATAAACTCAAAGGCATGTCAGAAGTCCCTCATTTATCAGGTATTATGTCATTTAAATTAAAGTTATAGCTAATTCATTAGATGTCCTCTGAGTCCCCTGGTAGACTGTCATAGTAAACCCACACAAGACTTCTGCAATAAGGTCATTAAAAAGATGCATGGGCCCCTGAGTCCTCTGCTAACTTTCCACATCGAAGCTCAGTGACTTACAACTTTCATTCTTGTGGGTAGCGGGGATGTTTGTCAGCTATTATGAGTGGACTTCCAGAGGTACTCAATTTACAGTATCTAGAGTGGAGTGAAAATGAATGAACATCTGTACATTTGCTCAGATACTATGTCAGGCGATATGAAATTAGCTGTCATAACAAGTCCATAAAGCCTTAACACACTATTTGTCTTGCTCAGTTTATAAAGTACATAAACTACTGGAAACTGATCTAAGCTGGCTGTCTCTGGAGGACAGCTTGATCTAGCAGTAATGAGAATCTCCTATGGATTTGACCCTGCTGAGAATTTTTCTTCTGTCTTATGGGCTCTTATTTTATTTGCATCCTTAACAGTAGGTATCAGTCCATCAGACTGTTTTCTCTTGGTTCTTTTATCTTCCACTAAAGTTTCACCAACAATAATCTAAGATTTAGAAGTATCTCTCTTTTTCTTTACAACCTCAAACCTGGTAATAATAAATTTTAGTTCAGATTCAAGAATGTTTTAGTGGGAAAATGTAAGGATAAGTATAACCTGTTTCTCCAAAGTAGTATACAAAGAAAGAGGCTAACAGATCAATAATTTAAAAAGGTCATCTCTTTGTTGGGACTTTAGCATTCAGAAAACACTTGAAAAATGCCCCAATTTTCTTCAGGTGGTATGCCACCCCTGCTTTACCTAATCTTAGAATATCTCCCTCTTCATTTCTGTTGATTCCAAAATTTCTAGACAGAACTCATGGATATGGGTTTTTAACTGTGAAGATTAAAAAATCTAAGACTTTGGGTTTAATATGGGGAGCTTTAGATCAATGGCTTCAAATTAGGATGTGAACATCCCTAGAACTGAACAATCCACTAGGATGCAAGAAAAAACTACTAGAACTTCTATTTACATTTATTTTAATCAAAAAGATGTATACAATTTGAGCTTTACTGATATTTATTACATGGGCTGACCCTTGAGCCCATCCTTTGTAAAGGTTAGATGGTGACATATGATCAGCTGCTTTAGTTTTGAATTTATGGTGCAGTTCAGGTGTGCTCACTTATGAGGGAAACTGGTTTATGTAGTCCTGCAAAAATTGAAATTAAAGATATTCCTGATAAAGTATTCATGGGAAAGTCACACACACAAAAATGTCAACCACATTAGTACCAAATGATGACCTAATTATGACTGTCAGGAAGGTGACCCCAAAAGGACATGAATTTATCAAAAAAGATAATTTGAAATATGGCTATTATAGCCAGTACTTTTAACAATATTTCTTACCCTCTGTAAATATTATTATTATTTTTTATCTTAAATTTATTTTATTTTTATTTTATTTATTTATTTATTTTTATTAAAAATTTTTTTTAAATTTATTTATTCATGATAGACAGAGAGAGGCAGAGACACAGGAGGGAGAAGCAGGCTCAATGCCGGGAGCCCAACGCGGGATTCGATCCCGAGACTCCAGGATCGCGCCCTGGGCCAAAGGCAGGCGCTAAACCGCTGAGCCACCCAGGGATCCCTTTTTATTTTATTTTTTAAATAAATTTATTTTTTATTGGTTGTTCAATTTACCAACATACAGAATAACACCCAGTGCTATGTCCACAATAGCCAAACTGTGGAAGGAGCCTCGGTGTCCATCGAAAGATGACTGGATAAAGAAGATGTGGTTTATGTATACAATGGAATATTACTCAGCCATTAGAAATGACAAATACCCACCACTTGCCTCTGTAAATATTATGCCATGAGAAGTAAGCTACGGACCACTGAAAACCACACCAATTCAAAATTAAGCATCTAGATTGTGATGGCACACTTCTCCCAATGTTCAGCATGTCTATAGGTATGTATTACTTCACCCAGCACTTGACAAAGGTTTATTAGCCTGAAGGGTGTAGATTGTGTGCCCAGGGCAAAAGGACAAACTAAGTGACCATATCATTGTCTTTGCAGCAACAATGAATTCTAAACCATGGAATAATTTCTCTCATATTGGAGAGAATGTAGGAGAATATCTTAAATATATTTAAGGTTGCCATATGTAATGTTTCAAGGATGAAATACTTTAAGATTTTTTTTTCAGGTGTGTCTCCCTGTGTGCATACCTCAAAAAACTCAACACTTTATACTCGATAGCACAGATGTTATTTCACCCAAACATGACACTGAATAAAAAACACACAAATGCAATCGTTGAAATGGCTTTCTTGCCTGAAATTAGGAAAAAAATACATAACAAGAAAAGAGGAGAAAAGTGAGTTTTCCAGGTCAATATTATCCAGATAACACCAAACACAGGATTCATTTGCTGGGTCATTTGAAAGCCAGCTTAGACTAACAAAGAAACTGAAACCAGAAAAGCCCCAAATGCAAATGGCTGTAGTCAAATGGTTAATTTGTTTTATAAAAAGCTCTTTATAAAATTTTCAGTTAGAGGAAAAGCCAGAGTGAAAATCTTGGTTGGCACAGAGGAATTATGCTGCTTAAAAAATGCAGGTTTCTTAACAGAGGGTGTTAAATACGTAGGTGAGGGATAAGGTGTTCTTCTACAGAAAGACAACTATTAAACTTTGCTAACTAATTGCTTTTGAATGAGATGACTCTGCTGGTGTGGATGCTTTATGCAGTTATTTTTAAGTATGTTCAATGCCACCTTTTAAAATGAAATTTTAGTAAGCAAGGCAGCAGCTAATTTTAAAGAGAAATTTTACCAATGAAGATATAAAAATACTGAAACAATAGATATTATGTTAGTCTTCATTATTATGCAATTTTGTTATAATAAATAATGTAAATGTATCACCTGTAAAATTCACACAATCAAAAAAATTCACCTCGAAAAAAAAATCAAATCTGTTTGAAAATGAACTTGGAGCAATTGAGAACCTTCTGATAATATCTAATTTTATAAGAATTTTCTATTTCTTGGAATTAATAACTTAGTATTACGAAAGTAGGAAGGTAGGAGAATAAGAAAAATTACTCACCAAGTTTAGCAAAAATCAGCAAAATTAGTAAATGGGATGGAACACATTTGTTTTTGTTTGCTTTTTAACAAATATAGCCATTAGTAGGCCTTTTCCATGTAAACTTACTCAGTTCTACAAGCAACATTTACCAACTACAAAGAGACCATTGCAATCAAAGATCCAAGCAGTGACCCTGGAAAGCAACTTTCAAGTTATTCCATAGCAAGATGTGACTTCAAGAGTTTTCAAAACTAATTCAGTGCCAGTGATCATCTGAAAATATGACCAGCATATAGCATGTAGTAGTGAGAACGAAATTACTTCTACTGCTGACAAAAAAAATATGTCACTTGTTTTGTTTTCATGAAATGCAAGTAATGCAAATGTTTTTACAATATTACAAGTTTAGGTCAGAGACCACCTTTATATACAAGAAAAGATCTAGGTCATCAGTGTGAATTTTATTAATTCCTCTAGGTAAGTACCTGATTAAGTCTTATCTTCTTACAATTCCAATGCATATAAAGTGCGTCTGTATAATCAGAGTCCATTCATATGGTTGCTTAAGTTTCATATTTTTCTTCTAAGCCAAAATAATCATTAGACAGGGATAACTGATTTAATTGATACAGTATTTAGACTTTCCTTTTGTGATTCTAAATAATATGCATTATCGAATAAAGCTTTCCCTTCTTATGGAGCTTGAAACGATTATTTGTGTCCTCTTTGTTGTTGAGAAACCTCACTCTCTCTTCCTCTTCGCCTCCCAACTTCCCTCATTATTATATCACATTTGTGTTTCTAGGAAATATTGTCCTATCCAAAACTGATCATAAAAACAATGATTTCAAAGTAAAAGAAGGTGGTAAGAAGAAGGAGAACTTAAAACAGCTGTGTTTCACTGCCTTGTATCTCACAGATAGTTATTTTTGTAGGACTTGGGTGCTAGTTCTTCATTCATTTTCTTAGGACCTTGGTTCACTTTGCTGGAAATTGAACGTGGTTGAAAGTAAGTGAAATAATAGAGCACAATGTCTGACACACAAGTGCACACATGATGCACACTGGCTTGTGTTACTTTTATCATTTCAAATGATATGAAAATAGTCTTCTGCGTAATGTGTAATTAAACTTTATAATTAATTAAGGAAAAGTGTGTGTATGTTTGCATGTGCAAACACACACGTATGCATGTAGGGGCATTGTGTGTGCACACATATGCATGCACAGATGTGTGTGCAATTATGTGCATGTATGTGCATTATCCATGTGCACATATGTGTATGCACGGGCACTGTGTGCATGGACGTGCATGTATGGGTATCGTGTATGCATGTACATCATGCATAAATGGGTGTTTTGTATGTGTGGATCTATGTGTATATAATGGGTGGTGTGTGTATATATATGCATGTATGGGCATTGTGTGTGTTTGCACATGCACACATATGTGCATCTATAAACATTGTGCAAAGTATTTTTCTTGAATTTTCACAGCAAACACCTGAGAGTGAGATTATTATGTCCATTTTACATACGTGCAAAGTAAGTGCAGAGAGAAATAACTCTGGTAACCCAAGCAAGGACACAAACCTGGTAGGAGAAGGACTGGGATTTACATCCAGCCCTTCAGCCTGGAGCCGGCTCTAAGCATTCACTCCTCAGCCTCCGAGCCAGGCATCTGGAGCATCTGGGCAAGGTGGGGAGAAAAGTGGCCCACCTGAAGCTGGGGAGCCTGCTCTCACACTTCTGAAAATACCTTATAAACTGCAGAGGGAAATGTTGTACTCATCATTTTCTGAAATATTGCTTCCTCTTTGGAAACTGATGGACTTGCTAAAGATGGCCCGGTCTGTGCCTCAGATCATTCAGCTTTTCCTTCTAAGTTTGATTTACTCACATTATGTGGATTCTCAAGGTGAAAAAGCAATAAATATACAAGTAAACACCAACAATCACTAAGTAATAAATACGTCTTTGATTGACGGGTAACTCTTTTCACTTGGATTCCTCACTGACGTTGATGTTCTTTTAGTGAATTTCTGAATAACCTTCTCATGTAAATGTAGAAAAATTTCAGAATAAATGTTGAAGATGCAGTTAGAACAGCCTTAAGCGGGATCCCTGGGTGGCGCAGCGGTTTGGCGCCTGCCTTTGGCCCAGGGCGCGATCCTGGAGACCCGGGATCGAATCCCACATCGGGCTCCTGGTGCATGGAGCCTGCTTTCTCCCTCTGCCTGTGTCTCTGCCTCTCTCTCTCTCTCTGTGACTATCATAAATAAATAAAAATTAAAAAAAAAAAGAACAGCCTTAAGCTGACTACATGGTTCTTCCATTTAATATTTTGAGGGATTTCTGCTACATCTTTTTTTCTACCTGTATTTTTATACATCTTGAGTTCATACTACATATGATTGTCTTCCAATATATTTTTTAAAATTTTTAAAAGAGATTTTATTTATTTGTTTGAGAGAGAGATAGAGCATGCATGAGTGGTGGGGGATGGAGGGCAGAGGGAGAAGCAGACTGCCTGCTGAGCAGGAAGTCCAACACAGGACTCCAGATCCCAGGACCCCAGGATCATGACCTGAGCCGAAGGCAGACAGACACTTCACTGACTGAACCACCTGGATGCTCAAGAGTGTTCTTGAAATTGTAACGTGATGCTCTTTCATTTTATTGGTGGTTTTAATCACAGGGGTCTGACGTAAGAGTCAGTCTCTAAATGTCCACTACCGAGGGCATATACTTTGTCCGATTTAAATAATGCTTCTATAAACAGTACTGTGCCTACCAATCTTAGCTGGCATACTTCTGATTATTTCTGAGAGCAATAAACAGAAGATAAGAAGGCTTACCACGGTTTCTAAAGGCCTGAACCAGTTAGAAAGTATTTGATGCGCATGAATAAATTACTCTCTACATGCATGTTGTCACCTTCCCAGGATCCTGCTCTCGTTTTAAATCTTTCCTAATTTTGATAGGCATTCAGGTACTTTGTCATTGATTTGGTTTCATTTGATTTGAGATCAGAGGCTAACACAGCCAGTGTTTAGAGGATTTGGTTTTCAAGCAAGCATTTAAGCAAAACGTTAAAAACAGACCCAGATCTCATCAACCACTCAACCACCTATCCCTGCCCAACGCCAGAATTCCTGAGGCCTCCCACCCATCCCGTTTGTGGATCACAGGACAGGCACACCATCGCCTTCCTCCTGACTCCCAGGAGGGACTTTTCCTGTACCAGCTCCTGGTCAACTTAAATTGCTGCTCCCCCAGGAAGGAGTTTAAATTTCACTGATTTTCTGCCTTGTTTTTCTGTTATCAATTTTGTTGATTCTTGCATTTATCTTTATTTTCTCATTATTTGGGTTCATTCTGGATTTAATTTGCTCTTCTTTTTCTACTTTCTAAGATAAATGTGTACCGTATGATTGGAAATATTTCTTGTTTTTGATGTAGGAATTTTAATACTATAAATTTTCCTCTCAATACTACTTTAGCTGTGTGCCACAGACATTTTGATATGTGACTTTTTTTTTTTATACATTGCCATTCAGTCAAAAACATTTCCTAATTTCACTTTTGTTTGCTTCTTTGATGAGGGGGATGGAGAGAAGTGTGACTTATTTAATTTGCAAGTATTTGGAGGTTTTTCATGTATTATTCTGTAATTTATTTCAAATTTAATTCCATTGTGATCAGAGTTACTGCAATTTCACTTCTTTTAGCTTGTTGAGATTTGTTTTATAATCTGGAACATAATCTAAAGTTCCACATATGCTGAGCAGAATGTATCTTTTGCTATTGTGAGTGGAGTGTTCTCCGTTCCCTATGAATACCAGCTGGGTCAAGTTGGTTGTGTTTAATGTGTCTTTTGGATCCTTATCAACTTCCTGTCTACATGAGGTCTGCACTAATAAGGAGTATTGAAGTCAACAAGTATAATTATAGAGTTTTCTACTTCTTTCAGCTCTATCCATTTTTCTTTTATTATTTTGAAGCTCTGATACTCTTACACATTTAGGATTGTTATGTTGTCTTTATCAATATACTCTTCTATAATTATAGAATCCCTCCTGTATCCTTAGCAATAGTCCCTGTTTTAAGTCCACTATGTTTGACACAAGAGACACTCCAGACGTCTTTTCTTAGGTTTGTGGGGTATAGATTATCTCATCTCCTTTAAGCTATCTTCTTTTTTTCTTTTTCTTAAAGTGGATTTATTTTTTCACACCAGTCTCTGATTTCTATTTGTCAATAGATCATTTACATTTAATGTGCTTAAGATTACTTCTATTTAAATGTACAATTTTGCCTTTTGTTTTTTATTGGTTCTTTGCTTTTCTTTCCCCTTCCTTCTGCCATTTTGTTGGAATACTTGAGTGGTTTCATTTTAATTGCCATTATCTGCTTATTAGTTACACCTCCAATGACAGGGGAGGGGCTGGGTGGCTAGAGGAATGATGCAAGTAGAAAGGTCCAGAAACAAGGGAATTAGGGATAGTGCCCCATTGGAGGTGGAACTTCATCCTTATATTCTCCAGGGCTTTCTTTGAAATCTCTCAAAGAAGAGGTTTCATGCTCACCCCTGCGAGGAAGTGGCAGGCTTCCTCAGGTGTACTTTCAGCCTCCCTGGATGAGTAAGACTGCCAGTTTCCAGCAACACTCTCCAAACACATGATTTAGTCAGCCAGAATCAAGGACTGGGAATGAAAAAAGGATTAAGGCTAAAGAAAGATCATTTCTGCAAATTAAATTTTAGTTTACCATTTGCTTTATATTATGAAAAATTGGGGCCAAACACTGAGATCCTTCTGAAGTAAAGATCTTAAACTTCAGTTCAATGTAAATGATGGCAACACTTGTGGTGAGCATAGCTGAGTGTATAAAGTTGTCTAATCAGTCACCATGTCGTCCCATCACCGTATTGTGCACCTGAAACTCAGGTAACATTTTGTGTTAATTCTACATTTACTAGATGTAACATCAAATTCCTACTGGTTTAATGATTTTTGGTTTGTGTTTATTGTTTATTGTTTAGTTTTTTAAATTAAAGCATCAGTTTTGGCCACCAGAATCAAGTTTTGTTCTTTTTACAAATATGGGCTGTCCTTTTGTCCAGCTGTGGGTCTGGATGACATTCTGTCAATCTCTCAAGTATTAATTCACAGTCTTGTGTTTGAGATATGCAGCCATCTGGCTAACACGAGAGCCACATAAGTACTTAATGTTCTTTAAGAATGAGAATTCATCTTTGAGTGTATTCTGCTGAAGGTGGAAATTTCATTCCTTCAACTTGCTGATATGTATAATACTTTAATTTTCTTTGACAATGTTTCAGGCCATAAAGATATGTCAGAAGCCCATGATTCTGGGTCCTGGCTCCAAAATGATAAGGTGCAGGACACCCAAATGTTATTTATGTTTTATAAGGAAATGATTCTTTTTTTACCCTTCCAACCTAAAATAAAAATTAATGTATTAAATAACAAAATAAGTGTATCTCAAACTTCAAGTCATTTCTAATCAACCTCAGTTGATATGAAAGAAATGTCAAAAATGTGATTTGCACTATTTTTTTTTTTGAAGATTTATTCATTTATTTTAGAAAGAGACAGCAAGAGAGAGTGAGAATGGGAGGAAGGGCAGAGGAAGAGGGAGAGACAATCTGGAGCAGAGTGCCAAGGCCACTTGGGGTTTGGTCTTATGACCTGAGATCATGACTTGAGCTAAAACCAAGACTGGAACGCTTAACAGACTGAGCCACCCAGGTGCCCCTGAATCATGCTTTAAAATAATAAATATTGTATGTGTCTTGGCTTGGTCTGCTATAGCAAAATACCCTAAACCAAATGGCCTAAATAAAACTTTGTTTTCTCACAGTACTGGAGACTGGAAATCTAAGGTCAAGGTGCTGAGTGATTTGGTGCTTGATGAGGGCTGTCTTCATGGCTGGTAGATGGCCACCATCTTACTGTGTCCTTAGGTTGTGATCTCTTGTTTGTGCTTACATGGAGAGAGATAATTCTATTGTCCTCTTCTTACAAGGAAGCTAACCCAATTATAGGGCCCCCAGCTTCATTACCCCATATAGGCCTAACTATTTCCCAAAATGCCATCTCCTAGTACTATTGCTTTGGGGGCTTTAATATATAGCCCATAATAATACATAAGCACCCCTCATTCTTGGAAACTTGCAAGGGTGGGTTTCAAAATAAAATAAGGTGTGAAAAGTTATTCCTTATGCAACATGATTTAGTTTCATTTTCATTGGTATGTTATTGTTTCAGAAACAGAAAAGGAGAGACACCTGTGTGGCTCAGCAGTTGGTGCCTGCCTTCATCTCAGGGTGTAATCCCGGAGTCCCAGGATGGAGTCCCACATCGGGCTCCCTGCAAGGAGCCTGCTTCTCCCTCTGCCTGTGTCTCTGCCTCTCTCTCAGTCTGTGTCTCTCATAAATAAATAAATAAATAAATAAATAAATAAATAAATAAATATTAAAAAAAAAAGAAACAGTAAAGGATAATGATTGAATCTAGAGCTGAAATTGAACTAAAATATAACTAAGAAGTACAGGGGTACCTGGGTGGCTTAGTGGTTGAACATCTGCCTTTGGATCAGGGTGTGATCCCGGGGTCCTGGGATAGAGTCCTGCACTGGGGTTCCTCAGGGATCCTGCTTCTCCATCTGCCTGTGTCTCTGCCTCTCTCTTTGTGTCTCTTATGAATAAATAAATAAAATCTTTAAAATAAAGAAAAAATGAAGTATAATACTGAAACTACATGAAGGAAAAGTTTCAGTTTAAAAGATCGCTGTTACTTTCTCTCTAATTAATAAATAAGATCTTTTTAAAAATTAAAAAGATACTGTTTACTACTATAAAGAAAGATTTTCACTATTAATATTAAAGTCCCATGGAAACCAATAAGCCTTCAGTGTGGTAAAGTGATTATCTATAGTTAATTATATATTATCTAAAACAGAAGATTTTCAGTCTTTATGTCCTGTGTAATGTGCAATTGATATCAAAAAGTAAAATTTGTATACCCCAAGGTGAAAGTAGAAATTTAGCAATGATGAGAGACATTGATTCAGCTCTGTCAGTCCCTGATGGAAAATGAATGCAAAAGTTTAAAGCCTATGTAATTAGTAAAATAGAAAAAATAAAATAAATATAAGGAGAGCATAAGGAGGGAAATACAGATACAAGCCTACTCTAAAGACAGACTGCCTGGGTGAATATTTGGCTCTGATGAAAGCTTTAGCAAGCTACTTCAAATCACTGTGTTTCACTTTCCTCATCTGTAAAATGGATTTTGTCAACATTGACAAAGGTGGCATTATATGTCAATGGGAGAAAATATAGATTACTCAGTAAATGTTCTGTTTGGATAACAACTGAAAAATGAAGTGAGATATCTGCCCCATAATCTTTGCCAAAGTAAAGTAGAAATATGTACTTATTTTGAAAATATGGGGATCCCTTGGTGGCTCACTGGTTTAGAGCCTGCCTCTGGCCCAGGGCGTGATCTTAGAGTCCCGGGATCGAGTCCCACACCGGACTCCCTGCATGGAGGCTGCTTCTCCGTCTGTGTGTGTCTCTTTCTGCCTCTCTCTCTCTCTCTCTCTCTCTTTCCTGTGTGTGTGTGTCTCTCATGAATAAATGAATAAAATCTTTTTTTTTAAAGAAAATAACCTGCAACAATAAGAATGCTAGAAAAACTAGGTAGATTTTTAAAATATCATCTCAAAATAAGAAAGCCACTTTTAGATGTAAAACAAAACTCAGAAGCCATAAAAGACAAGCATTAATCAATTTTACTATATTAAAATATGTATAGTTAAAACCACCATAAACAAAGTCAAAGTCAAATGACAAATGAAGGAAAATATTGACAGCTAAATATCAAAGGTCTAGTATGTAAGACATTTCTATAAATAAGTAGGATAAAGACCAACACAAAGGAAAAATTATCAAAAATAAAGTTTTAGAAAAAGAAACATAAACTTTTAAAAAAAAGATTTTATTTATTTATTCATGAGAGGCCCAGAGAGAGAGAGAGAGAGAGAGAAAGACACAGGCAGAGACACAGGCAGAGGGAGAAGCAGGCTTCATGCAGGGAGCCCGACATGGGACTCGATCCCGGGTCTCCAGGATGACGCCCTGAGCTGAAGGCAGTGCTAAAGTGCTGAGCCACTGTGGCTGCCCAACATAAACATTTTAATAAGTGAAACAATACTGACATTATTATTAAAAATAAATGGGAGTTGAAATTAAAATAAAATATTTGTCCTTACCTGACCAGATTGGTAAAGATTGGAGTTTGAAAGTCCAATTTCTTGGTGACCATGGAGAGGCAAATACTCTTTCACATTTATTTGATCTATCAATTGATGCAATTTATGGAAGGTGATTTGTCAGCACATCTCTAAATTTAAAATGCACATGCTCTTTTACCCAGCATGGTAAACTCCTAGGACTCTACCTGAGAAATATCCTCGGACTTGAGACTGGCGACTGTGGATACTCCCCTGGAGGAAAGCTCTGGGTGGTCCCAGGTAGGTGGTGGAAGGTTAGATCTTAACTGCCCACTCTTTAGAGCCATTTGATCATTTTCTTTTAAAGATAGATTTATTTATTTATTTATTTATTTATTTATTTATTTATTTATTTATTTATTTTTGAGTGGGGAAGAGAGGCAAAGGGAAAGGGAGAGAGAATCTCAAGCAGACTCTGCACTGACAGTGGAGCCCTGCATGAGGCTCCATCAATCTCATGACCCTGAAATCATAATCTGAGCCAAAATCAAGAGTCAGACGCTCAATGGACTGAGCCACCCAGGTGCCCCTAGAGTTATTTGATTTTTGAAAACTGTTCATATATTACTCATTCAAAAGAAATTATTTGTAAGGAAAAGAAAAGAAGTAAATGTCCCCCTGTTGTTTCCACAAACCTGGTTATAAACTCCTACACAGAAATCACTTGAATGTGTGCACAGCAAAGGGTAGGCAAAATGAAGAACAGAATTCTGGGGTGCCAGTGGTGGGAGAGACAGGGCTGCAATTGGGAACAACAGCTGGTGAACAATGGATGCTTTCCTGTGCCCATTATCTACTGAGTTGATCAAATAAATAGGAACTTCCTAAAGATCCCCAGCATCAGCGGAAGGCAGGTGAAGCACCACCGTTGGGTTAGATGTCAGAAGGACCCATTAGCTGAGTGATTGGCTAAATGGCCTTTCCTCAAAAGATCTGGAGAAGCAAAATGATTCCTTGTAGAGGTGGGTGGTTGGAGAACCGGGGCCCTCCCACGGTCCACCTGTTCTTTATCACTGCCTCTCTCCTTTGGTTACTTTGTGTCCCAATTCTGAGCATTATGAAAGTGAAGCTGGCGAGTATTCTCAGTGCACCTAGTCCTACTATTCACTGGGCGAATCCCTCTTTGTTAGCTGAGCTGTGATCAGAGCCTGAGGGCTGGGCTCCTCTGAGGGTGGCTGCTGTATTATCTAAAGGGAACTGCAGTCACCGCAGAGGGACAGCTCTGTGTAGAGCAGTCTCTACCATGTTGACCTCGCTGACTGGGGGCAACAAGAGCCCTCTTTTCCTTGTCACAGTCTTCACAAAATTATTCCTATCCTCCCTCTAGCCTCACCTCTCCAACAGCAATGTGCAAGGCTTCTTCGATACCCCAAGAGTAAATGTAAACCCCATTCTGTGTGAGCCCCTTGAAATGAACCATGTGGGGATAACTAGATGAAAAGCAGAAATCCTTCAGGGTTTTTTGTTTTTGTTTTTGTTTTTTGTGGAAGGATCGGATTTTTTTTTCTATCTGATACTACCATTGGAAACATTTTTCACATCTCACTAATTCATCAAAGCTTCCCATGTGGCATCCTAAGGTTAGACAGGCCTGAGCCAGAGCTGCTTCCTCCCTTTGCACCAGGAGAGATTAATTTTTCTCATTTATCTGCTCTCTGGGGACTATGGCATCTTTATCATCTTGTTATGATACTGAGATCCCTCCAAAAGCACTTGCTCCCATGGGATTGAATTCAAGGGTCAGGGACTACAGTAGTCAGAGTGATTTTGGTTGCAAGTCAGAAAATCAACTCAAACTGGTTAAAGCACAAAAGTTAATGTATTGTGTCATGATGTACATACAAGATCCAGACGCAGCTGTGATTCTTGCTCCCTTCCCCTGGGTCATTTGCCTCTGGGTTGCTGAGCCCCAAGCAGGATCTTCATGCTCGGAGGCAAAGGTGGATCCCATTGCCTCAGGCTTATCTTTCATCCTCCTGGCCACCGCAAGCAGAAGAGCACACCACTTTCCTGAACAGAATTCTACTGACCCAATGCTCTCAAGTGCCCCATCTGGCAGTCACCTGCGACCAGGTGAGGGATGGATGCCATTGGCTAAGACATAGCCTTGTGCCCTGCCTTGAGATGTTGGCTGGCTTTATCATTCCCAAATCAGAGACTGAGAAGAGGGGAGTATGGTTTTCAGAGGAGCATTGGGGAAAACAATGAAACAAACCTGGGCAAATCCACTTAAGAAGCACCTCTTATCTGGCTCACAGCTGACCTTCCTCAGCTGGGGCTTTTCCCTGACAGGGAGGTCCTTTTAGTTCGGATCCTGGCCACAAGGTGGTGCTTTAGTTGTTGTTGCTAGTAGTCTAGTAACTGAATTATAGAAACTATAAAACAATTATTTCATCAATCCTGGGCACATAGTAGTCACATAAAATGATAAACAACATTACAACATCGACCTAAGTTTTCTTTTCTTTCTTGTTTATGATAGTCACACACACAGAGAGAGAGAGGGGCAGAGACATAGGCAGAGGGAGAAGCAGGCTCCATGCACCGGAGCCCGATATGGGATTCGATCCCGGGTCTCCAGGATCGCGCCCTGGGCCAAAGGCAGGCGCCAAACCGCTGCACCACCCAGGGATCCCTGACCTAGGTTTTCTGAACGCCGAATACTGTGCCTTCACTGGCACAACCTTGCAACCAGACTAGAGCACTACTGGATTTTTGCAGTATCCTTTTAACTACTAAACTAGCAAATACGTATGTTCAGATTTGATAGTGTTTCACTTCTTCAGAAAATGATTAATGGGAAAGATCTCAAATTATGAGACATTACTGAGGGTTGATGTGCCAATTTTAGATGTACCGATGGATGATATCATTTAAAGTAAAACCTATGTTTCAAATGTCCCGTGCACTGATCCTTGTATTATTTTACCATTAAACAAAGTGGACTAACCACAGATGAAAACATGCTTAGCGACAATTTCATTTGATTAAACCGTGATTATAAATGGGCCATCACTACTCTTCCTCTTACTTCACATTCATTTACAGTGATAGATCAGTGCATTTCCTCAACACAAAATGGCCAGTAATATTATGTGAGACAATCTCTAGCAGGGAAAGGAGGGAAAAACCAACCTGATAAGTCAGGGCATTAAAGTTACGGGGCGGGGAGATCTACACAAACCACTTAAGCACACTCATTATTATGGCTATTGCTTCCCCAGGCCACTGGAGACTTGATAATTTAGTCAGCATTATGCAGTTTGAAGTGTTTCATGTTCTGCATGGGAGCAGGCTGCAATTCAAGTATCAGTGGCCATGAAAAATATGCACATACGTTTAGTAGGAAAATCTCCAAGGGGACAACAGAGGAGATGGGCATATGTCGTCGCTGTGTGATGGAGAGTTTCCGTGAATTAATCATCTGGACATAGTTTATCACCATTTTTCATTTTGCCAGAAACATCCCCCCTTCATTTGTTGGAGAAGCTTATTATACATGCACATCCTGGAAAGATAATAAGACTACGGCCTCTGATGCTTAAACGCAACAGGGTTTGTAGGTTCTGTTCTGACGCCGACAGCTTTCCCACCGACGGAGCTTTCCGATGGAAAGTGTGATTGCTTACTTCATCTAGGTTAGGGGGCTGTGTCTCTTTCTAGCAGCTACTTTATTACATCAATTACTGCAAACCATCTCCTTGTATAATTTATGGGGAAGAATCCAATTTCATTGAGATCATCTTTTAAATGTAAGACATCCTTTGTTCACTTGCTTCCAAATATTAAAATTTTTATCACATGTTCTAGGAACCAGGGCTGTTTCATATTCTGTGTGGATTTAAACATCTGGCTAGACATGTAACCTGTGTGATTTGTTTGTTTAATTCGAGGGTTGAAGTGGGGGTTGTTTTGCCTCCCAGATAAGATATTTCTGAGTGAAATACCTAATCTTTAAAGCACAGTTAACATAAATGGCAATTTTTAGAAATGAATTCCTAATGCCTTTAAAGCTAGGGGTGAATGTGGCTGTCAGAATTCTGGCCCGCAGTTATGCCATTTGGTTGTTGTTTTGCTTTAGAACTACTGAAATGTGCTGCTATGGTTAGCAGTGTAAGTGTAAACCAGAGCAATTGCTTTTGACACTTAAAAAGGATTTTATTGACAGTTGGAAACACGTTGGGGATTTGAAAAGAGTACTTTTCCATCTGTAATACTTGGTGTGATCAAAGATCACTCAGCAGCCCCAGATTAGTGGAAATGAGGCTGCAGTGAGTGTTTGCCACTCCACACGGGATGAGGGCTTGGTTTTTGATTCACACTAATCCCCATCACGATCTAAGTGGAATTTACGGTAATGTGGATATACTTCTCAGGGCTCCTGCCAACGTATTTTTAAAGAGCCCTAAAGTAGATAATAATATAGCCAGATTTAAAATTTCCTTTTAAAGTTAAATCTTACTTTCCCACTCTCCATTCATACACTGGTTTAATGTTTCTAACATATCATATTTAACTCTCTGCGTTTCCCATATGCATTTACAAACGTGTGCATGGTAGGTGGTGGTGTTTGAGATAATAGGGACCAATTTGCCTCAGTTCTTACTGAGCGGTGGCTAGCAAGGTGAAGTATGGGGTCGTTAGGCTGCAGGAACTACTGAATAATGATAGATACTGGTCTCCGAAGACCTGGTGTTATTTATAATTCCTTTCTTCCCCCTTTCCTTCCTTTCTTCCTTCCTTCTGACTGTAAGTCATATATGTGTATGTATATGCACACATTTATTTACAAAATGGCCACTGAGTACCCTCCACCTGCTCCAAGTCCCTGGCTTATCTAAGCCGTAAGTTTTACTTCTGATAAAGGAGGGAAATAATCACCTCGCTCGTAGTATTTATGTAAGAATCAAATAGTACACCATAAGCAAAATCACCAAGTAAATGTCCTTGTTATCCTGGGTGGAGCAGCAACTACAATGAGACACAGAACAGTTGGACCCCTTCAATAAGCATGAGATACGGTGACCACCCAGAAGTAAGGGGAAAGAGATTTATTTTTTATGGCAGACAAAAGAGGCACATGAGCCACCAGAATGAACCAAATGCCTGGTCTGAGGATTCCCTGGTCTTGGGAATTCCCAAGAGAGGGGCATTTTGAGGAAGGTGGTAAGGAAACAGCACAGCTTTTAAAGAGATGTAGTCCCCAATCCAATCAGTCCACTTGTACATGGCATCCCATTTCCAAATCAGCATCTGATCCAATGACCCCTCAACCTTAATCCCACCCTCCAACCCCCAGCTCCAGGATGAAACCTTAGCACCAACTTTACCTACAAACTCTGGTCCCAACAGCATCCTCCATCATACCACAAAGATAAACACCATCAAGCATTATCATTATTCAAGACCCATATATATGTCTTTTTTTAAAAAAAGGAATACATCCGTGAATTGGTGCAAATAATATTTATTTTGCTTTATATATATAATATATATTATATATATATAAAGATATCAAGATTATCTATCCACATTTATTTAGTTTGCTTTTTTAGATAAAATAATTCCTTAAAATGTTTCTGAACACCTCTGAGAAAAAAGAGTAGGAAAAAAAGTGATTTAAAAACAAGCATACAAGAACAGAAATGGAGCCATGATCATATGTAGTTACCTACTGTACTTCCTCCAAACCGACTTGCTCAGATGAGCTGGGGCTTCCAGAGGATAGTAACATGATCCTGCCATACCTCCTACATCCTCAGTCTAACATCTGGTCCCCTTGTTCAATAAGCCAGATGCCTACGAGACTACCAACTACAGCAGGGTTTTGGAAATTCCAAACTAGTTCATGATTCACTAGATCTTTGAGAATATTAAGAAAGGTGTGCGGTAACCAGGCACAGATTTCAGAAGCAGGGCATCTGGATGCACCTTGGCCTGCTGGGGATTTGTTTCTTTCAGAAAAGGAAGTGCAGTGGAAGATGCAGAGAGGTATAGGACTCTTGGATGTGATCATCAATTCATATGGGGTAAGATCCCCTAGCTGGCCTTGGGGTCCTAACAACAGGCTTCAATGGTTATATTATGTGCGTGGTGATAGACAGTCTGGTGATCTGGTCCCGCTGCACAACACTCTGGACACATTCCACATCACAATTTGGGGCTATTACAGGTGGAACCACTTATTTGTAAAGATAGGCTCTCAGGCTAACAGAAAAAAATGTCATGAAAGGCTGTGTAGACAGTTGGCAGACTCTAATTCTGAGGTGGCCAGTGGGCCTAGCTGCAGCTCTCAGTATCTCCAAGAGCACGTGGTCAATCTCTGGACCAGAGGAAGATGTCCAATATGTCACTGGATCCAGAGAATTTTTCACAAAAGGAGCCATACTTATTTTTTAAGCAATACCATGGTTTCTGAGGTTCACTTGGAAGATGATGCCTGGTTGTTAGGGAAAGTGGGGAATGATTGATTTCTGGGGGTGGTGATGCTCCATTTTTTTAAAGATTTTTTATTTATATATTCACAAGAGACACACAGATAGAGGCAGAGACAGGGGTAGAGGGAGAAGCAAGCTCCTTGTGGGGAACCTGATGTGGGACTCAATCCCAGGACCCCGGGATCACGACCTGAGCCAAAGGCAGATGCTCAACCACTGAGTCACCCAGGCATCCCATGATGATGCTCCATATTAATAACACAGTATGGTTGGCATTAACATGGTATCAAAAACATTACAGCATTTCTTGGGGCTAATGCCATATATGACTATTACTTTGGGGTGTAAAGAGAAACTCCTAAATATATTTTGCTGTATTTGCTAAGTATATTTTGTGACAGTTTTCTATCACAAATGGAACAACTCAGGTTTTCATAATAGTTTTACCACACCAATGCTGGAATTATACAAAGCTGTTCTTGTGTGAGTTTTTAAAATTCAATCCCTCTTTCAAAAAAAAAAAAAAAAAAAACATGAGGTGAGGGATTTCTGGAATGGCAGTGAGAGAAACTCAGTGGACTCTCTTACCAGGTGAAACATCTATTAACTGGTGACAAACATGAAAACAAAAATTAAAGTATCTGGAGATTGTCCTGAGGACATATAGCAAATGGGAAACATTTATTTAAGAGAGTCTACAATAGAGCACCTGGGTGGCTAGGTGGTTGAGCGTCTGCTTTTGGCTCAGGTTGTGATCCCGGGATCCTGGGATCGACTCGTGGATCAGGCTCCCTGTGGGGAGTCTGTTTCTCCTTCTGCCTGTGTCTCTGTCTCTCTCTGTCACTCATGAATAAATACATAAAAATCTTTTAAAAAAGTCTACTATATCACAGTAAGAACAATAAGAGTCTGTGATGTGTGAGTCATGGCCTTCTTCCAATAGTCCTTCCCATCCGGGTGTAAGGGGAGCTGTATCCCAAGTGCTTATGGCCAAGAAAATGGAGCTGATCTCCCCTAGATCCCAGGCTGGAGCTACAGTTTCCATTCTGAAAGTGGAAGACCGCTGTCATGGCTCATTCTGCACTGCTTCATGATGCAGAAGCCATATTTCAGGAAAGTGCAGCCAAATGGATTGGAGAGTCTCCCCTCCAACCAGCTTCTCCTTGTAGGTTAGGAGCTCTAACTTGGATGTGGCACACCATGAACGTGGGGCCCTAACAAACCTCTCCCCTTAGGTTCAGTGCCAGAAGGTGCAAACCATGAGTCTGGGGCTACCATTCCTGCCTAGCCCTCAGGTTGTAGAGCAGGGTGTTTATTTTGGAAGAGTCCCCAACCTCAGAGCAGTGATACAGAGATTCTGTGTAGGGGGTGATAGGGCCATGAGAAAAGAGAACTGTTTCTGGTCTCCTCAAGTTGAATGACTATTTGGCAGGTTGTGAGTTTTGTGTCTAAAGGTTTTGTTGAAAATAATAGAGATCTTGGTAATGTGCTACTAAGACACCATTAGCAACAGCAGAAACAGTAAACCTGCTAGAAGTTTAAAAGAGAATAAGAAAAGCAATGGTTAAGAAAAGCCCTCTGAGGGCTTAAGAGTCAAGGGTAGATCCTGCCTTTTAACAGACCTCAGATTTGATTGATCTGGTCTGTGGAGAAATTTATGTTGCAGAGCATTGTCAAAAACAGCCAGCAGGTGCCTAGCAATTAGTGAAGGCTAATAGCTAAGTGTGATATCCATAAAGGGAGATGAGCCTGAACCTTAATGAAAAAAATCACAGGAAGAAGCACTCAAGAGAGCTCAGCTAAAACCCTAGTTATCCTTGGTGGTAAGAAAAACCCTACATTTGCTCAAGGTTGCACACTCTGAGGAGCAATATCAGAGGCTGAGAAAAAGATGGTTCTGAATCAGTCTGGCCATCCACTAGACAAACAAACAAGAAAGTATAAACGATGGCAATAGTGAAAATCCCAAGGAGCAATCCTTACCCAGAGTTGCTACAATAAATTATATCACGGGAGCATCTGGGTGGCTCAGTGGTTGAGCATCTGCCTTTGGCTCAGGACGTGATACCAAGGTCCTAGGATCAAGTCCTGCAACAGGCTCCCTGAAGGGAGCCTGCTTCTCCGTCTGCCTATGTCCCTATCCCTCCATCTATGTTTCTCATGAATAAATAAATAAAATCTTAAAAATAATAGATTATATCAGTTGTCCAGGTTTCAACAACCAAAATCATGAGATATGCAAAGATACATGAAGATGTGATCTATAAACAGAGAATAAGAAGACAAGAGCAAATGGAGACTGCCTTTGAGAGGGCTCAGATGTTGGACTTTGCAGACAAAGACTTCAATAAAGCTGCCATAAGTTATGTTCAAAGAATTAAAAGAAACATATTTAAATAATTTAAGAAAGTGATGTTGACATGTCTCATTAAATAGAGCAATATAAAACAAAATCACACTAAAGTACCATTCACACTCACTCTCATGAATGTAGTGAAAAGGCAGACAATAGCATATGATGTTGAGGGCACAAGGAAACATTAGTCTTCATAATTTGATTGTGGCAATACAAAATAGTGAAGACACTTAGCAAAATATCAACCTCATAGTTAACACATGACCCAGGAATTCTGCTAGGTGTTTATTGCTGAGAGATAAAACCTACATACAAAACATAAAAATAAAAACTCTTGTACTCAAATTTCCATAGCAGCCTTATTGGTAGTGTCCAAAAAATAGAAACAACCTGAGTGTCCATCAACTGATGAGGGGATTAACCACAGAGAAATAAGCATCCAGTGGAATTTCATTTAGCAGGAAGAGGAATGCAGTTGGGATACATGTTACAAAATGAAGGACATGAGGATATAATGTTAGGTGGATGAAGTCAGATTTTGGTGATGGTTATACACCTCTGCGAACATACTGAAAAAGATTAAACGTGCATTTTATGTGAGTGATTTGAATGGTTTGTGACTTATATCTCAATGCAGCTATTAAGTGAAATAAGACAATCATAGAAAAGCAATTATCATATTGTTTCACTCATATGTGGAATATAAGAAATAGTACAAGGGACCGTAAGAGAAGGAGGGGAAACTGAGTGGGGGAAAATCAGAGAGAGAGACAAACCATGAGAGACTCTTAACTCTGGGAAACACACTGAGGGTTGCTAGAGGAGTGGTGGGTGGGTGGATGGGGTAACAGGGTGATGGGCATGAAGGAGGGTAGGTGATGGGATGAGCACTGGATGTTATATGCAATTGGTGAATTATTGAGCATTACATCTGGAACGAATGATGTACTATATGTTGGCAAGTTGAGTTTAAATAAAAAAGTAATATAACACATTTTATCCATAAAAAATATAAATTGTAATAAGTGAATTAAGGATGTATCTACTATAAATACAGTAAGAAAATTCAAGGTTTGTTATTTTATAAAGTGCATAGGAATAAGAAAAAGCAATTGCTCACATATGAGAAAATTTAAAATGTCTGTCTGTCTTAATCCTGTCCTTTAATCCATTGAAATAAAAAAAAATCCTGGGATTTGGTGAGATGTGGAGAGATGTGCTTTGTGAATCAGGCCAGTGCACAGCTGGGGTGCCACAATCCTGCCTGTGTCCTGTGACTGAGTGTTTTACCAACATAGGTTCATGTTAACCCTGCATGGTTCAGCCCCCTCAACTCCTCATGGGCACTTTTCTCCTTATATGTTCCAGTTGTTCCAAAGTCAGTCTCCACTCAAACCTTCTGGACATGAAATGTGTCAGAATTGTTCTGATCCACTTACGTTTCCCTAGCCATGGTGCTGAAGTGTGATCTATTAATCAACTTGCCAAAAGTCGATGCACCTTCTTCTGACTCTTTCTTTAGGGCTGTGAGGCATCTCCACACAGACATAGTGTCTGTTGACCAGTTGGCTCTCTATCCCTTTATGTATAAGTTCTAGGAACCCAAAGTGACTGCAGTCCAAATTTTGTCTCATTGACTGCCACACCTGGAGTTCTTCTAGTGACTGTCTCTGTGGTTTTATAATAGTGCTACTAGTGAGCAGATTTTATCTATACCCACCGACACACGAGGCTATGGCAGACCATTGCTCTTCACATTAGCCAGAAGAAGTGTTCAATTCACTTGTGCATCTCATCTTTCATGCTTTCTGATTAGACACCTTGAACATGTAATCTGTGAATCACTCTGTATTTTGATTCAAAGATGCATTTTAGGACAAGTGATCTGGGGTGAAAGTGGTAGATCTCTAGCACCCCATCTCTCAAGAAATCCAGAACCAATATCACCAGATATGGTAGTCAAGCCACTGGGGAAACTGAGTGTGCTGAGACTTTGCTGAGCCTTGTGGTGTAAAAGCCATCATCTCTTATTTGCCATCAGCCTGGAAATATTGAATATCAAAGACTTCATCTGATTTAAAAATTTTCAGGTCAATCCCATGATATTTTTCTAAAACTATGTTATTATCACTAGTTATTATTCTTTTTAATTAATTAATCTTTTAAAGATTTTATTTATTTATTCACGAGAAACACAGAGAGAGAGGCAGAGACATAGGCAGAAGGAGAAGCAGGCTTTATGCAGGGAGCCCGATGTGGGACTTGATCCCAGGACTCCAGGATCATGCCCTGAGCTGAAGGCAGATGCTCAACTGCTGAGCCACCCAGGCATTCCTCTACTTTTTAATTTAAATCCTGACATTGACCTAAACATATTTTTTTCTGATTTTCCAAGGTGAAAAAATTCACTGCTCATTTTTTCATCAAGAAGATTTGACTCAAATATCTGCTGAAAACCTGGCCTTCATATCCATCACTTTTATTACTTAATATAATCTATACAAAAATAGCACTACTATTATATAAGTATTTTATATAATTTTATAATTATCCATTTCACTTTATGAATAACTCCTTTAACATACATCTCTATAATCCTTCATCAAACCAGGTTTCTGCCACACAGTGTTCAGAACTTGTGTGAATTCACCGCAGTCGCATAGGCTTAAACAGATTTCCCTGTCGCAGACAGAGTTGTAATAACCACTGATAAAATCCTGAAGAATGTTGATGTATTGAAATGTGTTTTGAGAACCACATTTTAGATTTCAAATTTTATTGAAGATCTTTTCAAACTCTGGGTTAACTATAAAATTGGTGACAACATGATGGATGTTGTGCCCTTATAAAAGTTTCTTTATGGAGTTATTAGAAATCCCCTCCTCTTAGTACGTCCTGAGTGTTTGTGGTTCCCAGTCTTATTCAAAGATTTGAGAGTGCGAACAACTTCATGACCAGTTTTGGACTAACTATGTGCTAAATATGAATCAACAGCTATGAAAATAAAAATTCACTCCTTGCTACTTTTAGAACTAGCTCAGATGCTCTACCTCTGCCTGCCTTTGTGATCTTGCATTTGGCAGGTTTTAGGGAGCATGAGCTACTTTTAAGAAAGTCATCAACATTTCCACACTGAATGTTGAGTTGCTGATTTCTACTCACTCTGTCTTTTCCCCCTCAAGCTTCAGTAGGGAAGTGTGGCCCTGTCATAGCTGCCACACATCCCTGTAGACTTATAAATCTCCTCCAAGGAGCTCTGCGTGTCTCTTAAGTCTGGGAGCTTTGCAAGGCATAGGGAAAAAATTAATAATAAAATTTTTGTTAGAAGCTACACATCTCCCACCATGCTGGCCGGCTTGTGATTCCTCCAACATGGTCAACATCACCCTTTCTTGCTGCCTTCGCATTTTCTCTTCTTTATACATAAAATATTCTTTCCCCTGTAATTTTCCATGCATATTTCTTTTTTTATAAATTTATTTTTTATTGGTGTTCAATTTGTCGACATATAGAATAACACCCAGTGCTCATCCTGTCAAGTGCCCACCTCAGTGCCCGTCACCCATTCACCCCCACCCCCCGCCCTCCTCCCCTTCCACCACCCCTAGTTCGTTTCCCCGAGTTAGGAGTCTTTATGTTCTGTCTCCCTTCCTGATATTTCCCAACATTTCTTTTCCCTTCCTTTATATTCCCTTTCACTATTATTTATATTCCCCAAATGAATGAGAACATACACTGTTTGTCCTTCTCCGATTGACTTACTTCACTCAGCATAATACCCTCCAGTTCCATCCACATTGAAGCAAATGGTGGGTATTTGTCGTTTCTAATGGCTGAGGAATATTCCATTGTATACATAGACCACATCTTCTTTATCCATTCATCTTTTGATGGACACTGAGGCTCCTTCCACAGTTTGGCTATTGTGGCCATTGCTGCTAGAAACATAGGGGTGCAGGTGTCCCGGCGTTTCATTGCATCTGTATCTTTGGGGTAAATCCCCAGCAGTGCAATTGCTGGGTCATAGGGAAGGTCTATTTTTAACTCTTTGAGGAACTTCCACACATTTTCCAGAGTGGCTGCACCGGTTCACATTCCCACCAACAGTGCAAGAGGGTTCCCCTTTCTCCACATCCTCTCCAACATTTGTGGTTTCCTGCCTTGTTAATTTTCCCCATTCTCACTGGTGTGAGTTGGTATCTCATTGTGGTTTTGATGTGTATCTCCCTGATGGCAAGTGATGCAGAGCATTTTCTCATGTGCGTGTTGGCCATGTATATGTCTTCCTCTGTGAGATTTCTGTTCATGTCTTTTGCCCATTCATGATTGGATTGTTTCTTTGCTGTTGAGTTTAATAAGTTCTTTATAAATCTTAGAAACTAGCCCTTTATCTGATACATCATTTTCCATATTTCTGCTGGAATTCCCATTTCTTGGATAAATTAATGTAATAACTTATTTGACTTAAACTGGGTATTGTGAAAACCGACTACCTAAAGACTCTGTTGCTCTTTGCTGAGGCTGTGCAGAGAAAGGGGACTATTTGAGCTACAGTTATGTGTACTTAGGTAGGGTGAGGAGTGTTAATCTGACTTTTTCCCAGCAAGGAGTGTGGACGTTTTCCAGACCAGGCTCCTACTGGCTGGGGTTTGCTGCATCCAGTCCTTCCTGAACATACTTCCCAGATGTCTCTGCTCATCAGGCCTGAAAGGAATGTCCAACCAGTTTTCATATTCTGTGGCTGGGAGGGTGACAGCAATCAGAATTGCAGGCCAGCCATCTAGGGATTCCACTCCCTCCAACAAAAAATACATCTGGGCTTTTTCTCTGAAGGAAAAATTAAGAGTTCTCAGACTTCCCTGTGCTGAAATGTCCCCCTCTCCCCTCACCTCAGGTCAAGGCATCAGCACTAGATGTCTCTGACATCAGAGCACTTTATCAGGCCTGTGGTCAATAGCCAAAGGAGGTCTGTGTCAGGGGAGAAGTTCAAGACTTGCTTCAATTCCTATATAAACACAAAGTTTCCATGGAGGTGATCAATTGCCTATGTTGGTTATAATCATTCATTCATTCAACAAACATTTATGTTGAGTCAGTTATGCTTAGGGCAAGAGACACAATGCTGGATGCACACACTACCCCTGATTCCAAAAACCCTGCATTCCACTGGAAAGATGAATATACATTGTATTGTGAAATTGTTTATCAATGTCCCTGATAGAGATTGGATTCTAACATGGCCTATTTGAAGAAATGTACTTGCTAGGAGATCTGAAAGCTATGCTAAGCCTGCCTTGCTTTTTGATTATAACTAAATGTACTGATACTTTATTATTATTATTATTATTATTATTTTATATCTTTCACCTGCCATTTACACTAACTCCTTCATTGGGTGCCGTATATGGATATTATCCCTATCCCAATATCAGCCAAAACTGCTTTGAAATCTGTGAGGCATACACACAATTTTCTAGAAATAACCAATAGTAGGAATAGCAAACAGAAAATATTTATCAATGAAAAAAGTAAACATGAAAAAGAATTAGAATCCCTAATATAATGTTGAAACATTGGCAGGGCAACTGATGAAAATTTAATCTATTGGGAGTTCTAGAGAAAAAATGAGAAAAAACAAGTGGAGACAGAATAATAATATAAAATGCTTAATTTAACAAACAGAAATTTTATTCTTTGATCAAGAAATCATTCTGATTACAATGAAATAAAAATGAAGAACTATAACATTTATATGACCCTATAGATATTCCTACACTCCAGTGAGAGGGATAAAATGTCAAAGTTTTTCCTATTGCTAGTCTTATTTTTTATTTTTTTTCTATTGTTATTTTTAAAAAACTTATTTTCAAAATAAAGATGATCCACAGATTGTAGACATTCACATCCTATAGTAGAAGCTCTAGATATTTGCACTGTATGCAGTTCTTGTGAGGAAATGAATGTTTTTTACCAATATTTTAATAAATGGTACGTACCATCATTCTGTCTTCTGATGAGGAGCAAAGAATTTTTGACATTTTTAAGATATGCAGAGATTTAGGAAGTAGGAAGCTCATGTTCTCTATATGAATGATTTTTTGTCCAGGAAGTAGTCTACCCAAAAGCATTGAATCAGGAGAAAAAGAAGACAGACCAAGATTGGATGGGAAAGATCCAATAATGAGAAAACATGTACACCATATAAAATAGAAATCTTAATAATGAGAACATAACTAGGAATTTTAATTTCAGTAATAAGTCAAGGTTCCTAAAAGTAAAGGATAAATTCCCAGAACTTGAAATTCTAAACCATCAGAAAACAAAGGTGGCATATCCTTGACTCTGGAGGAAGAGTCATTATAGGTTCTCTCAAGGTTCCATCTCAGAATAATGAATAAGCAGATGGGAGAAACATCTCAGTGGGAAGGAAGAGTTATGATTTTGTATACTTTATAAAGGAATTATCAGTTGAATGATTTATCTTAGAAAAGCATGGAGGAAAACATTGTAACTGGTTTCCCAATTAATGTATGGGGAAGAAGAAGAGGGGAATAGAGGTGAACCTAAAATATGCCAGAAAAAAAGGAGAAAATTTAAAAAGAAGCAACATATATAAAATAGGTGTTAGATATTAAACTAGGTAAACAATAAACATGCAAGTGATACATTATTATGCAGTCATACAGATTGTCATCTTGGATCTTAAAAATCCAGGCAAATTAGCAGAAATAAGCAGACCCCTTACCCCCACAAAGAAGAAGAAGAGAGGAAGATTAAAACAAAAAAACCTTGGAAGAAATTGATTAAAAAATGTCAAACAGAAGAAAGTATAGTGTCAGCATTAATAATAATTAAATCACATTTCGAAGCCAAAATTTTTGAATGAGAAAAAATGGTTATACAACTAAAAATATATATTAAAGACATAATGTATATAGTCCTTTATGCACCATCCTTATCACATGCAAAAAGACAATTGCAAGAAATGCAAATATGAATTAATGAAAATAAAATATTTGAAGAATTTAATTGATGTATCCAATAATCAAAAATCAAAACATATATTTAATTTAATAATGATGCTAATTACATACACACATATGTGTATAATTAGATATAATTTAACAATGATCAGAATGTATAAAAATTTAAGAAACATTCTTGTAAGAACTAAATTAATAACTCATTGATGAATGGAAAGTACACTGCACTCAATAAAGACAGATTAGTGGGCAGGGGGGATGGGGTGACTGGGTGACGGGCACTGAGGGGGGCAATGGACGGGATGAGCGCTGGGTGTCATACTACATGTTGGCAAATCGAACTCCAATAAAAAATATACAAAAAAAATACAGACAGATTAGTAGACTTGGAGAGAGCTCAATAGAAGAGTCTCAAATTAAATTACAGAGATAAAACTGAATTTCAAAAGTGGAGAACAGAAAAGAGATGTGGCATATAAACAACTGGCCTGGCAAACATGTAGTCAGGTTCCCAGAATGAGAGAAGAAAGAGAATGGAAAATAAGAACCATTTGAAAACAGATCCCTAATGTCTAAAACTTGTCAAATCACTAGGCTGTCCACCTGAAACCCATGTAACACTGTGTGTCAAGTCTACTCAAATTAAGAAAAAAAGAAAGAAAGAAAACAAAGACATCTAAAACATTTTTAAGTTGTCTTACAGATGTCAACCCACAGAGTCTAGAAGCTCAGGAAACAGTAAGCTGAATGTATAGAAAGTGTCACCGAGGCCGTACGAGCGAAACATAAAACTCTTGGCTAAAGAGACAGCTTGAAAGCAGGCAGAAGAAATGTGATACATGTCCTTCAACGACACAGCAATGAGACCCAGGGCTGATTTGTGAAGATCAGTAATGGAATCCAGAAGACAACAGAAGAACGACTTAAAAATCCTGCAGGAAAAGAAACAGAAAACTGTCAACCTGTGATCTCCTTCCTCTCCACACCCAGCAGATTTCCTTCCTCTCCAGCGGACAGGGCGATGGAAGCTTCCCAGACCAATCTGCCAGTGTACCTGCGATGTTGGACACTCCAGAGCAAGTTCTGAGACTGAAGGCAGATGGCCCCAAATCGAAGGGCAGAGGTGGCAAGGGTGTCACCAGATAGGATATGAGTCACTGGCCCAGCTGACCTGGTTGTGACACCACAGCACCAGGATGGCGGATGGCCTGGCAGGAGTGGGGAAGGATGGCATCCTCCCTCCTGCTTTACACAGTATTTCTACCTGCAGCCCAACTCCGTGGTCTCTCATGAACACCAATGACGTTTTAAAAGTTAAGTGTTCTTTAAAAATCTCCAACAAATATGGAAAGAATGACAGAATTTAAAAGTAATTTAAAAGTGCTGATTTAAGTACTGATTGGAGACAATGATTATGAATCATTGACAAAATGTTTGGGTGAATGGATGATGGTAACTTCATGCTATGGACTGAATTTTGCCCCACTCCCACCCATCCCCCACCTTCGAAATTCATGTTAGAGCCTAACCTCCAGTGTGGCTGGACCTGGTACTAAATCTTTCAAGGAAGTCACTGAGGTCAAATGAGGGAGGTCATAGGGATAGGCCCTGATCTGATAAGATTTTTGTCCTCAGAAGAAGAAACCTCTGCCAGAACTTTGATCCTGGACGTCCAGTCTCTAGAACCGTGAGAGAGTAAATTTCTGCTGTGGAGGCCACCCAGACTGACTGCCCACGCAGATGAAGACACTGGGCTTCTGTGTGATGCTTCCTCCCCCCACCCCATAGGAAGAGTGTACAATGAAGGGATGAGGCTGTCACCACCCTAACGCAGTGGCTAGCATGAGTAGGATTTGTCTTCTGATGTGATTCGACATCAGCAATTCAACATCACCTATGCTTTGTCGTGTAAAAACCATTATGTAACATTAAACATTTAGATTTAATTTTCATTTCATGAAAATATGGGAATGAAGAACAAATTAATTGACCCTGGGAGGAAGCAGAAACAAATTGTAGCAGTGGCTCTTTCTACAGAACATTGAGCTAAGTTTCTTTAACAATCAGTGTTCTCTCTATATATATGTATGTGTGTGTATAAAGACTAATGAAGTGTCTCTGTGCCCATGCAAGGCCAATCCCCCCACTGGCTTGTTGTTGTCCTTAGAATGAAGTCCAACCCCCTCACCATGGCTTCGGTACCCTCCCGGCACCCGCCTGCCTCTTTCATAGCTGTCTGTATCACTCTTGCTCAAAAGGCTCCCCACACATTCTATATTTCTTGCTCCTGCCACAGGGCCTTTGTGTTTGCTATTACTCCAACTGGAAAGCTCTAGCACAGGTCTTTGCAAGATTGTTTCCCCTTATAATCATGTAAGACATAGATCGTGTCACCATCTCAGACACCTTCTCCAACAGCCCAATGTTAAGTACCTGTCCCTGGGTTTTCTCTTGTGCTATGTGTTCCCTCCTCTCCTACCTCATTTCTTCCTCCTTCTTCTTCTCCTTCTTCTTTGCTTCATAGCAGTTATTAATGAGATATAGTTTATGTTTATTCCTTTATTGTCTTTTCTCTCCTTTAATATAAGCCCTGTGACTGTTCTGTTCATTGGCATGTCTTCCTCACCTTGAACGTTGTCTGCTGATACCTAGTAGCCTCATGCTGAGATTCAGTGAATATGCGAATACAGGTGGGACTGAATCCAAGGTGGACCCCATGATCTGTACATATTCCTTCCTTTGTGTAATTCCCTTCCTTTGAGTCTGGGCAGAGCCTGGGAATTACGTCTTAAGTAACAGAATATGGCAAAGGTGCAGAGGCGTGCATGACTATGTACACATAATTACATGACAAGATCACCCAATATTTTGGGGCCACCCGGCTTGAGCCTGTCTCTCTCCCTTGCTGTCTGGGAAGAAGAAAGCTGCCTGGGGGAGACCTGGCAAGGTACTGTGGTTGGCCTCTAAGACTCTGGGTGACCTCCAGATAGTAAATAGCCCGAAGGCCTCGGTCCTACAGGTGCCAGGAAACCACATCCTACAATGACTTGAGAGAGCTTGGATGTGGTTCCTTCCCCAGTTGAGTCTTTGATGAGATCTGAGGTGAGGCCCACACCTGGACTGCAGCTCCTTGAGACCCTGAGACAGGACTGCCAGCTAATCTCTACCCAGACTTCAGATCCACAGAAGTCGTGAGCTAAGAAAGCAGTGTAAGTCACTGTGGCTGGGGCATTCCTGTATGCAGCGGTAGGTGACAAGCACACTGACTTACTGGAGACCTTACAGAGATGTCTGCAGCATTCCCTGGAGGCCATGAGGGCTGTTCTGGCTAACAACACTGCTGGCTTTCTAGCTTAATCCTGTAGACCCTTCAGACCATCAGTGAGGGCTGGCTAGATGCCATACAAACCTAGATAGCTTTATAAGAACCAGGTGTAAAAAAATTAAAAAAAAAAAAAAAAAAGAACCAGGTGTGATGCCTCTGGAAGACGGGAAGGAGAATTTGATGTATTGTCTCCATAAGTGCTCTCCAAAAGGACTGCATCCTAACTGTGGTAGGAGGAAGGCCATTTCATGTACCTTTCCCTGGAATGGAAAACTAATTTTTGACCTCCTTTGACAGCTTTTTTTGGGGGTGGGGGGAATGACTCTTATTATTAAAATGTCATTTATTAACTTATTAATTTTGGAAAACATGAATCAAAAAACATAAACGCAAAGTGCATATTTCAAACTCAATTCTAAATTCTGTCTTAGGAGTTTTGCGAAAGAACAAAATATACGCTGACCACAATTCAAGGCTTCGGCTACGTCTCCATGACTCCGAGAGTGATAGGAAGGCTTCTCAGCAGTGCGTATCCACTTCCTCCTCTGGGTCAGGTCTGCATTCAGCACACTTTTTAGTCCGTGTCTCATAACTAACGTGGGCCTTGGAGAGCCTGCAGCTGCTGTTGACAGGATGTGTGGGATGGCCTGGTGGTGGAATGTGGAGCTTGCTACCCGATTGTCCCCCAGGTCCAAGAGCCTGCAGAGCGCACAGCTGCTACGGCGACTGAGGGTCAGTCTCTGTTCTGGTGCTTTCCAGAGGACGAAGGCAGGGAGACAGTAAGGGATTAGCACTGTGTTGGCCAGCCAGTGGTAACAACTCGAGCAGAATCAGATGTCGGAGCACACGCATGTTTGAAAGCTTGCAGGAAAATAGCCCCTTCATAGAAATCAGATTGACAGCTACATTTTTCTTTTTTTAACTTTGATCTCAGGAGCTGGTTTAACTCCCTGGTAATAAGAACATTTTTTTTTTTTTTAATGCAAAGCTGCTTCTTCTTCTTCTTCTTCTTCTTCTTCTTCTTTTTTTTTTTTTTTTTTTTTTTTTGGTATCTTACTATATTTGCTTAGTCGCTTCTCGTTCCAAAATTCTTATGTTCAGAAACTGTATTTTATTTATCTTTGTAAACTTCCCAGGATCATTTGTTGATGGATATAGATAAATAGAGTGGATGCTCAAAAATATCATGAGTGCTCAGAAATGGGAAAAAAGGAGAGAAAGAGGAAGGAAAAAGAAAGGAGAACAGAAAGAAGGTGAGGGGAGGGCAAGAGGAAGGAAAAAAAGGAGAAAAATATATTCCATAATTACAAACAGAATTTTCTGGAATATTCTTAATATTTACCAAATCTCAACTACTGCTTATTAATGATATCTTTTAATATATTTAACCACAAGAGACACTAGGTACACTAAAGCATTTCAAAATGTGTGAAGAAATGCCAATTTAGTGAAGTGAATGATTCCTAAATAAAAATAGAGATAGGCAAGTAATAAGCAGTGACTTTTTCCTTTTTGCAAACATTATAGAGTAGAACGGTATTTAAAAATACCTACAAATATTGATGGACATAGTAAAACCTGTGAATACTGGTATTATATCATTATTAAGATTACATGCTTATTTTTAGTAGTTCTTTTTTATTTTTAGTAGTTCTAAAGTCTGTTTCATATAGCTGCTATTATTATCTACTATCTAATTCTTTTTTCTCCCACTTTTGTTAAATCATACCCCAATTTTGGCTTGGAGTTTAGGACACTGTAGTATACTGTTTGGTTTGCTCCAAAACCCAGAGAAATCTGTAATAGGGAAGGGTCTCGGACTGAGACCCGACAGGCATGGCGTTTGATGGCCTGGAAGCATTCAGTGAATTTAGAGACGGTGTAGGTCCAGCAATCAAGATGCTTCTTGCAGGATCGCACATTTCAATGTTTGGAAAGCCAACACCACCATGAAATTGGTGAAGAGTACACTAACTGATAAGCTGAGTCTAAAAACATCCATGTAATATATAATGGGCTCTTTTTCCTCTCTCATTGGTATATATTTGAAAACCTTTAAAAATATTCTAGAAAAAAAAAAGGATGTTACATTCTTTACCATTTGCTTTAAAAAGGATTTTCCACTCGTTCATCTCCAGAAGGTCATCTTTGAGATGTACAAGCCAGCTCTTCATTAGACCCCCTCTTGCATTCATATTTAACTTTCTTTCATTCGGTGGCCTTTATTAGCTGAGCTCCTGCAGCTTGTAGCACACTTTAAACAGCAACACTGGGAGGCTGTAAATGCAGAATAATGTATCAGGACTCAAATTTGCATGGTCAAATGTCAAAAAAATTAGGCCTTCCCCAGAACCATGTCAAGAGAAATAACATAAGTGGGCGAACTCAACAGCAGGCACGCCATTATCATTTAGCGCAAGCTGTCATCACTGCCAGCGAGTGGAAGCAGTGGTCATTAGCTGGAACTCTGCCGGGGGACGTTGCAATTCTTCCCTTTCCTCTTTTTTTTTTTAAGATTTTTATTTTTTCCCCATCATCTGACAGTATTTCACAGAACACCGCAATGCGATGTTGCCTCCCTGACAGGAAAGTCAAGAGATGGGGGATGGCACCTCCAGAGCAGGGGAGCCAAGGGGTGAGGGACCCAGGCTCGTCCACTGTCAGCTGGAGGGTGCAGGAAGTGCATTACCTATTGGATAAATACTCATTAAGAGTAATCACTTTATTTCAGCTCTGTAATGACATTAACAAGCTTGGAATACAGGGAATTACATGAGTCAGAACAAATAATTGAATATTCTACTGCGGAGGGAACAGAGCCCATGTCTGCCTTCATGTCATGCCGTTTCTGAAGCTAGCACAAGCATGCAATTAGATAATAAGCTTAAACAGCATTAAATTGGCACTGCTCATACCACCACTGAGAAAAAAGAAGTATTAATTGTTCAACTCTCACCTGCTTGTAATTGCACGCCATGCAAATGCTAGTCAGGCTGCCCTATTTTTATTTAAATGGACTTATACACAGGATTTAAACAAACCAATAAAAAAGGGCACATAAAGAGAATTTGAAGAGGAATGTAAGAAAGGTAAAGGAAGTGGAAGCAGATGCTGATGAGAAACCATGTTAAAGCAGGAGGGCGGGTTCCTCTTTGAAAAAAAATAGAGAATGATGAAAATTTGGCTAAATTTTTAAATGTAATAATACGAATAAGTGTCCTGTGTCTTTTTCTCTTTGCAGTATTCTAGCAGACAATTTTCTTTCAGAGCTACCATCACATCTCCTGAATATTTGCACTGAGGAGAGAGTCCCCCAGTTTGGCATAATTAGTGCAGCAAAGTGCTTGGGCATGGATGATAATATAAATGCAGATGTGGATACAGATGCAGATACCGATACAGGTACACACAGGAATACAGATGTAGACACAGATATGGATGCACATAAGGATACAGATGTAGATGCAGATAGAGATGCACATAGGGATACAGATGTGGTCACAGACACGGATGCACATAAGGATACAGATGTGTTCACAGATATAGATGCACACCTGGACACAGATGTACGTGCAGATAGAGATGCACATAGGGATACAGATGTAGACACAAGCAAAGATTTACTTACAGATAGAGATGTACACCCAGACATAGGTACACATATGGATACAGATATGGATTCAGATACAGCTATAGACTTGGACGTCCGCGTAGATACAGGGCTGAGGCATACACAATGCTGTACAATGTTGGTACATCATTTTCAATCACAAAAAATGTTAAAGGTAAGTAAGGCTTTCAAATGGAACATATGCTTCTGTGTTGGGCAGACAGGGGAAGATGGTAGAAAGCTGGTAAACAGCATGAGCCACTTTCTTAACTTGTTTAATTTATTAGCAAATCAGAATCCTGAAAGATGTAAGAGCTGCATTTTTGACACGCCATCCCAGTGCCACACAAAGGCAAAGGTGTCATTTGGTGTCCTCCACGCCCTGAGCGTGAGTTACCCCGATGTGATGCATCAAATTACAGGAGCTGTTAGAGAAAGCCAGGGAGGGAGCTCAAATCGCTGCCTGCGCTGGCCTCCTCACAGAGAGGACGGTGTCTCCCCTTCCAGAGTGTGCTGCTGAGATCAGAGCAGGCTGAGATGAGATGTGAGAGTCAGGGCTCTAGGGATGGCAATTTGGAGCTATCAGTTTATAGCTGGTTCCGACCATAACTCCAAATCTGTGTGGTTATTCAGACGAGCCAATCAGCACTGTATATTTGATAGGCAAACTCAATAATCATTTATAATCCTGACAGGTTAAGGGTCTCCAAGGCAAGCCTTAATATACACAATGGGTTTGAAAATAAGAGAAAACAAATAAAGAAATCTCTATATTCCTGAGCAAATGTCTTTTCTTTCTCTAGTCCTACAATCTTCCAATCAGAGGTTTGCTTCATCATCCCCATCCTCTCAGGACACACAAAACCATTTTCAATCTATTTTTCTAAGTAGACCACCATCCTGGCCTTCATCTCTGTGTCTGTCTGTAGCTTATGTGGGTGTTTGGAAGTTATGCTTTAATAAAGATGGGGAGAAAGGGAAACCAGAGCTGACCTGAAGACACTTAAGAATGTGTCAATAAATTTAAGATTGAGGACTAAACTGGAAAATCGAGTGTTTATCACATCTGTCCTATAAAATAACTTGAAATTGTGAGAAGAAAGATTATCCACCAGCCCAATCTTTTTGAGGGATTAACACCTAGCATATTGCATTGCTCATGGTAGGTACCCAATTTATCCTAAAAGAAAAAAAAAAAACACATATCCAGGAAAAGGACATTCTTCAAGTAGAAAACTGAAATTAAAATTAGCAGCAGCAAGAATTCTCCTCTCATCTTCCTTCTGTTCCTTCTCTCTACTTTCCTTTTGCTTTTTCTCATGCCCTCCTCTCATTATAAAGCAATTTTAGTTTCAGCGCAGTCATAAGGAGAGTCCATTCTATGGGACCTCAGCTTACACAAAATGCATACTAAGTATATGAAGAACTGTGTTAATTGCAATTTAGTCAAAAAGAACGTGAGCATTTATTGATTATTTAGTAAGAAATATTTTCAAGTATGTACGTTTCTGTTGGGTTCACAAGATTCATGAGACAATGATGAAAGAATAAAAACAAAACCAAGTGTTCCATTACATCAGAAAAGAATCCAGAATTAATTCCACTAAAAAGAGTTATTTATGTATTCAGCCAATAAATGTTGATTGATCACCTTCTATGTGCCCATACCAGGCATCACACTCTGTGGGAGACATAAAACACACTGAACTTCCTTGAGGACTTTTACTCCCTTGGAGGAGCCAGATACACACAGTGAGATGCGGAACATGGTATTCACTGTGATGGTTCTTTTTCAAAGGAATTCTTTGAAAAAGAATCATTCTTGTCAAGATGACATCAAGAGACGTGACTTTTGGCAGCAAAGATCTGCGGGAGAGGCAGCAAACAAATGACACGAGATAATAAGACAAGAAGGACAGGACAAGAGAGAAGCAAAAGGTCATGTATCCTCCAAGTGACCCTTCTCCATGACCATCCCACGTAGTACTCAGACTCTGGATCTTCAGAAGGATTATTTGAATTTGCACCTCCTGGAGATGCAGAGGCTAAAGAATTCTGTTATTACCTTTTTTTTTTATCCCCACAGAGGAAACAACAGCATTCTGTGTAGATGCAGAAGCTTGGGAGAGAAAGGGTTGCTTCGGGTGCTCAGTACTTTCTAGAAGGTGCAGAAGGCTTGATTGACTGCAGAAGAATTACAGCTTGACTCAAGTGTGGGATGACCCATGTTCAAACTTTACTAAGTCCGGAGCCTTAGAAAGAGGCAAACTGGGATTGATTATTTCGTGCAGTTAGAGTAGTTTGTGCAAAGCCATGGAAGCATAAAGAAATGTGTCTTCCAGCTCGATATTGCTATATAGTTCATGAGGGGAAATATCATGGGTGAGGATGGTCTATCATCTCGTGGAACTGGGATCATAATTTTTCCTGAAGGGGGTAAAAATCTATGATGAGTTTAGAGTGAGGTGTGAAGGCGAAGAGGCCGTCTTGGTTAAGCTATCCTATGGTAGACATCCCAATGCACAGAGACCGAAGGAGATGAGGTCAGGGCAGTCGGACCAGGAAGCAAAGTACCCAAATAGCCCTGGGGGATTTGACTCTATTCATCAAAAAAAATATTTACTTTATTTTTATTTTTTTAAAAGATTTTATTTATTTATTCATGGAGAGGGAGAGAGAGAGGCAGAGACACAAGCAGGCTCCATGCAGGGAGCCTGATGTGGGACTCGATCTCAGGTCTCCAGGATCGTGCCCTGGGCTGAAGGTGGCGCTAAACTGCTAAGCCACCAGGGCTGCCCAAAAGAAAGATTTTAAAAGAAGCATGAGCAGATTTGGAAGTTTGGAACATGTTAAATTTGAGACAGGTAGACGAAGAAATCATCTATCCAGAAAACTCCTCCGCACCCACAGGAGACAATATGTGGTTGGCCTCACACCTTTCCACAGCTGCATTCAGTTTCAGAGAAGAGATACACACTCTCTTCCCACACTTACCCCATCTTTAAAGGGAAGGTCCTTGATGTTTTGCAATTGCATATGGTGGTGCCCACGTCATGGCCGACACCTGTAGTGGTTGGAACTAAGTGTGGCTCTGACCGACAGAAAACACAAAATGCTAGTGATTTTGATGTTTCATTCTTCTACACGAGAAAGGAGTTTGGAGGTAGACATCCCTGGGATCCTTGGTCTTTGGTAAGCAAGGTGCATTCTACCTCTGCTCCACCACTCGTGGCAAAACCCGCGCGCTTCCAGAAGGCTGCTCGAGCTCTGGCCATTGCACCTGAAGGGGGAGGAAGGCTGTGCCAGCAGCACAGCATTCAGTTATGCTGTGATCCAGAACTCAGGCAAATGGCCACTCCTGGCTCTGAGAAGAGAGAAGAAATGGGATTTTTGTTCTGTGTGATCATGTGCCCAGCTAGAGATTGGGGTGTCCATTGTCAGGAATAGGAGAAGATTGACATGAGGGGAAAACCAGCAACTTGCTCTTCTATCTTTTCCTAGGCTGAGGGTTGCTCCTACTCCTTTATGCAAAGAATTTTTTTTTCTGTAAATATCAAATAATTTAACAGAAACTAGATATTTTTAATGAAACCAAGAAGATCTCAGATAAAATATAAATCTATGTCAATCTTTTCAAAACACTTAATCAGGCCAGCACAGTCAGAGCAGCATTGGGCAAAGCCTCAGAATAGGCTCATGGTCTATTCTGGGCACTGTCTGTGCCCCCGGCCCAGGGACAGAGCCAGCGTGGAGCTGGGAAGCCAAGCCTCGCACAGCTGGATCTCCGTGCAGGTCATGGTGTAAGCTTTTTGCTCCAGGAGCAAAGTCATAGCCAACGTTTTCAAATGGGCACTATGCATTCTTTTGACATTTACAACGGGGGATAAAAAGTAAGGCTCTTCACTGAAAACGGGTGAGGGAAAGACAGCCTTGGTCAGTGTGGGCCTGTCAGTGGCCCTCTGGGTATTGTTGGGGTACCAGGGCTGTGGCTGCGGACTCTGGTCCAGTGGACTTCTTCCCAATTCTGTGGGATGGAACTCGCCTGTATTCATATTCAAACATCAGTGTGTTTCTGCAACTTGCTAGCTGTGCCTTTGGGCAAAATGGCATGGCAGGACTTAAATTCGTTGTCCGCATTTTTGTACAAATAGTAAATTTGTTTGCAGACATGACCCCTGTGTCTGAGGTCCTCAGGCCCAGCTGCCAAGTGTTCAAAGTGACTGTCAAGATATGCTATCCAGGGAGCCTCAGGGGTGGATGGCAGGGTTTTGTTTTGTTTTGTTTTGTAGATGTTGAGCAGTTTTCTCTTAAAATGAATATTAATATTACATTATATTAATAGATTATTATATTAATAGATCCTCTAATTTTAAATATGAAGCAAAACAATTGAAGGTGAGATATAAACCAGTCCTTGTTCTCAGGTCATATGACTGTCTTCATGGCAAATGCAGCAAAATCTGAAGGTAACTGTAAGAACTAACTGGAGAGCTCAGAAAATTGTTGGATAAACTATTAATATACAAAAAATCAACTATACTCTTAAATATAAGCAGCAACCAGTTGTAAAATGTGATTTAAAAAATCTCACTCAAAATAGCAACAAATATACATATGAATAAATGTAACTTAAATACACATAAAAGCTTCATTTTAAAGATTGAATATTTATTGAAAGACATAAAGGAAGGCACATAAATAGACATCCTAAATTAGTGGATGGGACCAGTATATCATTTTTTCTCCAATCTATTCAATATGTGTAATGAAATTCACATCAACTACTTCATATTTTGCTACAAAACTGGATGATTGCATCCTAAAATTTAGTAATAGTCGAACAGTGGCTAAGATAACTCAGGAATCATAAAGGGAGGATCTTGCCTCGTCAAACAGCAAGAATAATTGTAATGCTGTGCTATTTAATGCCATGTAGGAATTGAAATGAACAAATGAGCTGCTTGGACAGAATAGAAGGTGCAGGAACAGAAACACAAACACACATTTATATATTCATGTATGAAATGAACATATGGCAGATAGGACCCTGCAAATCAGTGGGATAATTGGCTATCCAAATGGAAAATTAAAATTAATTGAATTATAGATATATTAAAGACCTAAACGAGCAAAACCAAACTTCAAGTTGAATAGGGAGATACAGTGTGTCCTCCACGTGTGGCAGGGTTTTTCTATAAGGCATCAAAAAAGGAAAGAGGGGAAAAATAGGTTTTCACTATATTAAAATAAGATGAAAATATCTGTATAACAAACATTCTCTAAACTGAGTATACTGAAAAGTCACAGAGTGGCTTATAGGCTATGGAAAGACCATCCCGATGCATATGACAAACAAAAATAAGCTTCCATAATAGGTAGCTTCCCTTTTTTCCCCAAGATTTTAGTTTATTCATGAAAGACACAGGGAGAGAAAGAGGCAGAGACATAGGCTGAGGGAGAAGGCTCCCTTGGAGGAGACCAATGCGGGACTCGACCCCAGGACTTGAGGATCCCAGGACCTGAGCTGAAGGCAGACGCTCAACCGCTGAGCCACCCAGGTGCCCCATAAGGTAGCTTTCCTACAATGCAATATTTAGAAGACCGGATGCAAACCCTTATAATGGCTGTGAACCTGAAATTTATAGGAAAAGAAATCTGAAAGGACCAGTGGGAATGGACTCATCATTTGAGTAGCATTCAGAAGGGTTTCATTGCTCTAAAAATCCTCTCTGCTTCACCTATTCATCCTACCCACAACCCAAAGCAACTGGTGATCTTCTTAAAGATCAATTATAGGGGCACCCGGGTGGTCCAGTTGGTTAAGTGTCCAGCTCTTGATTTCAGCTCAGGGTCGTGGAATTAAGCCCTGAGTGAAACCCCACTTTGGCCTCCATGCCCAGCACAGAGTCTGCTTGTTCCTCTACCTCTGCTCCTCCCCCAATTCATGCTCTATCTCTTTCTTTCTAAAATAAATAAATAAAATCTAAAAAAAAATCAGTTATAGTTTTGCCCTTTCCAGAATGTCATATGGTTGGAATCACACAGTCTGGCTTCTTCCACTTAGCAATAGGAACTTTAAGTGCCCACATGTTTCTTCACGCCTTGATGGCTCATTTCATCTTATTGTTGAATAATATCACATTGCATGGGTGCATCCTACCCTGTTTCTCCATTCCCTGATTGTAGGATTCCTTGGCTGCTTCCAGGTTTTGAAGATTATGAATAAAGTTGCTACAAAACTTTCTTTGCCGGTGTTGTGCGTATGTGAATTTATAGCTCCATTGGGTAAATACCTACAGGCTCACGATTTTTGAAATATGTGGTAGGGTGACATTTAGCTTTAGAAAAATCTGTGAAACTGTTTCCAAGGTGGCTATACCATTGTGTACTATTTTATAAATGGTGAGAGTGCCTCTCACTCTGCATCCTTGCTGGCAATTGGTATTGTCAGTTTTGTTTTGTTTGATTTTAATCATTTTAGTGTGTGTGCAATGGCAGCTCATCATTGTTTCAGTTTTCACTTCCTTAATGACCTATGTCTTTTCATATGATTGTCTGCATCTGCCATATGTGAATCTTCATTGCCAAGGTATCTCTTCAGATCATTTGCACATTTGTAATTGGGCTGTGTGTCATTTTTTAAAAAATATTTATTTATCTATTTGAGCGCGTGCACATGAGGTGAGGGGGGGTGGGCAGAAGGAGAGGATGAGAGAGAACAGACTTCCCACTGAGCACAGAACCCAATGAAGGGCTCGATCCCATGATCCTGAGATCACGACCTGAGCTGAAATCAAGAGTCAGATGATCGAGCTCTTGAGCCCCGCAGGTGCTCCTGGATTGTGTGTCTTCTTATTGTTGAGTATAAGACTTCTTTGTATATTTTAGATAGAATTCTTTGTTAAATATGAATTTTGCAAAATATCTCTTCTCAGTCTATGTATTATTTTTGTCAACCTCTTACCAGTTAAGTTTCATAGTACAAAACTTATTTTTTGTAAAAATAACAACGTTTCCACTTTTCTTTTCACAGATTCATGCTTTTGATCCTGTATTTAAACACTTAAGCACCAAACTGAAGGCCACCTGGGTTTTCTCCTAGGTCTGCTTCTGGAAGTTTTACAGTTTTTCATTTTACATTTAAGTCTATGATACATCTTGAGTTAAGTTTTTTGAAAAGTGTAAGTTCTGTGTTCTGCCTCTTTTCTTCTTTTTCTCTCCTCTCCTCTCCTCTCCTCTCCTCTCCTCTCCTCTCCTCTCCTCTCCTCTCCTCTCCTCTCCTCTCCTCTCCTCTCTTCCTCTTTTTTCTTTTCTTTTCTTTTCTTTTCTTTTCTTTTCTTTCTTTTCTTTTCTTTTCTTTTCTTTTCTTTTCTTTTCTTTTCCTTTCTTTTCTTCTCTTCTCTTCTCTTCTCTTCTCTTCTCTTCTCTTCTCTTCTCTTCTCTTCTCTTCTCTTCTTTTCTTTTCTTTTCTTTTCTTTTCTTTTCTTTTCCTCTTTTTTCCATAGAGAAGACCAATATTTCTGGCATCATTTTTTGGAAAGACTATTGTTTTTTTAATTGAGTTTCCTTCATTACTTTTTGAAAATCAGACATTAGTATAAGTCTATTTCTGGGGGCAGCCCGGGTGGCTCAGCGGTTTAGCTGTGCCTTCAGCCCGGCATGATCCTGGAGACCCGGAATCGAGTCCCACGTCAGGCTCCCTGCATGGAGCCTGTTTCCCCTCTGCCTCTCTCTTTCTCTCTGTGTCTCTCATGAGTAAATAAATAAAATCTTTAAAAAAAATCTGTTTCTGGGATTCATTGATCTATATCTCAGCTTTTACTAATACCAAAATGCCTTGGTTACTATAGCATTTTTGGTAAACCTGGAAGCTGTATAGTGTCAATCCCTCAACTCTATTCTTCTTCATTACTGTACTGGCTCTTCTGGGTGTTTTGCTTTTTGATATAAACTTCAGAATTGTTTAGCATAAAATACCATGAACTGGACAGCCATGGTTTTATTTTATTTGGAATTGTGATCCATCTATCAAGTTGGGAAGAATTGACAATGAAACAATGTCTAGTCTCCCTATCTATGAATATAGAATATTTCATCATTGACTTATTTTGTTTTCATCCCAAGTATAATTAACATACAGTATTACATTTGTTTCAGGGGTACAAAATAATGATTCAACATTCTATATATTTCTCAGTGCTCATCAAGATAAGTGTACTTTTACTTCCCATACCCTATTTTACCCATCCCCCCTCCATCACCCCTTTGGTAACCACCAGTTTATTCTCTGTAGTCAAGAGTCCAGTTTTCTGTTTGTTTGCTTTGTTTTGTTTCTTAATTTCCACACATGAGTGAAATCATATAGTATTTGTCTTTCTCTGACTGAGCTATTTCACTTAGCATTACCCCCTCTACATCCATCCATGTTGTTGTGAATGGCAAGATTTCATTCTTTGTTATGGCTGAGTAATAGTCCATCAAATATATGTTCAGCATCTTCTTTATCTGATCACTTACTGATGGACGTTTGATTTGTTTCCATATTTTGGCTACTTTAAATGATGCTGCAATAAACATAGGGTTGCATATATCTTTTAAAATTAGCATTTTTGTATACTTTGGATAAATACCAAGTAGTGGAAACACTGGATCATGTGATAATTCTATTTTTAATTTTAGTGAAAACTCCATAGTGTTTTCCATGGTAGCTAGACAAATTTGAATTCCCACCAACAATGCACTAGGGTTCCCTTTTCTCCACATCCTCGTCAACACTTGTTATTCTTTGTTTTTGGTTTTAGTCATTCTGACAAGTGTAAAGTGATATCTCATGGTTTTAATTTTCATTTCCCCGATGATTAGTGATATTAAGCACCTTATCATGTTTTCCATCTGAGTATCTTCTTTAGAAAAATGTCTATCCAGATCCCCTGCCCATTTTTAATTAAAAAAAATTTTAAGTGTTGAGTCATAGAAGTTCTTTATATAGCTTGGATATTAACCCTTTATTGGATATGTCATTTGTAAATATCTTTTCCCCTCAGTTGGTTGACTTTTTGTTTTGTTGATAATTATCTTTACTGTGCAATTTAGATCATTGGTTTTCTTTGGTTTCATTAATCAGAATGTTGTGTTTTTCTGAATATAAATTATGTAGACATTTTATTAGATGTATTTATGTTTTATATTTTTGTGGTTATAACATAAATGAATAATTAATTTTGATTTCAACTTTCAATTGCTTATTTTTGGTAGATAGGAAAACAATTGAGTTTGTATATCAACCTGGTATCCTGCAGCTCTTGTGATAATTACTTATTAGTAACAGGAGTTTAATTGTTGTTGCAGATGTTGACTTTCTGGGATTCTTTACATAAACACATAAAGACAAAAAGTTTTATTCCTTTCTAATCTGTATATCTTTTATTTCCTCTTCTTAATCATATTAGTTAAGAGTTCTAGTACACTGTTAAGTAAGAATGGTTGGAGGAGACAATTTTGCCTTGTTCCTGATCTTAAGAGAAAAGCATCTAGTTGCTTCCCATTAAGTGTGATGTAACCTACATATTTTTTTTGTTTTTTGAATGTTCTTTACCATATTGAGGAAATTTCCCTTGATTTCTCTTTTCCTGAGTGTTTTTATCATGAGTGGGTGTTGGATTTTGTCCATTGCTTTTTCCATATAAATTAATGTGATCATATAATTTTACTTTCTTACCCTGTTGGTTCATTACAATGATTGATTTTAAAATGTTGAACCAGTCTTATATACTTGAGATAAATTCTTCTTTGTCATCCTGTATAATTATTTTTACAGGTTGGTGGACTTGATTTGCTAAGATTTGTATCTATTAGAAATATTGGTCTGTAGTTTTCTTTTTGTACTTCTTTATATTGTTTTGGTATTAGAGCAATGGTGCCTTCATATAATGAGTTGTGAATTTTCTCCTTTGTTCCTATTTTTGGATGGCATTTTGAAGAACTCATATGATTCCTACTTTAAATTTAATGGATTCACAACTGAAACACTCAAAGCCTGGTGCTTTCTTTTCTTTCTTTTTTTTTTTTTTGGAGGGTTTTTAAATTTTGATCACTTTCTTTAATAGAGAAGGCCTATTTATATTATTTATCCTGTGTGAATTTTATGATTTTATGTAATTTTTATGATTTATGTAATTTAATTAATGGGTCCATCTATATTATCAAATTTATAGGTACAGATTTTTTTCTAATATTCATTTATTATTCTTTCATCATCCATCAAATCACTAGTGATGATCCCTCTTTAATGTTGATATTAATAAAATATTCATCTGGTGTTTTCTTTGTTATCCTGGCTAGAATGCCATCAATTTTATTCATCCTTTCAAAATCAGTTTTGGTTTAATTGACTTACCCTACTGTTTTCCTATTTATAATTTCATTTATCTCTACTTTAATTTTTAATATTTCTTTCTTCTACTTGCTTTAGATTTAAATTGTTCTTCTTCCTTTGGTTTACTAAGATGGAAGATTTCCTTACTTATTTCATGCATTTTCCCCTAAAATAATCATGTAATGCTATAAATTGTCCTCTAAATACTGCTTTCACTGCATTGCACACATTTTGGTAAGTTGCCTTTCCTTTTTCATTTAGATAAAATATTTTTATATTCCTCTTGAGACTTTTTACCCATGTTATTTAGATGCATATTGTTTAATCATTAAAATTTTAGTAGTTGCTTCAGATTTTGCATTATACATTTATATCTAATGTACTTTCAAATAACACTTTGGTTCACAGGTAACTTACATACGAATATTCAAAATTTCTCCTCAGTGTTATAAGAAAATAACATTGTTGTCATGTGTTACACTCATTCATATGCTACTGTCACCCAGTACATTTTCACTGTTACTTTGAACAATCATATATGGTCCAATGATATCTTATTACTTTATTAAACACTTGATCCTTTTAAAAAGGTTTTTATCTTTGTTATGTTGTCTAGCTTTTGATTTGTCTTCAGCAGGAAGTTGGGGCCAAATTACCTAGTACATTATTAGCAAGTAGAAGCCAGCATGTAGCTTTTCTCAACTTGATGGCATTATCTTTTTTAATCTCTCTCTCTCTCTCTCTCTTTTTAAGTATACCCTATACCCAACGTGCGGACTAAACTCACAACCCCAAGATGAAAAGTCACATGCTGTACTGACTGAGCCAGCCGGGTGTCCCCAGTGGCATCACCTTAATATCAATTCCATGAGCATGATGAACAACTCTCTCAATTTATTTTCCTGTCCTGGTTTTACCACTGAGAGCCCCATGTCCAAAGAAACCCCTCAGTTCTGGGCAAACTGGGGCAATTGGTGTCCCTAACCAATACACCAAACAAAATCTCTGCGTAGAGCAATCAGGAGCAATGCCTGCGTGGTGCAGGCTCAGGCTTTTTCTCTCCTTTATACATGTTAGCGCCAACTGTGTTCTTTATCCTGCCTTCCTTTTGGTTGTGAGAATGTGATCGCGGCCTCTTTGTCTTCTTCCCAACATCTCTGCTAAATAGTCTCAATGCCATTCCTACTGATGAAGCCTGAAACATCTCTTTTCTACAATAAAACAGATTTTACTTGTGACCAGTTCTATTCAATGAAAGCACCTAGACTTGTAGTGGAACTAGGGTAGATCTGGGATCTCTGCTGCTGAAGTTTGGCAGCCTGTTAGAGCACTAAGGTATCACTGTGGCTCTTTAGACAATTCTCAGTCCTGCTTCTCTCCCTTTTTAACTTCACATTCTTAGGAGACCAACTGATCAGAGAGCATGTGCTAGCTGTGCACCCTGAGTAGCTCAACATTGCCTGGGGCAGCAGGGGTAGAGTGGAGTTACATGACACAGACACAAGTGACACTAGAGGGTCTACTCCCATGCATTAGGGTGAACCAGGCTCTACAATAGCACTTAGACCAGTGGTTCTCAAAGCATGCTCTCCAAACAGTATCAGCTGCTCCAGTGCCACCTGGGCATGTGTTACAAATGCAAATTCTTGAGCCCTACCCCAGACCTACTAGATAAGAAACTCAAGGTTGGGCCCAAGCCAGCCCTCATGATGATCTGCATACATGGTCAATTTGAGAACCCATTTTCCAGAAGACACTTTTGACTTTGTGACCCTGCCTCTACCATACTACATTTTATTTTCCAATAAACTAAGAAGAGAAAATAATTGAATAATTTTTCTCAATAATGAAGAACAAAGAAGTATAACCCTAATCCTTGTGATAGTGATCACCCCTTAGCCAGCAAGTGACCTTCTACATAGTATGTAACAGCAGTATGAGCTAAGAAACAGAGCCATTCCAGGATTCCCTGAAGCTGGCTGCTCCTGGGAAGTGCAATGCATGAAACAACCCCTGGATTCTCTGGTCCATGGCCCTTTCCATACCTCCCTGTTGTGAAGTGGGTTTCTTGATCAGATTCTGTGCTGTGTGGGATCAGACAATCCATAATACCCTGGAGAATGGGGTTAACTGAGAATCTACTGGTTGGAAAGACAAACATTCCCCCATAATAGGTAGTCATTTCTATGAAGACAAACCTCTGGCCATTGCAGAATGGAAGAGGTCCAGTGTAGTCTCTTTACCAGACCATGTCCTGGCTGGTTGCTGTCCTCAAGGAATAGTGCCATAGTAGGGGATCAGTGCTGGTCTTTGTGCCTTGCATGTTGGACAGTAGCTAAATCAGTTTTGGAAAGTGCCAGGTCCATGTAACCTTCAGGCAAGAAACTCAAGGTTGGGCCAACCTTGGTCCACGTAACCTTCATCTCTACAATCATGAAGTCTATTCACATGCCTATTTTGCAAAGTCTATGTTGGCTAATGATGATGGCTGTTCATGTTGACTCTGAGTTATTATGTCTACTGGGGTATTCTTTTTTTTTTAATTTTTTTTAATTTATTTATGATAGTCACAGAGAGAGAGAGAGAGAGGCAGAGACACAGGCAGAAGGAGAAGCAGGCTCCTTGCACCGGGAGCCCGACGTGGGATTCGATCCCGGGTATCCAGGATCGCGCCCTGGGCCAAAGGCAGGCGCCAAACCGCTGCGCCACCCAGGGATCCCCTACTGGGGTATTCAACGTCTCTTCCATGATAGATGCCTTCCACTGGGCATTAGCAAGTGATACAAATATCTTCACATATTGTGCTCGCTCCTGTATATGCATTCATCTATTTGACTTAATCAGAACACTTTGCATGTTATATTTCAATTTTTTTTCCATGTCCCCAACCAACAGCCAGGCTCCTGGCAACTATTCAGAAATAAGTATACATTCTCATGTCACTTTACTTCCCTTCCACACAAAGTCATTTCTGCCCATTGCAAAGATTTTTTTCTCTACTATCTATTTTGGACTTCCCAAAATGTCAGGGTAGTGGCTGCCATGCATTGTCAGCCTGCATCCATATCCTAAGCCATCCTATCCTCAGCTGGTCATATGGGACCACTGTAGAGTTATAGAAGTACTGGGGTAAGGGCGCTCCCGAAACCATGGAAGTAGGTGGCCACTTGTTCTTGGTTAACTGGTTATGTGACTCACACATGCCTTCTGGTCCTGCATGGCTTCATCCAGGATGTTACATTCACATTTTACAACAAATTGTTGTGATACCCATATAAATTTGTAATGTGACAGGGGTGAAAAAACCCTGCTCATAAGGTGCAACCTGGATTCACAGTCTGTTTCAGTGCCATGATCAAGTGTTCCATCTACCAGGGCCCATTAATATATTAAGAACTTTATCAAGAGGCATATAATTCTCTGGTGCAGGTGTTATGGCTTCAGAATCTCAGGGTCCTATGTTGTGATTCTTCCCCTGGAGCTTTCCATAAACATCACCTGCATCTTTCCTGACCTCTGATGCCTCCAACCACAGTGCGTGCTGTGTCATAGGGTCTAAATGAAAGGGCTGCCTGGACTACAGACTGACCTTCTAAAGATACCATTTTTGATCTGGCACCATTCAAGCAGTCGTCCTTCTATGACACCCAACATATGGGCCACATAACATTCCTGGTTGTGGAAGGCATTGTCTGCAGAACCTACAAAAATCTCCATGCATGGTGCTTCTTTTTATAATAGGAATCTCCTGCAAACTGTCCAATCCGTATGGTGTCATCTGTGCAATGGACCAATGTGAGGTCTGAGTCTTATGAAGCTGGAGACAGAGAAATAGAGTTGAGCATCGAGTCTGCAGAGGTGGCCCTTTTCTCTCCTGACCTTCCTCTTTGCAACCTCGTCTGGCTGCTCAGAGGCTTTCCTTGGATACATGGTTGGAGTGAGAGGCCCCAGAGGTGGGAGCCCCGTGAGCTCCACCCACTGAGAGCCCTGGGTGTTCTTACCTGAGTCTGTTGGAAATACAAAGTTCTTGTTGTGATCCACAGTCTTAGAGCTTAAGGATCCTTGCTCTTGGGTCAGCAGACCCATCCCTCAGGGTTGTGTTCTATCTGAACCCAGTGATGATATGCCCTGATCTTATGTGCCTTATATTCACCTCACCTTACCTTCCTGAGGCCCATCTCTTTGGATTCCCCACAGCCATGTCAGAAAGAAAATGAAACAGCATTGCCTTCTGTGACCTCTTTACATTTCTGCCCTACCAGTCTAATTATTCTGGGGGCCATAGGAATGCTTCTGGATAAACTGAAGTAGGATCAGAAATTATGAAAAGGAAAGCTCGAAGATAACTGTTATACACACTTATGATGTCAGAAAAACACCCATATGGTGACAATGACCATAAAAGTCACCTTGTGTATCCAAATCAGGCTTCATCTGGGTGACTCAGTCTTGGGTGCTTACTCTGCAGAATGCACTCTCAGAGCCAGTGTGGTCTTGCTGTGGTCCATGGCAAGTTGCTGGGGGGTTCCTATTATCCTCTTTTTTTTTTTTTGTGGTCCATCTCCCTTTCTATCTTATCTTCCACTTTATTTTTCATCATTTTTTAAAAAAGATCTTTCTTTCTTTTTTTCTTTCTTTCTTTCTTTCTTTATGTATGTATGTATGTATGTAAGTATGTATGTATGTATGTAAGTATGTATGTATGTATGTATGTATGTATGTATGTATTTGAGCGGAGAGGGCTGGGGGAGAGGGAGATCCCAAGCAGACTCCCCACTGAGCGCAAAATGCCACATGGGGCTGGATCCTATGACCTGAGCCAAAACCTAGAGTCAGACACTTGAGCAACTGAGCCACCCAGATTCCCTTTATCTTCCACTTTAATAAAGACCATATCCTAGAAGCCCATGGGCTTGATGAGCAAGTAATCATCTAGGAGGGTAAAGACTCAGATTGGCCCGTTATGTACATCAGAGCTCAACTCTTGCCACTACCTCACTCTGAATAGATCCCTGCTCTAACGGATTTAAAGGGGCCAATCAAGTTGTATTTTGGGCTCATTAGCAGTCACTGGATCAATGTAGTTAAACTACATTTTCTTTGCTCAAAGGCCCTTATCTGACACTTCCTGGTCATCTGGTGATCAGCTTTATCAACGTAAATATATTTAGTCACATATTAACATCTTAACCCTCACCACCAACTCACTCTGTATTTTACAGCTATCTGAAATAAAATGCACTGTGTGCTACCCTTTTCCATATCCACAGGATGCGTGCAGATTCTTCCGCCTCACCAAGAAGCCACATCAGGTCCTGGGTGAGGGCTGGCATTTTCATGTAAATGGCAAGTTTTATATCAATGTCAGATTAGCTGCGAGGTTGTTTAAACACTGAAACCTTCTGACCAGTTGACAAGACAGGATTTCTATGAAGAAGGCGACATTTCTGAGGCATCCGTATCTTGGAGGTTTTGATGTATTAGTTGATCTTTCCCCTGATGGCTGGCGATACAGACAGTCTTGTTAGTATTTTAAAAGTAATTTTTTTTTAAGTTACCTTTCCTCTTGCTCTCTCCTTCTCACTTCAGAATTATTCCGAATTATTCAAATTACCTTATTCCGATATTAGCTTTCACAGGCTGGGCTAACGGATGGAAAAATGCCCGTGATGGTGTCCTGGCTCTCTGGGTGTGGAGAGATGGCCAAGCCTTGTGCACTTGGCCCACTGGACAGTCGGAAAATTCTCTGAGGCAAATAGTGGCTCCTTTGTTCATTCATTGTTACTATCCACATGCTGGAAAAGGTGATCCAGGATATTGCATAGGTTTCCAATTTATTTTTGAGAAGGTGGGGTCTCTGTGACCAGAGGCAAGGATGGAGGCAGAAAGAGTAACATTCTCACACTTTAAAAAAAAAAAAGCCACGGTGTCTTGATTACTTCCTTCTCAAAAGAGGAAAGAACATGCTTGTCCTCGGTAGTCTGGATAGTGGATGCTGTGTGCAGAATGTGAATGCGCACAGCATATACACACAGGAAGTGTGTCCAAATTCAGAAGCTCTGGTTTCTGACCTCTCCTCTCTCTGAACTCCAGCCTCTATGTCTCTGGCCTGATAGATGGGTCTCCCTGGTTGACTCATTGTCCTATGTGGTCATTCTCCCCAGAGTGCAGGAAATGCTGACTCCGTTAATTATAACATTAATAATAAAGACAGCATTGGGGCACCTGGGTGGCTTAGTTGGTGAGGTGCTGAACTCTTGATTTTGGCTCAGGTCATGAGCTCCAGGTCATGGGATCGAGCCTCATGGCAGGCTTCAGGCTCAGCACAGAGTCTGCTTCTCTTTCTCTCTCTGCCTCGCTCCTGGCCCTGCCCCCCTGCTCAAGCTCTCTCTCTGTAACTAACTAACTAACTAACTAACTAACTAATTCTATCTTTACAAAAATAATAAAGATAGCGTAGATAATATGACTGCTTTCCACATTGTCCAAATTCCTCTCCCCTTGATCTTATAGCCCAGGCAATTTGCAGGCGATGAGAGCTTACTGCCCACCAGATGGTTCTAAACCCTTTATCCTGGTCGTCTATACTCTTCATGATTTTCTTCTACTTACACTTCCCAAAATGACACCTGCTATTCCCAGTCCCCCTTATTAATCCCACTTTCAGCTCAAGTGATATTATCTGCCATTCCCCAAACCTGGCCTACGGGCTCCTATCCTCCTTGCACCTTCAGATCGTTTCCATCTAAATCCTGCACGTTGTGTAAAACCAGGTCCAACGCCATCTTCCAGGAGCACTTCAGCTCTTGACAGAGCATAGATATCCCATTCCTTGTGAGTGTTATCATTTCAGTGTGCATATGAGCCACCCGGACATACATATGATGCTTCTTTCTGCCTCTGCGCTCCTGTGACCCCCTCACCCACCCCATACGTTGCACATGGAAGAAAGAATAATTAGAAAGATTAGAAAGATCTCTTATTTTTAAGAGATTGAAGGTAAAGAGGAGAGTGTATCTCTACTGCATGTCCCAATCCATACTTTCATTCAATGTAACCTAAGGCAACCGAGGAATCCGATGCATTGTTTCATTTGTGGGTTCCTGTCTTTGCTTCAGAGGGTTAATCTGAATGCGAGTGTTTATGTGAGTGCCTTTGAACAGCTCCAATATGGAAAACAGCTGAAAGGAGCTGTGAGACTGAATGTCAGAGCCGGATGGGTGGGAACTGTGCTGCACAAGCTAAAAAGGCTAAGTTTTAAATAAGATATATAATGCACAAGGAGCCAGATGCACAGCTAAAACACACCAGATACAATCTTAGTTAAAATGTACATTCAAAGACCAGCATTGAGTTAGTCATCAGCCAAGAAAACATTTGAGCTCCCCCGTATTTGAGCTCGAGTGATTATTCAGGCAAATATTCCAAACCTGCGTTTGAAAGCTGTTCTGAATAAATTGTGCTTCGATAACTATTTGCCTTGAATACCAAGTCTCCTCCCTTAAATCAACACAAAGTGAAGACCGCAAACTGAAACGAGAGGAGAAAACTGATTAACAGGGACATCCATCCCTAAACCATTGTTGTTTGTGATGTTTTCCCTACATTTATGTCAGTGTGGTGTGAAAAGGAAAAGCCTGCTTAGTGGAATGGTGGGTAAGTCTCAACAAATGTCAAATGCAGCTTGTAAAATATGTAGGAATTGGATCGTCTAATGCCTTCAAAGTTGCTATTAGAGACCAGATTGGGATTTTCACCTAAGAAAATTTAAGACACACTTCAGAGTCAGTTTTGGCAATTTCTGTAAGGTTGCAAGACTTTAATTTGCCAGCATAGGATGTATTTCTGTGATATATGGTGAAACAAGGCCATGCACCATCATGACGTTAAGTCTCCCATGTGTTGGGGCTCATGCTTCAGGGAGTGTCGCTGGAAGCAGTGGTACCCACGAGGAGGCACTCTGCCTCGGCTCAAGTGTGTCTCCACACACGCAGATTCTTTTGTGTAACACACTGCACTTCTCAGCCATAAGCTGATGTCTTTTCTGGGACACCAGAGACAAAATGAGGCCAATGAGAGATGATTAAATTAGGTTCTAAAACGATTCCTGATCATGGACCGGTTCCCTTAATTTCCTTCTTCTCATTGAAATGCCAGGCCCCCTTCCTAGATATTTTAGCATTGACAGCTGATGTCTCCAATTTGTTATGGATTTTCAAATCAGAAGTGATATTTGTTTCTCTCAATCAAATTAAAAAGAGAAGACTTTCCCAGTGGGAATTTGTTTGATCGAACAGAGTCATAACATAATAGTCACAGAATTGATTACCTATAATTGGGGTAATTTTGTTCAATCCTGAGAATCCTGCAAAGCATACTTAGCTCCACTAGCTCCCTTGTCTGGGTCATAGTTGGCCAAATTTAAAGTAGAGTGGCAAGTTTTAATTATTAAGCTTGTGGAGGCACTTGTGTAAAACTCTTGCTAATCAATTGTAACTCACTTTTACTCACTTATTGATCATCTATTACAGCCTAATGCTCCAACCTAATACACTCTAATACTGAGCATATAGTAGACTACTAGTCTCATTGTATGCTATGGACTGTGGGAGACCCAAAGACACAACACGTGAGACAGCTGACATGCAAGTCCCATGCCAGGAAGGAACAGTGACGTGGAGAAATGTGCAACAAGAGGGTCATCACAAGGGGATTCCTGGGTGGCTCAGCAGATTGGTGCCTGCCTCCAGCCCAGGGTGTCATCCTGGAGTCCTGGGATCGAGTCCCGCATTGGGCTTCCTGCATGGAGCCTGCTTCTCCCTCTGGTGTGTCTCTGCCTCTCTCTCTCTCTCTCTCTGTGTGTGTGTGTGTGTATGTGTGTCTTTCATGAATAAGTAAATAAAAGCTTTTTTTTTTTTAAAAAAGGAGTTCATCACGAGGAGGGATATCATGGTCTGGCTGGTGAGGGAAAAAACAAGAAGGGATGATCGAAGTAAATCCTTAAAATTCCAAACTCTTCTTTAATGTCTACTTTTTAAAATAATGCTTGTTTCTGAACTGCCAGGGAGGTGCCTCTCAACAGACCATCTGTTGAGGATTTTCATGGGCCAGCGGCCGGAGTCCTCTTGTATTGTCTTCCTGTATCATGCACCTTTTGATGCATAACTTCACATTCTTGTCTCTTGTGCTTGCATTCAATTTTTTTTTTTTTTTTAATGATTGGGGCTTGCATTCAATTCAGAAATATCACTGCTTTTACTTTGTTAGCCTGTGTGACAGGGACCAGTTAGCTGCTCACTAGCCTCCTGGACCCACAAGGATGCTTTGTTTCTCTGATGCCTTTTCAGTGTAGGGCCATGGGACACAGTGCCAACAGGTTGTGGGTGGTTTGTGCCATGTGGGGCCTAGATCCCACTAGTTTATGGGATGATCAGTCACTATAAATGTTAGCCAGGGAAATTGTTCAAGCTGTTCAGGTTCTGAATGAGAAACAAAGCTTTATTTGTGAAGCTCATTCATTAAGTTATTGCCATTACCCAACTCACCCAGAAATTGGCATGTCTTATAGCATGGTTCTCAGCTATGTGTGCTCAGTTGTAAGGGGAAAGGTAGCGACTGGGGTCTGGGAGGCTGGGTCGATCTTCTGCAGGGATGGTGTGACACGGGGAGAGATGTCAGGTTTGTTCTGGGTCCCCTCTGTTGCTGAAACCATGATTTGTTCATGATTTGTTTATGATTCAACTTATGGAGTTCCCCTCCGGTTGGCCCAGAATTCCAAAGAACAATGGGCCTCTCCCACAATTCAGTCACTGGGTTAGAAAAAAGTCCTACTGGAGATCATTTAGAAACACCACTGTTTGGAAACATGGTTTCTCTTCCAGCTTCAGCAGCTCAGCTGAGTTGTGATGGGTGGTGAGCCCCATGTGGATGTATTCCTCTTGAGCCAGGCAGTTCAGCATTTCAACACACAAGTCCTTCATGCTAGGTGGCACAAGAAAAACTCAACATGAGGGTTCAGATGTATCAAGGTTAAAAGGAGATTTGATTGGGGATGGTGGACTTAATCTACAAGGTTTCTGAGACACAAAACCATCTTCCATCAGAGTTTAGGGTCAAAAGCCATTGATGTTGTAACAGTGTTGGAACGGATGAAAGTTTTGTTTTTTTCATACAACACTTATGTATTTGGCATAACCCACTTGTTTTAGATATCTCTGCTTTATGACGTATTAAATCCTACCCCTACACATCCTTTCAAATTTATTGATAAATCCACTCGAGAAGACATAGGGCCATATTACTGAATATGCTGAAGAAATGCATGCTAGGGATGCCTGGGTGTCTCAGTGGTTGAGCATCTGCCTTCAGCTCAGGTCGTGATCCCAGGGTCCTGGGATCAAGTCCCACATTGGGCTCCTAGCAGAGAGCCTGCTTCTCCCTCTGCCTGTGTCTCTGCCTCTCTCTCTCTCTCTATGTATCTCATGAACAAATAAATAAAATCTTTAAAAAGAAAAAGAAATCCACGCTAAAGAATGGTTACCTAATAATGCCAGTTCTGTTTTCCTGCTTAGTTTCACTTGCTTTGCAAAGTCTCTCTTTTTCTGAAAGCAATGGCTTAATACTTTTGTTGTCCAAGATGATACCCTTCTGTAAATTCTATCTTTAAATAAGTTACTGCATGGAGGTCTGAAAAATAAACCAGATAGAAGACCTGCCTCAGTGACTCTGTGTGGGGGGCTGGAGAGATTATGAGGATCTTCCTGAGCTGACTGCATTCACCACCCATTGATCACAGGGCCCCCAAGCATGGCCGGCAGAAGGTGGACTTACAATCAGTATTTTATTTTAAGAACTTCTTGATTTCAAATTAACGTGACTGTCTCCATGTAGCACTAAGCCTACACACAGAAGAGGGTCACTTCTAGTTTTTATACCAATCATAGTAATCACAAGTGATGTTTTAATCTGTTGAGACCATATCATCTGGCCAAACAAGCTCCTGCTTGCAGAAATGTGCTGATGAACTCTCTAGCATCAGAATTTCTCTATCTTGAACTCATGTATAATTCTCTAAATGTGTCTTGCTATTAAAAGTTAAAAGATATTCATCTACCAGCCCATGTACTAAAATCGAGCCAAAAGCAAGTATTTGCATCTTCTGCGAGGGAGGACCCAAGCTGCACACGCTTCTTTGCCAAAACAGTGCAGGTTACATGAGGTAAATGGCTGTGGTCCACGCCTGCATATGCATATTGTCCAATAACACTTGTAATTGTATCAACAAAGCAATACAGCCCCTCTCAGCCCTTCAGACTTGCATGGTGGTGAGGCATTCACACCACGGCTCCCTGTCAATCTCCCGGTCTGCTTTCCCTAAATGCGGCGTATCTGTATTCCATATGCAAATTCTCCAGTGAATGATTTTCCTGTTTTGTAAGCTAGGCTGTACCTGTAACATGTGGGATTGAGTTAAAAATGACAAGCAGACAAGCACAGGCACATTATCTTGACAAACTCAGCCTCCGAAAATTACCCTGGGCCTGAATTATTAAAATAACAAGGAATATTTCACTCAGCTGTGCAGAAATGATCCTAATTGTCCACTTTAGCCAAATCCTTTCAGTCTCTGAGATCGGTCAATTTACATCGGTGGCTTGCAAATTCCTCAACTCCCATTAGACGCAAGCACAGCAGCAGCCCAATGCACCCTCATTTATTTTAATAACCTGCCAAGCAGACATGAAAATGTTAACGTTGGGAGGCTATAACATGACAGGATCCTGACTTGTCAGAGCCACATTATAATCTAGTTAAAATACTTTCTTTCTCCCTTTCATGTCTTCTCAGGTAAGTGGGGAACTAATTGTCAAATTACTAATTTTGTTGGCATTAATATCAATCCCGAGACAAGAGGAGCATGAACTGTTGAACGAGAGGTTTTTCTTCTACACCTTCTGCTGCTGATGGGGAAATTACCCTAGAATCAAGTGAAGAATTAAATTTGTATGATCCGCCAGCTATCTGGCACCAACCCATGCTTGCAAGTGCTGTTTGCTAATACTGTCATGGGAACCTTTTTACATCATCTGGCCTGTTTGGGGTTCTTCGTGGGCAGGGTATCCTGATAATGAATCGATATGAAGCATTAACTATGGGTTATGTTGTGTGCAAGTACACAACACAGCATGACCCTGTATGTGTTCAAGGACTTGCTATTTAAAGTCCTTATATGAAAAGACCTTGAAATCTGGCTGTAGACATCATGATCCTAAAATCTAGATCATGCTCATAGTCCTGGAAAAGTTACAAATATCATTTTTCCCCTGAAAAGTGAGACCCACATGCTGATGGGCATGGTGATGTCATTTTAGACATAACACCAAAGTCAGACTCCATGACAGAAATGATGGATGAATTGAAATAAAATAAAATAAAAATTAAATTAAAATTTAAAAAAATTCTGCTCTGTGAAAGACAATGTCAAGAGAATGAAAATCATGCCACTGACTAGGGGAAAATATGTGTGAAAGACACATCTGATACAGGATTGTTATCCAAAATATACGAAGGACTCAGAAAATTCGATCGTAGGAAAACAAGCAGCCCAATCAAAGCATGGGTCAAAGATCCTAACAGTTACCTCACCCAAAAAGAAACACAGATAGTGACTGAGCATTTGAAAAGATTCTCCCAATGGGCACCTGGTTAGTTCAGTCAGTTAAACATCTGCCTTCAGCTCAGGTCATGATCACAGGGTCCTGGGATCAAATCTCACATCAGGCTCCCTGCTCAGTGGAAACACTGCTTCTCCCTCTGCCTGCCGCTCCCCCTGCTTGTGCTTATTCTGTCTCTCTCTCTCCGATAAATAAATAAAATCTTTTAAAAAAGAAGAGGTGCTCCCTCTCATGTGTCACTAGGAAATGCAAAGTAAAGCAATGAGTTACCACTGCACGCTAATAGCATGCTCCAGACTATACAATCCAGCAATCATGTGTCTTGGTATTTGCCCAAACGAATCAAACACTTCTGTCCACACAAAAACCTGTGCATGGATATATTTATGGCAAGTTTTTTTCATAGATTCTAAAATTTGGAAAAAAAAAAAGCAAGATATCTTCAGTAGGTGAATGGATAAATCAACTGTGGTCCATCCAGACAGTGGAATATTATTCAGCACTAAAAAGAAATGAGCTGTCAAGCCATGGAAAGACATGGAGGAGCCTTACATGCATATCACTAAGTGAAAGAGCCAATGTGAAAAGATTACATCCTGTGCGATTCCAACTCTATTCCAGAAAAGGCAAAGCTATGGAGACAGCAAAAAGATCAGTGGTTGCCAGGGTAGGGTAGTGGGGAAGAGATCATTAGGCAGAGCAGAGGATGTTTAGGGCAGTGAAAATACTCCGCGTGATACGTATGATCAATAGATCTCATTACACAGTTGTCCAAACCCGTGTAATGCACAACAGCAAGAGGGAAGAGTCATGGCAACTACGCGCTGTGGATGATAACATTGCCTCACTGTTGGTTCAACAACTGCAACAAATGTCCCACCCTGGTGGGGCTGCTACTCATGGGGAAGCTGTGTGCCTGTGGGGGTGGAGGGCCTATGGGAAAACTCTGAGCCTTCCCCTTAATTTTGCTGTCCACCTAAAATTGCTCTGAACAAATAAAAATGAAGTCTTCTTAAAAGGGCCCTAGTGCTCAACCAAAAAAAGAAAACAAAACAAAAAAAAGAACTTTTGAAAACCCAATAAACCACTATATAAAATCTGGTTCAACAGTAATTGATTCTGAGGCTCTCTCTTTATACTCATTTATACTGTCACTGCCCCAGACCAAATCTAGGGTCTGTTCGCACACCTCCCTCTGAGTTATGTTTCAGACCTTGGTAATCCTGCACCCGCTCTTCCCTCTGCATGGGAGATCCTCACCTTCTTCTCTACCTGGAGCATCTACTGAGACCCTCCTGCCCAAATCTCCTCTTTTGAAAGCTTTCCTGCCCTGCCCTCCCCTCTGCTGCATGTTTGTTAGACCAGCAGTTGGACTTCATGGCTGGTCTAACACTTAGGATGATTTGATTCTGTCTGTCCACTTACACACATAAAATTAATGCCCTCAACGTAGGGAGCATGTTTTAATCATGTCTGTATCTCTGTAGGAGCAGAAATAGAGACATTATCATATTGCTAAAACTGCATAAGGAAAAGAGGATGTGAACAGAAGCACAAAAAATTCAAAAGTTGTAGTCCCTCTACCTCCAAGCCAACCAAACACTTCCACTGCTGTGTTAGTAGCACCAGATGTCTTGGAACTCCCTCAGGGGAATGACTTGTTTAGAGAGTAATGTGGGCTTTGTTTGCTGTGGAATTCCTACTACAAACTCCTTCCTCCCCACTCAACCCACGCAGGCAGGGACCACACAGCCCCAGCCCCTCCATGTCATTTTTGTCACGCAGAGGAGACCTAGGCCCCATGCCCCAGCCAGCAGCTGGTCTCAGACTGGGGAGGGGCACCGTGTATGCCTGTATTCCCTTCTCCCCAAAGTGGAGATGTTTGCTTGTTTACTGTTTTGTTGTTGTTGTTGTTGTTGTTAACACTGGGCTTTGTGGGAAAAAGTGCTTTCAAAAATTCATAGATCGGCAGGGACATTTTCTCAGTCAAGTAAGTGAATCAATATTTAATGGCATCTTTAGAAGCGGTGTTTGTCTATGATCATGTTGGAGAGTCTATAGCCTGGAAATGAAAGCACCACGGCTGTGAGTTTTTGAAGAGCATTTAACCTTTCATGTGAGTTGGGTCTGGGGAAGTGGAGAAAACTATAGACATTTTTAGAAACTCGAGAGTGGCCTTGAGGAAAAGGAGAACAGAAAGGCATGTCAGATCCAGTTGACGGCAAGTCCATGCTCCCAGGTGTAGGAAGTGCGAGAGGAAGGGGGCGATGGGAACGCAGCAACCCAGTGGTTTCAAGGTCACAGCTGTCCGTGGGGACAAGGTTCACTACAGAGTGGAAGAGAATTCCAGCTGCTCCTGTCCGTGCATTCACACTTCATCCTCTCAAATTATTCGTGCTACTGGAGATGGAACCGAAAAGTGGCTACTTCGTCCAGCCTGCTGGACCTCAGCTCCTGGGTGCACGGTGCCATCCAACAGCCTTCTGGGGGTGAGTCTAAAGACAGGGCCTCCTGTGTACCGACCTTTCCCTCTGAAACACTGCCCACAGAACACCACCCAGAGACTACTCCCAGGAGTGTGGAAATTATCTATTCCTGCAGCTCCTTCCATTAACCTGGCAGAGGATGGCATCCTCTAGAAGAATACAGATGAGCTGGGGAGCCCATCTTATCATTTTGTCCTGGAAGCACGATGTACTGGGTTGCAAAAATAAAGTGCTTTAGTTGGTAAAGGCTGTCGTAACCAAATACTGCAGACAGGGCAAATGCAACAACAGAGATTTATTCTATCACAGCCGTGGAGGCTGGAAGCCGAGACCAGAATGCCAGTACAGTCAAGTTCTGGTGAGAGCCCTCCTCCTGGCTCACCGAGGGCCACCTGTTCTTAGTGTCCTCACACGGCGGAGAGAGAGAAAGCAAGATATCATGAGGGCACCAACCCATTGTGGGGCCCCACCCCCCTGACCTCAAGGAGCCCTAGTTAACTTCCTCAGATTCCACCCTCTAACCCATCACACTGGGAGTTAGGCTCCCACCCATGAACTTTTAGGCGACACAACTCAGGCCATGACATAAAGTAGTTAACTTTAATTTCAACACAAGTAGGTGCCAGACTGGTATCTCTGATATCTGATCACATTTAAAGACAGAGCAAGTGATGAAACCAGCTTGTGAAATTATGTCTCTGTAATGACTCAGCTTTTTAAAAATTACATATGTAGTCAAAGTAGTCCACTCATTATCAAGTTAGATGTATAAAGTTGATTAGTTCATGTGAAGACCTTGAAGAGAAATATGGGGACATTGCTAAGCCCTCTCAACTTCAAATACCAAATTTATTCATCAAGTCTTTCCTGAATGCCACTATTTCAAATGCTGAGACTCTGGAACAAAAGAGACAAAAATTCCTTGTTCCTTAGTATTTATTCTTAAGTTACAAGTAAAGGGGACTTTTGTTTTATCCAAAATTAGATAAAAATGCATACAAGTGTCAGTGCATGCTTCCACCCCAGATGGAGTAACTGGATTTAACCTCTTTCAAAACAACAATAAATGGACAAAATATATAAAGCAACCATTTTTAAAAAAGATTTTATTTATATATTCATGAGACACACACACACAGAGGCAGAGATGTAGGCAGAGGGAGAAGCAGGCTCCATGCAGGGATCTTGATGTGGGACTCAATCTCGGGACTCCTGGATTACAACCTGAGCCAAAGGCAGACACACCCAACCACTGAGCCATCCAGGCGCCCCTAAAGCAACCATTTTCTTAAAAGATTTTATTTATTTATTTGGGAGAGAGAGAGAGAGAGAGTGCGTGCAAGTGCGGGGAGGGGTACAGGCAGAGGGAGAAGCAGACTCCCCACTGAGCAGGGAGCCTGATGCGGGACTCGATCCCAGGACCCCAGGATCACAACCTGAATGGAAGGCCAATGCTTCACTGACTGAGCCACCCAGGTACCCCTGAAGCAACCATCTTTAAGTCACAGGCAACAAAGAACAGTGATTCCTGAGGGCCAGAAGTAAAGAAGGCAAATCCAGAGAATGGGGTAAGAGTTTCCAGAGTACAGTGCAGGGGAGGGGGACCCAGAAGAACCTGGTGGGCCCCTGAGGTGAACAGATGGACCTGGAAACCTAGGAAAACCAAGACACATAGAATTTGTATTCAGAGTCCTGAGAGGAGAGCATCCAGGGGAAGTTTGGTGATCTGCAAGTGGCAGCCACACATAGCCATTCCTGGGTGTCAAGAACCCACAGGAGAGAGGGAAAGAACCACATGCCAGGTTTCAAAGGAAAAGTACCAGACACCCAGAGTAAGGAATAATACCTGTTCCCACAGCCAGACCCTCAAATCCCATCATTCAAAGGACATCACATAGGGCATTAGAGGGATGGTGCCTTTGTAGTGGAGAAAAGTTAGCCCTGTACTCAATACTGTTCTGGGCCATCCCAGCACATCTTGAAAGCAAGAGCTGGAAAAAAAATCCAAGGATACGTATTCTTTATCAGAAATGCATTTCACAAACATTTTTTACATCCATGACCTGTTGTTTCATTACTTTTACAATGTCATTTGCCCAAGAGAAAATAAAATTTTAATAAACTACAATTTGTTAATATCTTATTTCATGGATTATGCTTTTATGTTATATCTAAAATCTCATTACCACACTAAGGTCAAAATATTTTTTCCTGAGATGTTTTGTTCTGGAAGGATTATAGTTTTCCATTTTTCATGTAGGTCTCTGATCCATTAGGAGTTAATTTTTGTGAAATGTGAAGTGAAGCTGTGATAACTACTCTTTCATTTCTGGTATTTGTAATTGTGTCACCTTTAGATTGTGTGTGGCTGGCCTGGACAGGATTGAGATTTATACATTTTACCAATTTTTTTCAAAGAATTCTCAGGTGTCAACAAAAAGCAAAATATTTCATTCATACGTGGAATATAAGGAATAGTGCAAGGGACCATAAGGGAAGGAGGGGAAACTGAGTGGGGAAAAATCAGAGAGGAAGACAAACCAGGAGAGACTCCTGACTCTGGGAAACAAACGAAGGGTTGCAGAAAGGGATTTAGGAGGGGGGTGGGGTAACTGGGTGATGGCATTACATCATTGATGTGATGAGCACTGCGTGTTATATTATATGTTGGAGACACCACTCCACACCTATTAGAATGGGCTTAAACCAGAACAAAACAAACAACATCTGATAGTGTCAACTGCTGGCAAGAATGTAGAGCAATGGGAACTCTCATTCATGCTGGTCAGGCAACAAAACCATACGGCCACTCGGAAGACAGTTTGGTGGTTTCTTACAAAGTTACACACTGTCTTCCCATTCAATCTAGTAATTACACTTCTAGGTATTTACTCAATTATTCTGGAATCTATATCAACACAATGACTTCCATGTGAACACTTGTAGCATCTTTATTCATTATCACTAAAAACTAGAAGCAACCAAGAGGATTTTCCATATAATGGATAAACAAATTGTAAAATATTATTCAGCAATAAGACAAAATGAGTTTTTGAACCACGAAAAATACATGAAGGTGTCTTAAATGTATGAGGGAAAGAAAGGAACAGTCTGGAAAGGCTATATACACTGTGATTCCAATTCTATGCATTCAGGAAAGGCAAATATTTTGAGATAGTAGAAAGATCAATTGTCACTGGGAGAAAGAGGGAGTGACAGTTGAATAAATGAAATACCGAGGCTATTTTAGGGCATTAAAACTATTCCGTATGGTACTGTGATGGCACATAAATGATACTATGTATTTGTTGAAACTCAGGTCTTCACAGACAAAGAGCGAACCTCAATATATAAAAAATTATAAGAAATCATTTGGATCAAGGAATCCCAGAATAGAATACACAATGTGACAAAGTAATCTGACCATATGACAAATACACAAAAAACCTTCACTGAAATACTGACCTAGTTAATTTGGAAATGAGTGGAGCCTGTAAAACCAAAAGCTAAAGGAACTGTACGTGAGCACTGTAGTCTGGTTGATGGAATTATTTCCTATGGATGAGGGTTAGCAATTCTGATATTGCTATCAATACTGCAATTGCCTAATTAAACAAATTAGTGATGGATGGTGAATGCCTAGATGTTCACTGTTGGAGTGGGCCCCTCACAGTGAGCAGGGAGATGGCTACAAGGGATTAGTGCTGAGACTTCAGTATGAGCTAACACATAGCTGATTTTTAAGGAAAAAAGAGAAGATACAAAATACCATTATTAGGAACGAGAGAACATCATTCTAGATTTTAGAGATATTAAGAGTATATCTAAGGGGCACCTGGGTGGCTCAGTGGTTGAGCGTCTGCCTCTGGCTCAGGTCATGATCCCGGGGTCCTGGGAGCAAGTCCCACATCGGGCTCCCTGCATGGAGCCTGCTTCTCCCTCTCCCTGTATTTCTGCCTCTCTCTCTCTCTGTGTCTCTCATGAATACATAACATCTTTAAAAAAATAAATAAGAGTATATTTAAGATCTATAGAGGAGCACCTGGGTAGCTCAGTTGGTTAAGCAACCAACTCTTGATTTTGGCTTAGGTCATGACCTCAGGGTGGTGAGATCTAGCCCTGTGTTGGGTTCTGTGCTCAGTGAGAAATCTTCTGGAGATTCTCTCTCCCCCTCTCCCTCTGCCTCTCACCCCTACGTGCTCTCCCGCTCTCTCTCTTCAAATTAAAAAAAAATCTATAGATTTTAAAAATATCTATAGATAATAAATCAATATAAGAAGCATCTGCAGAGATAAAAATTCAGCATGAACAAATTTTATACCATTCATTTTCACAACTTAGATAAAATGGAAAAATCTATTGGAAAAATCTATACAAATCACCAAACCAACTCGAGGTAGAAGGTAAACTAAATAGGCCTATTAAAAAATTTAATCCTAACTTAAAAATCTTTCTATGAAGAAAATCCTAGAGCTACATGGCTTCATTGGCTATCAGTCTTCCTTAAATATGTGGTATTTATAATACTAATCTAATGCAAAATCTTACCCCTAAATGAAGATGAGGTAATATTTCCCAATTCATTCTGTGAAGTCAGTATTGCTCGGATTATAAAAGTCGACAAAAACAGTATAAAAATGAAAAACTACATATTAATATCTCTCAAGAGAATCGATACATAAATCAATGCATTATTGGTAAATCAAATGAACAATATATTAAATGATAATACATTATGACTATGTGGGGTTTATTGCAGGGATTCAAAGATTCTTCAACATTTAAAATCAATTGGTAACTATCATATTAAAAAGCTAAATTAGAGAAACCATGCATTCTCAATGGAAACAGAAAAATCCTTTGACAATACTTAATATTCATTACCAATAAATACTCCCCACAACTAGAAAGAGAAGACAATATCCTGGATTTGAATTGCCATCTACAGAAATATTATAACTAACATCCTTCACATTGGGAAAATTAATGCTAGAAATAACTTATTATAGTAATAATCAGCAATAAGAAAAGAACGCTTGTTCTCACCACTTCTGTTCAAATTTGTACTGATAGGTTTAGTTACTGCAATAATAAAAAGAAAGGAATAAATAAATAAATAAATAAATAAATAAATAAATAAATAAAAATTGTAAAAGCAAAAGTAAACCATTTTTATTCTCAGGTATCAGAATTGTCAATGTAAAAAATCTGATGGAATCTACAAAAATGTAATACAGCTGGCAAGGTAATTGCATACACAGATAACATACAAGAAGCATTTGTATTTCTATACTCTAGCCCCAAACCATCAGAAATTTAAAAAATTAAAAATAGTATTTGTGACATTATAAAATATTAAATATTTGGGACACAACAGATTTGCAAGTCGTGTATACTGAAAACTATCAAACTATGGTGAGAGAAATTAAGGAAGACCTAATAAGATAAAAGATATACCTTACTCATAGACTTGGAAGCCCTAGGATATTTTAATATTGCTCAAATGTCATGGGTCATATTAAAATATCAAATTTTCCCACAAGAATGTATAGATTTAGTGTGATTCCCATCAAGAATCCAGCACACTGGGGATCCCTGGGTGGCTCAGCGGTTTAGTGCCTGCCTTTGGCCCAGGGTGTGATCCTGGAGTCCCGGGATCAAGTACCACATCAGGCTTCCTGCATGGAACCTGCTTCTCCCTCTGCCTGTGTCTCTGCTTCTCTGTGTGTGTGTCCCTCATGAATAAATAAATAAAATCTTTAAAACTAAAATGAAAAGCAAGAGAATCCAGCACAGTATTTTGTGTAAATTGACAAATGAATTCTGAAATTTACAAATTGGCCACAGTAATATTCAAAAGGGAAAGAAAGTTGGAGAACACATGCTACCTAATTCATGGGTGTTAATATAGACTGGTAGTTCAAGGGGACAGAATGGAGAATGCAGAATTAAGACCATATGTAGATGGACACTGATTTTCAGAAAAGCTGTACAGGGATTCAAAAAAGAAAGATAGTGTTGCAAAAAATACTGCTAATGCTACTAGATACTGTTCTGGGATGAATTGTGTTGCCTGCAAATTCTTACGCCGAAGTCCTAACCCTAGATCCTAGGGTTCACCCCTTATGAATGCATGTGACTGCATTTGGAGAGAAGGTCTTTAAAGAGGTAATTAAGGTAAAGTGAGGTCATATGGGTGGGCCCTAAGCCTGTGACCAGTGTCATTATAAGAAGAGGTGATCAAGATAGAGACAATACAGACCAAGAGGTGAGCATGTGAGGAAATAGCAAGGAGAGAGCTGTTTGCATCCAAGGAGAGAGGTCCTGGAAGAAACAAAACCTTTGGACACATTGACCTTGAACTTCCAGCCTCTAGAACTGTAAGAACATACATTTCTATTGTTTAAGCCCGCCAGTCTGTTATTTTGCTCTAGTAGCACTAGCAAACGAATACAGATATTAATAGGCAAAAAAAAAAAAAAAAAAAAAATCGAAACAAAAACCAAACAAAAATCTCTCAATCCACCTCATACCATCTACAATAATTAATTCTAAAGGGATCACAGATTCAAATGTAAAATATAAAAGTATAATGTGTTCAGCAGAAAACAGGAGAAATATCTGTGATCTTGAATTAACAAAGACATTTTTTAAAGATATGCCTTCAAATCCACTATATCTCAGAACCTTCATATATAGACTGATCTTCTCATGCTATATTGAAATACTCTGAATTTAGAGCTAGCAGTCTGGCTAAAGAAACCAGTTTTGCTTAAAATGATAGAGTTGAAAAAGAAATCCCAAGTATATAGATAGCATTTTGCTAGTATACTAATGCTGAACAAGTAATGTTTCAGCAAGGACATGTCATTTTTTTTTACTAGTTCAAAGCAATTTTGCACTACAGTTATTACAATAATTTATAATTATTAAATTATTCAAATAATTGACATATTCTAAAAAACTTTTTCAAAAGGAGCCAATGACAGGAGCCCCGCAGGTGGCAAAGGCATCATAGAATCCCAAATTTTACTGAAGAAATTATAAGAGAATCTAAGATCTTTCTGAAGGTTTATTATTTCTGGAGAATTTTAACTTCAAATTGTAATGCTAAAACGTATATAGGCTTATTCAAGGCATGTTATTTCAAAATAGGCAATCATTTCAGTAAATTCTCTAATGTCAAGTATTGCTATGCTACACTGTATCCAGTATGCATATTTAGCATACACATGGTACATGGGTGTGTATGATAGTATACTGTATATACACATTATATGGCAATAAGTAAGCAATGGCACAGTGTTAAAGAAGGGCTTTTAAATATTTATACTCTAAATAGATAGGAATAATTTTCATTCATCCCAACACGTAGGAAGAGGCTATTGCTACAACCACTTACCTTCAGTTACCATCAGTTGTAGGTTGTTTTGAAGGAAAATAAACATCTCTCCAAACAGCGTGGCTGTTTGCTACAGAAAAGAAAATTAGTAAGCATCAAAGTGCTTAATAGATTTTAAAAATTGGATACGGCAAAATAAATGGATCTTAATCTCTCTATAACTTGAGTAAATAAATGCCTGCTTTAATTCAGGGCAGCTTGCCTCTGAGCTCCTCCCTTCTGTTAGCATCACCTGTCAGCGGGCAGTGCCATGTAAATGAGCAGGGCTCGGCTTCTCTCTTGCATCTTTGCTAATCCTCTCCTATTCTTCTAATCAGGCTACACAGAAGCCAATATCTATTTTCATCAGGCAGATAGGATCTCTTAAGGAATTAGAGAGGTTTTCCACTTAGTTCTGCGGTGGGCAAGGCCACGGCTGTGATCTGGGGTTTTAGGGATTTCTCATTATGCACGGGCAGTTGCTGGATCGAAGAAGGGAGTTCTGGCTACTGGATTTTTAATCCTCTTGTGGTCAGGGTTAGAACTTCCAGTGATTTAAGATCTTTGATTACTCAGCACTTGGCTTTTGATTGAGTGAACTTCTGAAGACAGCGCAGGACTGTGATTTGGAGTTAGCAGTTTGAAAGTAACTACTGGCAAAAATAGATAGGAAAAGCCTTGTGATGAAGCTAACACTATCCCTTCTTAATTGACTTTCTGAAGTTACCTGGTGCTTAACTCCTCGAGTGCCAAAGAAAAAGAAAAGAAACTGAGGGAGCGAATTTAATGCCACCCCCGCTTGCCCCGGAGAGAATTTCAATGAAATCTGTAGGACTCTTGGCTTTGGTGACACCCAGGGAGACTTCGCTTTAGCCAGGGCAGTGATTGACGCAGAGGTTTTAATATGGAAAAAAATGAGGCAGATTTCTGCCCATAGGTATTAAGTTCCTCTGCTGATGATTTAAGTCTTCAGAATAAAAACAGAAGCAAGACCACCACAATAATGTCCAGAGAGAGACTACAGACATGTTTAGTACAAAATATATCATGAGTAAAAATATTTTGTGCTGGCTAATACAATCAGGCAAAATAGTTATGTGTCTCTCCCTATAACTTGAAGAAGTCATGGGTTCTGGCCTCTTCTGTCCAGTCCTAGAGGGAAGTTACTTGCAAAGTCTGCTTTCCCTCAGACTGGCAGGATAAACAGCCCTGAGGAACACAACAGCCCCTCACTCCTGGGCACAGATCGTCGGCGAGGGGTCCCGGGAGTGCTAGCTGGGCTCAGAGCGAGTCTGTGGCTCTTGTCACGTCCTGTGACACTCCTCTTCCCCTCTCCTTTCCTTCTCTTTCCTGGTTGGGAATTGGAGACTAGGTGCATCTGAGTATGAGGCATGAATTTCAGTGAGCAGAACTGACCACACCCTCTGTAGTTCTTTCTCCTCAGGGACACATCTCTCTTCCATTTTCCTCTGGCCTGGAGGAGCTCCAAGACCTGCAGCTCTTCTGCAGTGAGCCACCCATCCTGAGAGGGTGGTGAGGAAAAGGAGGGTAATAAATGTGCGACAATTTTATCCTTTCCTTGTTGGACATGCTCTTAGTAACCAATTTCTTTTTCTTTTCTATTCCTTCCCCCCCTCCTTTTGGAAATGCCTGTGGTAAAAAAATGTAAGGTTTTCTGAAAGCTGTCTAGTGAACTCAGAAGGTGGACACAGCATACCTTTCAATTCTTGAAGCCATCCCATCCTAACTATCCATAACAAGAAAGAAGAGAGGGGAGCGAGTAAAGCCCTGGTGATGCTCAGGGAGGATGGAGCTGAGGTGGAAAGTGGGTGGGAATAAAATGTAGACGCCAAGCATTAATATTCTCTAAGTGCTTCATTTTGCTTCCATAGGATGCAAACTCTCTGCATTCAAAACTGGTAAATTGTTTGCACTATAAAATAAATGTTGTTCTGTGCAACATAGCACTTGATATTTCACTTCTGAAGCGATCCTCAAGAAACATACAGAGTGAAGGCACTTCTACTGTCAGAAATGGTAGGTCATCTCATGTGGGACAACCCTTTCACACAGAAAATAAACTCCAGGAGAAAATATAGAAATTGTCTGAAGTCACCAGAGAGTGATCACAATCAAGGAAGAAACTGGACTGGAGTGATACTTGAAAGAGGTAAATGATTGTGAGTGCCACCTTTTTTTTTTTTCCTTTTAAACTGTTTTTCAACCAAAGATCACCCTCCCTTCTCCAAGTCCCCCATTAAAGCCACCTTATGGAAAAACTAGAAATTGGATAGAAAATGATAACACTGATTTTAAAAAATCAGATGACAGATTTCAGGGATACCATGACCAGAGGAAAATGAGGAGAGATGTGTCCCTAAAGAGAAAGAACTGCAGGGGGTGTGGTCCAGATCTGCTTATAAAACACAGCACAAACCTATGCAACTGCTACATGGCATACATGGGAGGTGAAATGTGAGTAGCTCAGCCAAGTTTGCAAGACAGGTAACAGTCACTACCTGTGCAGGGAAGGCAGAGTTATGAATTTGCTTTTTGCTGAGAAAGTCATCCACTAATACGAAAAATTAATGCTCTCTGGAAGGAATATAACAGAATCCATAGTCTCTACAACATAATTTTATAATGTCTATAATGAAATAAAAAATTAGTAGACATGCAAAATAAAAATACACAGGCAAACATCAATCAATGTATAAGTAACTCCAAGATGACTTACTTAGATGTTGGTATTAGCAGACAATTTTACAGAGCTATTATGATCAGTCTCAAAGACAGAGATGTGAAGGATAACAAAGTACAGAGACTAGAGTCATACAATATCAGCAGAAAAATAGAAGCTACAAAATATAATGAAGTGAAAACACCTGAACTGAATAATGGTGTATTTGAAATTTAAAAAAAAATCAGTAGATGAATCCTCCAGCCCAATGAAGTCCTCCAGCAGAATGAGGATACCAGAAGAAACAATAAGACAGAAGTTAGGTAAATATAAATTATACAATCTGAAGAACATAGAATAAACAAATTGAAAAAAAATAAAGCTCAGGTGCTCTTGGGGCAATCTCAAGAGGTCTAACACACATGCAACAGGAAACCCAGAGAAAAAGAAAGACAGAATGGAGAAAAAATAGATTTGAACACATACTGGCCAAACAGTTTCAATTATGACAAAGTGTCATAAGCCTTTAAAATGAGAAGGCCCAAAGTTCAGGGGGGTTGCTTTAGAACCAGAAATGAAAGTCATACCATTGGCTTTTTACTAAAGACAGAAATATATTATCCTTCTGGACCCCTGTTCCTGGGCTCCATTCTAGCTGAGCCAGGTATCTATGAACAGTTCTCTCCTGGGCCCCAATGCCTTGAACTGGGCATCAGTATTTACATTGTATGTGTGTAGACGGATGTGTGTGTGTGTGTGTGTGTGTGTGTGTGTGCGCACAAGAGTGATTGAGGTTCTGGAGCTGAGAATGTCCACAAAGGCTGGTCAAGCTATGAGGAAATAAGTATAGAAAGGTAATTTGGGTAAGTGGGACCCTGGTCATGGCCAACCTGAATCCTGGTATAGGTTTTAATGCTATCCTGATGGCAAAATATTGGAATATTGACAAACTTTATGAAGACACTACCAATTAAACATGGATTCTCAGAAAAAAACATTTCTGGTAGCATTTTGGAAGAGGAATTTAGGTGGACCAATCTCTAAATTGATTGTCAGTAGAGGGGTATGGAATCTTCTTGATAAGACATTTTTATCAATGCAAATGAAAAAGATGAGGTGGATTTCCAGTAGGTTTTGAATTAAAATGAAGTCGAAACCAGATTTTTGTGGGAAATACCAAAAGCAAAGACATCTAGAAGTCACAGGTGTCAGATGGAGTAGACGTTTATTCAGTTGACAGGCAGTAGAGGCGAGGAGCAGTGTTAGGGACACTGTGCTCTTCAGGAGCCTGGGAGGTAGTAAAAGGAGGTGTGTAACAGGAATGTGGATTGTGGGTCTGGGCTCAGCTGAGGTCCCAGAGGTCTGTGTTAGAGGCAAGGATACTGATTTTTTTTTTTTTTTTAACAAAAGTCACTTGTGATTCCAGGAGAATAGATGTGATCACTGAGACAGAGCCTGTTGCCAGAGTAATCACTGAAGGCAGGGGTGAGTTTAAAGAAAGGTACTTGAAGAAATTTCAAGGATATCTCAAGGAAAAAAGGAATAATGCAAACCCCAAAGTACCATGATAAAGAGATGGGAGGACATTCAGGAAAACTAGATGCCTCGGTGCATAGGTAATGTGAAATGGATATAAGATTCAAGAGCTGGAGTCTGGATTCAGCATTTGGACAGGCATGGGAAAATCAGGGGCCTCTGGTGTTGTGTCAAAGTCACAAAAGCCTTCAAGACAATATTATTTTTCGCAAAACAGTGGTGGAAGGAACTGGATGTTAGAGGGTGAAGAGCTGGATGAGGAAGGTGTGAGGAATGGGTAGCTCCGACGACAGTGACTTCAGAGTCATGGGTTTGACTCTTCTACTGGAGAGTTTAATGTGGGTGTTGCCAGATAGCGCATGTCTTTGGAGGAATGTCACCCAGTGGGGTAGCCAACCTATAAGATGGCCCCAAGAATCCTCTCCTGGTGCTCCTGGCCCACAGTAGCCCACCCATAGTCAGTAAGACTGACCTTGTATTCGGGGGTAAACTAAATATCTGATGGAGGGAAGCGTCCACACCATCCCAGGTACTGTGGCTTTGGATTTACTCTCTCTTGAATCAATTACCTTGAGGAAAGCCAGCTGCTGTGTCACGGGGGCACCCAGGGAATCTTGTGGCGAGGATCTAAAGCCTTCTGTCCCTCGTCAGTGGCAGTTTGCCAGCCTTGTGGGGGAACAGCACTAGAAGTGGACTCCAGATGACCGAGCCCCGGTCAGCATTGCAACTGCAGCCTCATGACTGACCCCAGCCAGAGGCACCAATGTCTTGATATGCAGCAGGTGTGTGAGATAATAAATGGTGACCCCTGTTGTAAGTTCTTATGTGTTGGTGTAATTTCTTACGCAGCCGTAAATAACTACAACATCCAGTCCCTCTGTTATCATCCCATTATTTTGTGTTATTTCAGTCTTGTGGAATCCTTGATTAAAGATCATACTCAATAAATCATTTTAACTTTCCCCAAATCACCTTGCTACAGGGACAGGAGTCTCAGGGTACAAGCTGCAGAGCTAGAGAAAGGTCAGATTTGTGATTTCATGCTTGTCACGGAGTCCCTCTGCTTTTTCTATGGACTTCCTCGTAAACAGTAATCGTTCTACTCAGTGATTTAGACGTCCTCCAGTGAGGATTTCAGGCATGAGCCATGTGGTTCTTTCAGACTCTGGTTTTTAAGAGATATAAACTACATAGTGTGAAATGCTAAGCAGCTTTTGTGGAATATTAACTTGCACAAAAGTAGCTGAACTCACTTTGTCTTCATCTCTATGTTTATAGGGACCAGTAAAACTACAATTTTGCTTATGTTCTTAAAGTCCTATGTAACTGATATTCATTCTAAAAATATCATTATGACATTGTGTCTTTCAATTCACTATAGTGTTAAATGTGGTAGCGTTTCTAATATGCGGTGATCTTCATGCTAAAAATAGTGTTGCTGTTTCTACCCATGTGGAAAGCAGGCACTCGGATGGTGGGGTTGATGGGTGTGTGTAAACTGGGCTTTCTCTGCTGCTATAAGTGGGTTCTACTCCTTCTCTGGCCTCACAGGGTGGGCACCTTGGCATCTTCCCTTTCCAGGCTACTACAGCCACCCAGCTGTTTTTAATCCTCAAACGGCTTCCTTTTTGTTGTTCACTTTAATTATTCCTGGATGTGACTCTTACGCCCCAAACTTAACCTCATTGCTCTCTTCTCCAGACATTATTTTGGGGGCCCTTGTTTTCTTTTTTTTTTCTTTTTTTATTTATTTATGATAGTCACAGAGAGAGAGAGAGAGAGAGAGGCAGAGACACAGGCGGAGGAAGAAGCAGGCTCCATGCACCGGGAGCCTGATGTGGGATTCGATCCCCGGTCTCCAGGATCGCGCCCTGGGCCAAAGGCAGGCGCCAAACCGCTGCGCCACCCAGGGATCCCGGGGGCCCTTGTTTTCACATGTACTTCTGTACCGGCTTCTTTTATCTCAGACAACCATCCTGCTCCGTAGAAGTTTTGTATTTCCATATATACTAAAGCACTGGAGCAGAAAAATATTAAAAAAATTAAAAGAATGATGCACATATCAAGGAATTACATATATTTATCACATATCTTCCTTAATCTGTGGGCAATTTTCTTGTATGTGTGAAGAGGAAAATAGATAACCAATACCAAATCTATGACCAAAGTTATGATTTTATTTTTTTTAAACTTTTTTTAAGATTTTATTTATTTATTCAGGAGAGACACAGAGAGAGAGGCAGAGACACAGGTGGAGGAAGAAACAGGCTTCCTGCGGGGAGCCCGATGTGGGACTAGATCCCAGGACTGCGAGATCACACCTGAGCTGAAGGCAGATGCTCAACTGCTGAGCCACCCAGGCGCCCCTCAAAGCTGTGATTTTAACTTCAGCTATTTTATAACCTTAATCTCCGCATGCCACAATAATGTTGTAGAGTTTAATAGCTATTTTGTTGCTGCTCTGCATTATAATTGTGACAATTGACAAAATGTACTCACTTGGAAAGTTGTTTTTTTTTTTAAATGGCAACAAAAATGAAAATGAAATCAGCCATGATGGAATCGTGATTATAATATTCTCTTAGTTTATCTAGATTCTGTAATAAAGGCCTCAATGGTCCTAGGTACATCCCCTCTTTTATAGCTTTGTAAAAACATTTTCCAGGACACTGTGATTGTTGTTGAACTTTTCTTTGGATTCTCTGTCTGAAATATTAACCCCTGTCTTCTTCATCATCACAGATTTCAAGGGTTCAATCATCCTCATGACACAGCAAGGACAATCGATGGATGATTCCTTCTGCCCTCAATGCTACCTGAGACCCCAGAAACAAATCGTGTGAATAGCTACCCTACACCAAGAAAATGCCCATGTATCTGCAAAAATCTATGTTGGGTAGCAGGCTGGGAGGGGCACATAGTCCATCCCATGTCCCAGTCTGCACAGTGGCAACCAGTCATTTCAAAACCTTGACTCATTCATTCTATGCAATGTGTTATTAGAAGAACCCTGTTTCAAAGATTTTTCTGCCTTGATGCATAGATGATTTGATTCAATCAATGAACAAACATCTTTTTGTGTCTTTTGAGATCTCCTAGCATGTTTTCTCTCATCGTTTAATCCAGAGATGTCTAGGGCCAGGTTAGGAATGAACTGGAACCTCTTCAACCCAAAGATGAATAGCCTTCATGCAGGCTGACATGGGATATGGCGGGGTGTAGTGGACTTCCAGGTAGGTTACCAGTGAAGGAGGTGGTTGGAATCACCTTGGTGAAAGGCTAGGGTCAATGGAAACAAAAAGGGAAAGACTTCATCATTTCAGCTCTGTAAAGCTCTGGATTGTGCTTAGAGCACAGATGGCTAATGATAGGAATGTCCGCATGGTGGAAGGGCAGTGCAGAAATCTCCCGGCTCTTAGTAACTAGAGGTCCCCTTCACTCATGGGGATTTGGAGGAGGGCAGACCACAGAGCAGGATCAAACTAGCCCCTCTTATTTTCATACCCTCCAGGATGTTAATGATGTTTATGCAGCTTTGGTGATGTTCACCTTCACTTTGCTCAGTGGATTTGGTTATTGAGAGAGTATCTCAGAATCTGCAGTATTAGGCCTGCTATAAATACCTTCCTCAGTAGACACCTGCTTCTGAGTCCCTCACTGTTAGCTGATTAAGAAATAACTTTCTAAGTGCATCTGCACTTTTCTTTACTTAAAAAGGATACCAAACTGTTTTTATTTTGGTGCTCTCTATTTTTTTCGCACAATAAATGAAGACTCAATATCTCTGTCCTAGAAAAAAAATCACTAATTGGATCACCTTTGATTTACTTGCTTGTACTCTCCATTCTTTGTGTACTGAAAACATTTTTGCAAGGGCTGCTCTATTCTTAGGGACAAATTGATTCACAAATAGAATTTGGTGGAAAAATGCAATGGGAGAGAATGAGCCAGAGGGAAATCAGAGTAGGAGATAAGAGAATCAGCAAATTAGAAGAGAGTCAAAAATAACTCTGGTTTAGATACACCTTAATTAAGGGAATCAATGTCTCCTCGGTAGGTATTCTACAGTGCTTTGCGATTTGGATTATAAAAACAAAGATGCATTTGGAAAAATGGGGTCCCTGTAATATGTAACAAGGGGCTTAGTTAGGAATTTTTCATGAAAACGCTAACCTCTTTCATTGGCCAATGTAGTTTCCTCTCCATCCTACCCCATCTTGCTCGAGCCCACGTGCAAGGACTGCCAAAACCCATCTCTAACTTTCCTCACTCTCTTTCAGAGTTGTCCTCCCTGCCACCACAGGCCCACTTCTCTCCCCACCTCATTATCAGAGTAATTTCCTTCATAAAAGATTGAATTATGTCATTGCCCTGGGTTTTAAAAACTAAGTAAATTTAAATATTAACATCAGCAAGAATTCTGTGATTGAGGATGAAGTCCATAATCTCCTTTATAGTCTGGTAATTTCCCTGGAGGCAAGCAATGTGGTTTTTCTCCCTTTGCAGCACTATGCCCAGAAAATATGTATTTGCTGAGTGACTTGCCTCCCGAGCCCCTTCACTACCTGTGCCTAATCTACTCCAACTGCCCTACCTTCTGCCTCCCTGATAGCTTCAATCAGCCAATCATCCAACCTTTCTGGAGTATCTGCTGTGGATGGTATATCTTTCTAATCCAGATGAAATTTGTCATCAATCCTCCAAGCTCCAGGAAATGGTGGTGGAGGGGCTCACCTAGAGCACCCTGGAGAGCCCCCGCAGACAATGTGCTGGCCTCAGTGCAGAGAACAGAGGTAGGGGTGGGCCTGAGGTCCAAGACACATGGGCATCCTCAAGGGGAAGGCTGACCTGTGAGCTGGGGATGAAGATGGATAGAGATAGGTGGAGTCACTTCATGGAAGGTCATTTTTAGGATCCCGCTGGGGGACAGGGAGAAGGCATAGCTTCTCTCGGATGATTCAACTTAATTCAGCAAATTGTTTCAGGTGAAGATTGCAATTGGTTAGAGGTTGTGGGGATCATTGGGGGCTGCTGGCAGCCTCTGGAAGCTGACTTTTCAGATCACTCAGACTGCAGCTAATATAATTCAGGGTGTCAGCTACTTGACTCAGACAACGTGTTGGCCCCATTTCCAGGAGAAATGGTTCATAAGGGGTGTTTTGTCAGCCTCTCCCCACACCAGCCTATATACCAAGGACAAACCCCTCCAACCACTTCCCTTCATGCCAGCTTGGCCCAACTCAGGCCCCTCCCCCTCTGAGCCCATGTCTCACCGGTCTGCTTCCTTCCCCCATTGGGCCTCACCATATCCCACAGAAAATGCAGAAAGAGGAGGAGCGTGCATATAATGCATGTATGGGAAACGGAAGTCACACTCAGGTCTAAAAAGATACATATGCCATCTTGGAAAAAGACCAAGTGATCGTGGTTTTTAAAATTCAGTGACAGAATTTTAAGACCGCTGTCATTTCTGCAGGAATACAATGCCAACATTAGACAAAACGAATAATTTCTTGTGGTCACTTAGGGAGGTTGCAAGTTCACCATAGCTTTTGTAATTGTTAAGAATAGAAATAATTTACCAGATAATAGACAGGGTGACTATTGGGAATCATTCACTAGGTGATTTGAGATCTGAATGAGATCAACACCCAGTCTCACAGGCCCGTGGAGGTTTTCTTCTGGAATTATTTCTCATACCAAATGATCATTATCCCCCAAAACATTGTGATGAGCCTCAAACAACGCGATTTAACAAGTATGTGCTAAGCAGCAGCCCTAACATCCTAATTTATGGTGTGCCTTTTGCAAAAGTCCTTTCCTACCTGCAGGCTTAGCTTTCTTTTCTTCGTAAGCATTGCACATAACAAGCAAACAAAAGAATTCTTTGCAAAGTGAATGGATTAATAAACACAATAGATTTCTTATGTTGTTGAGTTTAATCTGATTAGTGATTAAAACCTTCCAGAAACTAATCCTGAGATTCACTGGATTATAAATATGTTTAGTAGGGTAAAAGGATGGATATCTATCTACCCAATCTTATGCCGTACATGACCCAAAAATGCCAGATTTAAGGGAATGATCCATTTTACTTTTGATGAGACATTAATGAGGCAATGTCTGGTTTTATTAAATATTATACATTATTCATAAACCATCCATTCTGGAAACTAAAATATAGACATTTTCATATTATAAGCATCAATACTACATGAGATTAGCCTGGGGGTCACCCAGAGGGACCTCAGGGACCAACGCACATCCCAGAACAATTTGTGAACAGTTGCTCTAAATGACACCCATTGGTGGATTTGGAATAGTTTCTCTTTGGGGGAAAATATCCATTTTTAAAAGTTTATTTTTACAATATTTCTTTGTTCTTCTGCCCTGTAAAATAGACTTTTTCCTATCATGAATGTGTTAAATAAAAATGGTGATCTTAGGTTATTCAAAATAAACATGATTTTACTCAGAACCTTACAGTGAAGAGCTGTGCAAAATTACTTTGACATAAGAATAAACCTTATTCCTTCAACTTCCAACTAAAGTGAAATGCATTTCTGATATGACTTTATTTCTTGTGTACATTGAGAGTGTCACACTAAAAATATATTCACTACCCCATGAATGAAAAGACCATAGAAAACAACTCTAATATATCATAGTCACACTCTGAATGACGAATACAGGTTTAAGTGGTGTTATTCTTTGATTAATATAAAAAATATTTAGATGATCTTTATATCGAGAAAAATAACATTCAAAAGAATATAACTGTTTGAAGTTTGAACTACTCACCTGAATTTTTTTGTATATGACTTTCACATATATTTTAAATAAAAAAAAATAGGAACTATTTCACTGTTCTAATTCATAGTTGGTATGTGATCTTAACTATTCTTGCTGTTCTGGGTGGAATCATGTCCCCAAATTCATGTGTTGGAGTCCTAACTAACAGCGCCCCAGAATGTGACCATAATGGAAAGGGAATCTTTATAAAGGTGAGCAAATTACAAATGAAATAATTGAATGGGCCCTACTCCAATTTCACCGGTGTCCTTACCAAAAGGGGAAATTTGTGGACAGAGATGCATACCAGGAGAATGGCCTTGTGAACATGAAGGCAGAGATGGGTCAATGCATGTATACAGGCCAAGGAGTCTCAGGAACTGCCACAGTCCCCAAAAGCCAGAGTAGAGGGATGCATCAGATTCATGCTCAGGACCTCAGAAGAAACCAGTCCTGTTGATCCTTGATCTTGCACTTCCAGCCTCCAGAACTGGGAGAAATATAACTTTCTGTTACTTAAGCGCCCCTCAAATGTGGTATTTTCCTGCTGAAACCCTAGCAAACTGGGTTCTCTGTTAGTAAATTCTATCAAATGTCCAGTCTTACCTCCTCATAGAGTGTCCATACTACTCACCTTTTGGGATCTTTTCATGGTTTTCAGAGAAAAACCAAGTAGATGCTCTATTATATACCCATGGGACCTTTCCTTCTCCCCCCCTCAAAGTCTTCAGAAGAACCACAATTTGTAGTACCTGGTGAATTTATTTTTGCCACAAGGAAGATGTTTGATAAAGTGCACACAGATTCATTAATGGTAATACCTAGCCACTGCTTATTTCCTCCAGGCACATCAGTCCCAGGAAGAGCCCTCCAAAACAGCCACCACCCAGGAGAGTGCTCTGACCATTTGGAACACCAGTGTCATAGCAGTAACTCTGTCCTGGTGGTCCTTTCCCCTTCCTTTGACAGACTCTTCCTCTTCCCACAAAGACAGTTGTTACTTGTGCTTCATGGAACCCTGCTTCCATGTTCAGGCCTGGGATCAGTCCTTCAGTTCTCATTTCAGTTGCCACATGGGGAAGGGATGGCCCAGGCAAAGGACATCGTTTTCTGCCCAAGTTCTGAGCACAAATGAGGCAGCTTTGCCACGTTGTGCTGAGAACCACCAGTAAAGCATCCTGGCTGATTCCTGACACATGGACAGGGGTGAATTTCACTGTTATTTAGCCCCAGAGCACCGTACACATCCCTCTGTTTGAGACACTCACTACAGTGTATTTCCATGTTCCTGTTACCTACCTACCATGTCCACCATCTTGTAAAGATGTGGATATTCCTTGATATTCCCTCAGTCCCTTCTATACAATGCTCCTCTGTGGGTCCCTGGAGGTTCCCCAACTCTAGCAACTCCAGGATTAATGCCTGACCCAGCGCTGTAATGTGTGTCATGCCCTGAGACCCTCTTCTGCCCACACAGCACTTTCACACTGTCTGAGTCTGGGCAGAACCCACCTACGTGGTTATGGCCGTTCTCTACCATGACCTACCAGTCATGGACTCTCTTACCCACCAGGCCTGGGAGACCACATTTTTTTTAAAAAAAAATTAAAACCATAAATGCCCATTTATTTTCCAGTCTTTTGAAAAGGGAGGTCATTTCTTTGAATATAATCTGTGGGTTGAAATTCCAAGTTCTCCTTGGAACGTACACTTAAGGCTTTAATGTAGGATTTTCCTGGGTGTGTTTTTTCTGCCTTGTAAGTGTGCGTTTCTTGAATCCCTCATTTTATAGGATTTTTAAAAGTGATGTGCTTTCATCAAATTTTCCATTTGTATGGTCATCAGTCATATGGCTTACAGGAGGAATGGAGAATGGGGTTAATTTAGTCAGTTTGTTAGGTCAAAATTGGTTAAGAGATGGGCATCTGGCTGGCTCAGCCAGTAGAGCATGGGACTCCTGATATCAGAGTCCTGAGTTCAAGCCCCACGTTGAGCATGCAGACTAACTTTAAAAAACTGGGCAAGAGAGCTATTTCATTGCAGTATAGCCCTCATTTTGAAAATAAAGAAAACAGAGCTCAGAGAGGTTAAGTAGAATATAATCAAAGGTAAACAGGTGGCTAAAAGGCAAATCCTGCCCCAGCAGCCACAAGCCCACCAGCATTCAGATCTTTGTTTCTAATTCCCATTCTCCACTGAAAGGAATCAAGACTTCTTGGAGAAATGCCTGGCTGGTTCCAGAACTGGAGCAATAAATATACCTGACGAGCCTGAAGCGTCACAAAGTGCCAGAAATTAGGAAAGTGTTCAAAAAGCGGTGGAAAAAAGCAGCCTCGATGAGACTATGTTAAAGGCACAAAGGAGCCATCTGACCTAACCTGGAAAGATTTACCAACAAAACAAAGATGGTTAGTATTGGGTTATAATGCAAAGTATACGTTAAATATCCATAAGTCCACACTGATATAATTAAATGACTGAATAAGTAAATAATGGAATTTCTTTATGTTTTTGCTTCTTGAACTTAAACTGTCAAAATAGAACTCTTCTGTCAAAGGAGTTTCGATCCAGAGGGGGATTCAAAATTTGAAGCATTTAATGAATGAAGCAAGGAAGAATATATCTCATGACATTTTGCACTAAAATCCATGTTACGGGTGCCCAGTGAAGCTGGGATTGATGTTGACTGCAGCTGTCAGGGAGACAGGCATTCAGCAGGGTAGGATGGACTTAGGCGAGCAATCGGGAGCAGGTGAGATATGACAGGTCACATCCCATTGGAAGTGGGAGAGGATGAGGAGGGGTCGGTAAGGAGGGACCAGGTGAGGAGGAAGCCAACTATGTGCTGTGTATTTATTTTTCTACGCAGTGGAGAGTGCTTCCTAATGACAGTTGTATGTTTACACCTCAGTCTAATAGATATTAGCTGAGCAAGTTCCTGCTTTAGCTTGGCTTGCTTTTGGAAGAAGAAACACAGGTGCATAAGCATCTCTGACCCAGGGGACGTGGCAGGGGCTCAGGCCAATAGCCAGAGTGAGGAGGCTCTGCACATCTTCCCTCACATAAATAAAAAAGGGCATCAATCTGTTTGCTGGCACCCAAAGGGGCTGGTCTAATTGGCAAATCAGCCTTTTATCATAACAGCAGGAATAAAAAGAAAGGAAAGAAATAATTTAATCACTTATTTAGTATCATTATGGCTAAAATGACCTTGATTCCATATTCCCTGTATGTGTTCACAATTTTAATTAGTCATAATAGGTTTTAGGCATTAAAGACAACAATATTTCTCCTTTGATTCGTGATTAACACTTGAAAAGTGAAATGAAGCTCTGTTTACCTTATTGTTGAGCAATCTACGGGACATTGAGGATGGGGACGTGTGAGAGAAGCTAAATTATATTTACGTGTCAGGTGAGAGTCACAGTTAGGAGTACCTTATGAAAATGCCCAGGAATAGTAGGTTGTGGTTACTAGAAATGCACCTGCCCCATTGAAATGTTTCTTATCCTATTGCTTCAACTATCTGATGCCCATTAGTGTTGTTGGGCTAACTCTACAATATTGGGGAGACCACCTAGTTGAGTTCAGCAGATCCACAACCAGAAAGTATCACCAAAGTTAACCAACAGAATTAAGATTATTCATTCGGGAGTTCTGCCTCTGTCCAAAACGCATTGCTCAGAGTAGGATGGCTGAGTCCATACCACCAGCTAGAGATAGAAAGGTGGACACACCGGGCCAGATGGTAACAAATTTTTGGTTTGGTGTTTAAGTAATCACATAGACTTAAGGTCATAACTCTGTTTCCTTTCTTTAATTCTCCGAAGGGAAAAATGCAGGATGAAAATTCAGAAGGCTGTAGCTCTAAAATTCATTGGCATGAACAAATATTTGACATTCCCAAGAAAGAGAGCGAATCCTAGAGATTATGCCGTTAAGCTACAGCTGGATTGTTATTTGTCTGCAATTTTAAATCCTGGCTGTTAAAATTAATTACATTCAAGGAGAGTTTATCAGAATAAAAGTCTCAGACGTGATAGTTTTAGTCTCTGGAATTAAAGTGGCACCCATGAGCCAATAGATCACACTGAAACAGCCAGGCTTGCCGTTTCGAGTTCTTTAAACAGACTTATTCTGATTGTAACAAAAACACCCATAAATCTATGCACATATATATTGATCTTGGCTTCCTCTTAAAAATGACTCTGTCCTAGTAAGTTGGCATATTTCATAAACAAACCAACAAATTATTGATCTATCATATACTCTAAAAGTCCTATGAAGAATCTAGGTTGCTTTTAAGTTCATACTACACCTAAGGGAATGAGAAACTCTGAAATGAAAAATAGATATTTAAAGAGAAGCATGGAAGATATATAGCTGTCTCTTTCTGCTTCCTCCTGACCTCCTATTGTGATTCAATCTGTGTGTACCACAGCCCACATTGTAGCTACTGATACAGCACTTAGTACAGCAGGGCTGTTTCTTCCAAGAGGCTGCAATAATTAAGTTATTCCATTTAATAATTGCTTTCTGAAAATGCCTGTCTGGATAGACCTTTGCTTAAACAAAAGAGGTGTAGATTAATATATTTGTGGGGTATGTTCTATTAAAACCTCACAGTGGAAATAGATTTAAAAACACACACACACATTGTTTTTGATTTAGTCTAAAAAGGATACTAATGTGAAATATTTTATGAACAAAATTAAAATGGTAACCGATACATGAATGACGGTACTGAGTGAAAGAATGATGCCTATACATCTTTTCATTAGATGTGTTTTTCATAGGATGAGGCAGGCTCTGCTGGAGGCTCAGGACGTCAAGACAACATTGATTATTGATTATAAAGATTGCAGTTCATATGAGGAAAGTCGCTTCGTTGTAGCCAAAAGCTGGAGTAATTGTGTAGGGTCTAGGCCTGTGTTTGAGAATCTTAGATACGTACTGGTTTTTTTTTTTTTTTTCAAGACTAAACACTGTCTTCCGCCTTTCAGAAAGGAGAGACAGAAAGTAAAATACAGGCAGAGATGACTGAATAGACCTTAATGGTTATTGAAGCATGGTAAGTAATGGAAGCTGAAGAATACCTGAGGCCCAGTCAGAGTGCTGGGGAGAGCCTGGGGTGGTGGCAGGCAGGTGGCAACATAATTTGGTGTGGTCAGGTGCAGACGTGTGGGAGGAAGGGAGACATTTGAGCAAAACCTTCAAGCAGGTAAAATGTCAGCCACGGGGATGATGGCTGGGGGAGAGTTTCAGGAAAAGGTGACCATGGCAAAGACCTGGGGTGGGAGCCTGTGAGGTCAGGTCAAGGTTGCTGGGGACCAGTGTGGGCTCTGACTGCAAGAAGGAAAACAGTAGGAGAGGAGTCAGAATGGTAGGCTGCACCGAGGGCATTTTGGAGCCACATGGAGGGCCACTTCAAGGACTCCCAACATCCACGGAGTGAAACACAGAGCTTTGGCTGCTGAGGGTCAAGCATAGAAGCAGGGAGGCCACTTGGGAGCTGCTGCAGGGGGTCATGGCCCACACCTGAGTCACACATGGGGGAGAGCTCCGGGTGGTGAGATTCTGAGGATACCATATGGTTGTGTCAAAAAGGCTTCCTCATCTACAGTTGTAGAGTGCAAAGAAAGAGGGGTGGGGATGCCATCAAGCTTTCTGGTGTGAGCAGCCTCAAAGCTGGGAGTGCCATTTGCTGAAAGAAGGGCCATAGAATAGGTCTGGGCATGGGGAGCAGGGCAGGGACTCAGAAGCTCAGACTTGGTCTTTTGCTTCTTGAAGGAGATGTCAGTATCAATTTGTAATTATTTCAAAGGTTAGAGATTGACTACAGAACTTTCTATATTCCATTATGATTTAAACGTTAATTCGTTACTCAGAATTTCTATATCTGCTATTTTGTGAGTTCATTCAGTGCATCAGTTTCTGAGAAAGTTGTGTTAAAATCTGCACCATGATTATGAATTTATCCATTTCTCGTAACTTTTCTTTACTGCTATGCTTTTTATAGTTTGTTAGGTACAATGCAGATCCAGGAAAGCTGTATCTTTTACCTGGAATGAATCTTTTATCGTGATATAATGATGTCGGGCTCTGTTGCTTTGTCTAGTGTAGATTTACCAACTTGCATTTGGTCATGGCTTGCCTGATATGAGGTCAGGGCTTTGGGAGGGATTCTGTTTTTGTTCATTTTATCTATTTTTAATGTTTTAATTTTTATTGGGAAGTCCTCCTGTTTTAACAGGAAATGCAACCCATTAAGTGTATTGTTCTCACTAATTGTTTTAGGGTGGATAATCAGTAGCAGCCCCTGGAGGGGTGGTGGGTGGGGATAAACTGGTTGTAAGGTCAGTTTAGCACAGTTCTTCCAGAGACATCTGGAGAGCCCAGAATAGCAGCTCGGACCCATCTGATCAGGAGGCTGGAGCTGGAGCTCTGTATCTTCACAAGTCTGTTCCTCATTGGTGAAGGGCTGCCTTTTAGTGACAGGATGACGAGGTCACCTGAAGCACATCCTTGTCTCTGCAAAAGGGCAGCTCTCAGTGGGAGAGATGGGGTGTGGGCTGCAGGTGGCAGGGCTACAATTCCTAAGAGAATCTGTCAGACTATGGGCATGGATCTCACATTTTTAGGCACATGATATGATCTTCCACTGTCTTATGTATACTCTATTTCCTAGTGTTTTGTTTTCTTCCCTCTATTTGTTCATTATCTGTTGGATCCATTTATCTATCATCTATTTAGCTGTCTTCTATTTACCATGTACTTGTTTTTTCCAGACATAAGTTTGAAACTATAAATTATCTATATTTTAAGTAATCTTAAATCATGCTAATGTGACTATGTCTAAAGTTAATCAATGCAATAAATAAAAATAGCAAATCTACCTCTAACTGATAATTGGTGAGAGATACGTAGATGTCATTCTGAATAACCGCCCCAGTTTTGGTGTCATTGCTGTATAGTACTTTGTTTTCACCTTTTAAAAAAGTATTGGGAAAAAGTTTAATGTTATTATTGTGTTGTTTTGTTTTTTTTTCCAAGATCATGGTTACTTGGATTTATGGGGGGTAAAAAAGAGGTCTTTGTTTATTTTCCTTTCTCATATTCTTACTTTTCTATCTTTCTTCGATTTCCTCAAAATTCATCCTTTAGAAATTCTTACAGAAAATATTTGTTGCCTGGATACTTTCTTTGTTTAAACAATGCCCTTTTTTGCTTGAATTCACTGGGCACATGATTTCATATTGAGCAGTGTTTTATATCAACTCATTCATGTTACCATTGTATGGACTACTGACCCCAACAATTATTGCTGTTGCCTGGAATGTATTCAATGTCATAAGTTTAAATATTTTAGTTTATATTTTATAAATTTAATATATTAGCTTTTTTTCAGTACTCCAATTCTAATACTTCCCAATATGTTGGCTTATTTTATTGACTCTTTAAAACTCAGAAGAAATAAAGTCACTGTGCTTGATGTACCTGCTGCACAGTGGTGAGGGCTCGGAGGGGGAACATTCACCTCGGCCCCAGCCCCACTGTGTCCACAAGCCTTCCTACATCCATAGGACAGGTGCTTCGTGTTTTGTCAGAAGAGAATGCTGTCTCCTCTCCTTAACTCCCCAGAGAGCCATGCCTGAGTTCACCAACAGTGGTAAATTATTATGAGCTCCAAGAGGACTCCATGAGGATGATCAAAGAATTTTTAAAAACCACTTCACTTGGTTGTTGAAAATCAGTAAGAACAACCTATTGGAAAAGATAAACACTCTTCAAGTTACTTGTTTGAGATGAAATTTGAGATAATTAAGCAGGAAATTAAAACAGCATAAATAAACACATAAGAAAGGCACAGAAACATACACACATGATAAGCTTGGGTATGTTGGTGAAGTGGCTTGTAAAAAGAAGTAACCCACCCCCCTCTCCAGTTTAAATATGATCACAATACATATTTCAGAACATCATAAGAGTAATTAAGGGTAGCCATTCCTAGATTAAGTTATAAATATAAATAATAAAATATTTAGGGGAGCAAAATATCCCCAGTTGTTTTTTTTAAAGAGTTATTTATTTATTTATGATAGACAGAGAGAGAGAGAGGCAGAGACATAGGCAGAGGGAGAAGCAGGCTCCATGCCGAGAGCCCGACGTGGGACTGGATCCCAGGACTCCAGGATCCCGCCCTGGGCCAAAGGCAGGCGCTAAACCGCTGAGCCACCCAGGGATCCCCATCCCCAGTTGTAATCTTATGAAGATGGGTGTGATCTCAGGTATGTATTAGGATCGCACATGTATTCTTTTCTTGCCTTTTTTTGTAAACGGAACTTAACTATCTAAACTCCTGGAACTCCCAGGTATCTTTCTGATAGGACCCTATGAATATTTACTCGAACAAGATCTTTATTTAAAAGCTTACACTGAATAAAATTCTCAGACAAAACTTTTCAGCTATCAGAATTATCCCCATCTGCTCTAAATGTGATTTATCAGTATTAACAACTTATAAGCTTATTGATCCTATTACCACTAATAATGTGATTACAATGGTGAGGATCTGGTTTTTATTCAATTTAATTGAGGAAAAAAAGGATAAAGAAAAACCCTGACCTTTCTTGCTGTCAAGCCTACCAACTTTTTAAATAATAATTTATTTAAGCTTGCTAGTATTTTTCTGCATGGCAACTACAAATATGAGTTTCCTATGTGATTATTTTGCATGAGAAATATGTGGATTTCAAACACAGATATTCTATTATTCAGTACACTCACATTTTTTGTTACATTTGGAGAAATGTGTTAGCTATTTGGCAACCATTTAAGCTTTATTCTGTTTTTGAATTTTTGACTAAAAACTCAGAGTCGTGTGCCACAGACATCACTGTGGGAGCTGAAACCACCCCCAAGCGCCGCACATCACTCTGAGAGCACATGTCTGTCTCCCACCTGCACTAGGTCATAATTCCCGGCTCCCTCTACTTACAAACCTTGCTAGCAGCCAGTAATGAGAAAGCAAGCCCACCTTTATTGAGTGATATCAGGGGCAGGGGCTTGGAAGCCTGGAACACAGAACGAAAGTGGATCATTTCAGTGATCTAAACTCTAATATTGACTATGAGGGGAAATCCATGGCAAATTAACAGTGAATGACCAGTGAAGGGAATGGTGCATTTGCAAAATCCAAGACTGTTTATGAGTAGGAGCATGGAACAATAGAATTCACTTCTTTTTCTTTTATTAATGTTGAATCAAACAGTCAAGAGCCTCTGCAGAATTCTTGTTTCCTGCTGCTACAAACCCTGAGAATCTGGAACATCTGACATTATGTGGCACCGCACATTTGATACATTGAAGGTCACCGTTGGTGGAAAGTATTGCTGCAGATAAAGGCTACTAAGCCCAGCAAAAATTTCCCTTGCAGTTTGCTATTGTCAAAGGTCAGTACCCAGACTCACATGTATCTTTATTTCAAATTTGTTTCTGCCAGTTTCCTGGGCACATGAAAGCATTTCCAACTTGTTTACATTTTCATTTTTGATTGCTGGTGAAGGCTTGCACTTTCTTTTTAAATGTTGCTATTTATTCTTGATATTTCCTTCTGCATTTACTCCTGTATCCATCTCTTCTGAGCATGCATCCACATCCCAGGGGAATTTTTACCTCTGTATTTTTTAATTGGCTATTTTTTCAATACTGTGTTTTCTGTTGCTTTCCTTTTCATATTTGAATTTTTAAAAAAGTTGTTTATTTTTATGGAAGTGTAATTGACATGCAATTCTGTGTTGGTTTCAGGGGAACAACAGCGTGTCCCCACAGCTGTATGGTTTTCAAAAAGCTCACCCTGATGACTGTTGTTACCTTGAGTCTTTTGCCCAATGCCCTTGCCCCTAGTGGTCAAAGTCCAAAGAAAGAGAAGTTGTCTGGGACACTGGGGACTTCTGATGATGACTTCTAAGGCCGGTGGCGTTTGGAATTGTCAATATTTTAACCATCCTCACGCTTGCTATTCTTTTCCTAGACCATGCTAGCACTGAATTCGCCAGATATCATTCATTTTGGTAAGTTCTCTTAAGCAAGAAACATCTCAGCCAGCTCTGTAGATCGGCTGCGAATGCCCTTTCAATCACTATAATTTATGTTCCCTGATCTCACCCTACCTATTTTCCACTGTAACACATTGCAAAGTCTTACTATATTAGCTTAGGTTTCAAAGCCAAAAAAGAAGGTTTAATCTTGCAATTTGTGTGCCGTATTCTCCAAGGAGAAAGGTCCTCACAGCAAGAAAGAATGAGACTGTTTAAGATCTCTCTCTACTTCTGGACAAGGGCAGATTAATTGAGTATAATGTTGAGTTAGAGGGAGAAATATTAAGCCTGAAACAATCTCAGGAGTCCCTTAAGACTGACCTAAATGTGTAATTTGTGTTTTCCCTGCTGAGCACAGCCTTAAAAGAAACTCATTTTTTTCTGTGATGAATATCATCCAGTCTCTGCTTCCTGCTAGCCTCTGACTCATCTGTACTTTCAGTCAGGTACCGAAAAACACACACATGCTCTACTTTCTGTTCTTTAATGCATTTTTATAACCAGTATTTGCACGTATTTTCTTTATATTTTCCAATGGGTTCTTTATACTTTTTTCAGTATTTTTTTTCATTAAGTACTGCTTTTCCGTAGGGCTCAGAAGTAGGACTGTTGTCTGATGGTGCAAAGGCATGAGATTGCTTGTGCCTTAAGTCCTCCCTCAGCATGGACTTCAAACTCAAAAGAACCAACAGATGAGAAAATGCTTAAGTGGGAAAAAACAATCACAATGACCTTCCTCTGTTACTGTCTACCTGTTTTTGCACGTGGCTGGATGATGGTCTGTTGCAAATGCAAAGGGAAAGCTCAGCTCACAGTGAAAATTTTAGACCTAGATTCTTAAACAGAATTTAGTTGATCTAAAGCAGTGCTTGGAACATAGTTGCTAATGAGTGCATCTGACTCATTAACCAGAAGTCCCAAGCTTCACTGTACACGGGATAGTGCATATAAATTAGAATAGCATTTTTCACTGAAGCTTGCTTCACAGTATCTAGCATATGCAACATTTGGCATGGAGATTTTTCACTAATTGAACATTCACTAAATTCCTCTGGGTAAGATACCTTTTTTCAACAATATGTAAAAAGGACATTTACACTCTGTTCTTTGTAGGAATAATAAAACAAATTCCTGAACAGAACTGAGCTCAGATTCTGCAACAAGCTATGATAAACTTATTATATGTACATATGTATAGAAACCGTGGGAAAATACAGAATGTTTCTATTCTCAACTTCCTTGAACAGTATTGAGTCCTGAAATGAAAAAAAAAAGTAACTATATAAATGAGGTGTTGCTTTCTCATGAGAAAATGTGAGGAGGTCTTCCTGAATTAAAGAATTACAGATTGTGCCCCCCCAAAAAGAAATAAAATTTACTTTTGCATAAAGTTATATCCAAATAAATAAGAATAATGTTAATGTTTAGGTTAAATAAGAAATTAAAATTGTAGCAATCCTTTTAGAAAAATCTCTGAGCATTCTCTTTGTCATCTAGTAAATTTCAAGTTTTCTTTTTGATGATTAACAACTAGGTAAATTCCTAAAGTCATATTTTATGAAGTTATAAATTATCCAAGTTTCTTGGACAGAATGTGGTAGGCTAATTTAAGCAATATTTGAATTTTCTAAGACTCTGGAGTAAGCCATGTGATGTCCTTTGTCCTCAACTTCATTCATTTACCTTCAGTGATATTTTTCTTTTTATGCAGATTCACATTTCAATCAAAGCTCTTCTACAAGGAGACAAATTTAGAAAATAATTCTTCATAGTTTCAAAGAGGCTGAAGATTTCCACCACCAGAAAAATGATTAAATCTTTCCTTTTTCAAGCAAGATTGCCCTGAAGCCTAAAGAGTTCACATGGTGATCTGCTTCCAGACTTCTTCTAATTGTCTTCTAAGCCAGTGTTACATTATTAGCCTGAAAAGACTTTGGAACTAAGTGTTTACCTTATTCATACCTCCAGAAATACTTCAAGTATCTCACTTTGTGGATGGCCTCTTGCCTATTCGATAGTTCATAAATTTTTTCCCCTGTTCTTTTTATTGCTTAGAATTTTAGTCAAACACTTGAAGATGTTCTCTAGGATGTTCCATTCTCTAAGTGTCTTCAAAAAGTGACAGGTTGAAGTCCTCGCTTTGATGAAGTTCACTATTTTTATACAACATTGAAAGCACCATATTGAAGATTTCTGGCCAAGTCCTTGTCAACAACACGTGTGAATATAGCAGACAGAGATTTGCTGTAGGGTATGAGGTATCTTGGCTCACCAGAGGGACAAACCTAGGTGTCTGTGGTCAACCCTCGGCTTGACTTTTCCCAAACCTAATATTTTGCCTGGCGAAAGAATTTTCTTAGTTTATATAATATTAACATATGGTAACTTTGAGACTGTTCAGGAAAAAAGGTAAACGCTAGAGAAATCTAGTTAGTATGGCTTTAGTTAAAAGAAAAAGACTAAACTAAAATCACAAATCTCCCTCCATTCTCCCCAAATAGTGACATAACAACCATTTATTACTCTCACAGATGCATGGATAGAGGAATGAAGATATGACAAAACTGGATGTCTCATCTCTGTTACAAGATGATTGGAGTCTCAGCTGGAGACTTGAAGTCTAGATTCTAGAATCATTTAAAATGTCATTTGTTCACATGTCTGGTGGTTCATGATGGTTTCTGGCTATTGCCTGGGGGCTCACTTTTCACTTTTTCTTTATGTGGGTGGGTTCCAAAGGCGAGAGAAAGAGAGAGAGAGAGAGAGAGAGAGAGAATACTATGTGGAAATCATATTGCCCCATGACCTAAACCTGAAAGTCAAGTGTCATTCCTTCTACCACATTCTAGTAATTGAAGCAATCATAAACACTGGTCAATTAAAAAAAATTAAAGCAGAAGCCATCTCTATGGAGATCTACAAGATTCTGGAAGGGCATAAAGGACCAGATGTGTTGCTGTGATTACCTGAGGGGAAAATACAGTCTGCCACACACAAACATACCAGCTTGTTAACCTGATTTTCCTTAGACACAGAGAAAAAAAGAATGTTTTGTTTTTCCTTTATATATATTCATATTATCCCATCTGTACAACAAACAGGCATTACTCCTTCAATTTAAAAATTTCAAAAGAAGAATTTTTTAAGAATAAAAGACACAACTGGAAATACCAAGAGCTAACAAATATGTGGACATATTGGCTCAGTGGATAAGAAAATAGAAGACCAAGAGTAAGGTAACCTAGCTGAAAAGAAGGCAAGAAGCACAGGGAACATGTGAGTATGAAAAGAGACTAAAATTAAGTTATGGAATTAAAACAGGTGTTGGGAAGAGTAGAATCCACGTTGCAGAGCATTGTACTGGTGACACATATGTTAGGTAGAAGAGTGCAGGAAACCATGATGGAGGAGAGGTTTGTAGTGGGAAGGTAGGGATGCAGATCCATGAATGACAGATTGGTTTCTTTATAGACGATATTCAAATAAAGTTAAAAATATAAAGTTACACATGCTGGTTTCTCCATTTGAAGACAGAGCTAACCTGCAGATGAAAAGCCCTTGCCAAATACCCAGAACGATGGAGAATTTATAAATGCCAATGTATATGGATGTGTTGCTATATTGTTAGCAGCAGAAGTTTATGTTATAATTTCAAGGATAACATGAAATTGACTCAGATGGGCAGGAAGGACATCAAGTAAGTTGTTAAATTCATGAAATAGATATTTTGGAATCAGATGGGGAAAAAGAAAGCAAGAATGTAAAAAGATTTGTATTATTTCAACCATAAAAAGAAGGGAGCCCCAAAATTCCACAGACAAAGGAAAAATAAGAGAATTGGTAATGCAGTTCTCTCTTAGAATAAAGTACTCTTCCAAAAACTTGAGCTCATTAAATCCTAAGCCTTGGCTAAATGGATGGCAGGAGAATCTTTTGTCAGCCACCTGGGAACATGTGACACTATTCACTCCTTGCTGGTCTCACCATATGAGCCTCTTCTGCCCTAAGAACCAGACAAAGTAGTGGAAATTAAAGCCAAAACCAGCTAAAGGAAAAAAATAATAAGGAAGAGAAGTCAGCTAAATTGCAAAAAGAAAAGCCATAAAGGCAATCAGTGAAGCAAAAGTCTGGTTCTTGGAGAACTCTCCAGGTGGACTGATTAGGGAAATAAGAGAATAACCACGAACCACCAAGATTGGAAATGAAAAGCTGTCATAGACACTATGGGGAGTAAGATGATAGCAAGGAAGCATCACAGGCAAGTTTATGCTTAAGAATTGGCAAGCTTAGATTAAATAAATTATCTTCAAGAAATAAATTACCATGCTCAGTAAAAAAAAAAAAAAAAAAAGAAATAGATAAATGGTAGTCACAATTTTTTTAAAGAAATGGAATTTGCATTTTACAAACCTCCAGCATGAGAACTCTAGGGCCAGGTGGCTTCATTGGAAAATTCTACAATTTAATGAAAGAAATAATATCAGTGCTGAAGAAGAAGAAGAAGAAGAAGAAGAAGAAGAAGAAGAAGAAGAAGAAACATTTCCAAAGTGATTTATGACAATATCATCCTAATATGTAAATCAAAGACATTGCAAAAGAACAAGATACAAACCAGTATCTCTCATGAACATAGATGCAAAAATCTTCAACAAAATATTAACAAATTGAAGCTAGAAATATACAGGAAGGATAATATAGCACATACATGTTGCTTTACCCTAAGAACACAGAGCCTATTAAACATTTGAAAATCAGTCACTGCAGTTTACCATATTATCAAACTAAAGAACTCAAACAATAGAAACATCTCAATTAATGCAACCCACCCCTTCCCCAAATTGACCAAATTAAATTCTCTTCATGCTAAGTCTCTTAGAAAACTGGGAATATAAAGGAATTTCCTTAAACCAATTAACAAGCATTCATTTAAAACCTACAATTAAATTTTTATTTAAAGTACAAGACTAAAAATTTTCTCCTAAGACTGGACAAAACAATGGTGTCTATTCTCACCATCTTGTTTAATATCCTAATTACAGTCCAAGCCAGCAAAGTAAGGTAAGGAAGAAAAAGGTACAAATATTGTGAAATAAATAATTAACCTATATCTATTCACAGATGATATGATAATCTATGTAGACAATTACAAAGAATATAAAAACACTAATGAAATTAATAATTTGTTTTATAAGGTCAAAGAGTATAAGATCAATATACTAAAAAAAGCCAAATTTAAATTTAAAAGTGACATCTGCATTATTTACAAAAATCTTAAATATGTAGATATAAACCTTAAAAATTATGTGCAAGAGCTTTATGTTGAAAGTAAAAATAGAGTGTTGAAAACATCAGAAAAGACATAAATGGAGATATATGCTGTATTCATGCACTAATATTAGGATTTCCATTCTTATCAAATTGATATATAAGTTCAATAAAATCCCAACTGAAATTCTAGGAAACTTCTTTTTGTTGAAATGACCAAGCTTATTCTAAAATTTGTCTCGGAATGTGAAAGATTAGAATAGAAAAGCCAAACAATTTTGAAAAAGAAATACAGAATTGGATGACTCATTTAACTTGGTTTCAAGATCTACTACAAAACTGCAGTAATTAACACAGTATGATATTGATAAAGAGAATAGAGATCAATTGGATCAATTTCTAAATAATTATACTGAGTGAAAGAAGCCAGAACCCCCAAAAGAGTATATATCGTACAAATTCAATGACATAAAAATTATAGAAAATGTAAACTAATTTATAACAACATAAAGAAGATCAGTGTTCTGGGTAGAAGTGAAGGGAGGTGAAAATTTGGGGGTTCACACTCTTGGTTGTGATTACATACCACTCATTAGACCACTTACTTTGTGTATGTTGTTTATTGTGCATCAAATATGTGGAAATATATATATACTATAAACTGAGAAGGTGTAGAAAAAATAGTGTCCCTCATGTGTTCATAATGGGATTAATAATTTTATCTTTAACTGGTTTATCTATTTTTCTCCCCAAAGAAGAACCTGTATGCTGGATACCAAGAAGCAAGAAACGGAGGGGAGAGGCAAGGGAAGTTAAATCAAGGATGTGTTAAGGAGCTGACCAGACAATAGAGACAGAGGAGCTCAGTTCCAATGTGAGCACCATGTGCAAGGGACACATGGGGAACTCCACATTTTTCCACTGGCTCCCATCCTCTTTTGGTCCAGGAATTCTCTCTAAGATGCCAGCTCCCTTGCTCTTCCAGGTTGTCTTCATCAGAGTAGCTGAGTGAGTGGACAGAGTCCCATGGAGGAAGGGCAGACATGCACCTGTTGGAAGGGGTTGGATGAGTATGTGCACCTGGCTGTTGCAGGTACAGTTGCAGTGAAAAGTCAGATGGAGAGTATGTGAGGAGCTTGACAAATATCCAAGAAGGTGGCACAGTCATCCTTGGCTCACAATTCCTGACTCTCTTTGAAATTAATTAAGTAATCAATTGATTTAATAATATCATGAGGCCACTGCTCACCTCCAACACTAGAACATCACCAATAACATGGCAGTTCTTGAGGTGTTCCCCATCTATCCCACTCCAGCTCCTCAACTAGTCCAATCAACCTCTGGCCTGATTATTTGTGTTCATCATCCCCTTACTTTGAAAAAGTTCTATTACAGATTACTCTATGCCTCATTTTTGGGCTTAATGGAAATATATTTTAGATATTATGCCATGGGACTTGTTTTTCACTCAAATTACATTGCTAAGATCCAGGCATATTTTTGCATGTAATTGTAATTCATTCACTGTGCTGTTCTTTGATTTTTCATGGTGAGAACATACTGTTATCCATTCTCCGTAATTGGTCACGTAAGTCAGATATTGCTCCTATATAAACATTTTTGTGCATATTTCCTGGTCCTTATGTGAAATGTTTCTCTAGAAACAAGAAGTGATAATCTATTGTGATAGGGAGTGTAAATATACAAGGCAGCGCCAAGTGCTTTTCTTGATGATTTTAACTCCAGCCAACATCACATGGAGCAGAAAACCATGTAGCCAAGCTCTGTCAACCCTGAGAACAGCATATTGTAGTGATTAAGTCACTAACTCTCTTATGTAACATCAGACAACCCAAATGCAAATAATTTTATTGCTAGGACTCTTAGGTAAAACAAATGCTGGAATAACCCGAATTATCCATTTCTAAAACTTATATAATATTTACTAATTACATTTAAAACAGGAAAAATTCTATCTACAAAACATCTTTTTAAGATGTGGTTAATAAAAAAAAAAAGATGTGGTTAATATAGTACTTGGACAAAATTTTTTCATACACAATGTCTTTAAAAACCGAACTCAAATTTGTTGTTGTATTAGGGGCGAGATTAAAGTTTTTATTAGTTTCATGATTAAACAAGAAATAATTAAATGAAATGTACTAAGGATCTCTATAGAAGAATAAAATCTAAAGAAGTCGAGATAAATTTAATGATGCCAGCTTCAGGAAAAAGTAAAGTAAAATATAAATAATAACAGATTTACAATATTTATTTAAAATGCTCAACTAAAACACTTATATTGTAAAGTCAACAAATTAGAACATATGTATCAAAATAGAAGAAAGGCATTCTGGCCATGCAGACACAGTACTAGCAATGAGATGAGCCAAAAGTCAAAAAACCTCTTCTATGACGGCTTACTTGCCTAGGAAGATCTCAATAGAGTTCAGGATGATAGTTGGTCATACCCAGTATTCTTTCATGATTAAAAGAAGCAAACAAAACCAAATGGAAGTCATTTAGGAAACAAGAAGTTACTTACAATTATAAATCTCCTCTATTTATGCAAAGAACCAACATCTAACTGAAGAATGCAGTTAATTTCTATTAAAGCAAAAAATTTCAAGAAAGAATGTCAACTGTCCTGTTTAGCACTGATCACTTTTCTGATTTTTTAGACAATCATTTAAAATAAGAAAAGCAAATAAAGCACAACTTTCCAAAAAGATGAAAAAAGCATGTCAGTGTATGCAGGTACCTTGAGATTCTACAAACCTACCAAAAAAAAAAAAAAAAAAAAAGAATAAGCAAAATTTAAAATAATGTGAAATTCAATCAGATTATCTATTATGCAAAATAATTTGCCAGAATTTTGAACTCTTTAATACTAGACATTACAATTTATGCCAGTATAACAGTGGCAATAACCACAAATGTGGAAAAGAGCCATAAATTAAAAAAAAAACTCATAAATATATTTAACCAAAAAATGCATAAGGTCTGCCTGAAGACAATTTCAAATCTTACCTGAAAGCTACATATGGTTTAAATAGATAGGCATGACATGATTTAAGACATTAGAAATATGTCTCACAAAAAAAATGTCTCACAATGTTATATAGATGTGTATACACGTATAATTTTTAAATTTTTAAAGTTTAATTTCCATCAAAATCTTTTTTTAGTGATGTCCATTCAGATATGACTATATAAGACATCTGTAAAATAGACTGTGAGAAAGCAACATTTTAAAAATAACAATCAACCATGTGGTGTGCCTGAAACTAATGTGCCATTGTGTGCCAACTATACTAAAAAAAAATTCTTAAAAATAAAATAAAAATAACCATCAAGAGCTCTTGGCAGTATAGTAGTTATCAAACAGTATGTTACTGATAAAAGGAATAACAGTGGATGGAACAGAAGAAATTAGTAGAACAAAATAAAAAATATATTTTCTTACCATTTTAATACTATTAAATTGATTTTTATGTTTGTTTATGGATTTCTAACAATTTGCACTAAAACACAGGTTAACTACTTAGAAAAAATAAGTTTAGATGATTTGTTTTTTATAATACACAAAAATAAGTTTCAGCAGGAATATATATTTAATAAAACTATTAATGAACCATAAAGACAAATGTATGAACATAAACAACCATGAGGGTCAGGAGGAATTTGCTAATCCAAAAGCCAAAGGGAAAAAAGGTGAAAATATTTTGTTAGATTTGTTTATGCAGTTCTTAGTTTCTGAACCCCCAAAAAGACATTATAGGAAAAAAAGCATCAATATTTACACAAAAGAGTAAATCAGAGACTAAGAAAGTCAGTATTATATAAGCTATTGTGCAAACTGAAAAGTAAAATGCAAAGAATCTATTGTTAAAGACTTTAGTAAATCCTGACTCCTGGGATCTGATACCCCCTACCACACACCTGTGCACATGCGTGCATACACACATCCACACACACACACACACACACACACACACACACACACACACACCATTCCAGTAAACATCTCTCTTGCTCTTGAGATTATTGACCCCAAGAGACTCTGAGAATCCCACTCCCTTCATATCCACAGTCTGTGCCTGACCAGGAAATGTGTGAAACTGTCCCCCATCCCTGCCCTTTTGTTTGGAAATTGCGCCCATTTGTTTTTAATGGTCCTATGTTAAGATCGGAGAAACTCTGAAATAAGGTTTTCAGGAGCTGTCACCATAAGTTTATTATTATTATTATTTTTGCCATGAGAAAAGCAGTATGAGTGATATGGAGATCGAACTACCTATTGAGCTTTCTATTTATCATCTATGTGTCTATCCATCTGTGTATCTATCTATCCATGTGTCATCTCTCTAGAGACAGAGGGAAGTACTCTAAAAATGGAATTATGGTTCGTTTGGATATGCTCAATAACAGAATTATAGATTGCTTCTGTTATTTTTTTTACTCTTTTTAGTATTTTTACCTACTTAAAAAAATTCAGTAAGCAGATATTGCTATCATCATGAGAACAGGAATCAATTAATCATTTGTCTTAATGCACTTTTCTAGTAGCCTGTGGTTACCCATAATTCCTTTCGCGAACAATAGTGCTAAACCTCCGAGTGCCAGGACTTTGAAATCCATCAGTCAGAGACAAGAAGTCCCTGGCATTTCAAAAGATTTTAGAAAAATAGCATTTGTACAGTGATGGAAACCGAAGGGCCACTATAAATCCGGAACTAAACTTTATAACCCCAACTATTTTATTTGCCTTTGATTTCATCAGAGCATTGATTTTCTCCAAATATTCTTACAAAGAGTATGTTTTACTTTGTACAAATTATGAATGCTCATGCAAATGAGCATACAAATATTAGTACTTCTTTGAGAGGAGTTTGGTAAAGGAGAAAGACCACTGGACTAGGGGCCTGGGTCTCTTCACCACCCAGCGGCATAGTGGGCCTGGGTGCAACATGAGCTCCTGAGCCGCTGTGTTCTTCAGCAGGAATCACAGAAGGTGGAGGGTTTCTCCAAACTCCTGTTTCAGGATGAGGCACACGCGGGTTATGTTGAATTCAGAGTCTTCGCCGGTGCAGTTATGTGAGGCAGCTGAATCAAGGAAAACATTTTTCCCTTTCAATTTAACCATTATGCTGGATTGTTTGCCTTCCCTATTGCTAGGGGATGGAAATGAAACTCTACAGTTAAAATGTAACTTGAAAGAATTTATGTGGTTCACTGGGTAATAATTGCAACATTTTCCATGGCCTATTAAAGAGCAATTTCTTTGGTTTTATTAGGTGTTTCAGAATATTTTGAAGGGTTTTTCCTAGTGTATCTTTTCTCCTTCTTTTTTTAAATTTTCCTTTGAGTGGCATGATATTCCTGTATTTCAATGGAGAAAGTGGAACTAACACGATAAAATGAAAATTTCCAACGCAGTTCTTTTACTGCTTTTTTTTTTAGCCGTTGTAATTGAAGAGAAACTAACCCTCCGATATTCTTGTGATTTACTAGTTCCTTGAAACATATTGCTTTACACTTAACTTTTATCAATGCACAGAATTAAAAACCAAAAAAAACAAAACAAAAAACTGTCCGCTCCTCCCTGCTCAGGGGTTTAATTAAAACGTATCTTCTGAAATGTATCTGATAATAACACACACAGAAGCACGAGGAACATTCCTTTTCTTCCCTCGCCTGTGTTGCCTTTATAAATCCGACTTGGCTCTCGGCCAGAGACTTTCAGAAGCATCCCATCTTTTAGAGGAATCATTTTCTCTGCGAGCTGCATGAATTCCACAATCACCATCAGCGGATGAAGGAGGCTGGGGAGCAGGCAGCGGGCGTGGGTCTGCAGACGCGCAACCTCTGCTTCCCAGGACCAGCCAGTGGGTGGGGGTATAAGACAACATTTGCACCGTCAACGAGCTGGGCAGCTGCCTGTGTGCGAATCAAATCTTCCTTAACAATTGCCACCGATAAAAATCAGCTTTTCCTCTTAATTACTGCTAAGTGAATACCTTCTGATCTAGCAGTCAGATGGTAAGGCTGATTATTGAGCCGGCGACTAACACTTCTGGAGAGCCAGAAATTCCCCGAGCGCTGCATGGAATATTTGCACACACACACACACACACACACACACACACACACACACACACACGGGAGATCCCACTAAGCATTGCAGCAACACTGTGGCACGGACACCCACAATTTTAATGATGTGGGCACGGCAGCTCAGCACCCCCCAGGAACAGGGGAAGTGCTACTCTTGTTGCAACTCTCAAAGCGGTCTTGACCTGGGGGTGGCGGGGGGGGGGGGGGGGGGGGGGGGGGGGAGGCAGGGGAGGTGAAAACACACACTTACCCAATTACCCTGTACTGCCAAGCAGGATGCGAGTCCTCGGATCTCACACGCGAGGGGCCAGCATTTACCAGCATTTACCAGCGGGAAAGTTCCAGGCGTTGAAGTGCTGTGGCTAAGTGCAATCAGCTGGGCTGCAAAGTGGGCCAAGGTCAGGGACAGGAAGAGGGAGTCCTGCAGGAGAGGCCCGGCTGAACTCAGCCAAGGGATGCGGATGCTCCCCACATTGGAAACATGCAAAAAATATAAAGGTGAGTTGATGTGTACGAGACATTCAAATGACTGGGGAAAAAAATACTCCCATAGGAGTATTTTCTGTGTATTTTTATTATTTTTTTATTTTTTATTTTTTTGCATATTTTGGAAGTGAACCTGCTTTGTCACTGCACGTCCACCCTTGAGAAATACTGCCTAGCTTCCTTTTGGAGATTGACACTGCTAGACTACCACCAGCCTCTTTCCCTGTGTTAATCAAATGACCACACATACAGGATTGTAAGTAATGCACACCCACATAGAGTGTGCAGGTGCCCTAGATCTGCTTGCACCTTCACATCAAGGGTAAGCTGTCAACAGTGCTCTGCGGGCCCGGGGAAATAGTCCTCGGTGGTGGGCTTCCCTGTGCCAGTCGAAAAGAAAGAACACAGGTCAAAACTACGGATTCAGTAGCCTCCCACAGACTTGCATGCTGGAGAGAATTAAAAGAAAAACCTGCATTCCATATATACGTAATACAGCAGCTGGGGGGGCGGGGGGGTTAAGCTCACTGATGTGAGAGTCTTAGTAGGATGTTTTTGAAAATCAGCTCTGTTGAGGTATATTTGACATAGAATTGACTGTGCATATCTACAGTGTTCAATTTTATAAGCTTTGATCTATAAATTCTTCCCCAGGAAACCATCACCACAATGGAGATAATGCACGCATCATTCACTCCCAAATTTTGTCATAACCACCCCCCATCTACTTTCTCTGCTCATCTACTTTCTCTTGCTGGAAATGAAGTTCACATTTTACCGAAATACGAATCATACCCTAAGTACTTTTTTCTGACTCCTCCCACTCAGGATACTTCTCGTGATACGCATCCGTGTGGAAGCCTATATAAATGATTCATTCATTTTCTTGCTGAGTGATATTCCATCATAGGGATGTACCATAGTTTATCCATCACCTCTTGGTGAACATTTGGGTTATTTTAGTTGTCGGTTAATACTAATGAGGCTGTTATAAACATACCTTGGAGGTATTTTGAGGACATATACCTTCATTTCTGCAGGGTAAATATCTAGGAGCAGGGTGGCTAGAGCAGATGGGAGAAGTAGATTTAATTTTTGAAGAAACCCAGACTGTTTTCCAAAGTTATCATGACATTTTACATTCCTACTCACATAGTCTATGAACGTCTCTGTCCATGAACTTCTACTTCCTCCAAATCTTCTCTAACATGTTGTAAATTTATAAGGTTAGTCTTTTTCTTTTCCTTGTCTTTCTTTTTCTTTCTTTCTTTCTTTCTTTCTTTCTTTCTTTCTTTCTTTCTTTCTTTCTTTCTTTCTTTCACATGTTAATCATTCTATCAGGGATTGGGTATTATCTCACCATGGTTTCATTTTGCATTTCCCTGATGATAAATGGTGTTGAGTATTTTTAGTGTGCTTATTTGCCATCTGTATGTTTTCTTTGGTGATGTGTTTGCTCACATCATTTGCTCATTTTTATTTCATTATTTTTTTCCATTTGCTCATTTTAAAACTGGTCTTTTTGTTTTCTTATTATTTATTGCGTTTCTGGGTTTATATATTGGTTAAAATTCTTATTGATATGGTATTTGCAAGCATTTTACTCAGCCTATCATTGTGTTTTCATTCTCTTTAAAAGTATATTTTGAAGAAGTTTTCAATTTTTATGAAGTATGATTTGCTCTTTTAAAGTTCAAGTTAAAGTTTTTCTGCTTTATAGACTGGGATTCTAGTGTCCTATCTAAAACATCCTTATCTAAATGAAAGTCACAAGATCTTACATTGCTTTTTTTATTATTACAAACATGCTGCAATAAGTATTCTTATACTTATGGCCTTGTGAGCATATATCTCTAGTCTATAATATATATATATATTCAATAATCTCTCCAGATCTATTGAGGTATAATTGATATATATAATATTGCATGAGCCTATGGTGTATGACCTGTTGATTTGCTACACTTACATATTGCAATAGGATTACCAACATAGTGTCTGCTAACACATCTCTCAGATCACACTATTATCATTTCCTCTTTGAGGTGAGAACCCCTAGGATCTAGTCTCCCAGCCACTTTCAACTCTATAGTACAGTGTTATTGTCTATAATTCCGATGCTGTGCATTAGATCCTCAGAAGGTATTCATCCTGTAACAGAAGTCTGTAAACTTTGACCAACATCTCCCCATTTCTCCCACCTCCCAGCCCCTGGCAACCGCCATTCTGCTCTGTTTCTATGAGTTTGGCCTGTTTTGGATTCCACAGGTGAGAACATACAGTGCGCATCTTTCTCTGTCTGATGTAGAATGTATATTTAGAATAGGCTGCATACTTAGGTGTGAGCATGTTCACACTTGCTGGATATTGCCCAGGTGTTTTCCAAAGTGGCTGGGTCCACATGGCCTCCCCACAGCAATGCATATTTCCGTAATTCCATCCCACATATGCCCTCATCAGTCTCCTTAATTTTTCACCAATGCCATCTCCTTGTAGTGCCAATTTACAGTTCCTTTTTTAAGGCAGAGCTGAGCATGTTTCTATGTTTGTTGAAGACTCAAGTTTATTCTTTTATGAATGACCTGCTCTTGTGTGCAGGAAGGGGCTGGAGCAAACCTAGATTCCGGTGTGTCCTAGGGGATGATGGCAGAGGCAAGTTATCGTTCATCTCTTCTTTGGGAAACATGTATGAACATATTGCACTTGTTTCTTCTCTTTTGTTTTTGTTTTTGTTTTTGTTTTTGTTTTTGTTTTTCTGATTGCTTAAGCCCATGAGACACGGAGCCAGGGTCTCCAGAGCATGTGGGGAGAGAGGCTGATGAACAGGAGAGCACACAGTTCTCCGTGAGAACAGCACGTCCAGTTTTCTGAAAGCAGCCAGATTGTCAGCTGGTCCCAGCTACCTTAGTTGTGTGTCCCTTGAGGAAGCCTGGCTGCCTTGGTGCTGCCTTCCCTCCTTCTGCTCCACTCTGAGTGGGTGTTTCTAGTCCTTTCCTAATGAGACATCACATCCTGTTTCTGATGCATGCTCATATCCATCATATGACAATAAAAACATACCTCTGCCTATTTCTCTAGTGTATCAATTTTAAAATTTTTCTTATTACTCTGTCTGGATTTCAGTATATTCTGGAAGCTATTTTCTTGGTTTGCTTCTTGTGCTGTTTGTTCTTTGTTTGTTTAAATAACTCTTCCAAGTCTTTGGTATGTTTCTAATGTTTCTAGCTATTTGAACTTGAAGAAGTTACATAATATACTATAGCTCAATATCCTCATTGGAAAATTTATGATGATAATAGTATCTACCTAATAGATATCTTGACAATTAAGTGGGTTAATATATATATGGAGCAATGAGAGCAAGGACAGACAAATAATAAGCACTATATAAATGTTTGTTATCCTTATTATTAATGGATAATGGAAACGTCTTTTGTAACAAAGACGTTTTAATGTTAATGTAGTCAAAATGAACAATGACTTGAGAGGATAATGTTGGTCTTTTAAGATCTCCTTAAGAAGTCTCACCCTACACTGATGTTGAATGAATATTTTTTTGTGTGTCATCTTCTGAAAGTTGATACCTTTGCATTTTAATCATATCTTTAATCCACCCGGGACTTTTTGATGTAATCTGAGTATTAATTTTATATTTTTTCACTAATGAAAAGTTGTTTTCAAAAAATATTCTGCTAGTCTCATTCATTTTTATTTCATCTTTCACACAAAATATTCACATATACATGGACTGTTGAGCATCTCTACTTGGTTACATGCTCTATTTCTGTGTCCATGCATACATGCATGCTCTTGAAGACTAAAAATTTACCCTTTAATTCTGATTAGGTGGGAATGCTTCTTCACTTCTCCTGGCTGACTTTCTTGTTTCATTTTTCTATGGGACTGTAATGATCAACTTGTTGATTTCCATGTAATTTTATTGAATTGCATAAAATGTGTACATTAAAAATCTATTGCATTTGTTGACTAATTAGGGAAGAATTAACAGTTTTTCTTCCTGTACATGAACATGACAGGGTTCTCATTTTATTTGGGCCTTTTTTATGTCTTTTATTAACATGCTTTGTTGGCCATTTTCCTAGGTAGCTCAGTGGTTTTTATTTCTACTATAAATGAGATCTTACTTTATTTCTATTAAATTTCACAATCATTATTATCCAGCAATACTATTAATATTTACAATAGAATGCATTATAAAATAGAATATCATATATGTTGTATATACCATAATGTATGGTGTGTATACACTCATATATGTGTATGTTGTATACATAGTCTTACATGTAGACAGTTGTGTTTCTTTCTTTATATTTCTCATAAATTATTTCCTGACTTTCTGCTTGGCTAGGACCAACACAAAGCAAAACAGGATGCGTTATAACTGGCATCCTTGCATTTTTCCTGACATCAAGGGGAAAGCATTTGACGTTTTGTCGCTAAGGATGGGCTTATACTATAGTATTATAAAAGAAATACCCAATAAGTTAAGGAAAATCCTTTCTATTCCAAAGTTGAGTCATCATATAATTTTTGATGAGGACTGAGAGTTGGCTGAAATTTATGAAATCATTTTTCTGAGTCAGTTGAGATATATTTTCTTATCTTCATTCAGTAAATTCCACTAATTCTTGTCTATGTATATGGTATGATTTAATAGCAATGTGTGTTTTCCATACCCCAAGGAATTTGCTTTGCTACTATTTCACTTACAATCCTTTCATCTATCATGACAAGTGAGGTTGTTCTAGAATTTTTTTCTTTTCAATATTTCCCCAGTATACACTAGATTATATTAACCTTATGAATGAGTTATGGAACCCTGCTTCATATTTTGCTCTCTGAGAGAGTATATAGCACAGAGATAATATATTCTCTGATATTTTGTAATCCCATTTGTAAAACAGTCAGTATCTCTTTTCTGTTGTGAAAAGGAAGAGAAGAGCTTACTCATAATTTGATTTATTAATGGTTCCAGGTCTACTCAGGTATTCTGAGCTTTCTTGACTTAATTTTCATAATCGATATTTTTACAGGAATTGTATATTTATCTAAGTTTTCAAATTTGTCAGCATAACATATCTTATGATGCCATAATTTTTATATATTGTTTCTATTATTTGATATGTCATAAGTTTCAGATCTAATGTTGGTTTATTTTTGCCTTCCCTATTTTCTTGATATATTTTGGCAGCTATTATTTACTTAATTTCTTTTAAAAACCAGAATTGAGTTTTATTGATTCTTTGATCTGCTTCAATTTTTCTTCTTTAGTTATCTATGTCTTAATATATGAATTGGGTTTATTATTTTTTTTTCTGGATGATATAGTTGCTTTCAGACTATAATTCTAAGTATTGACCCTTTACAGATGAGCTCTTTTTTTTATTTGGACACATTCCATCTTCCCTTGTGCAAGGAGTCCTGCTGTTCCACTGACTCATGTCTGGGTGTGGATTTCACCTCATCTACCCTGTGACATACTGTGCTATTGTCCATCAAGAGTTCTGCAAAAATGTTTCTCCGTGACTTTTTAAATGTGTTTTTCTGTTGTTTCCTTCGTTTTAGATCTGAGTTGCACCTTTTCATGTGATTTTCTCTCGTTTTCCTGCTGTCTCATCCCTGTTACCTGCTGTGATCTCTTCACCCTGCACTGGTGATTTCCTTAATTCTGTATTCCCCTTTACTAATTATCTCTTCCTTAAGCAAAATATTGGTTATTGACTCACCTATGATATTATCCATCGTCTGGGTTGCTTATTCCAAATATTACATTATTTTTACGGTCTTAATATATTTTATTTTGTTGATATTTTGTTTCTTCTATTTGATTTCTTAAAATTTTAATTATTTAAAGCCTCTGCCTGATTATTCTGTTCTTTCAAGTGCTTGTGATCCTAAATTGGGAGAGAGTTGCATGTATGCATGTGCATGTGTGTGTGTGTGTGTGTGTGTGTGTGTGTGTGTTGTGTGTTTAGGCCCAAGGGGAGACCAGGAAGGAATAATTAGATATTGCGGTTTTATAGTAATGTATAATGTATGAATATCAAAACTCCATAACCATAGCTCCATTTAAGTATTTAAATTAACTTTATAAATATTATTGTTTTTTATTAATCTAGCAATTGTTTGTCATTTTAAAATTAACATTTAATTGATCAATATGTATTAAACTGACTGATAAGATTCCCTTTACAACAATAAAGGCCATTCAATTACTTATTTGAGTAAATTATCTTACTCAAAACTACTGTATTAGATTATGTTTTTGTGTACTCAGGCTCTTCCCAGGGCAAACATACAACCCCAAGAGTAAAATAGTCCAAAACAATAACATCTTGCAAATCTTAAAAATTAAACTCATGAATTCATAAACTGAGTTCTTAAAAATATTTTAATACTGTCTAAAAACTGACTACAGATATATTAAGATCTTTAGTAAAAGATGCATGCTGGATGCTCTTAAACAGAAATCTCTAAAGAGAAAACCCAGAGCGATAATGGATGGTAGTCCCTTGGGCTCCGTAGTGCTGCCTCCTGAGGCAGGGGACACCAGTGCTGCAGACATCCTAGCATGCACTATCCTCGCTTAGTGCACCTGGAGACCCTGGATCTTCAGGACCCCGAGCGAGTCCCATGATGCATTTCTGCTGCACACGAAAGTATGACAGATGTTTCCAGGAAGAGGCCTTCTGCGACTGGCTTGGAAGCCCAACTCGCTATGTTCCACATGTACACCATGTTTAATTGAAACAACAGCTGACAGATGAACTATAATTTTTCAGACTTTGGTAGACATTTTGTAGACCTTTCCTTGAAAACAAATCAAGTGAACCTGACACTTCAAGGAAAATGACTGACAGTCTTTGTTGCTAAGGATAAAATTTGAGTTTTTAAGCATGAGCTTGACAGCTTCTCAATACTTAAAGACTTTTCTGATGAGATTGGGATATTATTAATAAACACAAATTTTTGATATTTTGAAATGAACTGTGTTAAACAGAAGATCTGCAAAATTCAGTGAATCACTGTTTTCCAAATGACCAATGAGGGCTGTGACAGCATCATGGATAGATTCTCCATTCAATATACAAGATAGACTGGAGGATTTCAATGTAAAAGAACATGAAAAAACTATTATTTTTTTGTTTTGATCCTATATTGCAAGAAACTACTCCTTGCCTAGTTTCAGTAGTATCATGGAAGAATGTCCACAATTACACATTTAAGTATTTCTCTTTTTTTTCCCCACCACTTATTTCTGTGAGGCCAAGAATTTCCTCATATATTCAAACCCAAACAGCTCATCACAAGGGATTAAATCAAGAAGCAGATATGAGGACCCAGTTATCTAATGGGAAGTTTGGCATTCAATAGATTTGCAAAAATTTTAAAGCAATGCAACTCTTCTCCCTGCCTTTTTTAAAAATAAAATTATTATTATTTTAAAAAAGTATTTATTTATTTTAGAGAGAGAGAAAGAGAGAGAGTATGGAAAGAGGAGCAGAGAGAGGGAGAGAGAAACTTTAGCAGACTCAGTGCTAAGTGGGGAGCCCCATGTGGTGCTCAGTCCTATGACCCTGAGATCATGACCTGAGCCAAAACCAAGAGTCAGGTACTTAATTGACTGTGCCACCAGGTGCCCCATAAAATTATTAATTTCTTTTACAAAAATACATTATGTACATAAACATGCATTGTGCTGATTAAATAAATTAATAACATTAAATGTATCAGTTTTAATTTCCAATATAGCAAATATAAACATAAATAATTCACATAAATAACTCCTTTATTTTCAATAAGTTTTAAGAGTGTAGGATTCTGAAACTAAATTATTTGAGATTTGCAGTCTTAATTTGTGCAAAATCTGACACCCATTGCTGCCTCTAAGATTTTTGACTCCTCTCATTTGTTACTTTGCATGTGACCTATTTTTTTTCTGGATTTCTTGGTATTTTCTCTCTAGTTCTGAGATTCCAGGATGCTGTGATGGCCTGCTTTGGTGTGTGTCTGCTCCCTCACTGTGCTCTGCCTTTTATATCTTCTGATCTGGTGAATCCTTAGACATTTCTTCTTTCGTTTTTTGATACTTTTTCTTCTATAATTTAAAATTTGTTAGTTAACATACAGTGCAATATTGGCCTCTGGAGTGGAATTCAGCAACTCATCACTTACATACAAACCCAGTGCTTCTTTCTACCTTGGTAGTTTTTTTTCCAAATGCCCTCTTTGTTTTATTTTAGACTGTTTGGCCTAATTTCATGATGTTCTTACCTGTTTTTTGTGTCCTATTTCATTCTTTCCATTTCACTTTTTTACAGCTTTCCTTGTTTTTTTTTAATGCTCTGTATTTTAAATTTTGCCTTTAATATCTTTAAATTTCATGAATTATATCTTTTCCTAAGACTGACACTTTTTGTTTTGTGGACACAGTATTTTTCTTATCATTGTTGGATATTAATTCCATTTTGTTCTTGAGTGGCCTCAGTATTTTTACATTGCTGTGGCTTTCTTCCCATTCTGTTTTTGTCTCATTTTGGTCTCTCTCATGTGAGAGGTTTCCCTCAAATACCTGGTGGTGTTTAGGTGTCTACAGACTGATTGCATGATTTATTCTCTCTCTTTCATGAAACTCAATTAAACTACAGGAAAGGAATACAAATGTGTAAGTCCCATAAGAACCAAGGAAATCATACACTGCTGGATATGAACCAGTGAAACGTCTGTGAGTATTGCACAGGATCGTATGATGAACAGTAGTGGGGGGGGGGCACGGAAGAAAGAGAGGACATTCTGAAGTCTTCAGACTGCATGACTGCCTGGTCTACCCATCAACTGATCTCACCCTACTCTTCCAGGTCCTATGGGCTTATTCCAGAGAGCAATTAAATGCCTGAACTCCAGGCTTGTCAGTGATTAACCCAGTGGATGGTGAGGATAAAGTATGGATAAGAAAAGGGGAAATAAACAAAAATGTACCAGGCTCCTAAAATGCAGGTATGACTTTCCAGGCAGGATTTTGGAGAATGTCTCTTAGAAAAACACAAATCAATGAATGAATCAATCAATAGGTCAATAATCCCAGGGGAAATCCCTCTGTATTCCTTTGTATTTCTGTGTATATCAGTGCTTGTATTAACTGCTTCCCCCTTGCACCCCACTTTTATCTTATGCTAGTTAAATCCTCGCTATATATCTCAAAGGGAAATTAAGAAAAACAAGATTGGAAAATCTTTAGAGATGGAAATGGAGTACTTAGCACATGTATCTCCGTTTTGGAAAGGGGGTGAGTATCTCTTCAATTGTATATATAACAGTTATGTGTTCTTATTGTTTTATTTGGACATTAGATAGGAACAGAGTGGGTGTATGGACACTTATGTGACAAAATGGCAAATTATACGTGAACACCAGTTTTCAGTTAAGCATCATCCCTGCCCCTTCTGAGGGCTCTTCTGCAGTACAGGGACAGTGTTTGTCAGCATGTCCTTGAAGTGAGAAGCACCACCCTGAGGTTTGCCAGGTCATGGAGAAGGTAATGGCTGTGTTCTCTGCTGGCAGTGGCATCTGGATGAGTGGGCCAATGCGTGTTCATGGTCGCTCTCCAGAGCATCTTCAGCATCAGTGTCATTGCTCAGAGACAGAGCTTCCCAGAGACTCTTTACAACCACAACAGTTTCCATCATTCTCTTGCAGAGCAGTCTTTGGGGCTTCAGGCTAAAAGCCTAAGTGCCAAGGTGGACTTCCTGAACTTTACTGCCCAACTCCCCCAAAGGGAATTCCTATATGGAACAACATTAAGAGGAAGGGTCTTTTATTTCACTGTTTGTGCCCTAGCCAAGAGGACCCCAACCCATTTTGTCTTCATGTGCCATGCTTCTGTTCCTTCCACTGTCGGAGCTCAGGCTTAGCAGACATGGACACTCATCTCTGCAGGGCTTCCTAGTGTTGGTCTCCTGCCTCTACAGACCTCTTGACTTGCGATCAGTGGTGTGGCTTTCCAGGGTCATGACCCCATAGGTCAAGCCCTGGCAGGGTCAGCAGTAGGGACAGCATCTGAGAGACAAAGACATTGCATTTCATTAAATAAGACTCTGCAAGGGGCTCCTGGGTGGCTCAGTTGGTCAGGCATCTGCCTTTAGCTCAGGTCGAGATCTCAGGGTCCTGGGATCCAGACAGTGTTGGGCTCCCTGCTCAGCAGGGAGTCTGCTTCTCCCTCTCCCTCTGATCCTTCTCACCCCCGCTTGTGTGCTCTTTCTCAAATAAATAAATAAAATCTTAAAAAAAAAAGAAAAAAAATAGGATTCTGCACAATCTAAGTGTCTAGTCTCAGATGTAATGCTGAGGAAGCAGAGATTGGGGTATGGGGCCTGGTAGAGAACTGGCCTGGCCTGGCCTGCTATGTGGCTTCAAATATTTAGAAACAGTCGCAACTGTGTCATCCTGTAATCATATTTAACACTGCTAGGCTGGCTGTAATTCTAATGATATAAAGAGATAGAATTTTGTTGGAAAGAAGTAATTGTCATTCCTTTGGACATGATTCTAGTCATTCAATCCTTTCCTAGAGTTCATGGTTTAACATTTGTGCTTTTGCTTTATTTCTCTCCAGAAAACTCACACACCCACACAGCTCTGCAAGCATGCACACAGACATGTCTTTGCTGAAACAGTTGGAACAAGTCTGAAAATGTTCAGAAAGTAATGACACTTCACCCCAGAAAATGTCAGCGGGTTTCACCCAAGCATAGGTGTGCCATATAACCTAAATAGCATTGTCCCATCTTGGGTAATTAGCCAATATCCACCATCTATCTGATATCCCAATCTTGTTAAATTTTTCCACTTGCCCACATGTTCCAGTTGTGACAAGTTTTTTGTTTGTTTGGTTGGTTTTGCTCTGTTTTAAACTAGAATTACATGGTTGTTATCTCTCTCTCTCTCAACTAAGCAACTTTCGTTTTGTCCTTTGTGACCTTGAGCATCTGGGTCAGTTGTCTCTTGATAACACATTTTGGGTTTGTGTGGTTATTTCTTTATGGATTTGTGAACCTTGTTTTTCTATCCTTCTATACCATGCAAACCAGATTTCGGGTCTAGAGTTTGATCTGGTTCCAATTAAACCAGCATTGGCAAACATGGGTTATTAGTATTGATGTAAGGCCCAAACTCTTCTATTATAAAACAAAAAACAGTTACACGGTTCACCATTTTTTAAAAGATTTTTATTTATTTATTCATGAGATACAGAGAGAGAGGCAGAGACACAGGCAGAGGGAGAAGCAGGCTCCATGCAGGGAGCCCTATGATCCCGGGACCCCAGAACCACACCTGGGCTGAAGGCGGCACTTAACCATTGAGCCACCCGGGCTGCCTGACGGTTCACTATTTTGGATCTCATCATTTAGTTAAAGAAATATGCTATTCAATGAAGAAAAGCAAATTTATTCTAGTTCTTAATTCTGAAGAAAAAGGTCTCACTGCCTAGTTGACACAGAATAACAAAGATAATGTAGTCTGTGGCAATATGTAAAAATTGCAACTGTGTTCTATATAAATAAGGCAGTTTCATATTCATATACTGACCAACCATTTATGAGAAAAATATACTTCTCCTCTACAATTCTCTAAAGACTTTGCATGAGGAGATAAAATAGTCTAATAATTTATTTAGCATGTGAATCCTCTTTTCAATGTGATATAAAGGAAATTAATCATAGATTTTGTCTTTTTGCCCTCCCATGCTGATTTCAGTATAGTTTTATAAAGCGAAGTAAGAGGTGAATCTCTTTACATTCAAAAGCTTAATATCATTTCATTAATGAACATATGGCGAAGTGATTTTGGTAAAGATATGCTTGCCCAGTCATGCTAATCAATGTGAGAGCCAAAATGATGCTGCCTGGATTGGCTAGGACAGCGTTTGTGCCTTCAGGTTGAAGTCAATGTTTATCTGAGCCTTAGTGCCAACATGCATAGTCTTAGTACCATGACAGATGACTCTGGGTCTGTGCTGAGGCCTTTCTTTTCCTGGTTATGGAGCTCATCTGCTTTGGCACATGAAGGTCATCGGACATGATCTGAAACCCCTGGGAAGCCCTAAGAAACTCTGGCTTCCATCATGCCCAGGCTGTGGAAGAAGACTTTTGGGTCTGTAGAGGTCAAGGTCCAGGGCTGTAGGTCAGTATGAAGCCCAGGGCTGACAGCGGGTGGGACCCAGGTGCATCTCCCATGGTCTCCTGCCCAGATCTGCAGCTTTCCCTGGATATGCAGGCAAACTCTTGGCCTTGCTTGAGGTTCTCTCTGATGCTACTCGCTGGAGTTGCTGCCGGCCCTCCTAACAGGGCCTGCCCATCACACCAGGAAAGAAGCTGCCTCTTGCATCGGCAACTTTCAGAAATGTCTTTTTCCCTCAGAGGAAAGTGGTTTTGAACTCTGCGGTCAGCACAGGGTCCCTCAAATATGTGCCAGAAAGAACTTTCTACTCTGTCTATTTTGTTGTTGATCCTGACTTTCACGTGCTCTCTCTGTGGGCCAGGTGTCTCTTATGCCAGGGGCCCTATTTCTTCTCTAGTCCTCCTCCTGGTAGATAACAGACACTAGTTGTATGCCAGTTGAATAAACATGCACATCAACAAATCAATAACTTGAGCTCTGATTCTTTAATGTCAAAATTTTATGATGAGGCGAACTCAGTTTTGCCCATACCGGCCTCTTCTCCTCCTGGAAACACATAGCCTAGAGTTTTTATGGATCTGATCATTGAAATTCATATTTTACTATGTCATTAAGTATTAGCACATTTACTCAATTTTCCCTCCTTGTTTTCCAGTTCTGTGTAGAGTTAGCATATTAAGAGCAGGGCATTCTCAGAAGGAAGATGAGGAGCCGGAATCTGTGTCTTCTAAGCCCAAGGCATGTCAACTTCGGGCCAATGTCATTCTCCTTCACCGCAGCCATTTCTTTATACTTCTCTCATGACCTCCTTTTGATATTCTTAATTAATTCTAGAATCACTAAAATCAACTCAACTTTTAATTTTCTTACTCACTAATGCTTTTTAGTCTAAACCTGCATCACGTGATAAAATCAGAAAAGCTTGAAAAGCAAGAAGAAACAAACTCTGATTTTTTTATATGCACTCTACTTAGACAAACTAATTGCCCAGTTAGACTGAACTGTGTTACTATATGGGCCAAGTTCTAGAATGTGCCAATGTTTCAGGCTGAGGACGTTCTGCTGATGTGCACAGTTCATAATGGCCCTGGTGGTTTGCTTTGAGACCAAGTCAAAGGTCAGGTATATGGGCTGGGACATGTCACTTCCAAGAGGGTTGCACTTTGGCGAAGTTGACTGTAAAAGCACTGTCTCGATCCTAGGGAAGGAGAGCAAGGAGGATGTGGTAAGGCTGCAGCCACCTTTGGGGTGAGCCTGAAGCTCTCTGCTCAGCTCTGCACTCTAGTAAAAGGTGGTGGCCAGACAGAGTTATGCATCCATTTCAGGTGCAGATACTGGGGGAGACCCAGGGGCAGTGTGTCTGATGGTCAGGCTGAAAAATCTTTGGTGAACGTCGGGGAAATGATCAATGCAGCACAGAGGCCTCCATCCAGGAACCATACATAGCTACTGTTTTTGACTTCTGAGGGAGAGATCCCTCTTGGTGGCAGCAAGGGTAGTATTTATTTATTTATTTATTTATTTATTTATTTATTTATTTATTTAAGAGAGACAGAGAGAGAGCAAGTACATGTGCAAGCCGGAGTGGGGGACGGGTAAAGGGAGAGGGAGAAAATCTCAGGCAGACTCCACACTCAGTGCAGAGCCTGACCTGGGCTCCATCTCATGACCCTGAGATCATGACCTGAGATCATGACCTGAGCAGAAGTCGAGTGTGGATTGCTTAACTGCCTGCACCACTCAGGCGCCCCACAGGTCATATTTATTTGGTAACTGTGCATTTAGCATGTAGGCAATTCCAGGGCCTGCATTTTTGTGTTGCTGCTGTCGACAAGTATCACAACCTGTTTTTCTTATTCTCTAAATGTCAAGCACTTCTTTCATGCCCTAGAAAGAGAATGGCATCACTCCTAGGTGCTTGTTGAATTATTTCAATTGCTTTTAAATAACCTATGGCTTTTTCTTTCACAAATCTTTAAGCGCTGATAAAGCGTAGTCATAGTAATAATCAACATGAGGAACAGATCACGGAATTGCATTTTCTAAGCTGCTGTGCTTACGAGGCAGGCCTCATTCCAGACTCTTTGCCAGTTTCTTTAGACCCTCAGGGAAGGCAGCACCATCCCGCCTGCCTCCTCTTCCTCTCCTTCCCTGCCCCACCTTGTTGTGAAAGCTTGCACCATCTGCCCCCCATATTACCCACCTCTTCCTCTCAACTCAGCATGACAACTGCTAGAAATCTCAAAGAGACTTTGTCTTAACACAACTGACACGTGTTCATTTTATATATCTGGCAATGAGCATGAGCTTTGCACATAGCTTTGAACTAGTACCTGATTTTCCCTGGTTATCATTCCTCCAAATATTTCAAGGTAACTCTCAGCTATTTTTCCAATAGTCTCTCTATTTCTGTGTTATGTCCAATGTCAGCACTACGGATATTTAGGGCCAGGTGATGCTTTGTTGTGTGTGTGGGTGCTATCCTCTGCTTTGTAAGGGGCTGAGGAGCATTTTTGGTTTCTACACATTCAATGCCAAAGCATTCCCTTTCCCCAGTTGTGACAATCAAAAATATCTCCAGACTTTGCCAAATGTCCCCTAAGGAGAGAATTTGCCTCAACTGACCATTGCCGATGTAAAATATCAAAAAATTTTATACAGGTCTGAAACTGGAACATGGTGAGATTAACTATTTTGATTTCCAATGTCAACTTTCACACTGTTGCCAGTGTGGCTTCACATTGATCATAAATCCAAACCATTGATGAACACTTGGTGTTTACCAATATCTACATGAATTACTTATAAGGCAAATCTCAAACACGATAAAATTCTGCTTTCGTTTAATTTCCCATTGTCACTTGCATTTACATGTGATCTTCCGCATTCCTTAAAGACTTTTTGAAACCCTTTAGTGATTAGGAGCCTGTGATTATGGTCATATACTGACTGCAAGAGCTTTCTTGGCCCTGCATGATGACCGATGGCACACTCCCTGGAAGAAATTGTGTGTGCCAGCATGTGGGTGTGGGGCCGGACTAGGCAGGAAGACCCAAGGAGACCACAAAAAACTCAAAATACAAAATGCATTCACTTCTGAGATTAAGTTACAACAACTCCATGTCAGATTCTTAAATAAGACTTTGCCAGATGTCCCCTGGGAACGTGTCTATATAAACATGAGGAGAATATTGTTGTCGATTAAAGAATTGGTGTCACAGTTCACAAATGTTTGGTGTAGATTTTTTTATACACAAATTTAAGAGTAATATGATTTTTTTTTTTTTGCAAGCTTGTCTGCAGCCACCATGCACAACTATGCTAATTTGGGAATACTTCTAGAATTGGGAATTGAGGCCCAAGAAGAAGGAAGAAGTAGGTGTTAGGCACTCAGAGACAGTATTTCATTCTGAAATAATTTGTTGTTTTTATGCTGTCTCTGGGATGGGCGAGTTCATTAATTTGTCTTTTCTTTTACCTGATGGTTCTACCACTCAAACCTGCTTGCATCCTGGAGACCATCGGTCTCTGACACTGGTCGTGCCTACCCCATCACCTCCATGGCCTTCACATACAAGTGACCTTTGGGGCAAGGGCATAGAGCTAGCAAGGTGTGGGAGGAAGGTTTCCCTGGGACCTGAGCAGTGTTGGACAGGAAAGCGGATGCTCGAGGGCACCAGCCATGTTGTGCCAGAGCTGAGCAGGGACCCTGGGCACAGAAGGACTGCAACCTTGAACGTTTGAATGACGCAGGGCTGTTAGCTTGCCATGTTGAGAAGTTGTGGAACCTGGCCAAGGAACTACTGTTTTGAAGGAAAAGGACTGGTGTCAGTTTCATAAAATCCCAGAAATGCAGTAATCCTAACAGTGAAAACCCCAAGCAAGCCAGCTGGGCTGTGTGTACCGAGGGAGGCAATCTTCCATCCTGCTGAAAGCCCAAGGCCCTGGCCGATCAGATGCCCAGACACCCACAGGTGGGTTGTGAGTGCTCATGCACATGCAGTAAACTCTCTTGACCTCTGTGGTGACAATTGCAGGAGCCCCCTCGTAGGGTTATGACAAGCAGTGATGATGCTCATAGAGTGAGGAATTTAGACCAGGGCTCAGAATAGAGTGAGCACCACATGGTTACACAAACAAATGTATTACATACAGAAAGAATCTCTTTACAAAGGAGATTCCTCATATTGGTGTTAATTAGACTCGGTCTCCTCACAAGCAGGGCCCTCTCTCATACGGCTGCATTTGGTCATGGTGCAATGTTCACCTTGGGCAGCTGGCCACAAGCCTGGGACACAATCCCTCACACCCTGCTCTCATTTTGTATACCCAACCGACATCAGACCCTGTTGGTTTCATCTCCCAAGCCCCCCTCCAATCATCCACTGTGACCCACCTTCATAACCCCCCCCCCCCCCCACCACCACCACCTCTCTGCTGCGCTGCAGTCACCTGTAAATGAGCTACAGCATGGTCTCTGACCCTTCCTCATCTTTCCTCCAGCCAGTGTCCATGATCCACCTGGAGTAATCATTGCAATTGACAGGTATGGACATAAACACCCCTTTTCCCTCGTACCCACATTTTGCTGTCAGTAGTTATCTGTAGCTTCCCATTGCCCTGAGATGGAGACACAGGCACCACACAGCTGGCTCTGGTGGACTTCCTCCTCTGCAGCAGGATCCTCTTGTCACTACATGTTGCCACCACTGCTCGTTCCTGCACCCTCCAAAGTTGCTACCTCCCAGCAACCTTGGCACAAGTTGTTCTGTCTTCCTGAAATGTGCTTCCTTCCAACACCTGTTTAGTGACCTGTATGGGTAATTCAAACAGCAGCTACAGAGCCGCTTGCGTGGGAATGCCTTCTCTGGTGCCTCAGATGCTCCCATCTCCCCCCCACCCCCACCCCCGCAAGAGCTCCGGCTCCAGCCTCCCTGGGCAGCACTCCTTATGCTTCAAATTTCCATTTATTGGTCTGACTTTTAAGTTACTGCCTTCTCCCATGATTGTGAGGGCCAAGGCCATCCCCAAGCTGGCCCAAGTAGGGATCAGCGTTCAGTGGATGCACACGGAGAGGGTGCTGAAAGTAGAGGGATCAGGGCACCCAGGGTTAAATCGCAGGGCATCAGAAGCTTCTGTCCTCACTCTTCCTTATGCATCCAGTATCAATCAGTTATATTCACTCCGTTTCAAAAAAAAAAAAAAAAAAAAAAGAACAGATGAGAAAGCAAATAATTACACATTCAGTAGCTTTAATTTTCAGTTGCCCACAAAACAGTGTTAATTGCTTATGAAATTGGGACAGGTTGTGCATGCGCATCTCTGAAAAATAAATGTTATCACAAAAGAGATAAATATCCATTACTAAGAAATGATGATTGGCTCTATTTCCTCAGTCAAGCAATATTTATCAGGAACATTGATTTAACTAGAGGCTATTGGCAGATACAAATGGATGATGACAAGAAACAAAAAACCACCTTCAATTGCCATCAGGGCTTTTCATTTTAATGTAATGCTTTTTGGAATTACTGATGCTCCAGCTATACCTCAAAGATGAATGAGCGGCTCCTGCCAGGTTCAATACATCACACTCTGGAGTTTGTGTCGCTGGTGTGCTGTAGTCACTGCTTCCCAGAGTTTAAAAACACCTTGAGCATTTACTGGAAGTTTCAAGGTGGGGGGGTGGGTGGGTGGGTGGGGAACTAAAGCTGAAAAGGAAATAAAACCCAATTAACACGGTTTCAATTTTTACAAGATTCCTCATTTTAAAGGTCCTAGGTGTAGAGAATGGTTATTTCCCATTTGGGAGAAAAGAAGCACAATGCTGTTGCGAGATGGTCTAGAAGCCAGGGCTCACAAGCCTGTGTGCGCTGAGAACTGAAGCCAGAGAGGATGTTCTGTCCCCTTCAGCCTGATGAACAGACATCTTAAAAGCTCTAATGAGAAAATGTCTAGGACAGGGCAAGAGATCAGATCACAGGATAAGACTGACACTTACGGCTCTCTTTTTTTTTTTTATTCCCTCTAAATGGAAGTAATAGAATTTGCACTGTATAAAGTCATTAATCCTTGTGCTCGGAGGCCTGGCTGTCTCTGGAGCTTGAGGCAGGGTGACGGGACCTCAAACGTGCATATTGGGATTTTGAGTGTCAATCTTATCGCATGAGATCCCAGGTGAGTCACTCACTGCTTTCACTCCGGCTTTCCCTTCCTGTCATCATCAAAATGACGTCTCAGTGCATGGTCCACATGCTTGTGATTCTTCAGGAGAAAAACCAAGCAAAACTGAGGAGCAGACAAGGCTGGTAGAGGAGCCCAGGAGCTCATGGAGCGGAGGAGGGCAGGTGTCCTTGGAATCACAGGTGTGCTCAGTAACGGGAGACCTGGACCCCTCATGCATCCTGGGCCATCACATTAAACGTCTATGGTGGTGTTAGTCCACCACGTTCATGGGAGTTCAGAATGAGCCTCAACATGCTGACAGATGTGCCCTCCATGCTTGTATTCTCCACCTCGAAGCAGCAACAGGATGGCTTTGTCTTGCTCTGAGGGTGATGCGTTCATAAGTCATGAAGAAGCTCAGTGTTGAGTGGTTAAGAACTTAGGCTCGGACGGATGGGTGATGCGGCATGGCTCTTCACTCGTTGTGCTACCACGGGGAAGTTACGCAGGCAATCTGAGTTTCTCCCTCCTCCCTACAAAGTGAAGTCTGCAGCAAGACCTACAGCATAGCCTGTTTCAGAGCATTGAATGTGCTCATTCGTGAAAAATACATAGTCCCAAACCTGGCGCACAGAAAGAGCTCGGTTAGCATCGCAGGGTGAGACCGCTGTCATTACCGTCCTCATCGTTGATACTAAAATATCATCGTGATAATCTTATCAGTGGCCACTCTGGGAGAAGCAGAGAGATGGCTTTCTCTAAAACAAGGCAAGGTCAAGATTGGGAAGCAATAATTCATACCTGCTCTCTGTCCTAAAATAACACAAGACAACAGTCCTCATGGGGCATTTAACCTTTCCGAAGGCCGAGGCAGCAATATTCTTAACTGCCATTGCTTAATGCCTGTGGGTAAATGCTCCCAGAGGGTGGATTTTGCATCCCAAGTAAAGCGTGGGGCCTTTTGAGTGGAATTAATACTGCACACCCGTCAAGGGCTGCGACAAGAGTTTTTCATTCTACCCTCCTGGATTTCCCTGAGGACATTGATCAGAATGCCGTCACACTCGGGAGCCACAGACACCAGCATATGCTACATTAAATAAACAATTATGCGCCAAGTATGCCCTGTTATAAGAGAAAATACCTAAGAAAAGTCAACTTGCAGAAGTAAATGATTTCTCTATCAAGATAAGATGATTTTTAACCTCTTGAAACATGAACGTGCTACTTTTCACCCTGCAGTGGCCCTCTCCTGCTTTGCCCGAGTTTCCCCCACTTTCTGTTTCTCACGTGGGATTATGGCCTCATCAATTTCGTGGATGACTTTGCCCCGGGCCCAGCTGGATTGTGTCCCCTGCTTCCTAAGCCATAGAGCAGCTCACACACCCTTTCTCTCTTTCCAACCCTGAGTTTCTGTGTCCTGATGTGGGAGTTCTCTCTCTCCTGTCTTACCAACCATCTCTGGAGAGAGAACTTCACGTCACCTGGAAGTGTGCAATCAACTCCGGGCTCCTGGAGACCCATTGCCACTTGTCTGTATTTGCTGCTAAAATGCAAACATGACTTCTTTTCTCCCTGTCTCCTCAAAAGGACTGTCTGTATTCCTTCCTAAGGTAGACTCTATGGCCTGTTGCCTTGGAACTAATCTCAAGTCTATATATAAATAAATGACAAGGTGTTTTATTCGCACAATACCTGAGACCTGGACAGGTAGCCAGAGATCTCTGGAAGGAAGGCCTTCCAAGATCATCCATACCAGCAGCAGCCATGGTGTTTTGGGGACCAGACCCCTCCCCCAAAAGAGTGCATGCTCTCTGGGAGCAAAGACAGCCACCTTCTGTTCCACCGTACTGGGCAGTGAAGCTCCAGGGTTAAGATAAGCAGGTTTTTGAGGGACCATGCACATCTCATTCGAATTTTTTTTTTTTTTTTACAAATTGAGTCATTTTTTGAACTCATAACTTTTATAAATATTTTATAGGCATGTACAAGATAAGAGTATTTTGAGTTCCTGAGATGCACTCATGCATGCGTCCTCTGAACTTTGTTCCATGCCCTCTGAGGAACGGCCTAGTGGCCCTAAACCTCCTCTTTATTTCTTCCCCATTCTATTCTTGTTTATTCTTTTTAAATTGTTTGCCTTCAGGGGTCAACCTTCTGCCCTGAAAGATCCAAAATGCCTGGGAGGTTGAGTCATGTAACCAAATGACACTCAAGGCACATCAGAGCCTGACAAGTCGGGAAGCCATATTACAAACAGTCCTGGCTTCATCCTCGGCGGCGACAGCTCCTTTGCATGAGGCATTCACAGAATCACGTACCACACTGTTGAATATTTTGTTCACCAGGACACAAGCCTCCATTGAGGGCAGCCCAACGACTGCTTCCTTTGGATGTGTTCAGAAGTGCTGTCATGCTCCTTCCTCGTTCTTGTTAATCCTCCCAGGGTGTAATTAGCACCATGTTTCCAAAGATCAAGCTATTACAATTTCCCCCATCTGCTCCTTGATGCTGAAAACCCCTTTACAGAGCACAAAGCTTTTCATTCAATAAGGAGAGATACTGTTTAAAATGAAAATATCCTTGGAAGAGGCAATACAATGACTTAAAAGTATTACCGAGGCGTAATTTACTAACACCACATTTCTCTGGTGTTCAGGTTTTGTGTTGGAAGATGAGAAAAGATGACCCTGAGGATTCAATTTGAGGATGAAATGAGCTAATACGTATAAAGGGCTTAGTACAGTGCCTGCTGCAGAGCACCCGCCAAGTAGCGGGGTTGCTATTATCTCCAGTTTACAAAGGAAGAGACGGCCTGGCCTGCGCAGGGTGACGGCGGTGGTGCGAGCAGGAGCCTCCGCGCCCAGGCTCCTTCTGCTGGACCGAGCTGTGATGGACCACACCTGGCGGGGAGGGAGCCTAACGTAGCTCTTGGTACTCAGTCGCAAGAGCAACCGGCAGGTGTGTTGTCTCATTACTTTTCCTGGCCTCATTGTGCCCTGGATGCCGAGGTTCTCAGTGAGGGTGTCAGAGGGGGGCCTGACCACATACCCGCAACCGGCGTTTGGATCCTCCAGCCACCAGCCTCATGCAGAGCGAGCATCCCTCCACACCTGATGCACTGGCACCGCACGCAGTGGTGCTGTGGCCCCAGGCCGGCGTGGGGGGCCACCCTATCGTCCTACAGGTTGCGAGGCCTTTCTTGCTTTCTCTTGTCTCTTCGCTTATGAAGACCAAAGAGGGCGAATGGTGCTGAGGATGTGTCCAATGGTGAAGAACTGCTCAAAGTCCCACCAACCTTCCAGAGACCGGTCAGAGTGCCCGACTCCGTGGGCGTGTGACCCCCAGAATGGCACGGGGCTCCCTTTCTCCATGTCTTACACTCCTTGGGTGCAGCTCATGGGGACACCCACCCTGCATCCTGTGCCATCCTGGGGGTGAGTGTTTAAAACCGCCCCATTCATTCAGAAAACGGCCTCCCCAAATGCACTCAGCACATTATCCATCCAAGCAAGAGCAGATTGATGCGTTTAAAAAAAAAAAAAAAAAAACTAAGAAATTAAATCTCCCTTGAAATATAACACCACATAATTGAGTTTCTGTGTATGTTGTTTGGAGACAGTAACAAAGAAATGTAAAACAGGATCCCCCGAAGCTGGGAACAGCTTGTAAAATCTGGTTAAGCCATGTTGAAAAATACTTGAATGCCCCCATTAGAAAACACAGACTATTTATTACTTCCTTTTCTTTAGCCCTACGAGGCATAAGCTCCCTTTTTTTTTTTTATACTCCTTTCTCCCTCTTTTCAAAGTGCACTCATTGAACTCTTGGCAATTAGTGTAATTGAAATTTATTGACAATGTGGCCGACGTGGAAGCCCATTGTCCCCGCGCGCGTGCGGCTGTGAGAGGCTCGGCGGCAGCGTCAGGCAGCCCGGCCTCGCTCAATCACATCCACGGGCCACCGGCTGCCAAGGGTTCCTTTGGGGGTATGAATGTTACTTAGTGATAAGAGCCTTTCGAAACAGGATCCCTGGACCCCATCTCTTGTGGGAGATGGAAATGAAATATGTATTTGGCTGCTGTGGAAAATTAATGTAATTGGCTCCCACATAAAGCTTTGACAAGTTGACCTGTTTGAAATCCAAGGAGGGCTTCGAGCCCCGTATCATATTATCTTCAGCGAACCCAAGCGCGCTTCGTGCCCCCCACCCTAAACACACTGGAGGTGAAATGAAATGGAATTTGGGTACTGGTGTTTAACAACACTTCCGTTGAACACAGTTATTATTTTTGCATGTGTAGCTCCGAGATGAAGGGGTTAGGATGATTGGATTTCCGCGTGCATGTGTCTGTGTTGATAGCTCTCAGTTTGGGTTTTCTTTTCTTTGGCAGAGGCCAGGGTTGAAATGTTTGGAAATGTACACGGGCACAGCTATCTTTAGACCCGTTTTCTCGCCACCTTTCGGTGTAGTTTCTAAAATGTAGATGTGCAACTTGATTAAATTTAATTGGACTCATTTAGAGGGAGGTACAGATTTCCAGTTTTCTCTTCTGAGAGGATAGATACATTTTATTTTAATGCATAGGGATTTAGGCATGTAAAGCTAATAGGAGAGATATATTGAAATCTTTGCCCATGGAAATGGGCATATAACGTTTTCCCCCAGGGGAGTTTCTTAGGAGGAGATTACTATGGTGAATTAATTTTAGCTGCTGTCCTGTCTGGTTCCTAATTTCAGATAATATGCTCTTGTGATTTATTTAATAGGACCCTAAAATGCAACACCCCAGAGTTTAAGAGAACACAATGATGAATTGGAGAGCATGTGAGAAAGCAGGTGTGTATGTTTCTTCCTTTGAGAAAATCTTCAGGCTCTTGTTAAATCCTGAATTATTTGCATGCATTAATGTACACAGACCCTTCCCTCAGTACCATTTTAAAGGTAACCTCGAAACAATAAGTTAGTAGGTTTTATTGATTCCACATTTAAAAATGGATTGGGTAAGCACCTTATTATTTTTTTTCTCATTTCAGTGCTAGAATGTGTTTCTCTGAGGGAGGTTTATTGCAGCCAAGAGAGAATGGAAGTTAGTTTCTCTCAATGACTTTTAAAACTTCAAAGCATTTTTTACGGATGAGAGTTCTATACCCTGGTGGTCAAGCTTTAGGGTGTCGTCTTGAAATCCTTGGGTAGCCCAAGAAAAAGGAGCGGAGGAGGCCAAGTGGATAGAGGGCTTGCCTGCTGCATCGGGGCACTGGTGTGACCGGTGTGATGGATTGGTCACTGGCGAAGGACGTGCGAGGGTGCAGCCAGGTAGGCGTGTGACTGGAGCACACAGTCATTCCTCAATGGTCGTGAGACACAGGAAGTGCCTGTGCAACACAGGAAAACAAGACAGAAACAGGTGTGATGGTCAGATGGAGATATGTAGAGAGGTGAGAAGGCTAGCAGGTGAAGATAAGACTCGGCAAACTGTTTTATTCCTTGCTTTCCTGTATGTCGTTGTTTATTTAAATGTCCATTTGTTAATGATCATGACTGCAGTGTGGGAGTGAGCAGACCTGGTGAGGGATGTCTTTCTTCCTGTTCTGCCCATGGCAATGGGAGCCACACACACAGCAGGGACCCGAGATGTGGGGTGGGGGTGACATGGGTGCAGGGCCATTCCCCACTCCAGCAACCAGCTTCCATGTGTACTAGCCCATCACAGCTTGAGCTATGCCAATTTATCTCAAGTAAATCAAGCTTCACATGAATTTGATTATTTTCTAATTTTATTTTATTTTATTTATTTATTTTATTTATTTTATTTTATTTATTTTTCTAATTTTATTTTTTTTAAGAATTTTATTTATTTATTTGAGAGAGCGAGAGAGCAAGAGAGCGAGCGAGAGAGAGAGAGAGAGCATGAGCAGGGAGAGGGGTAGAAGGAGAGGGAGAAGCAGACTCCCTACTGAGCAAGGAACCTGATGCCAGGCTTGATACTGGGACTGCAGGATCATGACCTGAGCCGAAGGCAAATGCCTCACCGACTGAGCCACCCGGGCACCATTGTTTTCAAATTTTAAACAGGATATTTAGGTCAGGGTTCTCCAGAGGTACAGAACTCATATAGCAAAGTGTGTGTGTGTGTGTGTGTGTGTGTGTGTGATATTTATTGATTGACTTATTGGCTTATGGATTTGCGGATTACAAGGAATTGGTCCACACAGTTATGGAAGCTGAGAAACCTAGACTCAGGACTGCCAGTGGTATAGCTCCAGTCCAAGGCCACATTTGGTAGGGAGAGATTTATTTCTTACTCAATTTTTTATTCTACTCATGACTTGGAAGGACTGGATGCAGCCCACTCACCTGGGCGAGGACCACCTGCCTGACTCAGTCTGCAGATCCAGAAACACCCTCACAGCCACACCAGAATAATTTTCAACATAATTGCTGGGTGTCCTATGAGCCAGTCCAGATGACACGTCAAAGTAGCTACCATGTGAGGGTTCTCATCCTGTTCAGGCTTTTAGAGGGTGAGGGATGTTTCTAGTGCATTTCCTCTGGGGTTAGCATGCACAGGCCTCACTTGAGTGTCCGGGGCCTCTTAGATATTTCTGAGGGCCTCTATTCTCCTCTCTGCCCAACTATCTCATCAGACCCTGCATGGGGCAGCCCTGTGGTCAGCTTCACATTTGTGATGAGAGGATAGCCACTCTGAGGCACTGCCTGGGCATCTACGGTAGAAGATTCTCAGCCCAGAGTCTTCACATTTATTTATTTATTTTGAAAGATTTTATTTATTTATTCATGAGAGACACACACACACACAGAGGCAGAGACATAGGCAGAGGGAGAAGCAGGCTTCTGTGGGGAGCCCAATGTGGAATTCGATCCTGGGACTCTGGGATCAAGACTGAGCCAAAAGCAGACAACCACTGAGCCACCCAGGTGCTCCCAGTATCTTCACATTTAGACCAGAACCCGAGCATAGGATTCCTGACAGAAGTTCCCACTTTGTTTTGCCCAGGAAACCTTTCAATAAAATTACTTAGAGCTGAGTCTGCAAAAGTTGGTGACCTCCACCTCGACCTCCTTAAAGTAATAGGTGCTGCTGCCCTGCCCTCTGTCTGCTTCTCACTTGTGACCTGGGATGGAGGACTGCCCTACCCTGGGCTCTGCACCCCTGCTCTGAGATTTGTCAGTAATAAACTTTTGGCTTTACTTTCTTTGTGTGGGCGTATTGAAACTGTGCCTTCAACCAGAATGATCCTGAGTTTCACTTCCCCAAAGTAGGAGCCTGGATGCTGAGGGAGCTAGCTGTCACCCTGTGTGGATGGCCCGTGCCTCTTCATTCAGGAGGCCATAATCCGCATCTTAATTCAATGCACTAGTTACATTAGGCCCCCAACATAACCCCGATTGTACTAGGGACCTCAGATATAGATGACAAACCAACTCTGGGCTGTGCCCTTAAATCTGACCCTCCACTCTGGCCCATCTGTGGTCACAGTACCTGTCCTGCAGCCATCCAAGACCACTGTCTGAGCATGGGCTGGCCTGCCTCCTCTCCTCAAGGCTCCCACAACTGTTGTTAAGTCCTGGATTTTAGCCTTTGCCTAAAGCCTAAGGTCTGCTCTGGGTCCTCTCTATCTCCCCCAAAGGACAAAGATCCTCTGTCTCTCTCCTTGATTCCTGCTGCCCCACAGAACACTGCTCCAACTCAGCCTCAAATAGGTACCTGAGTTGTCTACCCAAAATGAAAATATGGTCATACTCTCATGTCCTCAGGGCCTCTTAAGTGTCCCGTTGGTCTGTATAAAAGTTGGCTTGGCCAGGATATCCCATGGCTTCCTTCGTGAGCTGGACTCTCCCTCCCTGGCCATATCCTCCCTTTTACCGTGTCTCAGCCAGCTACCCCCAAGATCCAAGCATGAGCAGTGCCATACTTTTGCACTTACTAGTCATGATTCAGAAATTTCATTCCAGGGAAGTGATGCCCAATGACACTGTGACTTAACCAAATAGCACCTCCACTTTCCCATGTGTCTCCACTGTGGCTGTAGGGCCTTCCCCTGCCTGGACTTCTTGCTTGTGATATCCTGCCTCTTTGAAAGAATTAAGAAATGAAGTCTCAAATTAAATACATTATGGTAGACAGAATAACAAACCCCAAATGTGTCCATGTCCTAAGTACAAGAGTCCCGGACTATGAATTAAATGACAAAAGGGATTTTGAAGATATGTTTGAGTTAAGGACTGTAAGACTGAGACTTGCTCTCCAGGTGACCCAGTGTAATCCCAGGAGTCCTGGATTGTAAGTGCAAGAGGAGGCGGGAGTGTGAATTAGACAAACTCAGCCCACCATTCCCAGCTTTGAAGATGGAAGGGCTCCTGAGCCAAGGCATGCAGGCAGCCTCTGGAGGCTGGAAAGGCCAGGGGAAGGCTCTCCCTGGGAATTTCCAGATAGAAATATTGCCCTGTAGGCATCTTGATTTTAGTTTGATGAGAGCCATGTCAGGCCTCAAAATCAGGATGAGACATTTGCAGTGTTTTATATAAAAAATATTTTATTTATTCATGAAAGACACAGAGAGAGGCAGAGACATAGGGAGAGGAAGAAACAGGCTCCTGACTGAGCAGAGAATCTGATACAGGACTCGATCTCAGGACCCCGGGATCACAGCCTGAGCCAAAGGCAGATGCTCCACCACTGAGACATGGCTCATTTGGCTCATTTGTGTTTAAAAATTAGGCTGAAAGCTGTATGTTCAAAGCTTTAAGTATTTTATACAATAGCCAACAAGCCAAATGTTTTTCAATAGGATTTCTGACAGATGAGAAGCTATGATTTTTACTCATTAATGAAGACATACCCTTATCACAAAAATTTAGTGCATAGTGATAGATAATTACTTTAGGTGGTAGCTTGCTTTCTAAATGTAAACCAATTGGAAACATCATTTAAATACTAGTTAACTGATGATACATATACAGGCAGCAGATAAACATGATGGTGTTTTTAATCTAACCCGGTAGCTACAGTGATGTTGCATAATCTTTGAAATGGAGCAGATAACTTCAGATACTCAACCTGATACTACACTCTTAGAAGGATGAAGACACTCAAAGTCACGATCACCAAATATGTACACAAGGAAAGAGACTCTATGTCATCAAATGGGAACTGTGTTGCCAAGTGGGAAATATGAACTTACACCAGGCAACACCACTGAAACCCTTAGATTGATAGAACAATCCTACTTCATGACATAAACCCTTATTTTGTAAAGTCATTTATTCAACCAAGAAGAAAATTATCATGTATTTCAAACAAGGATAGTAGTATAGGGACCAATTTGGTCATTGGAGATGAAGGCATAGGTGCCATATTTGTGTGAAAATACCCTGAAATGTGTCTGTCTGCACCAGGAAAGACCTAGAGGCCAAGCACTAGAGCCCAGGAGGGTCAGGAATCTCAGAAAGTAGCACCTTATGCTCCGCTGGTCAGTATTCTAACAGAACACAAAGTAGATGCTTGTCCTGATGAATCACCTAGTGTGCCAGTTGTTTTGATTAGTGTGAACTTGGCAAAGCATGTCCCAGTTGAAGCTCTAAGTCAAAGATCAACACCAGAGAGAAGTTTGGCTCATTAGAATGAGCTAAAGATTGCAAAAGAGAGAGCAGTCTGTAAGTCATTGCTTAAAGTAGTTTGCCAATCCTGGAACAAACATTTTTATTAAATAATTTGCACTACGATATCTAGAAAAAGTCACTAAATTATCCGAAAGTTGTATGAAAAAGGTTACATGAAAGGTTTGGATTGTTGTCAAATCATGCCTGCCTTTTCTGAACGACACAATTAGAAGAATGGAGTCATGAAGACTTTGGAGACCCCAATAGACCCTGTGGGCAGCAAGACTGTGGCTCAGAGAAGGCAAGTGTGAGTAGTTGGAGGCCAGGGGCCAGCAGATATGGGCATGGCCCTGAAGCAGTCTGTAACCCTTGGGGAACCTTCATTTTGCAGAATTATTTAACTTCCACAAGACATAAAGGGGACAAGTCCTCATTAAAGTATATTTAAAAGCAACATTCTCCTCCTAAGGGAGTTTGTGGGAGGCCCTGCCTCGTGTGTGTTTGCTTCTTTTAGAAATAGGCAAAAAGTGCCTAACCTCTTTACTTGGATCCTAAAAACAGTTCACCAAATGCACCTCTCTGGATGGAGAAGTTCACATGCACTTCAGAAAGCTACCTTCCTGTAGCGTCCCCAGAGCTGAGTTGGAGGAGCATCTCTAAGAAGCAGATCAGGCCAGGTGGTTCTCTGTCAGGGGCCCAGGAAGTGGAGCATTAGCCAGGGAAGGAAGGTCTGGCAGGAAGAGGCAGATCCGTCGCAACAGTTGGATACTTATTCCACAGAACATTACTATTCAGTTTATCGCTTTGTCCACCAGAAGATAGTTGCTCTACTAGCCTGCTTGCCCTGGGTCACTGAGGCCTCATTTGGCAAAGGGATAAGAAGGCTTGGGCTGCACAGCACATTCTGCTGGTTTTGTGACCAGATTTAAAGGAAAGTAGTTTCTAGTGAGCAGTGGTGTCCACTTGAGACTTGACTTATTCTTGCTGGGAGTCTGGGAAAGAAGAGTCCATTATGGCCTCTTTTAGGGGAAGACTGATAGATATTTAGAAAAAGACCAAATTTAATTTGCCTTCATTTCAGTCATGAGAGCTAGGGCTTTGGTCTAAAGAGGCCTCCACACAGGCAAACAGGAGCCCATAGCAGTTGGGGCCACGGGGAGGGGAAGGGGTCTCGGCTTCCCAGAGTTGCTACATTATAATAGTCAAATGTCCAGTTTTCAGGAAAGAAAAAAGAAGCATACAGAAAAAAACAAGACAGTGTGACCAGATCACAAGGAAAAAAAAAAAACAACAAATAAACAGAAAGTATCAGTGAAGAAGTCCTACCAGATGTTAAATCACCTGACCTAAATATGCTCACAGAGCTAAAATAAAGCTCTGGACAAAGTACTGAGTTGGCCAGAGGAGTGTGATGGCTGCCCATTGGCATGGACACACGGCAATCACCTGCAAGCCTCCTTTCTACTTCCTGGGGCTCCGATTCAGTGATTCTTCTAGACTTGCCAGGAAAGGATGAATCCAGTCATGATATGAGCAAGCATTCTCATGCTCTTAAAGCCCAGATTTTTCAAGGAGTGAGACCACAGTAAGTCATACTAATCTATGTGTCATACTTTTTGAATAAGAAGTGTTGCTCAAAAGAATCTGCCATAAAAAAAAGGAATCGTGTTGAAACCCAGCCCATCTACAATTAGTCCCGTGTTCCTCAACATAAGCCAAAAAGAGGAAGGGATGAAACTTTCTCAGATGAAGATGATAATTCCATCCAGGAATTCAGGGGAATTCCATCACCTTGAAACATTCCCATAAGTAATTAAAGGGGATGAAATTTCTAATATTTTAAAAGCCATTAAGGAATCCAGTCATTTGGCAGGTATTAAGTGCTGACTTGTGTCGGCCATGGCACCAAGGGACAGAGAGGATAATAAATGAACACAGCTTCAGCCTGGAAGTGTTTCTCAATCCTTCCATAGATAAGTGGAGCTTACGGGCACCATTTTGATTTCATAAGCTTATTGCAAAAAGGATTTCAAAGCTGAGTCATATATTCTTATTTCCCAGTGTCTCAGGTAGAGAGTTTTCCCTTTGGTGTAGAGACTCAGAAATTGCCACCTTAATATAACAGCGATATAAATAACAATCATGGAATTAAAGAAACAGAAATACTAATGATCACTATAAATCAAATACCTACCCCTGTGACAGTTGTTCAGCTTTGTACTTTGTAAAGGTTATCTCTTTTTGATTTCCTCATCCTATGAGATGAGTGTAAGGTGAGTTTCAAGATAATGAAACAGGTTCAAAATGATGGTCACTTACCCGTGCCCATGTGACTGATAAGTAGTGGAGGGTACATCTCAGTACAAACTCCAGAGAGGTGGTACTGCCTCAAGGGGGCCTGTGGGCCCTCTTTCTGTCTCCCTCCCCAAAGGCCATGAAATGGTCTGCCAGCAGGGAAGCGATTTGCACAAGATCAAATAAAGCTAATTGGTGGTCTCTGGTGGGTGAAATCCATGCACCTTTGTCATGAATGTCTTGCATTTTACACCAGTAAGAGAGACTCCCACGGAACTGAACTGATATTTCAAAATATATCTGAAAATATTTATTTTCTATTATTGGAAAGAGAACTGCTTCCCTATGAAATGAACTGACATCTACCCAATATCCTATTCCTTTTTAGGATTGTTATAAAGAGGAGGTATTGGCGATACACATTATAGAATTATTGGTTTTCTTTCAAACACAGATGCTCATGTTGGAAGACAAGGTATCAGTTTAACTACATGAAGGAACGTCAGAGCTTGAGTTACACATGTGAAGTCCAATTAGTATTCTTTAGGACAACTACACAAGCAACAGGTAGACCACGTTAGGCATCTTGTATAAAATATATTTTGAATTGGGAATTATTTCTTTTCATCTCCATATTACCATATGGAGACATATAGGGTATGTGTATCTCTCAGCAAAACACCAGGCCTGGCACATAGAGTTGCTGAACACGTGTTTATTGGAAGAAAAGCAGGCACATCACCCACTGTATTATCCTTTCTCATTCCAGTTCTTTTGCTGTTTTACTACAACCACAGTGAGAATCGAGGAGTGGAGATAAACAAAGGAGCAGCCATATGCCAGAGCTTCCCCATTTCTAGGCAACCCACCCAGATCTCCTAGGGCCTATCTCCACCTACAAAATGAAGAAAATCATCTGCTAACAGTGCCCCTAAATTTCTGTGTTCTATTGACACAAAACGAAGCATAAATATATTGAAAAACACCAAGTCCCCACCTTTCATCACTGAGGACTTTGTGTCTGGTGTTTGACACAAATCATTACAGAGGCCCCTTTGCTCCTTGTTGCCCATGGAGCATGACACTTTATTGGACAATTTTGGGGGGCATGGACTTGCCTTTCCTCTACTAGACTGCAGTCTCCCCGAGGGCAGAGGTTGCACCTCATCCTTTCTGCAGTTTTGCTTCTGTTTCTTGGCAGTTAGCAGAAAATAAACACGTATTGAAAGAAAAGTGCTTTTACTATGTATGCTGCATAATAAATCACATAAATCCTTAGTGGTTTCAAGCAAGAAATACATATTATGTCTGAGTTTCTGCAAGTCAAAAATGTGGGTGCAGCTTCTCTGGGTACCTCTGACATAGGGTCTGTCTTGAAGTTGCAGTAAGGGTGTCCAGCAGGGCTGTGGTCTCATCTGAAATCTTGCCTGGGGAAGGATCCACTTCCACTCCCACTCCTGTGGGTGTAGCAGGATTTGGTTCCTTGCAACCTCTTGGCCCGAGGCCTCATTTCCTTGCTGGATTTTGTCCAAAGCCACCCTCACTTCCTTGTCTCATGAGCCTTTCTAGAGCAGTGTCAGAGTAAACACATGGGAGGAACAGTGGCCAGGACAGAATCTGCTCTCTCTGTAACATAACGAGGTCCATGCAAAGGTGGGGGACTGATGCAAGGGTGTGAACACCAAGAGGCAGGATCAGTGCTGTCATCTTGGAAACTGCCCACCACACTGTTCATCTGAATTCTCACTTGGCCATTTGTGATTTATTTTAGTTTGCATTCATCTTTTGCATTATGCAAACCTGCATCCATCTTTATCCTAGGGGAACACAGATCAAAGATGGGCCTGTTGATAACTCAAACAGCGAATCGTGTCATTGATGAACCCCTTCTACCTTAATCACCATGACACTTTTCTTGATGTGTGAAGCTTCACTTCACATATTCCTCATCCTAGATTTGACATATCCCCTTTCTTTTTTTGCAAGTGCATAAGAGGATATGCTTCAAAACACATTTTTCTCATCTTGCCTCATGTTCTCCTAAATTTTAACTGGGTCAGCAATTTACTTTTACTGGGCTAATCGTTTCTTTACATTAGGTGAGTTGTATTATTTCACAAGACCATTAATTCCTGTTAGACATAGAATTACTGTTAGAGATATGGAATCCTAAAAGATCTTTATGCAACACCGTCCCCTTTAACTGAACATTTTGTAAAAATTCATTATTTTCTGAAACTGTCAAAAGAATCTTATTTATGGGTAGTGTAGCTTAGTGGATCTGAGCTCAGAGTCTGAAGAACTATACCACCTTGGGTAAATTACTTGATCACTCTGTGCCTCGTCTTCTCATTTATAAAAGAGGAATGATAATGGTACCTTCCTCATTAGGGACGTTGTTGGTATTAAATGACTTAATATTTAGAGAACACTTAGAACAATGGCTGTCTTTTAGTAAGTGCTTTATAAGTGTTTGTTAAATAAAATAAATGGCTTTGGAGAAAGGATTTAACATTTTCTTGGCAGATGTGCTTGGCGTACTTAATATTATTTCAGTCATTCTTATGAATCTTAACTAATTCTGGTATCCCCAGGAGTAACCATTTAGAATAAATAATTTGTCCTTCCTTTGTATCTCAACCAACACTAGTCTACGTCCCCCTCGGGGAAAGGGACAGTATCTTACTTCACCCTTTATGTTCCAGGTTTCATACTCTGCCTGGCACATGGAAGGCATTCAATAAACAGTTGTTTAATTAATTTCGTATTGTTTAGGGGTGACAATTTGCAAGGAAAAAAGGGAAGGAGAGATTGTCCTTTAATGGAGTTTGTTTTGGCCACATTTGCGTGCAGTTTAGAAAAGCTAGGTATCTTCTTTTCCACTATATCACCCAGCCAATTAATCAACACTTGAATGAATCCCAAGATAGACCTTTCATTTTGTCTACTTATTAACTTTCATTATGTGCAAGAGCTAAAGTGTAATTGTGAACAGGATGGATTATGCCGTAAACTTTTTTCCTATTACACCATTCCTTCACAAATCCCCTTATTAAAGTGTACCAAGGGTGATATATTATGTTAAGAAGGTTTAAAACATAAGGTGACAATGACCTTCCCTTTAATTAACTATGATGGAAACAAAGGTGAGCACAATGATGATGAAGCTCAGCGGAAAACCATAAATCACCCTCCACACAGGAAGACAGGACACAGCTACAAAAATAACCTTGCGATTCACAGGTTAAGTGAGTGTTCCAATGTGCTGCTTCCACTATTATTTATTTACACATAACTCCATTGTGTCCCGGGCACAAGAGGATGCTCAAGAAATCTGAAAATGAAAGGCTTGCTGCTGCCTGCTGAGACCAGATTTCAGAACCACTTAGGCTCTTCTCTTAAAAAATATCGACATTACCAAGTCTCAGTCTAGTAACAGCTTCCTTCCGTAGTGTAAAATTATTATTATTGAGGCATAAATTACATATGGCAAAATACACCAATCTTTGGTGTTCGGATCAATAAGTTTTGACAATTGCACACATTCAAATAATTGTCAGCAAAATAAGACATAGGACAGTTGCGTCACCCAGAAAGTTCCCGGGTGCCCTTTCCAGTTAACTCGCCTTCGGGTATCACCATTCTGAATTTAGTAGCATATGTGAGTTTTGTACTAGCATATACATTCTTTGATTTCATATAGATTGAATCACATAGGGTGTATTTTGTTATGATTTAATGCTTTTCTTTATGCAGGCACCATCTACTTTAATTTCTAAATATGCTCCTTCTCCTCCTCCAGCCTGGGCCGGGAGCCAGGGCTCACTTCCCTTCTCCAGCACTCTACTCTAGTCAAAGTACCAGGCAACATCATTGAATGTCTTATCTTCACTGTTCCTTCCTCCACCCTCTGTCCCCAGACCAGCCCCACATTTTCCTCCGCATACTCAGAGACAGGAGCTTTATGTCCACTGAGTAGGTGTGTCTACTCTCTGACTAACCGAATTTGTTTCATTAACATGTTTGGAATGCGTCCATTGAGGATGTGTTAGAATTATTCTCAAGTACCGCAAGCTGGGGACTTGCCCCAAGTATGGTCTCATGGGTCTTGCTTCATGAACGTAACTCAGGAGAGAAGCAAGAGCAGAGTCCTAGATGTTGCTGCGCTGCCCTGGGTGCCATTTCCAGCCACCACCAGCCAGGTGGCCCAAAGAGCTCTCTAAAGTGTGTCCACAGACACACTGGAACGGCAACTGGTCCCCAAGGAGATGAGGACAGACATTGAAAAAGAACAGGACATTGTGAGCATGAAGGTCTTTAAAATAAGTTCATTGTATTTTATGGTGCCCGTTTACTCTCATGCCAACTCTCATCCATCTACACGGAGCCAGCCGGCAAATGTTTCTAGAACCTCTACACATGGAAAGAAGCATCCATTGTTCACAGCTCCCCTGTGTCAGAGCTGCAGGTGTCTGGTCACCAGGGCGTCACATGGAGAGGCTTGGGGCACAGAAGCTCATGGCCCAGACCTACCCCTGAAGCTAGCAACATGCACCCTCACAGGGTAGGAAGAATCTTCCCATGTACACAGAGACTCTACCTTAATAGATGGCTGCCTTCTTCAGATGTGCTCAGTTTTGAGGTATTTTAAGTGACAAAGGTGTTTAGGCAAATTTCCTCTCCACTGAACTAGAAGTTTGTAGACCCGTAACACAGCGAGACAACTCCCTGTTGCTTTCTGTTCATCCCAGGACATCTGAGCCACAGTCTTTGGCAGAGGTCTGCTCCCTCCTCTACCTTCTCCTTGGGGAAAGCATGGCAGGCAAGACTGTTCACGAAGTCATTCACTTTCTGCTTCAGAGCTCTGCTGGTTATAGGCCTTCACCCTAGAAGTCTGGGAACACCGTGAATTGAAGTCAAAATCCACCTCTTACTGCTGGTTGCCCGTCCCCACCCCCCCACCCCCAGGACCTGGAACAGGGACACCTGTGCCACGCCAGCACCACCTATTTTGCAGAGCTTCTGCCATGGTCTCTAGCACCATCAGAATTATGTTTCCTACTGACTTTAGCTCATGTGCTACATAAGAGTAAAAAATCAGACAAGAGGAAAGGAACTTGTTGAAGTCCATAGAAAAATTAGGATTAGAACTTGAACTCCCAGATCATCTGGCATAGCCATTAGTTCCCAAGAAAGTCATGCAGGGCAATGGCTGTGGAAATGCACGGAAGCACTTGAGGAGTCATCCTGGAAAAAGTTACTAGAGAAGTTAGAGGAAAGATTTTGGCTGGTGGTATCACTTTGGCAAACCATTGGGTGTGACTTTGTCCTCCTGTGGTATTCAGGCTCCTTGGGTGGAGGGCAGAAATCATGGGGGCCATTTATGATTGGTCTGGTTTGTTTTGTTTTGTTTATTTTGTGTTATGTTGTTTTGTTTTAGTTTTTCAAAACTAAGCTGCACCACTTTGATATCATCCATGATTCCAGAAGAGAAGAGCTTCAGGGTCATATTAGTCTATTAGTCTAATAAGAGTATAGTATCTACCATGGGCTGCATATGTATGTTCTCCTAAATTCCATATGTTGAAGCATTAGCCCCCAGTGTGATGGTTCTAGAGGCGAGGCTTTTGGAAGGTGATTAAGCTTAGATTAGTTTTTTTTTTAATTTTTAAAAAAGGTTTTATTTATTTATTCATGAGAGACACACAGAGAGAGGCAGAGACACAGGCAGAGAGAGAAGCAGGCTCCTCATAGGAAGCCGGATATGGAAGCCGATCCCGTGTCTCCAGGATCACTCCCTGGGCTGAAGGCGGCTCTAAACCGCTGAGCCACCCAGGCTGCCCTAGATTACATTTAGATTAGGCGATGAGGAGGTGGGACCCCTACGACAGGATCAGTGCCTTTAAGAGACAAAGGAGAGAGGGAGGTCTCATTCCAGGAATACTCACCAAGGAAGGGCCATGTGAGGACACAGAGAGGAGACAGCGTCTATAAGCCGAGAAGTGGGCTCTTACCAGACACCTAACCTGCCAGTACCTGGATCTTCCCAGGCTGCAGAATTGTGAGAAATAAATATCTATGGTTTAAGCAATCCACTTTATAGCATTTTGCTAGAGCAGCCCATGCTGACTGACAGTATCTGTTCAAAGAGTGGAAGCAAGAGCCTATCTTGCCTTTTGCTTCTCAGTTAGTGGGATTTATCCAGTGTGAATACCAGGAGTCAAATAATTAGTGGCTTCTAAGAGCCATTCCTTGTCAGCTCTTGGATCGTGGATATTTCCCATACACAGTGCTCTGGCAATTGGCAAGATGAGAATTTCTGGGTGGCATGATGAGAATGAAGCTATTATTTGACATTCTACCCCCATTTGCCCAAGTTTGGGTATGGAGATCCCGTATAGATTTTTTTTTAAAAAAGGAAGGATTTCAGCCTCAAAGACTATTGTCCTCACGAGCACAAACAATGCATTGCATCAGTCTTGCAGAGCTAGCGACAATTTATGCTGAGTGAGTAGTAAAAAATGCTGATTTAATTATATTTTCTATCAATGTACATTCAGAGGATAGGGTGCTAATAAATTCACATTTTTTACAAGGCTGTTTCTTTGTTAGTACTGCAGAGATCCTTAATAATTTGTTTTTGTTTTAATTTGATAAATGACTGTATCACATTGAGTATGCAAGCATGCATGTGTACAGGGAAGAGGAAATGAGAGAGATGTATTATTCGAGGGAGTATTTTGTTTTAATTTAGAGTAATAGTTTTGTGTCCTGTATGCAAAAGCCAATACCAATATGCCCTAAGTAGGCACAGGAGGATATTAGACTATTAATGTGTATACACACACATACACACACACACACATATATTCATGTACATATATACCTACACATTCAATGCCATGGCTGCTTGTACAGGGAAATAAAGCCAAAATTTCGGGGCATACCTGAGCGCAGCCAAGCCTACATCTCTTGCTGTGTCAGTGCTAGATCTGGCCAGTCCTCTTCTCCTTCATGTGCTCCCGGGGCAAGTGGACACATTTCATGAGCTTTGCTCCCTGGCCTGTGAGGGAGGGAGCCAGGGACTCCCTTGGCTTACTTACTAGGGTAAGTAAATCCCAGTAAGTCCTCAATAACCTTACATACGTGGATAGGTGGGTGAATACCACATCTGTATCAGCAAAATGACTCAAAGCGAAAGCTAAACCACACTGAGGTGAATCAGTAGCATGATCTATCGCAGGCAGAGGATTTCAGATGATGAGTGTGGTTTTAACTAGTAATGATTACATTTAATCATTTTTTCCTAAGGAAACATGACTGAAATATCTAAATTAGGTGGCATGGAATGAATTAGCATGTTTCTTTTAAATTTTGGGTAAGCATGACATAGGAAAATTAAACAAATTTATCTATGTGTTTAAGATATATGTGGGTGCATGGAGTCTGTAGTTGAAAACAGACAAAATGCAAGCTCCTTTGTGAGCGTGACTACCTATGTGCAGATAAAGCCGTACTCAATCTGTATGTTGGCTTCTTAAAACCAAGCTGTGTTTTCCATGCCAGCATCCCGGGCTAGACTGGGGTTTAAATGACATGTTTGGTCACCTGAGTATAGATGCATTTGTACTTGTTAGAAATAAATACTGAGAATTCAAGAAACATTCAAGACATTAAGATTTTGAACAATACCGCCCTAAAGTAACCCTGTTTCTTCCGGCCTCCACAGGCAAACCTCCCCACAGCTCGATCCCTTTCTAACTGGAAGTTGCTGGTGTGGACGGGAATGTGGGACAGTTAAATGGTTTGGTAGACTTTGTTGGGGGGAAGGAGGTTGAATGTTCTGCGATTTGAATATTTTCCCATGCTTTTGCTAATAAGGCATGACAAATGGAGTCACCTTTAATACTTCTCACGTTAATAATGTCATAAAAAACCCTCCCTTTAATTGTTACCTCCGGCCAGTCATCAGTGAACTAATGAAGAGAAGCTTGTGGCAGGGCTCACCTGGGCGGCATCGGTGGGGGGCTCCCACCGCGTCCTGCCTGGGCTGGACGGGCACGGCCTTTCTGGAGCTCGCTTTCAGAGCCAGCAAGCCCGCTGCTGTCTTCCAAGCCCGGGCCCCGCATCTCTGCAGTGCTGCTGTGATGAACACTTCCCCCTTGGAGGGGGCAGAGGGTGCTGTTGGACCATTCCAGAAGGCTGTTTCGGAGAAGGGGTCTTTTCTAAATTTTACATCTATGGTCCGTACTCTGGATTATCCTTGCCGGTTTTCTCTCTCCTTGAGCATCTTTCATAAATTTCTGCCAGAAGTTTGGCACAAGTATAAATGAGCAGCTCCCCAGTTAATATTTTGGAATGGGGCTGAGAAATACAGGAACTGTCTTCACTGAATTAAAAGACAGAGGAAAAAAAAAAGAAAGGAAAAAGAAATAGCATTAACGAAGGAGAAACAATTTGGCCAAATCACTAATAACACCATTGTTTGATGTATGGATCCTGCATTGGGTAGAAGCTTGGATTTCTGAACTGTATCCAATACCATCAGAAGCAGAGAGAATTCAAAGAGCAGTGGAGGAACTGTCTACTGTAAACTAGCAAATCTTCCTTCGGAATTAGTATCTCAGATTCTCAGATTCTCGGAGACAATAGACTCTTCAGCTGTCTAATTTCAGTAGCAATGCAATGCAAATAATTAACCTTTTCTTTATTGACATCTATTGAAACAGTGAAAACTGGAATGACTGATTAAGCTTTAGAGACACACATCGAAACTCTGAAGTGCACATGAGAGTTGGTGCAGGCTCCTTTACCATCGTCTCAGGCAGCCGCTTCAGAAGGCGGTTGACTGTCCACCAAGACGTGGGCCCTTCCCTTCAACATCGCATCATCTCACCTTGTGGGGTGGGAACCGAGGGAACCTCATTCAAGGTGAGCGGTTGCTTCGTGATTTGTGTAAAGAAAACACAAGACTGCGGAGCAAACCAAAATAGCAACACAAATTCTCCCGGGCCCTTGGTTGCCTGAGTATGATTATCTTCACATTGCAAAGACAGAGATATCGAAAGCTAGCTTTAAATCCCAATGTGAACAATCCTAACTCTTCCTATGGCTGGTACAGTCTTGCTCTATGGGGCTAATTCTGTAAGACTTTCCCAGCATGCTCCTGATGAGCAGTTCTAGTGCTTTCCGAGGTACATTAATTATTTTAGGTCACTAGGATTCCCATTGGGCACGCTGTGGTAGTTATTAAAATTCACTACCAGGAAGTAACGTAGGTCTGGCCTTTAAACAAAGATTGATGGTAATAATTATAGTGTTAAGATACTTGAAAGTGGAAAACACTTACTTTACGAGACAGAGAGGAAATTTTAAAACCACACAGCTAAGCCTTAGACGTTCACAGTTTTTCAACTAATATTTAAAAATTAGATGAATTAATTAGAAAAATTAAAACAAGTTCAAGTCAGAGGAGCCATGTCTGGGTCCCTTTTCCCCTTGCAATTAATAGGCAGTTACTAATATACAATTTTAAGCCACTTTTAAATTTAGGGGAAAAAAAGAGAAAAGCACACTTGCTCTGAGTCCTGAATTATTAGGTTATTGCACTTTGGGGTTATATTATGGTCCATCATAGTGATGTGGAAGTAGGAGTCTAAGTACAATATTAAAGATGAGATTATAAGAGAAATATGAGGTACTGCTCTTTTCTAAGGCAAAATTACAGGTTAAAAAGTAGAGTATGTACAGATACTAAAGTCACTTTAGTTTTCATTAGAAATGTGCTTGTTCTGCTCCCCATTCAGAGGCAAGTGCCCTGTGGAGAGAGTTTCTGGCATCCAGGGGAAGAGGGGATCGCCGCAGCCTCGTGGGTACCACTGCCTGCCCCGGGTCCAGCAAGCCCAGCCTGAGCTGGGTTCGGAACCACTTTCATTCTGAAGCCTCAACAGCCGATGCCTAATGCTAAATGCTCTTTCTTCATATTACTTTAATCAACTTCGGTCACATTTCAGAGCAGAAATAAATCGGGACCGCTTTATGTCTTTAGAGACTGTTGATTGCACGTGTTGTTAACTGAAATCAAAATAATTGGGCGTAATGGCACCGCAATAAACGTGCTGCATCGCATTCTCACATCAGGGGTGAATATTCCACTTTGGGATTCAGTTGAACCCGAGCCTGGTGCACCTCGTGAGCCCCCATCCTCTGCCACGTTGAACTACCAGGAGCCCAGGTAGCGCAGCAGCAGTAGACGCGGGCACCGTGGCCGGGCGGCAGCGCGGTGGGCTTCCCGCTAGGAAGCTCCTGAATCCACCGTAAGGAGCGCAAAAATTGCCCTTCCTCCTGATAGGAAAAGCGGCATTTCTTCTTCTCAATTTAGAGGAAGTGTGCATAAAGGGGATGCTGTGAGTGATGGCTTTACCTAATGGTGTATTTCATTTTTAATTGCCAGATCTATTTCCCAGTGAGGAAGCCAACAGCGTCATTTGCCTTGCTTACCTAACATCACGGTTCCTTGTGCCCCAGGAAGAACTGCACTACAGAGCAATCAGGGAGTTAATTTTGTATTATCTTTATTAACTTTACAGGGAGTGAGGTTCCTAAGATTGTATTCGGGGATCGACTAAATTGCACGGCGGTTTCTGTCTCTTCCTCCAGAGGACACAAGAGAAAATCTTGACAATGTGAAGAATGTGGGAGAAATGGCTCTGATATCACAGATGACATTTTTTTCCTCTTTTTATGTAGAGGTGAGGGGATTGGGAGAGAAAGAGCCGGGGTTCTTCGTTGAGCAGCAGTGATGGAGAAGAGACTCAGATGCTGTGTGCGCGTGCGTGAGTGCGTGTGCGTGTGTGTGCTGCATACATGAGTGTGTATGTGCGTGTACAGTTTCTTCCTATAAAAACTTAGAAATTTATGTGCCATGTATAATTCACCTGCCTTGCTAGCAGCACTGGGGGAGGATTTTACAGTGCAGTTTCTCCTTATTCTGATTTATTCCTCTGAAAATGAAAGCGTGATAAAAGGCTAATCAGAAATGGATTGCTTTGTACACAACGAGATAATGAATTCCCATTATAAGGGTGGATAATTATAAAACATGGTAAACCAGCTTGCTCTTCTGGCATCTTCTCCCAGTGCAAGGTGCGCTGTCATGTTCAACAGATTTTGTGTGCAAGTGTTTGTGTGTGTGCGTGCGTGCGTGCATGTGCATGCGTGTGTGTGTGTGTATGTGTGTGTGTGAGCCATCCACTAAATCCTTACTTTTAAAGTAATTCTTTGACTCTATTCCTCCCACGGCAGGTGGACACCGTGTTGCAGAGTGCACGGACTGAAATAAATCTGATATGTGGGGAGACATGATAATGAGGCACTAATGAGGGCCCGGAGTCCAAAGAAAGAATGTCACCTGGAAATTGTGATCAGGGAGACTGAGCTAATGAGAAATCACTGCAGAACACAGACCCGACGGTCCCCTCCGCGCCAGCCGTCCTCTCTCCCTGTCCTTGCTCTTTCTCGCGGGGCTGCTTCAGGGAAGGGAGGAGGAACCCGCCTGGCACAGAGGCTGTGTCCGCCAGGGTGAACCCAGCTTCGGGCCAGAGCACACCTGCCCGGCGCTGGAACAGCCTCAACAGGCTGCAAGGAACGGCCTGACGGCAGGAAGGTGGGCAGCCTTCATCTCCACTGGCTCCGGTGCGGCATTTGCAAAGTTAGCTCCTCGAACCTTTGTGGGTCTCCGTTAAACACTAGTGTCCTCATTTTCTCTTCCTTGAAACTCTCGCAGACTTTTTAGCTTTCAAAATCACACGACGCACCTGCTTGTTGGGTGGATTACAATTCCTCGGGAGGTCTAAAACGCCTGTCAGCACCAAACATTTTCTTTTATCTTAACTAAGTTTCGTTGACCGTTTGAATGCATGTTGCATTTCTGCCGTTAGACATAAAGCCCTTCTCTGAGCAACTGTTAAGACAAAAGCACTTCCTTCTAGATCGACACGTTTTTCCTCACTCCAAGCTCCACTGCTCATTCGAAAGCAATCACCCCTTTATTTAGAGGATTACACTGCATCAGTTGGTAACTTAAAAGATCATACCATTGAATGGAGGAAGGGGCATGCGATCCCAAGCACATGTAGGAAATACATTTATTCTGGTGTCTGTTGTTTCACTGTTTCCTTCAAGTGTCACCAACATCACACTGTGTCAATGAACATATGCTTCTGGTAGTTAAAACAAGATTGTGTTTTGTGACATTGGCTAGGCTGGCTAGTGCTAGCATGTGAATCGTCCTGAGTGCCCCCCCCTTTCCAGGGAGCACAAAACAGGGCAAGCCTGCTTCGCCACATTCAATGCGCCCCTCTTATGGCTGTCCCCAGTCGAGAACACTCAGGTCCCCTTGCATTGTTCTCCTGACAAATGGTGAGTGTCCTCCATTTGCCGTGTCTGACCTTGACTAATTATGTACAATTGGTGCAGCTGTCCCTCGCTTTACCAAACGCTGTAACCCCAGACCATGCGAGCAACTTCTCGCGCTACCATAGGACTTCAATTTGAGAACTTCATCACGGCGAACAATGCCTGCCCTTCGTGCAGACTTGCAGTTTGGCACGCCCTCCCTTACCATATGTTGACAAATAATTTATATTCATACTGTGCTTTGTCCCTCACTTTTTTAACCGGCTACTTTGGAACAGGTTGGAAAAGTTTTCTGAAAGTAATCCATCGAAATAACTCCACTAAGAGGTAAAAGAAATAATTAAAAAAAAAAAAAGCCTGATAAAGAAAATACACGAGATGCACTTGATTTTTTTATATTTGTTATTCCTGTCCCATGTTTATGATTCACTGGGAGTATCTGCACAAATGATTTTTAAATAGGTGTTTTTAACGGCAGGCCAGATGATCACAAATATTGTAGCCACTGTAACTTACACCATCCTCAGGTTTTCCCAAAACAGACTCAAGAGGACATACACTTATTTATTTCATGATTTAAAAGTACATGCAAAATACATTTTTTTAGTAGGCTATAATAAAATGCATCTTTGATTTTGAAAACATAAAAGGGCCACTTGGCTGATATTTTATGACAGTGTATGCTTGCTTTTACCCTTATCTTTCAAGTTTTTCTCTGCATTAAGCATGTTGCAGTGGTCACTTTTTAAACAAGACTTTTTTTTTTTTTTTTTTTAGGGAAAAGAGTTTTAAAAAATTTTTAAAAAGAAACTGGTTTTAGAAATATGAAATTAAAACAACCATTGCAATATCAAATATTGTAGCATCTAAACATATATGATAGGTCTAATCTAATCTTTTACCATAATGGTGCAACTTAATATAAAATAAAACCACATGTTGTACAACCTCTTCTTGCAGGGCTGAGAAGTATCCTGTTATGATCTAATCATGACACCATTTCAAGACCACTTTCTGTGTTGAAGATCTAACTTAACACCCCCATGGAAAGCACATATGGTTATGTCTGTATTTGCATATTTATATATGCAGGTGGAGCTGTAGGTATTTGTGATAGAAAATGTATATTCTCTGTAGCCCTGGCTGGCACACATGCCAAGCATGAGGTTCCCCTGCAGATACAGGGCAGAAGTGATTTTAATCCTTCTGCCTTTGCCTGGAAGAACATAGAAGGGAAGATTTAAAAGAAAATACAGATCGGAAAGACATTTTTAAAGTGGAAGTATTTTTAAAGAAATTACATCCTGAATTTCCAAGCAATACTGAAATGCAGTAAGTCTGAAATTCTGGAAAATGCTGGGAACCAAACTTTAATTTCTTATATTTTTATACATTAGTGGTGGTAATTGGCTTCAAATACTATCGAACCATGAGGTAAAATGAACTCCTTCACAGTGTTTCTGTATGTGATGTGAAGGGAAAGAATCACACTGCTAAAAAATAAGAAGAAAGAATGTGTGAGGGATAAACAACCTAACTTCATTGAAAGAATCATGTGTTTTTAATAGCTTTAGCAGAAAATCACACAAACTTTGAACAAGAATTGCAAATCAGACACACCAAAAATCCTGTCAAAGCTTTTAAAAATGAACGTAGTTGTGGAAATATTAAAATAAATTTCTCCCGAGCCAGGTCTCCCTTCAGGTCATTCATTCATGCTGGTCGGACAGGACTTTCTTGTGCATGCTTGATCAATTCGAAGCCTTTCTTTGGGCTCTGCTGTTTTGTTCTGTTCTGTTTTTAGGACAAGAAGAGCATTTTCCTTCTTGCTAATCAGAATTGAAATGCACCATTTCGTATTAAGTCGGTGCAATAAGCCAGTGGATTTACATGCCCTTTGGAAAGATTTTGTTTAATTTTGTTCAGTGTGCAGTTCTTTACATTATGGAGACATCACGGGCATTGATTCTGTTCCTACCAGCATTCCCGTAGAAAGACTACCATGGCACTCCCTCTGCCTGGAACAATGTTTGATTGAGAACCACGTCGGCCCCAATGTCGCCGAAGAAGTGGAGTAAAGCAGCAGGTTTCCACTCAGCGATATGCTCTGTGCACTGCTTCTCCTCCACAATGTGAGGGGTAGCAGTGATTCTGCAAACCTCGGCAGCAGCCTTGATGTCTTCTGAGAAAGGCAGAGTCGTGTCTTCTAAAGTGAAATGAGGCGGAGATCATTGGGGTGCAGGTCACAATAACACCTGCTAATATTTTAGATCACCTAAATATACTCCTGGAAAAAGTCGTGGATCCTCTTTAGGATCAGCCAATTTCAGTGTAGAATCACCAGGGGAAAGTACTTGTACTGTTAGGTTGTGTGCAAAATTTTCAGTGTTTTTCTTTCCTGAATTGTAATCTGGCATTACTTATTTCAGTGTAATGTAAGGAGGCCCATTTTCAAGTGAACTGTCACAGTAGGACATGCTGGGCCTCCTCCAGGGGCTGCATGAACCTGTATTTAAACATTTATGGGAGTCTCAGTTTACTCAGCTCTTCTCCTACAAATAACCTGAAACAACCTGAAGGGGAAAAGGAGAGAAAACACCTGGCTTTTTGTGTGTCAGAATGCCTTTCTGATATTTGTCCACGACTTGAAGCCTTTGGGAAAACTTGAAATAAGAACCATATCCAGTGGTACATTGAAAATGAATCCAAATGTCCCAAGACCTGGGTAATCTAAAATGGTTAAGCTGATCGAAAACCTTTATGTATAAAATAATGTGTTTTATGTGGAATGGCTCTATTTTATGATTATTGCTTGGCATTTTCCACAAGGGATGGAATGGAAGAGAACCCAGAAACAGCAACTGAAGCCGACCGGTGGGCACAGCTGGGGTCTCCCAGCATGGAGAGCCCGAGCGGGGAGGGGTGGTGCACGTCGTCTAACAAGAGATCTGAAAAAGATTAATTTAAAAGACTAATCTAGTATATGGCAAATTCAATAGGGCTTAGAGACATGCTAAGTCCATTTCCAGTTCAAATGAAAGAAAAAGTAATTGCTGACTTGTTCGGTTCAATGATGTCGTATCAGTTTTTAAAATGTAGGACTTTCTCAGACACAAAGATATCGTCAGAGGCTGGTTCAGTTCAACCCCGAATGGAACCACCAGCAGTTTACAGAACACCTTGCTGGGGTGGGCCTGAGAAGCCAGGGGCGGTCTGCAGACACAGGTGACAGCTTGTTCTCCTCCCCGGGGCTGGGGATCTTGTCCTCCCAAGTGTGTCCCCAAGACACCCTGGTGTCCACCAGAACAGGCCTCCCTCAGCTTTGTACCCTCCAAAACCCCACACAACTTTCCTTCTTGGCTTCTAAACTCCATCTCTCTTGATGTGTCTGCTTCATGAGTGGAGCATCCCTGAGAGCAGCTCGCATTTACCTTCCGCAGACGCTGGCCTGGTGTTGGGCACTGTGCCAACAAAAAGTGTCTCCAGGGGTCCGGCAGGTGAATGTTGAATAAATGGATAAACTCAACATGGTTGGGTTTGTGTGTACTTCTGCGTGTGGCTGGTTAATTATTATATATTATATAATAGAGCAGGAATACCAGGCAAAGATATGAACTTAATAGAGTGCAAATCAGCAAGTCGACCTCTAGTAGTAAGAAGCAATCCTTTTGGATGATTACCTTAAATTTTCATCTTAATGAAGATATGTTTGAAGCTCGAGAGTTGAATTCAGTGGTACCGTTTTCCTAGGGGGAGAAAAATACAATCACCTTCAGTATTGTCCTCTGTTTTTCAGAATAGCACCTGAGAAACAAAACACAACATAAGCTGTAAGCAACAGCCTGGCTTGGCCCGTTCATCTGTAAAGTGGAAACAATAGTTGCTTCCTTCGAGGATTGTTTTGAATATTAGATATCTGATAACTGCTTAGGGTAGTACATGGCACTAGGGAGGTGTTTTAGAACAAAACAATGCAAATGGAAGCAAAAACAAACAAACAGAAAGACTGAGAAAAAAAATAAAACCTGAGAATCATTGGCGAGTAGACCTCATTCGAAAACCCACTGTGGATCTGGAAGATGAAAGTAAGGCGACGGCCACCAAGCTGGCCTGTGTGTCATGACCCCATGAAGTCCACACCGTAGAATCTGGAAGTTCAAGGGCTCTGGAAAGTTGACAGACCCCCCTCCCCAGGACCCCCACCTCTCCCTCCACACTTCTATGGCACCCACTTCCCAAATTCCAACTTCCCCACTTGGCTCCGTTATTTGGGAACCAGGACTGCCCTTTTAAGCCAGAAAAATAAGTTTATCTGCAGGGCAGATGAACCCTGCCCATCACTCAAGGTGCAGACAGCCCCCTTACCATTTCCGGAGGACACACGCCCCCATCCCTGGAAGAAGCTGGCTGTCTGCTCCAGCTCCCTGCCCATGGACCCAGCCGCTGGCATCCCTGAAACCACATCGCATTCGAGATCCCTTTCTATCCCAGACACTTGCCTCTGCTGCGTTAGTGAAGCTGCTACTTTCCTGTTAATTTGGGCACAGGCTGTCACAAGTGGGATAATTAAGGGTGTTTTCTTTGAATGCACTGGGAAATACAGTGTAATTGTTTCCTCTCATTGTAACTAGTGAGTAATTAGTTGCTAAACCCAAAGGCCAGGTAGGAAGTTGCCGGGACACACGGACTCCGCATCTTTCTTTTCACTCATCATGTGGAACCTGTATGAATGAATGAATCAATCAACCCTGGATCTTTATTTACAAAACTATCCCTATTTATTTCTGTGAAGATAGTCACTATTTTTTCCCAAACTGAATGCAAGTAGCTGTGAAATTTTTTCCCAGACAACATTACTATGAAATAGATTCGGAGGGATGTAGTCAAATTGTGCAGCCTTAGGTAGACATGAACCATGTAAAACTGTTGCAGACTTTCTTAACTGATCCCTTCTCTGCCTCGTGGCCAGGTTCCTAGAGCCTAGACTGTCCCACCACTGCTTGTGGGAGCCCCACCTGAGGTAGAGACGCAGCCTATCAGGGTCCTAGGGGGTTTCCTGTTGCCTCATATTGATGGCAAGAGCCCGGACATTTAAACAACCCGTTCTCAGGTCCTGAGGACACCAGGATAGGGTATATACAAACCTCTTGATGGAAGTCACTGTGGCCCAGAAACACAGTGTGTGACGCTCCGTGGGAGATGTCACTTACTCTATCACACCCATGGGACCTGAGCACAGTTTACCAGGCCCTGAAATTCTCCTGATCAGAGGGCAGGCCAGGCCAAAATCATCTATGCACATGCTTCTCCAAGAGGCATCTGGGTAATTTTGGAGCTGAAACTCTTTCGATGGGGAAGGGACTTGATTCAGGGCCTTAAGGTGACCTAGAGGCCGGGACAGTGGGGGTCCCAGGGCTGCATAAGGTTTTCTGAAAAGCAGGGGATGATGGCACCACGGAGAAAGCATTGCCGAGGCCAGCATCTGGCCTCAAAATGGGCGAGGTGCCACTAGCCTTGCCCCCAGCCCAATGTCATGCACCCGCTTTGTTTGATGTACCAAGTGTTCTGTAGCTGTGCCACATGCACCCCTGTGCAGGGAAGGCAGTGCTAGTGCAGCAGTGTACCCTAAGTCCAGCAGCTCACGGGGGTGAGAGCAAGGCCCTGATGGGTGGCACCTGCTCATTGCCATGCTGTGAATATTCCCACCGTGGTTTCTTTTTCTTTCTTTCTTTCTTTCTTTCTTTCTTTCTTTCTTTCTTTCTTTCTTTCTTTCTTTCTTTCTTCTTTTCTTTCTTTCTTCTTTCTTCTTTCTCTTTCTTTCTTTCTTTCTTTCTTCTTTCTTTCTTTCTAGATTTTATTTATTTATTTGACAGAGAGAAAAGGAGAGAGCACAAGTCAGAGCAGAGAGAGAGGAAGACGCAGACTCCTCAGTGAGCAGGGAGCTGGACCTGGGGCTTGATCCCAGGACCCTGGGACCATGACCCGAGCAGAAGGCAGATGCTTAAACAACTGAGTCACCCAGGCACCTCATCCACCACGGTCTCTTTCAATCCACCAAGCTGACATTACCGAGCACAGAGTTGGGAAAGATGTGCAGGTCTCCACCTTTCTATAGTATTTCTGTCATACAGATGCAATCGGCCTAAGTAACCTCAAGACCACAAATGATAGCAAAATATACTAAAATAATTAGGAAGTGATGTGCATTGCTACCTATGTCTATACTATCACGTATTTAATTGTAAGTGGATACAGTTTAATTTCTAACACTCGTTGGTGCAGGCTGGCTCTAGTATACCACTGGGAACAGGATTCTCTGACATTTTCCATCATTCTTGGTATTGTTTTCATAAAAAATGCTCTCAATTTTAGCAAAGAACTGACAGCCATGAGCTTTCTGGTATTGTTTTGTGGGTTCCTCTGTCTGCTAAATGCAGTGTTCCCTGTAGCCCTTGCTCTGCTAAGTTTGCTTTTCCGTCACCTTGTAACGTGGTATATATTCACTCACTTATTATCTTTCCTGCTTTCGTTCACTGGAATCTAAGGGCCAGCAGGGAAGAGATCTTTGCACGTGTTCATTGAAGCATCACTGGTACTTATAAACTGGCACATAGTAGGCCCTTATAATCACCTGCCAGATGAACGGGAGCTTTCCTGGTTACTAGCACTTTGACTTTCTACACTAACGGCATTAAGATTGCAAGTACAAGCAATGATGATGTCCCAGACAGCACCAGAATCCAAGGTCCACTCATGGACTGAGGGAGGTCAGTGGTCACTTAGGGCCTCGTCCTTGTAAATCTTGCCATCTTCCCATGGAACAAAGATGAAATCATCCTCCTCAGTGGGGCTTGAGAGCTGGTTTCCCCAGCTCCTCCCCAGAAGGGCCATGTCCTGGCTGTGTGCATCCTGTGCATCCTGTCGGACGAGGAGCAGCCCTGCACTGATGCAGGGAAAGCCAGAAAGGGACTGGGAGCCCTGGTCAGGCCAGTGCTGGGGCAGCCCCACCCTTGGCCCAGGTTGGTGTGGTTGGCTTGCACACCTGCTCCCTGGGGGCCTGGACAGGATGAGAGGCCCCTTATCTGGGGAGAGGCCAATCTGGGTTTCACCAATACAGCTCAGCTTGGAAGTAGGGAGGGAGTGTTTGAGGGGAAAAGAGGGTGACTGCCAACAAACAACCCCTCCATGTTAAATTGGGTGGTCTCATGGGGCACCTGCCTGGCTCAGGCAGTAGAGCGCAGCACTCTTGATTCCCAGGTTATAAGTTCAAGCCCCACATTGGGTGTAGAGCTTACTGTAAAAATAAATAAATAAATAAATAAATAAACAAATAAATAAATAAATAAATAAATAAAAAAGATCAGAGTCTCACGAAAAGGCAGCCCAGTGCTTCCCACATTTCAGTTCCAATGAACTGCATGGAATGCAAGTTCTTAGCCAGATGCTGTGAGGGACTCACTGAGGAGGAAGCGCTTTGGGCTGCACCATCAGCCATCGTTCCCTGTCCTCGCCTATGATCTTTGGAGAATATGCCTCGTGAAAATTTCCTTTTGACAGAAAAATCTGAACGCACGTCAGGAAGCGTGGCGTAACTTTGGGAAACGGGATCACATCCCTGCCGAGTGACCCCCTTCCCGGTCGGTCCCCGGGATCAGCGGGCCGCGCCCCGGGAACGTCGGGGCATGTGTGCAAATGAAAGCTGTACAGGCAGAGGTGTGACTGCAGCGCGTCTCGAAAATCCATCCTGGTGCCTAGAAAGTGCGCCAGCCGAAAAAGACACCCAAGGGTTAATGCGATTTCCATCCCAGCGAGTTTTGCTTGCCATTACTTTCTCTTTCTTTTTTCCCTTTTAACTGATTCGTAGCATAAAATCTTCCTGGACACCTAATTATCAAGCCAGCTCAGAGTCACAGCTGTCTGCTTGGAGAGCCCATTAGATGCAGCACTTGAAGCCTCCGTAATTCCCCAAACTTCCCGGTGGTGAATATTAAGAAAAGATTTTTACATGTCATATGCAATTCCAAGGTGGAGTGAATGGCCTTCGAGATGACGAGCACTGAATGCTTGTCCATCACTCCATTCACTGCTTACAGGTGGTCTCATTTTCCACATTCAGATATCGGCTGGCTATGACAGCAGGCACTTAATTTGCATGTTCGACAGACAACAAACGGCCCCGTGCATGTCAAAATAGGTGGTGATGCGTGACAGTTTCTACACAATACTGTCTCCTCTTCGCATGACCTTTGACCTCTCGGCATGTCTTTTTTCCACCATCAGAAAAAAAGAAAAAAAAAAGAAAAAATATATATGCACTTCTCTGCTTTGGAATAAATTTGATACCAAATTGATTATTTTCTTTCTTCCTCCTCCTCTTCCTCCTCCTCTCCCTCCTCCTCATCCTCCCTCCCACCCCCTCCTTTTAAAGGATGCCATGCATCCGGATTTTCATCTTAACTGCTACAAAACTCTGCCAGGAGAACCTCATAAAATGTAAAAATAGGGGGGCTGTGCAGACAGGAAGCTGTCTTGTCGAAACCCATTGTAGTTAAATTGCTTGGAACTTTTTAATAAATGTAACCTTTAAGAGAGAGCTCTAATCAGGTTAATTTTTATTTAAGGCGATCATAAAATTAGAATCTTTAAGGCTTTTCTTTAACTTGTGTTAATTAGATTCCTGTCCTTGAAACACTTTTAATATTAATATTTCACCATGGTTTAAAATTACTTCCTTTAATTGCAGGTTTGGCCAGCCCGTATTAAATATAACACCCAGTTATTCTAATTTTCTGTAATGAGCGTGATGAGCCCCGGCCTCTCTCTTGCTCTCCACGGAAGCCTGCTAATGAGAACACAGCTCACAATTGTGCTTAAAAGGTTAAAACAGTGTGAACCTGAAAATGCCCTGGAGTGCTGTTGACATCACAAAGTCCCAGGACCTGTGCTTTTTGGGGGATCCCTGGCAATTTATGCAGCGCTAAGATTTCAGCTGGAGTGCCTCTCTGCTCTGTGGAGGGGCCTCGGGGCCTGACCCGAGCTCAGGGACCCCACACACCCCTTGTCTCACCAGAGAGGAGCATAATCCGCTCCCCAATCCTATTTTAGTGCTGGGTCTTGTTTTAATTAAGAATTAAAGCATGACAGCAGATAATCGCGCCTCCCGGGTGTTATAAGATTTGAGCTGCAGCTGTGAACCTGGCACCCGGGGGGCCATTACCCCATGATCACCACACCCCTGGGGTCACCCTATGGAGAGCCCAAGGAGGGTGCTCAGATTGCTGTGGCTGGCCATGCCACGTGCTACCTGGAGCAGATGGGGCTGGGTCTACCCACTGTGGGATGAGCCCCCATAGCCACGCACATCCCATCCTAGACGCTCAGATCGGGAGACAGTCGTGCTGGGGATAATAGTCCTCCACCCCCGGGTCAGGACCTCTGTGGTTCAGGTGAGGGAACCAAGGAGGGCAGTAGCGGTGGGCTTGCCGGCTTCCCAGGAGGCAGGCACCAGCCTGCAGGTGCACTCCCCTGCCTGTTCTAGGCACTCTCATCTTCTCTGGGGACTGTCTCAGGGCATGGGCCAAGTTCAAGTGACAGTTAAGAAACACACCATTTCCCAGGAGGCGATGCACATTTCCCCTTCAGAGAGGTGGATTTTATTTTTCCTGTTGATGTCTATGCAGCAGGTGATTCTAAGCCACTTAAGCACAGGTGAGGGTCACAGACCCCGGCTTCCAGGCACTGTGATGCTAGTGCAGCACCTTTCCTGGTGCTCAAGGGGGTCGTTGCACAGAGCACTTAAAAGCCCAGCATTTAATTTGGAGAACTGCAGGCTGTGCTGGGTTCATGATTCCGTGGAAGTGGCATGTGTATGGGATGTGTTTAGGCCCCAGGAGGGAGGGAGGGGCTCAGAAAGCTGTGCCTTAGCTGGTATGTGGGTGCACACCGACAGCAACTGACGCATGCCCTCCGCTGATGTGAAGCAACCTGGGAAAGGCCAGGGCAGCTACCTCGCCTCTTGTGGGTGTGGAATAGGGGGACAGTGCTCTGGATGTGGTGCTGGGCAGCCTGTGTGCAAAGGCAGCTCTTTCTAGCTATGTGACACAAGACGAGGGTCTTAAAGCTTCTGTGCCTTGGGAATGAGAGTATTTATTTACCTCATGGGCTGATTGTAGACTTATGCGATTAAATATTTGAAAAGTGTAGTGGGTTCAATACTGTTTGTGTCCACTGAGGACCTCAGAATGTGACCTGATGTACAAATAGGGTCTTCGCAGATATGATTAGTTAAGGATCTTGAGATGACAATAGTCTTGGATTTAGGATGGGCACTCAATCCAGTGACCTGTGTAATTTTTAGAGGAGAAAGGATGAGAGACACAGAGAAGATGAGGTGAAGGTGGAGACAGACATTGGACTGAAGTAGATACAACCCAAGGGACACAGGATCACGGGCAGTTCCAGCAGGAGAGCAAAGGCACGGGGTGAATTCTCTCTCAGAGCCTTCGGAAGGAACCAGCCCTGACCACACCTTCAACTTGGACTTCGGGCCTCTTGAACTGTGAGAGAATACATTCCTATTATTTTAAGCTACCCCACATATGAAAATTCTCAATCGCAGCCATAGGAAATTAATCCAGAAAGCATCTAGAATAGTAAATGGCACTTAAGTACTAGATAACAGATTGCTACATAAAAATTAATAGAAAATATATTTAAAAAGAAACAGATACCTGCATGACTTTGAGCAATTCTTCAATCTGGAGATTAATATGTAACGAATTTTGTAGATAGTTACTGACATATCCAAGGGGCCTAAAATTATGACCATTGTTTCCAGTATTGATTCCGGTAACAGTCCTGTGAAGGAGATGAATCTATAAAACAGCATGAAGATGTCAGGTGATGGGAGGGATGCTTAAAAAACAGGGTGAACTTGGGAGACGTTTCCAAAAGGAAGTGGTAGCTCGGGAGAACCTTGGCAAGTGATTAAGAGTAATTGAGGCAACGTGGGCATTGCGGCCACGGGGGACAGGCTCTCAGCATTCAAGGAACATTTACATCCACCAGACATTTAGAAAGAAAATGGTACCCAGAGTGGTGAACTCCCCAGAAAGCCTTTCAGGCCACACCACCCCCTCCGGATCCCCAGTTGACAACAATCTCAAGTTAGGCTTTAGTTATTCCTATCCATTTCTTTTCAGATTTATCAGAAGTAACTTTTATCTTGAAACCATATGTAGATAAATATTTCAGTTTATCTAAGAAGTGCCATAAATATCGGGTGGGAGCATCCTTCCTGCGAGTTCCTCCCGTGCTGGTTTTGCTGTCCTACTTTGTCCCTACTCTTGCTGCAGTGGAATGTGAGGCTGTACCTGGACTTATCGATCGAGTTTCCTGTTGAAGTTATTTGGGTTGATTTAAAATTGTTCTTTGTGCAAACCTCCCCTCGAAGAACACGTGCACGCACGTGTCTCCACGTGAACTCATGCAGCAGAGAGAATACATCTGGGAGAAGGACTTTCAGGGCGTAAAGTGTGTACATTTTCAGTTCTTTGATGTACACTTACTGCTCCCCAAAGCAGCTGGACCCGTTTCCACTCCCACTGGGATTTATCGCTGTTTGTGTTGATCCCCAGCTGGAGCACCATGGATGTTTTTAAAATCTGTAAGTGTTGCCTGTCCGATGGATAAGAAAGAGGATCTCCTGGTGGTTTTCATTTGTGTTCCTTGATGACTAAATGGGTTGAACACCTGTTCACTTGCGAATCAGCCATTTCACTTCTGGAAACTTCCAGTTTATATCTTCCATTCATAATTCCATTCTGCCATTTATTTTGTTCTTGAGGATTTGCAGTTCTTTCTACATTCTGAATACTGCCCTTTGTTGGTTTTTACATGCCAGAAACAGTTCTCAGTCTCTCGATTACCCTTCTGCTATTTTATGACCATTGAACAAAATCCTAAAAACTAAGTAATGAAATAGAAATGACTAGTCTTTTCCTTCATAGATTGTTTCTTCCATTTTATTTTTCAAAACCACTCCATACCTGTTAACTAACTAGAATGTAAATAAAAACTTTAAAAAACTTTACTAGGTCACAGGGATTTAAAATTTTGATTTTATGCATATTTTTAATATTTTGGAGTTTTATTGTATATATTGTATGTAGGATCATTCAAAAAAAAAAAAAAGAAAAAAGAAAACTATCCATGGCAGTTTATTTGTTAAAATCTCTTATGGAGCAATCTGCTGCTTCTGTCAACTATTGGTTTTCCATGCATGTGTGGACCTCTAAGTTTTCTGTTTTCTTTTATCTTTGTAGTAAAACCACCAGGTTTGTAATAAATCTTGATAACAGAGTGTGCTCTGCACATACAGAGCAAATCTCTTCATCTTGTTCTTCAGCATGTCTAGCCCATTGGCTGGGATTTATTCTTTAAAAATCAGCTGGTTAGTTTTAATGGTTAAGAATTTATGGAATTATATTTGGAATTATGGGACCTATATAATTTAGTGGTAATTGATATTTATATATTACATTTTTCTATCCATTCATTTCAGCCTCAATGTCATTCATTCAAGCTTTACCATTTTCTTCCTTAAATACTTGTACTACCATTTGCTAGAATTATTTTTAATTACGTTTTAGGCTGCTTCAATTTTATTGGTTTTATAGGCCTTACTTATTATTAGGCTTTCTGACTGTGCATTGGTGATTCTTCATTTTTATCTTATGTTCAGCAGCTTGACCTAAATCTCTTATTGGCCATAGAAAATTGTCTATTTATGCTCAAAGTTTTATACATAAACCTAATATTGTCTCTATGAGATTTTTGTTTTCCTTCTCAATTTGCATGGTTTTTATGATTTATTTGCTTTTCTTTTAATACTGTCTAATAGACAAATAATATGTGCTTTTGAATTCAAGCAGGAAAAGAAAGCATTACTGCCTCATTGCTAAATTTATTTTATTTTATTTTATTTTATTTTTATTTTATTTTTTTAGTGTTAATATTTTAGATAACCATGGTACATTTATCAAATCTAAGAAATTAACATTTATACAATAAATTAAATAAAGTACAGACTTCTTTCAGATTTCACAGGTTTTTCCACTGATAACCTTCTTGCATTCCAGGATCCAATCCTGGCTATCTGTTGTTAATGCTGGTCAGATCACTTATATTAGTCTAGCTGATTTTTGGCCCCAAATTAAAATACAGTAAAGTTTTAGAACCAAGTCAAATGCCACTTTTGATGTTACTGCCCTCCCATAGTTTGAGTGATTTGCTGTGTTCTATGGAGTTATACTATGTGTTGTTTATACTTTGTTTTCTCTTATTGGATCTGTTAGTCCCTAGTCAAGTAATTATTATTGGAAGGAACTCAGTCTTATCCATCCTCTTACAAAGAGCCGTCATGAAATGAGACCAGTGTGTTCAGAGCATAGTGTTAAAGGAACTTAAAATAATATAAGTAGTGGTTAAAGGATATTTGACTGCATAAGATGAGCATAACTCCCAACTATTTTTGAAAAAGGAATTAAAAATATGTGAAAACTATGGGTAAATTTTGGTAGAATGATCTAATAAAGAATAGGGAAAAGAGCAGTGGATATTTTTAAATCGTAGAAAGTTGATATAAATAAATCCATCTGTCTCATTTGGAAAATGATGGCTAATTAAGTCTGATCAGTATAACTCTTTGTAAAAATTATGACAAAGTTTCCTTTGACATCTTCATTGTTTGAAGTATTTATATCAGATTTTGGAATAACCTTAATTGCCTTTTAGACTAACATTTTGTCTTGTTCATTTTTGTATATGTTCATTCTTCTTTTTGTTGCCCATTTTGTTTTTCACCTAGTTAGGCTTCTTTTTTTTTTTTTTTTTTTCATTGCTAAATTTAAAGAGAATACTTTCCATAGTCTACTCTTAAGCATATCTGTTAAGGTTTTGGGTAGATATTCCATATTACACTGAGATATTTCTATTCCTAGTTTTCAATAAGGTGTTGAAATTTATCTAATATTTTTCTGCATCTGTTGGGAAGAGCATGTTGGGATGAACAAATGCTCTATTTTCTAATGTGTGAATTAAAATATTGATCCACATAGAATTTATTATTATTTTTATCTGTCAGGTAAGAAATCTAACTTCATTCTATATTTTTTAATACCACTGCTCATTTGCTCTCCTGTGAAATATTAAGCAATGATCTATTAGTCTCTCTCCTCATTTTGAATGCTACCTCTGTGAAAAAGTAAAACCCCATATACATTGGTCTGTGTACTTCTCACCTACTTTTTTGTATTGTTTTTTACAAAGATTATCTGTATTTTCCTGCAAAAGTACCACCATAGTTTAACTTTTTGTAGCTTGGTAATGTCTCTTAATACGTGATAGGCAAGCTCCTCCTCACTTTTTCAAATGGTATTTTGGGTTATTTTTATTTTTTATATGAACATTACCAGATAAATACATACATACATACATACATACATACATTTTGGATGACATCTGTATTGGAACCATAATAAAATAAGATTTTGGCTTTCAGTTAACATAAACATCATGGGCATTTTTATACAGTTTCTTTTGTGAATGTATGCTTTCATTTCTTTTGGGTAAGTGAGTGGCATGGAGTTGCTTCATCATAGGCTAGACAAATTTTTATCTTTAAAAGAAACTACCAGATCCTTTCCCAAATTTTCTGTACCATTTGATATTCTCACCAGTAATGTATGAAAATTCCAGTTGTTCCATGTCCTCGCAACATTCATCATTGTCATTCATTTAAGAAATTTTAGCCATTCTACTGGTTGTGAGTTGTGTCTCCTTATTCTGGGTGTAAGCCTTTGTCAGATCAGAAAAGCCAAAAATGAGTGGCAATTCAGTTGTCCATAAACAGGACAGTTATGATCTAGTCATGCAACAGAAAACCACCCAGCATTAGAAGGAAAGGATACTTAGACTTGCATTATACATATGCAATTATGCATATGTATAGTATATATACATAATATATATAACTATATATATTAATTACATGTACTATAATATAATATAATATGTAGGTATTATATTGTGCAAAATAAACCAGTCACAATACAAATATGTGTTATACGATTCCATTTAGATGTAGCATAAATGGGTCTAACTGAAACATATAAACAGGCATCACTATATTGCATGCAACTGGAGGAATGTAATTAAAAGTGTCACAAAAGAGGAGCATTTGGCTGGTTCAGTTGAGAGAGCATGTGACTCTGGATCTCAGAGTTGTGGGTTCAAATCCTACGTTGGGCGTAGAAATTACTTAAAATGAATAAGTAAATTAAAACTTTAAAAAATAATTTATTTATTTTTATTTTTTTTTAAGATTTTATTTATTTATTCATAAACACACACACAGAGAGAGGCAGAGACACAGGCAGAGGGAGAAACAGTCTCCATGCAGGGAGCCCGATGTGGGACTCGATCCCGGGTCTCCAGGATCACACCCCAGGCTGCAGGCGGCGCCAAACTGCTGCGCCACCGGGGCTGCCCTAAAAAATAATTTAAAAAAGAAAAGTTCCACAAAAGAAACTTCAGCAGTAAGAGAAACAGTCTGTATTTTGGAGTGATAGAGTCATAGGTATACAAAACAAGCAATATTTATCCAACTATACACATAAGATGTGTACATTTCACTGTATATAAACTATACATCAGTATTGGAAAGTTTAAAAATATATAGGTAGGTTCAAGATTAATTTTCATCATATTTCTAACCGATGAATTATGTTTATTCCATTTCAAAAATTTTTAATGTCTCAAGCTAGAGTTCCAAAATGTTTTCCTGTAGTGTGCACCTCTTAAATTTATTCCTAATTATTTTGACATTTGTGTAAGTTTTGTAAAATTGCACATTTCTGTGACTCTATGTGGTAGGCTGATAACTGAATATCAATTTTATTTTGACAGTCATTAGAGGCCTTACTTTAGTTGCCTTGCCCTTCTTCAGTTTTCCATATTAAAAATATAACAGAATTTGCAAAATCATGTCTCTCACACTTGTTCATTGCTTTTATGATATCTGTGGTCAGATTGCGATGGCTATCTCTTCCAGGACAATGTTCATCTTTGCAGTAAGGAAGGACTTCCCTGTCTTTTCCTTGAGTATAAAGGGAATGATAAAGGGAATGATGCACTTTCTACCTGAAGAAGCATAATATATTACTATTTTGTTAAGAATTTTTGAAAATAGTGAGTGATTAATGAAAAGAATGCCTTTTCCCAGCATCCATGTGTATGTTATTTTTTGAATTTTTCTCCTAATCTATTAACCTGTTGAACACGGTAAAAGATTTCTGAATATGCTTCCTGTTTGTTTGCTTCACTTGTTCATGGTTCATATTTATAATGAAGTGATAGCTCCTATTAGCCAATGCTAATAGGGCTAATAGGAGCCCACTTTCACTTTCAGACTGCAAGTGAAGTCTTATTTTTGCTGACTGCTTCTTAAGAATGTTCCCTTTATATAGTTGAGTCATTACTGTGGGGTTCTTTATTCTTTCTTGGAGGCGAACTCAAATATCACATGTTGGTTCTTCTTCTGATATATTTCTCTCACTCTAATCTTTCTGGAGTTCTTTTTTCTTTCTAGTACTTTGCTTAACTGTTCTGTTTTCAATGTCCCTTTGGTGTTTTTTATTTTCTTCTGTAAGATATTTTACATTCGACAGTAAAATATTTGATAGACTCTTTTGTAGGTTGGTAGGTTGGTTATTATCATTTCTTCCCTATGCGGTTCTGGCTTTTGTTCTGCTTTACTTGTCACACCATCTCTCTCCGGAGACACAATGTCTTGGGATTGTGCTATTTTCTGGAAAGGTCACCATTTCACAATATTGTCATTGGTTTTGTTGTTGTCATTAAATTCATGGTGATTTGGTCATACTGTGCAGTTATCTGGTCATAGTGTGCGGTGATTATAGAGTGTGAAGAACAGCTGCCCATGTTTGAATTCAGGCTTGGCCACTCATAAATTCCTGTCACTTTGAGTAGATTAGTTAACAAGAGAGCAAAAGTCCTGTTTGATATCAGATAAGCACCAGCAGTGTGCTGATAAATGTTAAATATCAGCCTTTCCAACGAAAAGCAAAAACAAAAACAAAAAAACAAAAACACCCCTCAAACCACCCCCCTAAAAAATCCAAACCCAAATGCTCTGATCTGCAACATTTGCTAGATCCCATGCTGCTAACCACCACAGGACCAATTCCAAGCTACCACTGCAGGGCCCTGAACTTGGAAGAAACAGGTGCTCTCGCTCTTGCAGCTAATAAAGCTGACTCCACCACACCACTGGGTAAGAACCACATACACGCGAGCCATCAGTACGTTTGTTCCATATTTCTTTGGCCCAGTGGCAGCCTCTTGGTGGTGAGAGTTCATTGCCTATGGTTTGATTTTCCGCCACTTTTCCTTTTCTCTAACAGTGTCACTATCCTGTCTCCTCTTTCTTGTGCCTTACAATTGAGTGAAACGAGTTTCCCATGGTAGCCTGTGCTGGAGGCTCTCCTGTCCGAGAGAGCACATCCATGAGTTGCTCACCTGGTGGGACACACAAGTGTGCAAGTGAGCTCTACCAGCCTTCCCTTTCCTCCTCCCCCAGGAGGGCCCTGCATGGACAGCTTTCCAACACCAGGTGCCTGTTCATCAATGTGTCTGTTCATCCTCTCATCCAACGCAGAAGGTGACCTGCAAAGACAACCAAGCTCTGTGTTTCCAGGCTTACGACCATCTCTCCTGCTTCCTGAAACCATACCAGGCCGCATCCACTGACGGTCCTTCCACCGCCTGGTGTGTGCTCTCCCAGTTAACCCAGAGGGAACTGTGGGGCTCTGGGCAGAGTGGTGACTCATGGAAAAGGCTATGTGTGCCAGCAGCCCAGGCCCTGCGGGGTCAGCCCTGGCCTCTGTGTCCCCTGCAGGCCTCACCTGCTCCACACTTGGCATCCCCTCCTCGCCTTCTGTGGTTCAGGCTTGCAGGTGTCTCCTGAGTTCATCAAATAGGGAGTTTGCATATGTGCTTCCCTGTGATCCTGTTGCTCTTGGGTGTTTTCCCAGAAGAGAAGGAGAAACTGACATCTTTGTTCTGCAGCAAGAATCTGAAGCAAGAGAGGGGATCGTTGCACCTGCCCAAGCTTCCAATCATCCTTCCAGCTCCATGTCTCCCTGGACACGTGCCTTGGGAGCCTTCTGTCTGCAGCACATCCTTTTGCCCTCTTTCTTTCCTTTGCTTCTTTCCATTGTGATGGTTAAACATACACTCACTTTAGTTGCCAAAAGAAAAGTAAATAGAGCAGAAGGCAGAAAGAGAGTAAAAAAGAGAAAAAGAAAACCATCTCCCTGGAACCAGGCCCTGCTCACTCAGTCTCTGTTTGTGGGAACTGATGCCTTCATGGTGGCTTTGCTGGGAAGTGGTGCCCAGATATTCGAAGCATTGAGAGTCATGTAGGAAACAGTCATGTGCTTCTCACCCAGCTTTCACAACCATAACATGCTCACATATCTGCTTCAGGTATTTTCTTAAGAGGAGACAGCTCACATCTGATAGAATGAAAGGGCCCTGGGTACCCCATCATCACTCCCAACCCCCACTATTCCCCTAGATGTAACTGCTTGCTTTATTTTTGTGTTTATCATGCCCAGAAGTGTTTTTGTATTAATAAATCACATTATGCATGTTTTTGAAGTTTTATGAATGATACTGTATCACAGGTAGATTTCTCCAACTTCCGTATTTTGTTCAGTGTCAAGTTTTTTTGGTGATTTTTTCATGTTGACACATCTAGTGCTGGATCATGAATTTGAAGTGCATATTGTCCCATTGTATGTGGGTGCCATCCTGTACCTATCCATCCTCTGGTTCCATATAATAATATAACACAAGAGCTCCAATGGACAGCTTTGCTACTATGGTGGCCAAGTATTCGTAGGTTCAAACCCAATGTCCAAGATGCTGTATTAGAAGGCAGATCCTCTGGGAGGTGATTAAGTCATGGAATGGGATGTAGTGCCTGATAAGAGAAGCCCCAGAAAGCTCCCTCAGCCCTTCTACCACATGAGGGCACAGGGAGATGTCCATTAACCAGGAGGCAAGTTCCCATCAGACATGGAACCTTCTGGTGCCTTGATCCTGGATGTCCCAGCCTCCAGAACTGTGAGAATGGCATGTCTGTTATTTTTAAGCATGAAGTATCTGGTACTTTGTTACAGCAGCCTGAATGGAGTAGGACATGGAACAGTCGTTTTATCTGTCTGCCCATTCCCTGTTTTCTGTCTGTGTAACACTAGGACCCTTTGTCTTGCTCCAAATGCATCAATCAGACATTCCAAGAACCCACCGACCACCATGGAAACAGAGATTGAAAGGCAGCCAAGACAGAGGAAGAGATGGGAGGTGGGAAGGTGGGAGGACAAGAGGACCCTCCTGTCTCCAGGACAAAGGGGTGATGAGGAAGGAAGACATGGATGGTTGAGACTCCACCCGAGGGCAACCTTTTGCCACCCCAGGAACAGGGGGTGGGAGATTCAGATAGGTGTTTAGGGAATAAGGGCAGGAAAGGAGACCCCACCAAGCCAAGATGGAACCAAGCAGAACCAGGAGGAGGAGCCTTACTGGCAATCACTGCTAAGCTGGTCTGAACGTGTGATATTAATGTATAGTCCCCTACAGTGTATGCAATTCCCTATTTCTTCATTATGCTTGTGAATGTTTGCATTTGTTAGGTATTTATAATTTTTTGCTAATCTAAACAATGTGTCAGTATGTCATGGTGGTTTTTATGTGCAGTTCCTTGATAACTAGTATGATTGGCATCTTTTTCTTGTCTATTGGTTATTTGTGTTTATTGTCCATGAATTCCTTATTTATATACTTTTTCTTTATTCTAGATGGTGAGATAAATATTTATCAGGTTATGAATTTACATTTTATTTCTTATTTGCTAGTGTTTTGTATCATAAATGGATGATGGATTTTATGAAATGTGTTTTATGCAGCTTTAAGATGGTCAAAAGTATTTTTTTCTTAAACCGTTAATTTAGTATACTATATGAATAGATTTTCTGATGCCGAATTGTTTTTATATTCCTTAGATACAGCTGAGTTTCCTCACATTTTAATTAACTTTTGCATTTATATTTATAAGTAAGATTAGTTTATGATAATCTTTTCTCGTAGTGTTATGTGTGGTTTTAGATCAAGTTATAGCAGCTTTAAAAATAAGAGTTGGGGAGCTCTCATTTTTTCCCCTAGATTTTGAACATTAAAAAAAGAAATAGCAAATATTAGTTTTCTTGGATACTTCATATATTTTTGATTATAAAATTATCTGTGCCTAATATCCTTTGTGCGGGGTAGTTAGGGGGGTAAGAAGCAGGGGAAGAATTTGGTACTGAGCCATGTTTTTTTTTTTTTTTTTAACAGTTGTAGTAGACTGAATAGTGGTCCCTAAGATGTCCATATCATAGTTCCCAGAACCTGGGAATCTATTTACCTGGTATGGCAAACGGAGCATTGCACGTGTACTGTTGTTAAGGATCTCAAAACGGGATTGCCCTGGATTATGCCCTGTGTGTCATCGTAAGTGTCCTTATAGGAAGCGGGCAGAGGGAAGTCTGAAAGTGAAGACGAAAGGAGCAGTGATGCAGGATGCAGGATGCAGGATGCAAGTGATGCAGGATGGCTATTAGCCAAAGGATGCAGGCAGCCTCTTTCTAGCCTGGGAGCTAGAAAGGCAAGGGAGTGTTTCTCCTCTAGAGCCTCCAGAGGAGCAGCTATTGCCATCATCCTGATGTTAGCCCAGGGAAACTGACTACAGACCTCTGGTTTCCAGAAACGTAAGAGATTAAAATTATTTGGGTCAAGCCATAAAGCGTGTGTTGATTTGTTAAGGTGGCAAGAAAAAAAAAAAACAAATACAAATAAACAAAAAACCCCAAAACAATAGTTATTGGTGCTTTTTCAAAAAATCTGGGTTATCTCTTTATCATGCATTCATTTCAGTCAACTAGATTTCCCATGAGAGTTACCTGTGCTTTGTGTTTATGTGTTGTCATTGGGCTTACCTGCACAATTACTTTGTGATTTTCATATTTCCCCTTCCTATGGATCCATGACCCCTACAAAAGTCAAATTCTCAGTTGCCTCCCACTTTCTGGAATCCTGACTCAGCTCATGTAGCAGCAGCCCTGTTCACACTGCTTTGGGCTCCCATTGTCTTTCCTTTCACCCAGCTTTTTTTGCTTGTAACCTAGAGAAACCTTCATTCTTGTCAAGGAAGTAAGACTTGTCTGGTCTGTTCAGTAAACAAAAGGGGAAAGCAAAGAAGCAGAGATTAGTTTCCCTCCCATCTCCCTAGGACACAGGGTCTTCCCTTTAACTGGATGTCACTTTGCATTTTAGTCTCACTTTTACTTAAAAACAAACAAACAAACAAACTTTTTGAGCATTATACCAATTACACCAACCTCTCAGGCTACGTTTATAGGATCATGCTATATACTACACTGTGTTATAATCCTATAATATAATGCTTATCATATAACCCAATAATATAAAATGATTATGGTATTAAACTCAATTGAGATATTATATAACACAGTGTACAGGACATAGATACTAGTACAAAGAGTCCTGACTCGCATATAAATGTCACAGACATGTTCTTCAATCTGTCATACTTCTAAAACAGAAGACACATTCTCAGGTTTTTTGGGTTTTTTGTTTGCTTGTTTTGCTTTGTTTGCTTTTTAAATTCTTGATCACTGAATTGGTCTTCTATCTGTTTTAGCAACAAAAACAAAATAAGAACCATGCCAAGTGCCAATGGACTCTTTCCAAAGTACCTCTGCGATGTGAATTTATACTCGAGAACTTCACATAATACTGGTTTGAGGGATCCCTGGGTGGTGCAGCTGTTTGGCGCCTGCCTTTGGCCCAGGGCACGATCCTGGAGACCCGGGATCGAATCCCACGTCGGGCTCCTGGTGCATGGAGCCTGCTTCTCCCTCTGCCTGTGTCTCTGCCTCTCTCTCTCTCTGTGTGACTATCATAAATAAATAAAAAATTTAAAAAAAAATACTGGTTTGAATTTATTTATTTATTTTTTAAATTTTATTTATTTATGATAGGCACACAGTGAGAGAGAGAGAAGCAGAGACACAGGCAGAGGGAGAAGCAGGCTCCATGCACCGGGAGCCCGACGTGGGATTCGATCCCGGGTCTCCAGGATCGCGCCCTGGGCCAAAGGCAGGCGCCAAACCGCTGCGCCACCCAGGGATCCCCTGGTTTGAATTTAGTCTTTACTTTGCCCTACTCCTACCCAGGAGCCCCAGGAGCCCCAGGAGAGCAGACCAGCACCCCAAGGGATCTGGCTTATGGACTGCAATGTTAAGGCTGCTGAGTTCTGAGGACTAACGTTTCCAGCCCAATGTAGCATTTCACAATGCAGTTTCATGAAAGTTCTGCAATAAATGAATAAATGAATGGATTAATCAATCAATCAATTAATTAATCAATTAATTAATTCTGGTGCATTTTTCATAATACCCAAATTCTAAGCTAGTCCAAATTTCCTAAAAAGTAGCACAAGGTTATAAGTGAATACATTGTTCATTATTAATTCTGCTATTTTCTGCGAATGCTGTACATTTAAATTCATCTTGAGTCCATGAAAACCAAAGACCAGTTACTTTTTTGCTCTTATCTCACACTTGGTTAATTTGTTTATGTATTAATCATCCATTTCCGTAACACTGCGATTGGCAGCACTTCGGGTAATCATGAAAATGAAATGATTTTTAGTGGCCTTTTCTGAAAATAAAAACAATATGTGCCTAGTTAAAAATCATAAAGAATAACTCGGAAGTCACAGAAAAGTATGGAGAAGAAATTAGGTATGTACTGTGGCCCTCAATCTTAAACCTAGCAGTCAACACCGTATATGTGTAGTCTAGTCTCTCAATAGATAAAGTTATAGATACAGATATGTGTTAAAAGTATATTTAAATCGTTCTATTCTGTTGACTTTGGCATGCATTCAGAATACCTCCTCCACCTAATACAAAAAACACTTTCCCCCCGAAAAAAGGCTTTATTCTGAAATTCACTGTTATTCCTAAATTATTTAATTGCAATTATACATTTAAAATAATTCACCTAAAACAGTTATTTTTCATTTGTTCTCCTTCCATATTTTCTGTTCTTTCCTGGTTACCCTTTTTATTTTGTTTCACAACCCATCAACCACTCTACTTCCACACTTCAGAATAGTGGTGGTACTTCTAAGGAGCTAAAGAAAAACACTTTTATAGTCTTGTGTATTTTTAATAAAGCCCTAATTCTAAATTTGCCAATGTCTTCTATACAGTAGCAGAGGATTTTAACTGAATGAATCACTTATTAATAATTGTATTATTTCATATGAGTGCTATACATTTAAATCCATCATGATATCACTCTACATAGCAAGTTTTCCACATTACATGTAAACATATTCTAGAGTCACTTGCCCTAAGATTATTAAAACCAATATATGAAATGTACAGTGAACCAAGATGGGGTTCTAAATTGTATGAAGTTAATTGTTTTGTGCACTAGTTACACTGACGTGTTTCTGAAAGTGACCTCCACTTTTAGAGCAGTGGTGCAGGCCTCCCTAGGCCCAGTGTCTCTCACATTCCACCATGCTGAGCTGAGCAAGGAAAGGAGAGTTGAAGATGGAATTGCCTCTGCGGGGGCTGGGGAGATTTTGTGTGCAGAAAATTGCATGAAGTCTAGTAAGGCTGGAGTCACAAGTGCAGGGGGGAATAGGAAATATGAGTCTGGATTTGTCCGAGGAGGTTTCACATTGTATCTTTGTTATCCTCATCCCCATACCACCCTCAACCATCCCAACATGAGATCTTCCCAAGACTAGGGAGCATTTGTTCTTAAATATGGATCTCGTTCATGGTCAGCAACACCCGCCCTAGCCATCTAGCCCCAAGTAATGACACCTCTGCCTTCCTCAAGGATTCTGTGCCTTTTCAGCAACACCCACAGCAAGGATGAGGGACAGAGGGAGGGCATTGGGAGTGAGATGAAAGAACAGTGGCTGGAAGACTCTTCCAGTTCTGGTAAGAGGAGCTTGATGTGTGGGGATGAACATGGTAGGGACTTTTTTTCAGAAAGGGAATGATCTTTATGGACATTCCCCCCACCCCGGCCCCCACAAAATGCAACATGCACATAGACAAACATGTTCCTACATTCAGAATTTACTTAGGATTTTAGAGCATGTGTGTTCTCTCCAAAGGCTAGGTTCAAGAATGTTACAAGAGATAAAATTTCTCCAAGTGCTACAATTACATTAGTCATCTAGCCTACCCAATCTGAATGACAGAGATAAAAAAGATGGTAAAAAATAGAATAGTGCCACAGGGAATGGTTAGACTACAACAATGAATGTGGCATCTGTGTCATCAAAGGCCTCGAAGAAGAGCAAGAGGCTGTGAAAATTCTCAAAGAAATAATGGCTGAAAATTTCCCACATTTGGAAAAAGACACAAAGCTACAAATTTAAGAAGCCATCTGAGCTGCAAATAAAATAAACTTTAAAAATTCATGCAAGACATGTCAAAATTAAACACATAAATAAAACACATATTTAAACTACAGGAAAAGACAAATTCTTGAAAAGGGTCTGATTGATAGGGCCCCTTACCTGTGGGGCAGACAAGGAGCACCAGTTAGTTTGATGATGGCTAATGAGGGAAGTGGCTGTGACTATAGAAGGGCAAGATGAAGGGCCTCATGGTAATGGGAATGTTCTGTGTGTGGACCATCAATATTTCAGGTGTGATACTTGCTATAGTTTTATGAGACGTTACCATTGGGAGAAACTGGGTAGGGTGTCCATAGTATTTCTCTGTATTATTTCCTACACTGCATGTGAATATACATTTATCTCAAAATAACATATTACTTAAAATAAAAAATGTCAGTAATGGGCTAGATTAAATAGCTTTTTCTCTTTAAGTCGAGTGGCTCAGTCGGTTTAGGTAGTGCCTTTGGCTCAGGTTATGATCTCAGGGCTCTGGGATCGAGCCCCATATCAGGTTCTCTGCTTAGCGGGGAGTCTGCTTCTCCCTCTCCCTCTGCCCTTCCTCCCCAATAGTACTCTCTCTCTCTCTCAAACAAAGTCTTGAGGGGGAAAAAGAATTTTCTTTGGGGTTGCCTGGGTGGCTCAGTTGGCTAAATGTCTAATTCTTGATTTCAGCTCAGATCATGTTCTCATGGGTTTTGGGATGGAGACTCATGTAGGGCTCTGTGCTCAGTGGGGAGTCTCTCTCTACATCTCTCCCCACCTGCATACACATGCACGCACATTCTCAAATAAATAAATAAATAAATAAATCTTTCAAAAAAGGGTTTTCTTTGTTAAAATCAATTTTGGTGTTTTACTTTTTTTCTCTTTGATTCAGTATTGTGTTTAGAACAAAGTTTATAGAAATTTGGAATGAAGCACAATTTTGCAGTTGAGATAAGTTTATATCAAAACCACCTCTACATTAGCTTTAGACACATAAAATCTTTTGTGGCCATTTATAGTTTGCATTTGTTTTTCTTGTATTGATTTTCTGTGTCTTGCACAAATACCTAATAAATCAATCAGCACTTAAAATAAATCTATATCATTGGGAATTAGTAGTAAAAGGGCAGTAGAGAATACTTCCATAGCATATATTTGCATTTCTTTGGGAAGAGCCTTACTCAAATTATTTTGGGGTCACTGAGAAAATATATGGGGGAATCGGAGTTTAAAACTTTAGATAGAAATGGAATATTTAATAGTGTCATGTGTAATTTCTTATTCATGCATACATTCATTGGCTCTGCACTATGATTAGGAATTAGGCACAGATCCTGAAACATGATTTAATTTGTCCAATATCCCCTGAAGTGGAGCTTTTGAGCCAAGAGTTGAAAGAACAGTGTCTCAGTTGTCACACAACCACGATGGGTAGGAGGATGGATTGTGTGTTTGGAAATCACAGAACTGTTTTACTTATGCTGAGATTTATTGAAGGCCATTTGTGGCTGAATAATTAAATAAAAGGACTTAAAGGCTAATTTGATTATTTTCATTTACCATACAGCTGGTACACTAAAACTTAAAATCTGATTACTGCCCGTTTTAATCATGGTTCTTCAAGCCCTTTCAAGAATGGTCATGGGGATGTTTTGGAGGCTCCAGGTTGTAAATTTGAGTCCACCATATACTATTTGTCTTACATAATTAAAATATCAATTTTCTCATTAATCTTTTTCTTTATTTAAAAATATAGCCATCATATCTAAATAGCACTTAGAATATTATTTTTCCAAAATATCTCCTCCCATTTATGTATTATATCTTTAAGTTTATATATTACTGCTCTGAATATTACCATAAGTGATAACACTTCAGAAAAAGGGATGTGGTCTGTTTAATTTCTTTAAAGATTCATTGATCTCTCTCGAGAACTTTGTTGGGAGGAAATATTACTACTGCTGTTTGGAAATTCAATCAGCTTTGGGCTGTGCTGGGTTGGATAACAGCCTAAATTGGCTGTGCTGTATTTGTGCTGCTATTATTATTTCCTTGAATTTCTTTGTTGATTTTTCTCATAGTGCTGTTTCTCAAAAGGCGAAAATGCTGGGTTTCTCCTATTGCACCTCTTCCCATCAGAGTAAAACATTGTGCTATCTCATTTTAGAATAGCCATTATCCTTTTTCCAATTAGTTTCATAGCAACTATTGTGACAAAATGAAGGTCAAGTACTCAAAGTTTTTCTGTTTTTTAAAAGATTTTATTTATTTATTTAGAAAAAGCATATGAGTTGGGGGAGGGGCAGAGGGAGAGGAAGAGAGAAAATCTGAAGCATCCCTGCTGAGCACAGAACCCAACATAAGGCTCAACCCCATGATCCTGATATCATGACCTAAGTGGAAACTAAAAGTCAGATGCTTAACTGAGCCACTCAGGCCACCCACCCATGAAAATTTGTCTTATTCAATTTCTTTCACACTCTTAAAGGTTTTCTTTCACACTCTTAAAGATTTTCTGAGACACAGGCATCTATCCCCCATCATTGTGGCTTCCTGATGATCATGCAAGCTCCTGGGACTGATGTTGCATGAGCTAACTCTCCAAGCCTTTGGTTTCTATTGGAAATATAAAATCCAGATTTTAGAGTTCTTCAATAGCAAGGACTTTCAGCTAGGTTTTATAACTGAGGGACATTGTTAGTTATCTCAGGAAACATGACAAGACTTGAAAATTTGTGAGAAGGCAATCCTGATTCACTTTAACATCACTAATAGATTCTCATAAAGAGTCAGACTCCATTGTGGGTATTTGCTGACAACTTTCCATCTTCACCATCCTCTCTTCATGACTTGTTTCACTTTTGACCAAGATAGTAAAAAGACTGAGATGCTCTTCTTTTATATGAGTGGGAAGTTCAAAGGATACAAGCAAACCAAACCCCCAGGCAGAAGCCTACAATCTGGCCCCACTCCCTAGCCATAAGTGAAGCCACTCCTGTTCCCCTGCCTGGATTTCTCAAGCCATTTTTGGGCCACTTGGGGCCTGCTTTGCACCCTCTTTCCCAGAAAGCTTTATTAAGTGAGTAATGAAACTATATCCTCTTGGCATATGTATGAAATCCTCTGTCTCAACATCTGAATCACATTTTGTGTTAAGGATGTCTATCCAGCCTTTATGAGGTGACTACGACATACATAAATAGACAATTCATTTAATATTCTTACAAAAATGTCATAAAGATATCACAAAAATCATATAAATTGCTATATAAACTTTCAAATGACATACTTAAATAATCCATTGCCTTTGTCTTATCATTATTAAAGAGTTAAACATTTGGTGTAGCCACATTTGTACCCCTCCTGGACTATCATCTTTTTTCTAAATATTATGGTCCCTATTATTCTCTGGGAGTCCTGTAGTTTCTCCTGTTGTAATCTTCAGTGCCAGCCTCACCCCCCTTGCTGCTCCTGAATACACCCAGACTGTATCCCTGCTCTTTGACTTCTACCTAGCACAAATTATTGAGCCTATAGACCACATGAAGCACCATTTATTAATACACAAGTCCAACTTCTGTGGACAAGAGGTAAGCCCTGAATGTTGTTAGAGTATTGTTGAAAATACAAATTTTGTGCTGGCTCAATTGGTAGAACATGGAACTCTTGATCTTGGGGTCAACATGTAGCCCCATGTAGGGTGTAGAGATTACTTAAAAATAAAATATTTTAAAAATTTATAAATAAAAATTCCAGGCTTACTGGAAAACTTGCCCTTGCTCTATATTTCCATAGTAAATCCAAAGCTAATTCATTTTGTAACCATTAACTTAATACTTGGTCTTTATTAATTGAATATGAGTTTGCTAAATAAACAGTGAAGTAAATAAATAATGTATCATTTCCAAATACTTTTCTGTAACATTCCTCTCCAGGGCCAAATGGAGAAATATGAAGGGCAATAGTTTGAGAGACTCATCAGAAGAGATTCATTCAGGACAGAGATTTCTTGATGTCAACTGGGTGCTTAGACACAGTGGCTCACCAGGGAATTCTGTGCTTAATCATTACAAAACAGAGATAGGCTCTAAGGAAAATGGTCATAATTATGATTTCAACACTAGCTTCATGATACCATAATATCTCAGAGTACAAAATCCGATCCTACATAAAACTTTCCCAGATGAGTAGAGCATGTGTGGGTCCCAGAAATGCTAGGCTATCTCTCTGGTTATCATGAGGAAAAGAAAAAAAGCTTCGGGTTTTTTTTTTTAATGTATTGCTTCACTTCAAAATATAAAATAGGGAAATTAAGTAACTGATGTGTAATTCTAAAATGTCAAGTATACCCTGGACATAATATATTAGGTTTCTGTTGGTAACTGTAATTTTGAAAAGTGTACTGAATATCTTAAAAGTAAATGTCACAGCACAGTAGATAAATTTCAGAACTGTTTCTCCTTCTAATTTAACTGGAAGGAGAAAGTCCCAGAATTGACCTCTGCTTCCCATGAATGTTTTTCTTAATGACCTACTTAAGGATATTGCTAAAAACCAGCCAATGTACTTCATTGAAGAGGAAGGAAGGCAAATCCCCAGGAAGACATAATAAAATATGTGGCCCATTCAAGGAAGCTAATGGGAAATGACCACTGACTAAGTCCTTTGAGCCCTGGCTAAAGAGCAATAACATAGATCCTCATTGAAATCAGAAATGCTATTGTTAGGGCCAGACTTATTTATCCCAGGTTCTAAGTTAATATTTACAAATCTATTAATTTTACTGTAACATGGCATAACTAAGTGCTCTTGGAAAATGTGATTGCTGTATAAATGTTTAACTAATGACCATGACCTTGAATTGAGGAAAATGCCCTTCAGCTGCATAGTCAGAAGCAGCTATTGGTTCTATCCTTGGGATGACTTCAAGAATATTCTTTACCTTTCAGATGAAAAAGGATCAAATGTGCCCAGTAGCAGTTTGTCCTGAATTGAGAGCTAACTGTCTAGGTAGTTTCTAGAGTCACCATAACAACATACCACAAATTGTGAAGTTTTAACAACAAAAATTTGTCCTCTTATGGTTCTGAAGGTCAGACGTTGGCATTGGCAGGGTTAGTTCTTTTTGAGGGCTCTCTCTTTGACTTGTGGATGGTTGTATTCTCCTTGTGCTTCTACCTGGCCCTCCCTGTGTGAGCATCTCTGTGTGTGTGCTTAAATTCTCTTCCTCTTTCTAGAAGGATCTCAGTATTATTGAGTTAAGGCCCATTCTAATGACCCCATCTTCAACTGATCATGCCTGAAAAGACCTTCTCTCTAAACGAAGTCACATTATTAAGTACTGGAATAAAGACTTCAATAGCATATGAATGTGGGGAAGACACAATTCAACTTACTGGTGTCCATACATTAATCACAGTTCCCCCTTCTCTGAGAAGAGATGGGCATGACTGCCAGTACAAAGCCGAACAATAGTTTTCCATCCTTAGCCACTTCTATGGTAGGGCCAGGAAATGGCCCTATTCGGTGGACTTCCTAGCTCTCAGTGATTCCCATAGGTTTATAAACAACTGGGAGGGTTCATTCCCAGTGCCATGTCTATAAGCAGCACTATGCCACGGTCCCAGCTCACTGATTAAGGGGAAAACATCTATTTCAGACTAATAAGATTCTCTCTAGGAATTTTTGCTTTTTAAATGACAGACTGGTTGTTGTTGAAACCAAATGATTTTGAAGGCCGTGTTTCACCCAGGAGATTCCTGGTATTCTGAGAATTGCCTGTTTATCACCTATCCCATATCCTGATGGCTCAACCTTTCTTGGATTCCGTAATTATGACAGATTCTTTTTAAATAGATTTTCTATTGTTTTCTCAAAATTAATTCCTGTTATTTCCATCAAAATATCTTCGGACTGTGTAGCATCCAATTTCCTAGTCAAAGGGGGCTTTTAAAGAAAAATCTCTTCTTACCTTCTAGAACAAGTAACAAAGGAATCTAGGCAAATTCTGCTATAACAATACTTGCTCCTTCTTTACTCTCCTTGTATGGAGTATTGAGCATTACCATGTAGGTGAGTAATAGAGAATAAGGAACCAATAGGATGATAATGTATTCCAAGACAAAGAGTAAGTCAAGAAATCATAATGTAGCTATCAGGGATAGTAAAAGAGGAAGACACAGAGATTCCAGGATGGAGTGAGATAGTGAGTTACATTGATAGGAAGGCTTCTGTTGATGTTGTTGTTGTTGCCACCATTGTTTCAAAGACTGTGCATGGACTTTTGTTTTCCTAGTCAAACTTTGCAAATGATACACATGTCTCCCATGACTTGGGCTAGTATGAGATACTGTATGTGTGTAAAAGGAATCTGATAATGAAACATCAGCATGATTGGGTTCATGCAAGTAGGACTTGTTGATGTTCCATGGTGAGAGGATGCATTGCCTTCCAATTACATTCCTAAGCGTCTTTAGCTCCGAGTTAGTCCAGAAAACCAAGAATGGTATTACTTCCATGGAGTGTACTAAGGAGGAAAGCAAAAGGGGCATGTATTAGCTCATATGCCATTGACCTTCAGTGGTTTTAGACACATAACCCCAAGAGAAATTTAAAATCTACTCACATCACCTCAAGTAGACTTCTAAAATATTTTATACATTTCATTGGTTAGAGCTTATTGTAAGTAATGATACTTAAAAACAAAACGGAAAACTATGTTTAAAAATATCCAAAAGAATCCCAATACTGTACTGATTTAATACTCATTTTAATAACATGTAATGTTCTTTAGCATTCTGATGAACGATAGTTCTGAATTACCTCCTTGAACAAATCCGTTATACTCTCCTCAGGTTATATGAAAATAAAATGTATTTTATAACTGAAACCTCTTGCAGATCACCCCACCAAACTTATCTAAAACAAAGATAAGTGTGCAAATTCAAATCTTTATTTATATATCATCTGTGATAATTAGGATCTAAGAAGAAAAATATTGCAAATGATATTAGTGCACAATTGTTAGAAACACCAAAATATATTGAATGCTTTTATAAATTCTAAGAATAAAAAAGTAAAATTTTATTAGACATGCAGCTCTTAATGGGAAAAACCATCAATCTTTTCTATGCATTTTAATGGAGAGAGAAGTTTGTGTACTCCCCTATGTAATCAGAATGATTGTTTTCACGGCATTTTGCTTTTGGTGAGCTGACATTAGAACACAGTAACACGTTTAGAATGAATTGGGGATTGGCTACAGCTAAAAATAATATTTTATGACATACAGGATATTTTCATGCCTAACAGAGTAATGTATACCAAATCTGAAAAAAAAATCACATAAACTTCTGCCCATAAATTTAATCCAAAGAATCTTTAAAACATTGACATTTCTAGAAAAATCCCTAGTGTTCTTTTTGCTTTACTCTCACGGGAGTCTCCCTTAGGACCTGTGTGTTCTTTAGTCATAGTTTGGAAGTGAGAATAACAAATCATAAATGCCAGGGGCTGTGTCTCCACCAACCTATCTATCACCCATAATCTACAATCAGACCACCCCAATGAGGCACTACATTAGCCAGAGCATGCTGTGGTTCACTTCTCATTTAACTTGGAAAGGAAATTCAAAAGCTGTGAAATTGCTGTGTTGAGATGCTCTGACTGAAGATGCTGGAAACTTGGGTTTTTTAACACCTGGCTGAGGGAGCAATACTGAGCCTTGAGATTTGGGATGGGGCAGACAAATGCTTTTCTTTTGTAACCTGAGTAAATTGCTACTGAGAGTTCTGGCCTGTCCTACCACAAATCAGTTTGTGGGAATAAGGAAGACAAAGATTTGGAAAACTCACTCTGAAAATGATGCATGCCCCCATGGTGCTGGGAAACCCTTTGTACACCTCCAGACAAAGCATCCAAGAATTTGAAAATAATGCTCTGAACTAACACACAAGTGTCAGGAAAATATTTACCTTGCAGTGACTGCCTTTATCCCCATTGATCCTTTATGTCATACAGAGAACAATACTCAGTCAACAGTTATTAAAGCAATCGGTGAATCAGTGGGCAAATGAACAAGTGAATGAGTGACAAGAATGGGCTCATAGGGGGCTTATACAAGGATGAGTATAAATCTACACAGTCTGGAGCTCCTGTCCAGAGACTCCTGAGATAACACTGCATCAACTAGGTTGTCCCAGAAAGACAGCTCTCCACTGTCTTTTCCTGTACCCCCAGAAAACACAGCTATTGACATCAGTTGTGATATCATAGAAGGGAACATTTGCTGAATGCATGTCATGGTTGGGAGAGCTATGAATACAGTCAGAGTAAGTAACTGTAGATCAGTTGTGGACATGAAATGACAATTGTAAATGCAGATAGAGAAGCATTAATTAGGGGTGCCTGGGTGGCTCAGTTGTTGGATCTCAGGTCAAGTTTTGATCTCAGGGTTGTAAATTCAAGCCCTGAGTTGGGCTCCATGTTTGGCGTGGAGCCTACTTTAAAACAAACAAAAAATCCAAACAACAACAGCTCCCCCAACCCAAAACCAAAACCAAAAACCCAATCTTGGGGCACTTGGCTGGCTCAAGTTATAGAGCATGCGACTCTTGATTTCGAGGTTGTAAATTCAAGCCCCTCATTGGGTGTAGAGATTACATAAAAACATATAATCTTTTAAAAAAGAGAAAAAAAACCAATCTTATTGTCTCTTTCTTTAGGAAATCTTTGACACTTGTGCAGTTCCTAACAAAAACTTGGAATATTAAGTGTATTTATTTGAAATAAATTCTATTCTCTGTTAAGGGCAAGTTTTGAAGGAACACATGGCTGTCATGGTATTCAAAATATCAAGAATATTTTATATCAAGTTTCTTTTTGCTCAAGATTTAAAAAATGTAGGCCAAAGCTTTCCCCTACAATTTCTATACAAGTTTTGATATTAAATGACAGCTAGATCATGTTGAATTCAATCAATGGCTAGTCAGCTTGAAAATCCAAAACTTCGAATCCCGTGAAATGAGAATAATATTCTTCCAGAGAAATCTCATCTTTCTTAGGTGCATGCAAATACATACATTGAACGTGTTATAAGATATTAGGCAGAAAAACAGCGCATGTTTAATCTGTACAGTTTAGTTAGAGACTACTCAAGATGTAAATTTTATTCTGTGATAGCTAGAAAGTTACTACTCTAGTTCATAAAATAATTTAAATGTTATTTAATGGGAAAGGTCTCTTTTCAATTTTTATATATTTCTGTCTTCTAAAAGTTTCTTTATTATAAGATGCTACTTCGCTATATGATGTATCCTGGTAATGTGTCTTTTTTTTTCTTTAAAGATTTTATTTATTATCTATTTATTTTAGAGAAAGAAAACATGAGGGGGGAGTAGAGAGAGAAGGACAAGCAGACTCCACACTGAGTGCAGAGCCCAATGTGGGGTTCAATCCCACAACTCTGAGAACAGGACCTGAGCCAAAACAAAGGGTCGGACGCTTAACCTACAGAGCTACCCAGGTGTCCCGTAATGTGTCTTTTGAGTGTTCTTCCTTCTTTTTGAGGTTGCAGTTTTGGTATCAGAGTCATCCCCCACCTCTTTCACCCTGTCTCTTTCAGGGACTATGACTAAGTCATCAGGCCTCCGTTTAGGGGACACCTCCTCTGAGAAGCCTTCCCTCCACCTTTATGGAATGGAAAGGATATACTTTGAAAAAAAGATGCTCCTCAAATCACTCAGTCCTTATCCTGACCCAGCCTAGTGTTCCAGCTTCCTGCTCACTGCCCCTACCTTCCACCAGCCCGGAAATGCTGGGAAAACAAAACTGCACCTGTTCTTCTCACTCCAGCACCCCACCAATGAGGCAACACCTGGTGCAAAGCAGGCTCTTGATCAATATTTGCCTAATGAACAAATTCTCTTCCTCATTTTACTCTTTCATTATGCTAGCATGAAGTTGTTGCTTAACAGATGTTATTGAGTTTAATTGCTTACAAAAATGCTAGTGACTGCCTGTCACTCCTGGGAAGATGGAGTAGGTATACTTTCTCTATTCTTCTTACAAAGTACAATGAAAAGCCTTGGGTTATTTTATAAAAAATAAACATTAGAAGACCGTGAACAGAGAGAGGAAAATAAACAGACATTTTATCGAAGGGAATATCCAGGTGACAAGTAGGCACATGAAAAGAAGCTTAACATCAAGGGCCATTAAGTAAATGAAAATCAAAACCCATAGTGATATCCCTACATAAATATCAGAATAAGTAACATGGCAAAAATATTCATAGCACAAAATACAGAGGAGACTATCTCTCTTACGTTTAATCACTCATACATTGCTGGTGGGAATGCAAAACAGCACAGTCACTCTGGAAATGGTTTGGTGGTTTCTTCATAAAGGTACACATGACATCACCATATGATGCAGCAATTGCACTCTTGTGTGCTTCTTCCAGAAAAACAAAAACATGGCCACACACACAGTACACTCATTTTAATGGTAGATTTATTTGTAATATACAAGAATCATCAACAACTCAGAGGTCTTTTGTCAGGTGATTGATTAGACAAGCAGAGCCTATTGATACTATGCAACACTACTTGGCCTGAAAAGAATGAACTACTGATACCCTCAATAACCCATGTGAGTGAATCCCAGGTAGTTCAATGGGGAAAACAAAAATCCCCAAAGGTATGATTCCATTTATATAACATTCTTTAATTGGTAAAATTATAAAGAACAGCTTAGTACTTGGCAAGGAGGCAGTGGGCAAGGGAGGGAAGTGAATGGAACTTGCAAGCATAAGGGGATGTTGTTCAGTGGAAATACCCTGCCTCTTGGCTGTGTCTACATTGGTACAGGTTGTGATTTTGCCCTACAGTTATGTCAGGTCTCATCTTTTAGTATCTTTATAAAAGGTACATGGGATCTTCTGTGTTAGTTCTTACAACTGCATGTGACACTGCAAGGATCTCAAGAGCCAATAATTTAATTTTTAAAAAGTGATTGATGATTCTGGAAAACAGTATGGAGCTTCCTCAAGAAGTTAAAAATAGACCTACCCTACGATCCAGCAATTGCACTAGGTTTTTACCCCAAGTTATAAATGTAGTGATCCAAAGGGGCACCTGCACCCCATTGTTTATAAAAGCAAAGTCCACAATAGCCAAACTATAGAAAGAGTCCAGATGTCCATCACAGATGAATGGATAAAGAAGATGTGGTATATTTATATATATGATGTAATATTTATTCAACCATCAGGAAGGATGAATACATACCATTTATATTGATGTGGATGGACCTGGAAGGTATTGTGCTGAGTGAAATAAATCAATGAGAGAAAGACAATTATCACATATTTTGCTCATATGTGGAATTTAAGAAACAATATAAAGGGTATCATAGGGGAAGAGAGGGAAAACTGAGTGGGAAGAAATCAGAGAGGAAAAAACCATGAGAGACTCTTAACTCTGGGAAACAAACTGAGGGTCACTGGAGGGGACGTGGGGGGGATGGGGTAACAGGTGACGCGCATGAAGGAGGGCACGTGGTGAGATGAGCACTGGGTGTTATATGCAACTGATGAATTATTGAACACTACATCTGAAACTAATGATGTACTATATGTTGGTTAATTAAATTTAAATTTAAAAATGGTAAAAAAAATTAAAAATAAAAAGTGATGGCTAATTTATTGCTCTATAGAAGTTAAACAGCTATACTCTGATTTTAGTTTTTCACTGAATTGCTTTCAATAATCAAGGAATATTTTCAAATTCCATTTACCTCCCTGAGATTTTATGAGTCCCTTAATTAGGACCAGTAGTCTTGGTAAAATTAAGTTCATAAAATTACCTAGATATGTCCAACTCTGGCAATTGTCCTTATGGGCTGAAATACCTCAGGCAATTCCTATAATAAGCAGGGAATAATTGTATATTTTAAAGTCTGTGCATATCTAGGTGGGTTGAATTAATGGGTATTTAATACCTTCATTTGGATAGCCCACATGGATTACAGCACAGGCTCCTACTACCTATGTGGTCACTAATGTGCTTCTGTTTATATTTCGGTTGTCAGAGACCCTTCATGCCCTACCAGGAAGAAGTTCAGTATCTTACTTTGAAACACTTGACCTTTTTTATCCTTCAATATGAATGGTCTAAGAATCCTGAAGTTCACCCAGCTCAAAGTGGAAGGTATGAGAGGGGGTTTGCCCATGATTCCATTTGCTCGGCCCACCCCTGTCTCCATGCTGCTGTGGAAACTAGTCCCCCCAGGGTCAGTGGATGGACTCTGTGCTACCATGCTGCCCTGCTGGCGAAGGTCCCTGAACTCCTGCAGTGTACAGGTAATGTGCTCAGCACTGGCTCCCCTAGGTTTGCTGCTCACCCCACAGCTGGAGTCCTGAGGCATCTCAGCCACACTTTCCCACAACCATTTGCTGATTTGGGGTCTTGGTTTAACCAGTCTTATCATTCCATTTCCACAAGATATGTTTATTCCAAAGCCATCCCTGTCAACCTTAAACTAAGTCTGACACATAGATTTCGATTCGGGCACCTGGGTGGCTCGGTGGTTGAGCATCTGCCTTCGGCTCAGGTCATGATCCCGGGGTCCTGGGATCCAGTCCCGCGTCGGGCTCTCTGCACGGAACCTGCTTCTCCCTCTGCCTGTGTCTCTGCCTCTCTCTTCTCTGTGTCTTTCATGAATAAATAAATACAATCTTAAAAAAAAAAAAAGATTAGATTTTGATTCATCCCAAAAACCTCCCTAAAAGAGAATCTTGTGCAATGAATGTTGGTGCCTAGACTCCTTACACAACCCAGTGTATTTTCCCCAGTGCCTAACAAACACTGAAGGGTGAGTACCTTGGGAAGGAGACATGTTGACATGCCATCCAATATCGAGTACAAGAGAGGGAACACTGCCAGAGCTGGACACAGGCAGGAAATTTGACACACTTAACTTTGCCACGCACATTAGTCCTAATATGAGACTCATAAAATCTCAGGGAAGTGAGTTGAGCTTAAAAATAGTCATTCACCGTACTGTATTCCTGCTCCTAAAGGATGTCATTTATGATTTTTTTTTTTTGCAAAACTCAGGAGAACAGTTCAAAGTAAGCATCCACACTCAAATGAATGAATTATTGTTTTAAAAGGCTGCAGTGAGACCAACTCCACAATGTTGGAGTGAGGAGCACAGCAGACTTACTCCATAATGAATACCATTGAACTGGAGGAAATTATGGAAACAAATTATTTAAGGTCTTCAGAAATTGTTCTAAACACATAGAACAATTGGAGAACAATTCATTTGAGAAAATCTATTAAATCTCAGTAAGAATCTGAGGCATTTAAGCAGCAATCCATTCCCTGTCTCACCTCCCAGTCCCCAACTTCTATCCTGTGAAAATGACCTTGGGATCTACTCTGCAGGAGGGTGTGGCCAAGGTGGGTCTTCCTCTCCAGCGAATACCAATCAAGAGCCACAATTTCACCCCAGCAGGAAGAGATACTAGTATCTCATGTGTCCCAGATCATTTTTGCAGAAGACAGTCAAGGCTGAGAGTTCCAGGGCTCTTTCCTCTAAATAGCCTGCATACCCAGGGCAGAAACTCCACCCCATGTGTAACAGGTTGGGTTACTCGGCTCCAATCACACCTGTCTCTCCTTGCTGGTAGAGTGGAAGTCCACACCAGGAGAGACAATGGAAAGGGCCAGGGGGTCCCAGCCCAAGCAGCACCCTCCTCATGATGCGCTGTGACACTCCAGGTAACGAGGTCCCACCCCAGCTCCAGTGCAGAGCTGCTGAGGTACTGCCGGTAGGAAAGGCAGCCATGATGATCCTAAACTCTGCAGTTCTGCTTGAAGAGAGTGATTGTTTGCAAAGCAGTAGGGAGAACTCCATGCCTAAGGACATCTATGAAAACAATGTGCCATCTTGGAGGAAAGCAATTAAGAAGAGACTGGTAGCATCCTGACACAAGTCCATCCTTCTAAACAACCAAGTTCAGATTTCATTGATTTTTCTCTATTGCTTTTCTAATCTCTATTTCATATATTTCCTCTGTAACCTTTATTATTTCCTTCTGTCTGCTTGCTTTGGGTTTAGTTTGCTCTACTTTTTTCAGTCTTTTAAGGTGGGAGGTTAGGTTATTGATTTGAGACATTTTTTTCTTTTCTAATGTGTGTGTTTGTGCTATAAATTCCCCTTATCTCCTTGCTAATGCATTCAGGCCTGTGACCTTCTCAGAAAGTCACCTTTCAGTGTGGACAAAACCTCTGCAGATTTTTGTCACTGGACAAACTTTGCCTTGTGGAGGAACTGACTTGGGCTTCCTGGGGATGAAAGCTAGAATTTGTATCATTCTCTATCATCCTCTCAGTATGATGTGAAGGCAATTAGTGTATTTTAAAGATGGATGTGTGATAGGACCATCAGTCCTATCCTGTAATGTGTAAAGCTGTGTTTAATCAGGATTAAGAGAGGGATTGGTGTCTCTGTTCCATCAGAACAAGTATAGGATGTATTAATTTCTTGTAATCAATACCCCTTTCAGTTCAATGCAAGGAGTACCTTTCAGGTGTCCCAAGAGTTTTAGAAATTTTCTGAGTACAAAGGAGTACTTTTTATGATAATACAAATGTATAACTACATGCACATGCAACATGAACTTGATAAATATGTACGTACTATGAAACAAAGAGCCTCTCAGGAAATTGGGAGAGGAATGTCTGACTAATGTTAACAGTCTTGATCATAATTTCTTAAATTTGGACTTAATTAAAAACTTAATTTTTAAGTTTTAAAAATTTTAGAGAGCAAGTAGCAAATTGATCGGCAGATTTGCTCACAGCATTAAATGATAACTGTGCTTCCTCCTTAGTGAGATATACAGAAATTTATATTTCTTAAGATCTGTCTGAAAAGACAAGACCCTAATAAGAAAATTCTATGAGAACAATGAAAACAGAAACACAACATACTAAACTTTATGGAATGTACAAAAGCAGTGGCTGGAGGGAAACTTCTAGTTGTAAATGCCCCCCCCCCTTTTTTTTAAAAAGAAACAAATCAAATATGCAATCTAAACTTCTACTTTAAGAAAGCAACCAAAGAATAGCAAAATAAATCTGAAATAAGGAGAAATAAGGGAATAATAAAGAATCAAACAAGTAAATGAAATAGAGAATACAAAACAACAGACAAAATCAATGAAAGCAAAAGTTGGTTCTTTGGAAAGATCAGGAAAGTGGACAAACATTAACTAGACTGACCAAGAAAAAAGTGAGAAGACTCAAATTACAAAAATCAGGAATACAGAAGGAGACATCACTACTGACCTTATAGAAACAAAAATGACTGGAATGGAATAGTATAAAGTACACCAATACATTAGATAACATTGGAAAAATGGTTGAAAGAGTGGTGAAAGGGAGCCCATGGTGTAGGGCTTTGTCATCCCCCAGCACTGAGGAATGCTTTCCTGTATGGAGGGGCACAGCCCAGGAAGGGTGCCCCTATAGCGTGGGACCCTTACTTGAGTCTGAGGGAAGTTGTGATTCCAAAGTCCAGATTTATTGGTTACTACTGGTGCTGCTAAGCCAGAATTAGTTTAGTTCTCTTAATATAATTATCATTTATATTTAGCAACTAACCAACCAAACAAAAATAGTAAAATTAACTGAATCCACAAATATATTAGAAATATGCTTTCATGTATTCAAATTATATGTAAACATTGCTGATGTTACCTTTTAATTTACTTTTAATCTGTATTTTTCTTTTTGTATGGTATAATAAGCAATAGAAGTCTGTTAAATAATGTTGTCCAACTTCACTGATGGACTTACACCAATGTATAGTATGTAAATATGCAGGTTTAAAAACAACACATTAATTATAGGGAAGAAAGTACGTAAAGTGCCCCGGGCCAATGTTTCCAGGTCTGTTTGAATTCACAGCTATGAAAACATGACAGGTTTTCCTTAGATTCACCTTTGTATTTTTTTCCCCTTTCATTTGGAAACTGTACTTGGTACCTATGTACTTCAACACTATGATGGCATTTGTGAAAAAAGCACACATATATGTAAATTTTAGATAAACTATTTTAAATATTTGAAAATATTTTAAACAGAGAGGAGGTTTTGGAAGTCATGTATCCAAGTACTTGTTTACTCAAAGTCCTCATTTAATAGAAAATGAAAAGGAGTAGCTGTTGTCATGTCTGATTCGTAGTGGAAGAGCAGCTACTAGGAATCTAGAGACAGAAGCTCTAATGTCCACTGTGTGCTGACTGTTTTGAGCTGCAAACAGCTCTGAGACATTCATTGCACTGGGGACCCTGTCCAGTCTCTATTCCCATGGTCACCACTCCAATCTGAAAAGCAAGTGGCTCTTTTTAAGTTTAAAGTAATATTAACAGGTTCACTTGGGTGGCTCAGTGGTTGAGTGTCTGCCTTCAGCTCAGGTCATGATCCCCAGGTCCTGGGATCAAGTTCCACATTGGGCTCCCTGCAGGGAGCCTGCTTCTGCCTCTGCCTATGTCTCTGCCTCTCTCTGTGTGTCTTTCATGAGTAAATAAATTAAATCTTTAAAAAATAAAGTAATATTAACAGAACTTGGGGTGTCTGGAGGGCTTAGTTTGATCTGACTCTTGGCTTTGGTTCATGCCATGATCTCAGGGTTGTGGGATTGCCCACTTTGGGTTCTGCACTCAGTGAGGAGTCTGCTCCAGATTCTCTCCCTCTTCCTCTGCCACTTCTCCTGCTCTCTCTCTCTATAATAAATAAATCTTTAAAATAATATTAAAAGAACTTGTCACCAATGATGAAAATTCCAGTGTTTTCAAAAATTACTACGTAATTTGACATGTCTTTTTACTTTAAGGAATTCCAATATATACAACTTACACGTTTATTATTTTTTAACTTTTTATTTCAATTCCAGTTAGTTACCATAGAGTGTAATATTAGTTTCAGTTGTACAATTTAGTGATTCAACACTTCCATACAATACCCAGTGCTCATCACAGAGGGCACTCCTTAATCCCCATCTTCCATTTCACCCAATTTCATTCATGCCTATAATAAAAAACACACTAGATTCAGAATAATTAGAAGACATAACAATTCATGGTAATTTAAAGCAGATAGAGGTGATTGCTCATTCTCCCTTTTAATTATTGACAAGGCAAGTTTGCATATTATATCTAAAGATAAAATTTTAAGATATTGACACCTGTGAACTCTAGTGTTAATCAACTTAATGGTGTGTTTTTGAAAAACCTAAATAAAAATTAAAATTGTAATGTTTTCTACTCAGGCTTCATTACATCTCCAATGACACAATAAAGGGCTCAACATTTGAAGCTGGATAGCTGTAGGTTTGGATTTGTGATCTGCCCCATAGTATCTACCAAATGTTAGTCAAGTTGTTGACAATTCTGAGGTACAACCATTAATCTATAAAGTGAGGAGTACCAAATCATTTCATATCATATTTAGGGGTAAAATAGATTCATAATTAAATAAATATAGGGAGATAAGCATATACAGAGCTGGAATTCCTTAAATGTAACTTATTATTATCATTACCAACATTTGTAGAACTTGTTACAAAGTATGACCTTTAGGTGCATTTCAATAGCACAATTCACTGAGATTTTAAGCCAGAGTTAGGGTGGAGGCAACAGGGACAGCATATGGAAGAAGTAGACATCCGTAGAAGTCTTTTATCCATCCCTGGTGTGTAATTCCTTTAATTCAGGGAAGAGTGGCTTGGAAATGTAGTTTGCAATAGAAATGAAATCCAGGCAATCCACCTCAATATCCAAGAGAGAGTTCTGTTCAACTGCTACATGTTGAAAGAATCACATGCATTTAAGAAGCAAACACTTTCTTAATGTCTGTTTGGAAGAAAAGATGATATGATTGTTTAAATAGAGTCTTTTTTTTTTCAAAAAGAAAAAGAAATAACATTACTGGGTGAGTTTCTGACTTATTTAGCTGGGTCCAAGGGCGCTCCGCTGAGAGAAAGTGATCAGAGCATAGTGTGTGTGGCATTATGCCACCTCAGATTCACGTTTCCTCCCACACAAGTCCACTTCTGAATCTCTCCATGTCCTTGATGTAATGACTAAATTGTTACTGATGCAGATGGAGCGCCATCACGATCTTGAAATCCCTCAGTGGTGACCATATGGTTCCCCTCACCTTTTAATATTTAATGATGGTCCTTGGGCACTTTCCAATTATTAAAAAAAAGCAACAAAGGATGAGCAAAGACTGCCTTCATGTCAATTTTTAAATATACCAAAGCAAATCTATCCTATGGTATTTAAACTCCATTAAAATCAAAAGTTTTGCTTGAACTTAACAGAATAACTGCTATTTTGATCAAAGACATATTATCCTTTGGTAGATGTTTTTCTCGTTGGAAATATAATTAATCTCAAATACCCTTTCTAGCTCTAAATTATATGAATCTATTACAGGCTTCTAACACAAAGTCATGGCCACATAGCAACATTGGGGAAAAGACTGATAATTTTGCCACCTTTCTTCCCCCCACCCCCCAACTCAAAATGGTGAGCTCTACTTTCTCCATTAAGGCAATCATATGGAATACACTCTGTAGCAAGATTGCTGCCAAATAGAACGGCCCTAGAATTCCCACTGCGGCTGCTTGCTTCAATTCTAGTAAAGGAACACATTTTTAACATCAAGAAGAATTTGTTTAAATGCTTCCAGAGGCCGAGTCCCGAGTTTGTGGGCACATCATCAAGAACTCTCTGTTCTGGGGAGGTGTGTAGTCAACTTGCATAAAATATATGCATTCTAGAGGCCTGAGTGGCAAGTCTTCCTGTGGAAGCTTTTAGCTTATCTTTGGAAACATAGAATTCATTCAGTGTGGTTAGCATTTCACAGTTATTTAGTCAAGCTGTTGCATTGGCAGGTTATTTTTTTAAATTCTTATCTTTTTTCTTCCAGACAGCAATTTGTATTTTCATCAATCACTCATCTGTTCTATCACTCAATAGATGTGTGTGACAACATATTATTCTTGGGGGTGGTGGAAGCATTGCAGACTTCAAACCAAATAATGTAATTCTTGTACCAAGGGTGTACAAATCTTGCAGGATCACATTTAGAGGACAGTACATTCCTAAGGTATTATAAGTGTTATGGTGATCATAGAAGCCAAAATTCAATGGTGCAGGTCAATACAGGGGAGCAGGTGGGGAAAGGTAGATTGTTGAGGGAAGTTATCACATGTCCTGACTAAGTCTCACAAAAATGAGGAGGAGCTGAGCACAGTGGGAGTGGTCTGGAAGAGCATTCCAGGCTGACAAAGTGATGGATAATCTTGACAGAGAACAGGTGAATTTGGAAGTGCTCATATTTCTGGCATGGCCAACATGTATGGTGCAGAGATGGTGAAAGCATAAGACCAGACAAAGTCATATATAAAAATCTAATATCTCAGGAATTCATAATATGCTGCACACTTTTTTGAATTTTATTTGCATGTGAATATTTGCTTGTAAAAATACAGAAGGATGGAATAGAAGATAAAGTTATTAACAGAGAGCATAAGACCTTAGAAATGACAAAAGGACATGAGGCTCAGAACACAGCTGTAGATATTAATTTTGAAGGAGAAGATGAAGTAACATTTATTCAGAGAAAGAAAGCAAAAAGACAAAAGGAGAAGGTGAACAGTGGATCAGATGGACCTTATGGGCCTTCTCTCTGAACAACTGCTCTCTCTGACACCTTGATTGGAGTTGGGGGTAGCACAAGTGTGCTAGTCCTTCTCTAGACTAGAAATTCATGAAAGCATCATTTAGGAACACTGAGTGGTTATGGGAGAGAAAGAGTAAATATTTAGTACTCCAGTCATGGCTATGGCACAATTTCCTCCTTCAGGGTTCTGCTGCCATGAAGAGCTACAGAGTGTCCATTCTTGACAGGAACAATGTTGTATCCCAAAGGTACAACGATAATTTTTTTTATGGCAAAAAGTGATAGGTGAAAAAAACCCCACATTTTTGCACGAAATATAGATCTGACCAAATTCACAAACAGGAATAGTATGCCTGTGATGTTAAATTTATATGAGGTGGGATGATTAGAAAAATTGTGAAGAAGGCTCCTTAAGGATGAAGACAAATGAATGAAATGAGAGACATGGCCATAGAGAAAGGTGCTGGAAACCTGCCGATTAGTCTCATTTTTCTGGCTGAAAGCAAGAGAGGAAGGAAATATTTGTTGTTGGTGCTGATGCCATGGAAGTGGGAAGTCATGAGTTCTGAGCTGAGCAGAGATGGAAGTAAAACCAGAAGAGAGCTCAATGATGAGGCAGATAAAGAAAGGAAGAAACACTAAATGGGTAAAGAAACATTACAACACATGGTTGGTGCCGGAGCTGCTTGGAAACACTGAAATTACAAGAGACAGACCAATGTTGGCCTTGCTAGAGGGTAGGGTTGTTGATCTGAAGAAAATATTGAGAATGTGGCTGTGGAGATGGGTGGTCATGGTGGACATCAAGCCACAGCCATGGCCAAGGGAGTCACAGATAATCCCTGAGACCACATATATTCACATATGTTCAACTGACCTTCGGGAAGTGAGACCTGAGGCCATTTGTGTCAATGTGGCCTAACTCTGTGTTTTAGGAAACTGTTCTAGGATGATAAGTTCTCAACCAATAAATCACTTCAGTATGTATTTCAGAAAATTCCTTCAAACTCATTTTTCTGGGTAAATAATTTGCACCTTGAGCCAAATAGCTCTCATTTTATGGTAACAGATTGTTCAATCTACGCAGGCAAAAAGCTCACTTATCAAACAATAGTGTATTTATCAAGACTTACCTTACAGTCTTCATCTTGTCTGTCAGCCCTAACATAATATGTCAGGAAGTTTGCCCAATCCTGATCACATCTCTGCACACAGAAACCCATCCCAATCATGTAAATTCAGAAATGAAAACCCAATAATCTTCTCTGCTGACTTCCACCTTATAGGAAATTATGAAGACTCTGCCAAGGGCCATTCCCTTTAATCACACTAACTCTGATACACTTAGTTTTGGCTAATAATTCACAGGGTTTTTCTGTGGTCTTTTAAAGACTTGAGAATTGGCACATACATGTAATGCCATTCATGTGAAGAGAACCTGAAAGCACAATGATCATTTCCAAAGTTAAACAACATTTGTTCATAGTTGAATGAATACATATTTCAAGAGTTTAATGATATTCAGCAAGATGGGGGAAGTTTTATCCATAAGAACTTTTATTAGAAATAAAACTACATTTTTAGGGAAATACAGTAATCAGTAAATGGGATAGATAGGGTGATCCTAAAATGTCCAGCTACATACGTATAGACATGTTCTCCATACAATGAAAAAAACAATAACCATTTATCCAGGAACAGGATGGGGGAAGATGACATCACATAGAGCAAGGGCAGGCATTATGCTAGATGACTCCTCCCTTAATTCCACAAATCACAGAAATTTATGACATAGTGAAATTTTTGGAAACATTTCTTTTTAACAAGTAACTAAAGTGTTAGCCTCACTCTGGAATCAAAACAGCACGTACAGATATGGGGTGAGTAAAAGAATGGGAAAAGAAACAAAATAGATGAGCAGAGCCCAGGAACTCAAGGATTTTCTAGGAAAAACTATTGGCTTTCACCTGGTACAGGACTTAGTGTCTATGTGCCAAACAGAGTAGAAAAATAGGACCTTCATCAAGGGACATCAGACTGATATTTGAACACACTTGTGTTATACTGAACGATCCTAATGTGTGCGTTTGTGTGTGTGGGTGTGCATGCATGGTTGTGTGTGTGATGTGTGTGTGTGTGTGTGTGTGTGTCGTTTGTCATTGTGCATATACACACAAGCAAGGCAGGTGGCTCAAGCCCATCATCAACTCATACTAGTGCAGTCACAGGCACAGCCCCATGGTGACCTTAACAGCAGAATGGAATCTAGAACGATTACCCGAGTGCATCAGTCAGTTTAGGCTGCCATCCAAAACAGCACACCCTGGGCAGCTTAGACAACAGAAACTTATTTCTTACAGTTCTGGAGGCTGGAAGACCAAGATCAAGGTGTCAACTGGTGTGATTTCCCTTGAGGCCTCTCTCCTCGTAGACATATCCTTTCTCTCTGTGTCCTCATGTGGCCTTTCTCTTCCCTGTGTGTGCACATCCATGGTGTGTCTCTTCTCCTGAGGGTACCCATCCTATTGCTATAGGGTCCCATCACTATGACCTCATTTAACCTCAGCGAGGCTCTCCCTAAAGACCTTATTGCCAAATACAGTGGCACTGGGTGTTAGGACTTCAACGTAGGAATTTGTGGGGGGACACAATTCAGCCCACAACACCCAACTTGGCACTAAACAGTTTAAGAGAGAAATTAATCATTGCTCCATAGCCCTGCATCCTTGCCTTTTAAAAAGCACAGCAGTTTTGCTCACCCATGTCTTAGATAATCCAAGTCCACATCAGCTTCACCTGCAGTTCTGATTCAGGTGTGCTGGCCAACTTCCTGCCCTGGCCCCTTCTTCTTTAAAAGTAAAGTAGTTCATCTTTTATACACAAAGATGGCTCTACAGAGAAAGGCCCCTCTCTCCTGTGGCCACACAACCAGCAATTTCAACAGGGCAGTGACCCATCTTTTGATAAACCAAAGTCATGGCACTGCTGGCCACAGACAGACCTGTTAGCTGAGCCAAGGATACAGCAGTGATATAGATCTGCCCATGGTCAAGTGCAGTGCCCCACATGGCATGGTGAGGGCACTGCAGCTGTGGTCAACCAGCCTTACAGGGCACAACCCACCAGGACACTCTCTAAGCGCACTCTATCTCCCCTGGCCCGGGACCCTTTCACTCCCTCTAAGAGCCTTTCCACCCCTGAGGGGTCTACCTCCTTTCTAGTTCTCAACATTCCAAGTCTACGCACCAGGGAGAGGTTTGAGGAAGTCAGTTGATAATAGCACTTTTGAGTTTTCAAGCTTTATCCAGTTGAGGGAAATAAAAGAACCAGACAGAAGATACTGACATGTCAGCTTCATGAGTGCTTGGGTCACTAGAGAGCAGGGTTTGGATGTGTGGCAGAAATTATCCCACTGTCATCAAATCACAGAACTAGGCAGAGGTATCAAGCCCATGGCAGGAACTCTGCTCACAGCTCAAGGCAGTTACTCTCAGGCTTACTCCATGGTGAAGGACAGAGGCGAGAGAGTGTGTATCCTGACCTCTAAGAGAAGAGAAGGGGAAGGATCTCCACCTGCAGCCCATTTTTTTCCTAAGCTCGTCTCTGTGTTAAGTCACTCTTGGTCCCAGTGGGGGGTGGTCCAGGAAAGGCCAGTAGAATTTGGAATTTCTGATATCCATCTACCTGAACACATGAAACCTGGGAAAGAGTTCCTCCTCTGCTCAGAGAAGGTCATCAGAGCACAGAGTGGATAAATGAAGGTCCAGAACATGGCCCAGTTAATGACATCATTGTGAGAGAATTTCAAAGTGACCAACAGATGAGTGCACACACAGATCCTGTGAATATTGACTCATAATTTAATGATGCTTAGTCCACACTCATCTGTACAAAGAGCCCCTCAAGCACTTTTTGGAATTCCAAAAAGTGAGTGTGCATCTCCATTCATAATTGCCTCATGTGATCCGGCAGGTTGCAGCCAGGAGCATTTCCCTGTAATGTAAGTCTTTCCCGTCACCATCCAAAATGGTGAGGCTCAACCTCTATCATGCTTCATTCTGATGGGGCTGAAACACTCCTGTTGGGAGACCTGTGCCATCCCATGCAGCTCAGCCACACTCATCTGCAGGCCAGGTGTGTGTGTGTGCACACACGTACATGGTGACTTGGATTATGGTTCCCACAACATCATCTTGTGTGACCCCTACATGTTCAGCTGTAGTGATAAAGGTCTTTAGTTTCGAGAATCATGCATGTGCCTTGATAAGCACACAAACACATGCATCTCCAAAGCACCTGCTCAGGTTGACTCTTACTGCAAGCACTGTCCCAGTCGAGGTTCTCTAGAGAAACAGAACCAGTAGGATGTGTGTGTGCCTTCAACTATCTATTTAACCATTTATTTATCTCTCTGTCAGAGAGACAGAGAGACAAAGAATGATAGATTAACTTGATTGTGGAGAGTCCATAATCTGTTCTCACAGGACAGCAGGTTAAGACCTAGGAAAGAGTTAATGCTGCATTTAAATCTGAAGGCCTCTGCCAGCAGAATTCCCTTGTCCTGAAGGGACCTTACTCTCTGTCCACTGAGGTCTTCATCTATTAGTCAAGGCCCACCATCATTATGGAGGGTAATCTGCTTTACTCAAAGTATATTGACTTAAATGTCTAAAAAACAACAGCAACAAACTAAAAACACTTTCACAACATCATCTAGGACAATGTTTGACCGAATATTTGGGCACTGTGGCCTAGCCAAGCTGCCATAAAATTAACCACCACCTGTGAGATGAGATGAATGTGGACACTCACATACAGAGGGTCTACAGCCCAAAAGAAGCACCCTGTTGGATTGGCCCAATCATATGAAGGATTTTGAACTGGACAGTCTCTAATGTCCCTTATTATTCTAAGAGTCTATGATTCTAGCACAGATCGTTCCTAACTCATGTAGGAAATTTATTGCGAAACCATCTTGTGTAGTTTTCCTCCCATGTTAACCTCCTCCAGTGCATGTGAGGGTCGCTGATGCCATCAGCTCTGGGTTCTGATGCTGCCTGTGCTGCTTACTAGCTGGGCTACTGAGGGCCAGGTGCCCCGCCCCCTCATGCCTTGGTTCTCCCCACCCCCCTTGAATGGAGGTTCTGCTGGGCCCTCCCTCATTGGGTGGCTGGGAGATAGGAAAAGCCATCCTCTGGGATCACTGTGGTCATTTGCTGCCTGCCTTCCTTCTGCCTGGAGGTGGAGCTCAGGTCAGAAAAGTTCACTTCATCCTCAGCATCCTCAGCCAACTGCTGTTCCTGTGGCATCTGTCTGCTGATCCAGAGAGAGAGAGGAGTATATGTGGGTTTGAACACTTCTTTCATCCCCAGAGCAACTCAGAGCCAGGTCACCAGCACACTTGGCCATTTCACTGTTTCATCAAGTTCACTTTCAATCATAGTAATTTTCTGACAGTTTGAAAGCTAACTACCAAACGAGAAAGTAGTCTTGGAATTAATGAGAAGTAAGAATTGTATCAGTTTGGGAGAGTGTGATGATTTAGGAATGCAGGGCTGTTCAGAGGACATGAGCTGTAAATTCCTTTAAAACCAAAAACCCAGTTGTGGTAACCCTGCTGATTACCCGGGTAGAGTGATCTGTTCATCACTAGTGATCTCCCCATTGTTGAACCGGATTCAACTTTGATTTTTGTTCACAAAGTGTCCAATGAGGGCCCCATAGGAAAGGGGAGATGAGGGAGATGCACTCGGGTGGCCTGGAGTTCATGTGTTCACCCTGTCTGTTCTGGTCCCTTTAGACATCAAAGGAGCTGAGCCCAAAGACTGATTCCCTTGTAATGATGCTCCACAATTAATACTGGCAGTCACTCAGTCTGGGTGACAAACAGCCTTTTGTGTGCCTCTCAATTCCTGTCTTTGTTGTTGGTGACCTTTGTTTAGGGAGAGGCAACCAAGACAAGGTGAGAGCGGACACAGGACATGTGCCAGGTGTGGGGCTGTGCCCTTCAGGGTTCACACAGCATCCCCATCAGTGGGTGTGGGTGTGAGGGCCTGAGCATGCTCACCTGGGCACCTACCGTGTTCCCCAGGGACACCTGGGCACTGCGGTCAGGAGGGTGCACATCACTATGCTTCCTCTGATAACTTACTGAATGACACGCCTTGGCTCTGTCCTCTGTTTACCCTTGAGTTCCAGTTCATACCACGCATGACGTGTTCTTCCTATCATTGTACAGCTCTCTTTTTCTTAGCCTCTTTCCTCCTAATAAAGGTGCCATGCCAAGAGAGAAAAATGATGCTCAGTATTTTCTTCTTTTGTGTAGGCCTGATTCTACATCCATGAACTGGTCTGGCAGTCCTGTTAGGTTTGTTACATAGGGTCTGGGCCATTTCTCTTCTTTCTTGTTGGGTCTTTCCTCCTTCCTGAGCTCCACAGGCTCTGGCCTGTTACCCATGTCCCCCGGGGAAGGAAGCCAGGCAGGACCCCACGATCTGCACAGGCTTTGAGATGCCTTGAGTCTTATGTTACATCTACATCTACAACTCCAGAACAGGACAAGAGCAAGGCTCCTCCTGCGGGGCCCTACGACAGACCCAAGACTGGGAGATGTCAGATGCTCCTCCTGAATCATCATGGGAACACATATCTGTTTTTATCACCAATTCATGATTCTTGGGCAAGTTTATTGTTCTGCATTGCACAAGCTGCCTGAAGCACTTAGGTAGAAAGAGAGTGGAAAACGCAAAAGTGATAGATCTGCAGGAGTTGGGGGAGTCACTTTGCTGTTCTGAAGGGTCAGCTAGATCATTGTAGGGACAGGATGCTATCCTGATGTTATGGAAGGAATGGGTAGATGGAGAGGTGGACTTCAATTCTACTCCAATTCAAATACTGTCTTCGAGTTCCTGCAACTCTTTTAAATCCCTGGGACTAAACAAACAAACAAATAAATCTGCTGGGACCCTCATCTGTCTCCAGACAGGAACCAGCCATAGGCCAACACCAATGGAGACAATGGAGACTATGTCGAACCCTCTGCCAGGCATGTGGGCTTGAACCTCAGTGCACAGGAGAGGGGATGTCAGGATAGCAGTGCTCCCAGCAAGGCCCCAAGGCCCCATCCTTCTGGAAGCCCTAGACATCATCACTCTACATGGTCACCTTTGGCCAAGTGTTGCATCCATAGAGTGGGAGCGCACAGCTGTCCAGGGAGGTTGATAGGGAGTCATGCTCACGTACCATTTATTAATCGTCAGCAAGGCAACTCCAGAACGTAGCTAAGTTGCCAGGCATAAAACATGGCTCTTCCTGGAAGCACACAGGTTAATATGAAGATAGAATCAGCTTAGTCGTGGAGACCCAGCAAGAACTAGGCACATTTACATAGGAATCTATAGCGCTGAGACTTCAGAAATCAGGGGTTCAGGTGTGTCATGACTTCATGACTACTGTATTTCTGGGTCTGTTAGAGTGTATTCAGCTTTATCTCGTAGCTGCTAAAAACAAGTGATACAGCTGGACATAGACCAGCTGGAATAAACCCAGAATGCACTTTCCCATGATACCACACTGCTAGCCTCTCCATGTTAAGCTCCTCCTCGCATGATTTCTAAGGTCAGTAGGCAGAGTAAAGGGCTGCTGTCAAGGCCATGAGTTCTGTCACAGTGACCATGTTCATTGTACCTTCAGCAAAATTTTCCCATTCCTTTCCAAATGTCCTACCTCCAGGCACTACACCACATTTCCCCTTGTGATTCTGGGGGTAAATGGCCTTACCTGGTGCACATGAGGCCCAGAACATAGAAGGTGAAGCCAGCCTCTGCCACGCATCTTTCATTGCACACCTAGACTGCACCTGAGATGAGGTGGATTCCATGCCCCCCCCCCCCCCCCCACTGCAGAACCACCACTGGAACAACTGGGATATTTTTAAAGGAAAATTGCTAGATGTGAATTTCCCACCTTAGAAAACATGACTATAGAAAAAATATGGTTGTAATTTGCCTGGAAAATAAAAGAATGAATACACCACACCCTTTGTTAAGTAACTATTAGTTTTTAGAGAAGACCCCTGCATTTACTCATTTACATGTGTGAATATCCCAGTGACTACTAATTAAAAAAAAAAAAACAAAACAAAAAAACAAACAAAAAACAGACTTCAAAGCAAAACACCATTTGTCTGCAGACCGATTATGCTTTCCCAAACGTGTGCCCTGGATCTGGCTCGGACAGCAGCATGGCTTCTGCTGTAATGGGAAGCCGCCGGGAGTCACTGTTCCATTCATGTCCTACTTGCTTTCTTGTGCGGCCTGCATCACAGGCATGGCTTGGTGCTAAGGCGTAGGCTCTGACAGACGTCTGAAATGAGCTGCCGAGGCAAGAGTTTGTTGTAACAAAGACGGGATTGAGAAGAGGTTAGTCCCTTGCTTCACTTGCTAGTGTCAAAAAAATTTGCTCTGTTTTGATATTTGCCTTTGTTCCCTTCATTGGGGAATTAAGCTCTATGATAAACAGACATTACAACTTGTTTCAGGAAGTAAGTGGCTGTGGCCTTGATGACTGCCCCTGGCTTGCTCTAGGCTGCCAGTCTGTAATTGCTGCCACCAGGCACAACGTAAACCTACCTGCCTTCAGCCCTCCTCTCGGACCATGTGCCTTCTTCAGAATCCTCCTGCGAACCCTTGAGCTGATTTTAATAACTCCCTCGCCATGTCCCCAGGCTAGCTATCTTGGCACTAAACCCTCCATCATGTGAAGCCTAGTTGCTCAGGTAACACTTTGCTCCTCCGGCGTGATCTTCTGTGCCACATGCACACACATTTCCTTCTTCACGTGGCTTGAGGATGTAATCACAGAATTGAGGTGAAGCCACGTTCAAGGTGGCGAGCTTCCTTTCTACAGGAAAAGGGAAGATAGAATGGGATTTTAAATCTGCGTGTAATAAAATAATCCAGGCAACCAGAGACAGGTAAATCTGCATTCTCAAATTGTGAGTCACAAATTTGCCTAACTTCCAAATTACCTGGAGTGAAAGCATCAAGCTGTCTCTCTACCCTTTGGAACAAGGCGCTCTGCAGGTAAGAGGGAAATTTTTCCTTGTTCAGGTCTTGGAGAAGATACATTTCCCAGCTGCTGAGTGATTGTGGAGAAGCCATGTCTTCAGCGAGCTTACAAGAGCCTGACCTCCACCCTGTGGGTCAGACCAAGAACACCTCCGAATGAAATGTTTGGGAACAAGCCACCGTCTCCTGTGACAACAGGCAAACTTATAGTGGGACATGGGATAGCTTACATTCTCTGTAACATTCAGTCTCCTTTGCTGTAATAGGGTAGGCAAAAACCAGCCCCTTTGCAACAATATAAACTCTGTAATGGGAACTGTCTCATTGGAGAGTGAATTAGGAGTTGGGGACAAGTGGAAACACGAAATTATTTCACGTCGATTCACTGATGTCATCACATGCACATTTGCTCTGGCACCTGGAGGTCTGATTCAAATTATTTAAACCAAATAGAACAACATAAACTGTGACTTGGCCATAACTTGCAACAGTAATGTCTGGGTTTAAGTAGATACTCTAGCCCAGTTCATCAGTTTAATGGGGCAGAAGCCTAAAATACAGGCGGGAGGTTGCACTGGCAGTCATCTTCAAAGTACAAAAGGAGGTGATGAGATAGACATGTATAAGTGCCCGTACTTTCAAACCCACGTGCCAAGTGCTCTGCTCAATAACTTTATAACTTTATAATGGATGGAACTGTTGCCAAAATCATTTTAAAGCAAGGGGATGTGGGAATGCCTATTGAGTGCATGTTAGGCCCAGCAGCATCTCATGATGTTTAGAGGTGTTCAGATTGTTTCTTGTTCAGTGGGCATCTTAGCAATTTCTTCTAGTTTAATGGTGGCTTGAGCTTATTTAGTTAAAACCCCAGAGGAGCTCATGAGGGTGAAGAGCTCCCATAGGGCCCCAAAATGTGACAGGTAGTCCACCTGAAGGCCCTTTGTCTACCTTTGGATAGTCCTTAAAATGGGAACCTGAAGGAGGATACAAGGAGACCAGGGTGGCTGTGCAGGCTCCCACATATATCTGTGGAGAAAGAAGAGGTAGGTATTTATTCGAGAATATTCAAGAAAACTCATCTAAGCTCCATCTTTCATTCACTTTGTATTTTTTTTAGATTTTATTTATTTATTCATGAGACACACACACAGAGAGAAACAGAGACACAGGCAGAGGGAGAAGCAGGCTCCTTGTGGGGAGCTGATGTAGGATTCCATCCTAGGACTGTGATATCACAAGCTGAGCCAAAGGCAGATGCTCAACCCCTGAGCCACCCAGGTGCCCCTCACTTTGTCTTTTCATGTTTCATCTGAAAATGTTTCCATCCGCATTCCTTAAAAAAAAAAAAAGATTTTTTATTTGAGAGAGAAAGAGAGAGGGAGGGGCAGAAGGAGAGGGAGAGGATCTCAAGAAGACTCCTCATTGAGTGCAGAGACCAACTAGGGGCTTGATCTCACAATCCTGAGATCATGACCTGGGCCAAAATGAAAAGTTGGACATTTAACCGTTTGAGCCACCCAGGTGCCCCATCCACATTCTTACTCAAATTGAAATGTTATTATATTTTTCACACTCCCTATTTATTTGCATATGTACATACCTGTGCTTTTTGTCACTGTATTTATAAATACTCTTGAATACGTGCCATAGACTAGGGTCCCCATGTCTCTGAAGGCCAGCGTCTCCATCATATCTCACTACCTCCTTGGTTTTGTTATCATCTGCTTATTCCAGTCACTCTCCTATAGCTTTGGAGACTTTGATCCTGTTACTCCTCAAACACTTGTCAAAATTAACATATTTATTTTATTGGGTATTTTGGTAAAATAAAACTGTTTCTTGAATTTAAGAGGTTTACTCAAATCCAAGGACAGGTTCTTAAGCCTGAATCCCCTGATATCTCTATATTATTTAACACCTTAGGTCACTCATCTCTTCCTAATCTTTCTCTTGTCTTTCCTATAGTTACATCCAGGTCTAAACCCAACCTCCCTGACCCCCAGCACTTAGTCTAAGGCATGTGGAAGCTTCTGGAGTGGATGCGGTCATCCCAGAGGAGTAACCAAGAAGACAATCACATGTCTGATGCTGCCTGCCTGCCACACCTGAACCAGCTCTATCTCTGTCCTGGATTAAGATAATCACCCCCGGATGTTTCCCTGAGGCCCCCCAGGGTCTTCAGGATTGACATGGCACAACCTGGAAGCCAACCTCCTCTGACATCAGCTCTGATGTGTAAAGACCTTGGAAATCATCATTCCTATCCTTGCAAGAAAACAAACTAAACACCTTAGATCCACCAAAGAATGGAGGCCGCAGAGTGAATTGCCAGCTGGAAATCTGAAGAGACAGATGAATTGAGAACGACAGCCAAGGTCAGCTCACCTGGGGGAAAAAAATAAAGAATTTCAAGATGGTGAAAGCAGGGCATTGAGCCAAGAGCAGGAGCCCTCTGAGTGCAGGGCACAGAGAGGAAGGCAGCTCGCCTGACGCTCAGCAAGCACCTCAGTGCTACTTGTGTTACTAGAACTAGTAACAATGGCAGTAGCAGCAATAATAATACTCTCACTGCTAGTTGTAATATTAGTACTACGAGGGGTACCACTACTAATAATGTTAGATTCAGTGTTAGATTTCACTACCACTACCGGTCAAATCTAACCACATCTTAAAGAGAAATCTGAAAATATGCCTACAATCTTATTTCTCCCATTGCCCATGCAAACATTTAGTAGGTAATCGATTTTTTAAAAAATATGGAATGCTTCACGAATTTGCATATCACCCTCTCAAGGGGCCATGCTAATCTTCTCTGTATCATTCCAATTGTAGTGAATATGCTGCTGAAGGAGCATAATTGTTGAAGGGAATGGCTAAATACCTCTGAAAGTGTTGTTCTCTTCGGGCCCAGTGCTCTCCCAGTATCTAACCCAGACACTTGCAAATCGACTTATCATCTGCTCTTTTTTCTCCAGGCCAACCTGGTGCCTTCATCCTCCATGCTGTCTTCCCAGATGGATCATTACAAAGTGCAGCCTCATGGTCTCACCCTAGATTAGAGCTGTCTGAGGCTGAAAGCAGAGTCTCTGCCTCCAAATCTGGTAAACATTTTCGGGACCTCGGTCTTCTCTCAGGCTGCCTTTAGACCCACCCCATATGCTCTCCCTAAATCTCCTCTCAAAATCTGTTTCCAAATAATACCAAATTATTTGCAGTTCTTGATAATTATCTTGCAAATGTCTATACGTACACAAATCTACCTCCCCACTGAGTCATTCTGTGCATTGCCCCATGTCCTGCATGACCTCATTTTTGTGTCTCTTCTTGAAAACTAGAACTCAATTTTCTCTGGGCAGGCACAGTGAGGCATTTTCTTGTTTTTTTGCTGGACATCTCACGTTCTTATCTCCTTGGATCTGAAGCTGCATTGCAATAATGATGTGCTTTCAGATTGTCTCCCTTACCCATTCATGTGCATTCCAGATGGTGCACCCACTCCATGTGTACCTCAATGACCAGAACACATTCTAATCATGTCCTGTGCAAAGTGCATAGTGGGTGTTTCATGACAGCTTGATGGCAGTAGGGTGAATGCCTGAAGGAACCAGTGACCAGGAGAATTAATAGGATATGCAACTCACTTTCAAAATGAGAAAGCAAAAAGTAGGAAGACTCCAAAGTCATTAGAGAAGAAAACCATTCTTACACAGAGAGGATTGATTGATTGATTGATTTGATTAATTCATGAGAGACACAGAGAAAGAGAGAGAGAGACAGAGGGAGAAGCAGGCTCCATGCAGGGAGCCTGACGTGGGACTCGATCCCAGTTGTCCAGGATCACACCCTGGGCTGAAGGCGGCGCTAAACCACTGAGCTACCTGGACTACCCACAGAGAGGCTTTAAAAGGAAAATCCATGACAGGAATTTCTTTTCTCTTGGGTAATTTTTTTTTCTCAAGTAAAGTTAGGTAATTTTGAAGATTGAAATAACTTCTATTTTTTAGCTTTTTGTGGAAATAATTCTAGATTTTCAAAAAAAGTTGCAAAGATGGTACAGATAGCTCCTTGTGCCTTTCAGTCTACTTCCCCCAATGTTATTGTCTTATATAATAAAATATTAATTAATTAAAATTTATTTTGTACTATTAGCTGAACTGTTGAGTTTATATGGATTCCCTTGGTTTTCCACCAATACTGATCTTGTTTCCAGCATTTGACCTGAGAGTCCACATTGCATTTGCTCTTCATATCTCTTCAGACCCTTTCTATCTGTGAAAAAGTTCCTTAGTCCTTCCTATTATTTCATGGCATTAAATTTTGAAGAGTGTCAGGTGGTTATTTCATAGAATGTTTCTCTATTTGGATTTATCTGAGTTCCTCCTCCCCAGATTTGGATGTTGAAGACCTAGCTTTTACAACTGAGGGTATAACTGTATTTTTTTTTTAAGATTTTATTTATTTCTTCATAGAGATGCAGAGAGAGAGAGAAAGAGAGAGAGTAGCAGAGACACAGGCAGAGGGAGAAGCAGGCTCCATGTAGAGAGCCTGATGTGGGACTCGATCCAGGGTCTCCAGGATCACACCCCGGGCTGCAGGCAGTGCTAAACCGCTGCACCACCACCGGGGCTGCCCCATATAACTGTATTTGAAGACAGAGCATATGAAGAGGTAATTAGGTGAAATGTGGTCTTTAGAGAGGGCCCTAATCCAATAGAACTGGTGAGAGCAGTTCAGGACATAGACACACAGAGAGGGACACCCACGTGAGGACACAGAGAGAAGACGGCCTTCGACAGCCAAGGAGAGGGGTCTCAGAAGAGACTAGCCTTGCTCACACCTGCATCTCACACTACTGGCTTCCAGAATGTGAGAACATAAATGCCTGTTGTATACGTGGTTCAGTCTATGGTATTAGTTCCAGCATTCCTAGCAAATTAATACACTAAAGTTTTCTCTCAATTAGCTTAATTATGTGTATTTGGGGGAAGAATATCACAGAGGTGATGTGTCCTTCTCCTTCCAAAGTATTAACTCTCACCACTTGGTTAGGGGGAAGATTTCCAGATTTGTCCACTAAAAAGTTACTATTTTTCCCCTTTCCATTCACTTAAAGTCAAAAGCAAATTATTAAATTCAGCCCACACTTAGAAGAAGTAAGTTCTGCTCCCAGAGGGAGAAGTATCAAAAGGAGACATAGGTAATTTGAGAGCATGTGCTAAAACCACAGCAACTAATAAATATATCAGTGGAGATATCCTAAGAAGATACAAATATCCTTTCCTGTTTAAATTCCTTCCACTAATTTTTGCATTCATCAGGGCGTCTTGTCTGCCATAATTATTACTGTGATGTCCCAATGGTGAGTTTTTATTTCCTTCATTTCTTCAATATTTAAGAATTGGGATTTCTCTTTGAGGACTCTTTCTCTCTTCTCCCCTGTTTATTATTTCAATCACTTAGTATACCAGAATGGATTTTGGCGTATTAATACTATTCTTGGGGTTAGAAATTGTTGCTTATTTTGTCCATTGGGAAAACTTAGGTTAGCTCTTGAGCCTTTCAGATACTTTCCCCTCAAAATTGAGCTCTAGGCTCAATTTCTATTTATTTTTGACTCAGCCCTAGAATCAGCCTTTTTTTTTTCAAGGTATCTTGATTCTTTTTCATCAGAGAATGGTATTTAGAAAACAAGATCTGAGTGTAAAGTATGCTTGTTGCTACTGGGATGTCAGTGATTCCACACTTTCTTAATGTACATATGAAACAGACACGGACATACACACAAGTGTGCACACACATATGTATTATTATTAATAATACATTAATATTACATGCTATTATCTCTGCATCTCTCCATCTGTATGCCTATAAATATAAACCTAAACATGAGTTCACACTGAGGTCTCCAAGTACAAGCCACTGTGTAGATGTAACTTTTCCAATTGGAACAGTTCAGTTTGGCTGTAATAGTTTCTCTTTGAAATAAGACACACACACACACACACACACACACACACACACACACACACACCTAGCCTGTGAGTATAGAACAAGCGAATTAAGTAATATTTCCATTTATCCAAGAGTGTGCTGGAACACCAGCCAATGCACTTTGGATGCTATGTGCATCAAGTGTAGATGAAGTCACACTTCTTGGATTTCTCAAAGAACTTGCTCAATGCTGTCTTTCGTTGGTGGAGATATCACCATCCTAGTAGCACCTACAGTAACCAATTTGCCTTTGATATTGTTCCTTACTTATTCTGAGGGTTCTGCTTTTTGTCTTTCCTTCCTGACCCTGTGTTTAGTAAATGCTACAAGCACATACAAATATATGCAAATAAATCTTATTTGAAGAGAAATTAGTAGTATGGGTCTCTGGTGCCTGACTGTTTACAGAATCCACTAATAGGTTTTGAAAGTTTTATGTTCCACTGTCCATGGAAATTGTGTGCATGACTTACTTTGTATTTAGTTATTATGAGAAGAAAGAGCACATTTTTCTGTTTCATGCTGGTGGGCAGATAGAAAGAGCAGAGGCAAGAGCAGAAGAGATGGAGATCTGTACATTTTCGGGGGGCCTGGAAGTCTGGAGTCACAGGGCTGTTTAACAAGACGTGTGTGGGACCTAGAGCTGGCTTATGTGGATTTAATCTTCCATGTTGACTCTTTGTGTGCTGAAAGGTAAGCCATCACCCCTCTCAGGGCCTCTGCTTGCTCACCTCTGAAAGGAAGGATTGGCCACACAGGACCCTCAGACACTGGAGTCTCTACAGTCCCAGGATTCAGTGGACTCAGAAGACGGAGCAGGGTCTTGCCCATGCCAGACTCCTTGCTTAGCTTATTCTGCTTCTCATTCTGCTTTGCTCACACCAGGATGATTTCACTTCTCGGTTCTGTCATTAACAAACACAGTGCAGATGATGGATTTTGCTTGTTCTCCTCCTGTGTTGGAAAAAGAGATCCATGCGATGAGATCGTCCCTCGGTTTCCTGATTGTGGCTTATTTTGTGTACTTTAAACATTGTCAGAAACCACTTATGGGCCTTTCACTCCAGACGCCTCCTCTGTGGGAGTAAATATTTGTCAAATGCCACCTTTCCCTACTTTTGCCTCCCAGGAACAGGAGCGCTATCAGTTTGCTGCTCCTCTGCGTGCGCGTCACTCTTGTCCAATTGCTCTGTAACATCTGACATTTCTCTCCCTCCCTCTCTGTCTGCTGTTCTTTTATAAAGGATTGAGTTGTGTTTTATCCTCTATCTAATCCTTTCAAAATACTGTGTACCTTTCTAAATGATGGCAACCCCCTGACAAGGCAAGGGAGATGAGAAAGCTGGGAACCACATCAGAAGGGCCTGCTAAATCTGTTGTGACAACAGGGAAGGATGCTAGGACTTGCTTCATTTCGGTCTGAAAGCACCTTTGTTATGTTTCTGAGGAGAGGAACAGAGGGCGGAGGCCTGGCGGTGTTTCGTGGCCCTCTGCCTGTCAATCTCATCAGCACTGAAGGAAAAATAAAAGATGAAGGAAAAGTGGGAGCGCAGTCTAAATGGAAAGACACACATAAAGGAAGCATGTGCATGTCTGGGAGTACCACCACCGCTCTCTGCCAGAGGCTGAGAAGATTCCAGCCAGAAAGATGACCAAGCTGTGCCTGCAGGGACGACCCGAGCTCATCAGAATCGGATTCCTGGCTTCCATCTTGGCTGGCCTGCTCTTCTACTACTGAATGTACTTTAAAGAAAAGGTAGATTCAGGGATATTTTTTTCCCTTGCCTGCTTGGTAAGGTGCTCATTTGCATCAGGTTGTCAAGAGTTATGACACTTAATGTTATTAATGTCACTTCCATTATTCCACTGAATCTCAGCTGCCTTCACCTACAAAATGTAAATGTTTCTGACTACATGACCATAACTAGAGACCCCAAGGAACGGAAAAAAGAAACACAGGTCTCCGTACTGTGGGTAGGCCAACTTGCTGGCTCCCATGTCATTCACTGCCATGGATTTGGAAATATATTCACTCAGTGTCAGAAGTATGACACACGCATTCATGTGTGTACATGAACACATGCGCACGCAGGAGCGCACACACACACACACACACCCAGAGTTGTTTTTGTTTTGGAAATCCAGTGTAACTCAACCAACATTCAGAGCCAACTCTTTAAGAAACAATTGTGTAAGACTGTAAAAAGGCAGAATGCACTTTGATTAATAAATAGCTGGGCCAAAGAGGATCGGGCACCTGAACACAAGTAGGGCCGATCTTGGAGGCAGCAGGACCTGTAATTTCTAGAGGTTCATGCAGTGAGAATCATTGAATTATTAAATACTAAAGAGACATTTATGTGATCTGTTGAATGAAATGTATTGATGTGGAATAATTTGGTAATGCAATCAAATCTTTTAAAGAAGATGGTTTATTTTAATTGGGGAAATACAAGTGATAACCTTTGATATAGTCATATTTCATATTTGAATGATCTGAATTTTCAGACAAGCTCCAACATAAGATTTGGGTAATACTGAATCTTTGAAAGTTGTACTTATTTATTTATTTTAAAGATTTTGTTTATTTATTCATGAGAGACACAGAGAAAGAGATAGAGACATAGTCAGAGGGAGAAGCAGGCTCCCCAAAGGGAGCCTGATGAGGGACTAGATTCCAGAACCCTGGGATCATGTCCTGAGCCGAAGGAAGACATTCAACTGCTGAGCCACCCAGGTGCCCCTTAAAGTTGTATTTAATTAGATATATAAAAAATTGGACCTAAATTCAATTATGAACTAGTAATAGTTTTTACATGTCAGTTTTCTTTTTATTATGAAAAAGTTTACAAGAAAAAGTAGAAGACTAATACAATAATCACCTGGATCCAACAATGAATATTTTGCCACATTTTAAAAAAAGTACTGTTTTATTTTTCTATCTCTGTCTCTGTTGATTTATATCTTTATTTTGGTAGGTAAATATGTAGATTGATAGCTAATGTTTTGCTAAACCACATAATACCAATGTCCATAACCAAAATACAACCATCATAGCAGTTAAAGTCAACAACGATTTCCTAAAATCCAGTCAATCCTGGATAGCAGGAACATCTTATCTAAGTTTTTCAAGATGTTTTAGAACTGTTCGTATCAGACTCAGATTCCATGTCTGTGCATTGATTACTTGGGTGTGCCACCTTTGTCTTTTCATGACTCAGAAGAGCCTGTTCCTCCCCAAAACCTTTAATTTTTTTTTCTCATGACACTGACTTTTTGAAGAGAATAAATCAGTGATATTTTCATGTCCCACATTCTAGATTTGTCTGTTTGTTTTCTCATGGGATCATTTCACTTGTTTCTCTAGCTGTTACATTCTCTCTAAACCGAAGGTTAGGTCTGCAATGCTGGCCGTTATTTTTAGCAGGAACTCCTCATGTGTCACGTTGGATGCTTGACATTTCAGCACATCAGGAAGTGCCTCATGTCAGGTTGCAGTATTATTAGTGATGCTAAATTTAATCACTTGGTTAAGGTGGTGACAACCACTCATCTGAGGTCTTTAGCATCCACTGATGATACTTGCCTGAGTCAACAATTTTACTAGGGGAGGGGCTGCAAAATGATTTTTAGTGATGTTATCGCTTTGAAGCATATTAAATGATATTTTGTTAAAAGGAGCTTTACTTCATCAAGTAAGGTTATCTACATTTCCACCTAACATTTTTGAGGAAGGAATTAACCCCTCCATTTCATTTTTATTCTTCAGAATGTTTAGTTGATATACTAGTTCCCTACAATGGAGGATAATGAGATTTTTTTCCATTTTTACCTGTTTTGAGAGATTGGGTATTTGTAATTTTTCAACATTATATGCTCAATTACAGTTATCGCTTTTTGTTGACACCTAAAGTTTCCCAATTTATCTACTGTGAGCCACTTCATCAAGCTCTTGCGTCCTTTTGACATGGTCCCATTAGGCTTCGGATGCTGGGAACTTACTCTGCTGCACATTTGAAATTAGCTCTTGTTAAGGAGCACCAGCTCTCATTAGTGGTAAATGGTATTTACAGTCAGCTTCTGGGCACTGGACATGCATATTGCTAAGGGGACCAGTACCTCCAGGAGGCTTCAGCAGAAAGAGCCTGGTAAAATAGACATTTTTAAAAATGAAATCATGAAATTGTATTTCAAAAAAAATAAAGAGAATATTGCTCTTAGCTTTCTTGATTTTCCATTTGTATCTGTTTTTCTTACATTTGAAAGCCTAGGTTCAGAACCGCACTAACATGTTTACTTATTTTTATCTTTTACATGCTGCAGAAAATAGTGTCAAAACTATGACATCTCTATGTGCCTAGTACTACTGAATGAAGTTTAGGATTTATCTACAGTCTCTTTGTTCCTGAAAGCATATTCCACTGAAGATGTACAATCAGAAATAACTTGAATTATTTCTTAAGTCTATGGTTAAGTTACCAATGTATTATATAATTAGGTTCATTTATTTTTGTTAAATTTAAAGATTAAAGTTTCTCCTCTTATTTAACCTGATCTGCTAATATTCAAAACATTGATATGAACCAATTCTCACTATTTACCTAACACTAGAATTATTTCTATTTGTTTTAGGTTTGGCTTTCCACCATTTTTCTCAGCAAAAATAAGCAGATGTGTTCAGTATTTTTTAATCTCCTTCCCTTTTTTATAAAAAGTAACAATATAAATGACATTCTGCAATTTGATTTTATTTTACCCTGTGTCCCTCCGCACAGGTCCCCTTCTCATTTGTATTTGTACCAGCACATGTGCCATTAGGTGGATGCATCTTCTTCCCTTGACAGGTGGTTCCCTATTTATGTTTCCTTCCCTTCATGTTGCCATACTTGTAGTCAAGAAGTTGGGAGCAGCTTGTAAGTGATGTGGACTTTATATTTGAAGGTTCACATATTTTATGCATAGCTTTTAAAGTGTAACAATTGTATTAAAGGTTGTTTTAGAATTGATATTTCTGGTTCAAACTTTCCAAGTCTATGATAGGCAACTTAATATGTAGATTCAAGTTTTCTTTGATGCCAGGAAGTGGTGTGTGTATGTGTGTGTGTGTGTGCATGTACTCATGATAGTTTTAAATATTAATTCAGTCCCATTTTGGGTTTTTTGTTTGTTTGTTTTTGTTTGTGTCTTCAGGAGGGGGGATAGTTTAATTAATTATACATCTATTGGATCCTCTTTGCATGTCTTCAACAGGTGTTTCTGTTTCATTTGATAACATTCTTGATTTTGTTTGATTTTCTTAGCATTTTAATTTATATTCTTTATTTTTAATACTGTAGTTCCAGTTTTACATGCCCTACCCTTGCCACATTGTAATTCAATCTTAATTTCTGACACACATTTCTCTTTTCCTCCAACAGCTTTCCTACGGAAATAAGCTACCACTTTACATTTTCCCTAACTTTTGTCCAGTACCATAATAAGATTTAAAATTTTTGCTTTAAGATTATTTCTGCCTTTGTATAAATAATGACTATATTTTAATTTTTACATGATCTATTGTTAAGTCTTCCTCTGCTCCATGGCATGCAGCGTGTGTGTGTGTGTGTGTGTGTGTGTGTGTGTGTGAAATCTCACATTCTAAAAAAAAAAAAAAAAAGAAAAGAAATCTCACATTCTAAAAAGTACTAGGTTTTACTACCTTTTTCTTTATTTTTTTTAAGTTCTAGTTTCCTCTTCTCTTGCTGTGACTTAGGGCCATTTTAAGATGGATGGGCACAGTAATGTGTGTATTTTCTAATTCTTTGTTATTATAATTTCTTCAGGTGCTCTATTATTTCTCTTCATTGCCAAGCTTAAAGCAAAGTATCACTGGGGGCCAGAACTTACTTTATATATTGGTAAAGAACAATTGATTTGAATATAGAAAAATTTTCAACACTGATATAATTACAAGTATAACTTTCAAATTTTGAATTGAACAGAGATTAATGAAAAAAATAAATCTTAAGTAATACTTTAAAAATGGAAGTTGAAAGGAAATAAAAGAAACATATAAAATATGTAAATAACAGTGTCAATAAGCTGTATCTAAAAAGATATAGAAAATTATATTCAGTAACTAAAAGATTCACATCTTTGTATATTTTTTAAGGTAGACCATGAATCAGAGAACAAAAGAAGAATCATTGCATTCTAAATGATCAGCATCATATCGGATCCTTCACTGCAAAGCCAAAACAAATGTCTTTGCATGTTTGGAAAGCATTAAACCAATTACTAACTAAGCCTGGAGTTAAAGAAAAAGTAACAGAGCCATTATGAAAACATCATAGCAAAACAACAAACAACCTTGGTTGTGAGGATACATTTTAAAAAGAAGTTGGAGATACATGTTGAATTTTGAATAAACTTTTGAGGAAAAAAATAGAGGTATAATGAAAGAGCTAAGCATATATTTGAAAATCTAGAGAAACAAAAAAGTAAACAAATAAAAAAAATAATTTTAAAGGTCATAAGCAACTTTAAAGAACAGATAATAAAGGATTATAATGAAAACAATTACTTTTAATGTTTGATATAATAGTAGTACTAGTTAAGAGCATTTGTAAAAAAAAAAAAAAAAAGAACAATTATAAAAGTAAATTAAATATTGAGTTTTTAAAAGGTATGGCCAGAGTTGTAGAAAGTAGAATAGATGAGGGAGTTTTGTCTTAAAATAGCAGAAAGATAGTGGCTTCTTCTCTTTTCAGCAATCCCCCAAAACTATCAAGATAAATAGAAAAACAAAGCAAAAAAAAAAAAACACAATAAGGATAAAAGAATGAAATAAAACAAATTAGTCTTGTGTAATATTTCACTCTCTTCAAACAATCTCCTGTGTATGGTTTTCCTTCCCCTGTAGATGAGCTGGCAGGAAGAGAACACAGCAAAGTATAAATAGTGCTATTGAGGAAGGGTAAGCTAGGGTTAGTTTTAATTTTTGTTTTTTAAAGCCTTTGTTTCTTAGACACATTTCGGTTCATAGCAAAATTAAGAAGAAAGTACATACATTCCCTAACGTCACATATGCACAGCACCCCCCATGATCAACATCCCTCACAGGTGATACATCTGCCATGATTATCCTTCATAGACTCACCATCATCGCCAAAGTCTGTGGCTCCCATCAGGGTTCACTCTTGATATTGTACAGTCTATGGGTTTGGAGAAATGTATTGTGACATGAACCTACCATTACAGTAGCATGTAGAGTATTTTCTCTGCTGTATTTCTATTATGTAGGCAAATGTCCTTTTTTTGGTAGAAGATATTCAAGTAAGTACTCATGTGTGATGGGGCATCTGTTCAGCAAGTTCCTCTCAGAAGTTTCAAGAATAAAAGTGATATGAACCATGTTTCTAACATTTCTCTAGGTTTTTAATTATTTTAATGTTAAAAAAATAGTACTGGTATTCTTTTCTTAGTAATTTAAAATGATTTCTACATTAGCTGCTCTGTCAGAATTTTCTAGCATGTTTGAGGTGGTAAGGGACTGTTTTTATTTGTTTGTTAGGTGGATAAAGTGGTCCATGCATTTGGTCCTCAGTATAACCTCCTCATAACTGAAAATTTTACAATTCTTCATATTTTCAATAAAGTACTGAATAGGATTAGATGCCAACCGGCTGTAAAATCAAATTGTATTTCCTTGACTCTAAACACATTGAAGAAACACCTGCTGAGAGAGGACGAGCTTGTGGGATAAGGACGTAATGGAAGGGTCCATGAGTTTCCAGAAGGGGTGAGCGTTCACAGTTCTCTTGAGAACGTTAGGGCTGGATAAGCACACCGCTTACTAATTGTCCATTCTAAGGAAACACCGAAAATGCCGGGATGTAATTATTGCTTACAGCCTACCTGCTGTGAAAGCATCATTTGAGTGACTCTGTTTGTTGTTGATACCTGAGAGAGCACCCTCCAAAGAATGCGAGGCACATAATTACCAGCCTTTAGTGCAAACCCTTTTGGAGAAATTCTCAGTTAAACCCACTCTTTAGAGACAAATAGCAAAGGGGCTTGTAATTAGATGAGCTGCTCTTTAGACATGAACCAACATAGATAATGCTAGATAATTAGTAGATAATTTTCTAGGTATTCCTGGCACTGAATGCTAAAAGCAAAATTAAGTCAGGCAAAGCACTCTGAGAATTGCCTGTGGCCAGCGAGTTGTCAGTGTTAACTGGGAAGAGAGTGGAGGGGATTTTTACTCTGGAATCTGAATTCCTCTTTTCCATTGTCCAGTTAACGCACAGCCTGATGATGGCCGACAGCCGGGGTAATTTGGTAATTGAAAGATGGTCTGTGACGAGAGTTATTTATGAAAAACACTTAGCTTTAATCACTGGCTTGAATAATATTTGCATTGTGGGCCGGAGGAGGGGGCGGTGAGGGGAATTTTAAGAAGCTTTTTAAACAACCACACACGTGTGTTATAGTTTTCAGCAGCAAACTTCATCCAGTGAACTGCTAATTGGCATATCTGTGTCCAGGTTCCGAGAAAACAATTTTGTTAGGGTGGTACCCAAACAAATAGTGGTTGGGGGGTCTTTTGCATGTCTGTTTTCAGGAATTAAATCATTACCTCAAGATTCCTCCCAAAATGTCACCAATAAGATGACTTAATTATGTATCTGTAATTTAAAAAACGCATAAAGACAGAAGTCGGTCAAGTTAGGAAAAGTGAAAAAAAAAAAACCCACAAAACTCACGAGAGAAGATCAGAGGAAAGCAATTTAAGATTTTCATTTATTGAGATTTCTAAAGAATAGGCCCATCCATTTCATTAGCAACATCCCGCTAAAGATAGAGGGTTTTGGTGAGGCTGGTGGATTGGACCCCTTCCCCAAAGGGGAAGAAAAGAGCATTTATGGGGCTGGTAGCTAGGACTTTGGTTCCAAGTCCAGGTTTGGCACATATTCCCTGCATGAACAGCTATATAATTATCTTTCCTTACTCCTTTGCGTCCTCATCCACAAAAATTGAATAATAGCCACGTCTGCATAAGGCATCATTCGAAGGATCAAAACAAGACTGGGTCTTCAGTGTTGAAACTTCAGAATGTTATTATGCAAATGTTGTTATTTTTTCCATTACTACCGTAGTTTAGGGAAGGGATGGGATGAGAAAATTGAATAGAAATCAACCCAGTCAGGAGAAATTACAATAAATGCATAAAGTCTTTTGAAATGTATCATCAGTTAAAAACCAAGGACAACTTTTCCCATTTTAAGAATCATTTATCCCTGTGGACCTTCATCTTCATCTTCAGCACCTTCCTGCTCCAACTGCAATGTCCTTGTCTCCCCTGCTCTCTCCCTGTGTCCTTTGCACTGAGGAACCCACTGCACTTCCTGGGCAGGATGTCCTGCAGTCACTACCCCCACCCTTCCCAGTCTTTGTTTGTGACTTCTCCCTTTGAGGCCACCAGCGGTCCCTGCTGAGCTGGCCTGTCCTCCCTGCAACATTTCAAGAGGTTCACCACCTGGTTTAATTATGAAATTCCACATAATCTGAATACTGAACTTAAAATAATTGGGCCTGTGAGTTTGTGCTTGGTTTGATATGAACTTGCATTTCATACCAACACAGACAATTTAGGCACCAAACAAAGATTTTTAAAAAATATTTTATTTATTTATTCATGAGAGACAGAGAGAGAGAGAGAGAGAGGCAGAGACACAGGCAGAGGGAGAAGCAGGGTCCTCACAGGGAGCCCGGTGTAAGACTCAATCCCAGGACCCCAGGATCATGGCCTGAGCCAAAGTCAGATGCTCAATTACTGAGCCACCCAGATGCCCCCAAAGATTTTAAATTATGAGCAATTTCAGAATGGGACACATGGATTGCACAGGGGGCTTCAGTATGTGGGGCCCCGGGCCGCAGCTGGGGCAAGATCTGTGCTCACAGGGAGCCCACGATGAGAACCGTGGCTTGGGGGGCACCCGCCTCCAATCCCACTGTTGATGCCTCTTTCCATTTGGCCTCCCTATGCAGAGCTGTCTGGCGGGGCTTGTGGTCCCAGGGCTGGGCTTCAGGAGCGCTGCAGGTGCAGACAGCCAGCCCGCAGCACATTCACCCTGCGTGTGCATCTGTGCCCCCTATCCTGATGCCTGTGCATGGTGGGAGGATAGCTTCGGGGGTGGGCAGACTCTGGGGTCGAAGGTGGCCGCACTCACCCACTAGAGCCCTGGCAGGGCCAGGTGAGAGCATCAGCCAGTTAGGGTGGTTTATTTGAAGTGAAAATCACCCTTTGTGCTTCTGAAGACATTCCCACATCAGTTAAATTGAGAGATTAAAATGAGTTTTTAAGGTATTCCCCTCGCCCCCGCCCCATCGAAATGAAACAAAATACTTCTGTCACCATTTGTAGGTGAACTTGAGCCCCGTGGGTTTTACCAGAGCAATTCAGCGTCTGCAGAGATTATCCTGCCTGGGAAAGAAGATCCTTCCTAAGGGGGAGGTCAGGTTTGCACGCTCCTTCCCCGGGCATCCCAAACCCAGAGCTGGGCAGTTTGTTTCCAGTTACAAGGCTTGATCCATTTGCTTCCAATTATATCCTAGATTATTTGGAGGCCATGCTCACTTATCCTTAGTATTTAGCACCTTCAGGCAAGTTCAAGATCAAGGGGTCGGCTGAGTCTCCTTCCCCCAAATTCACAGGCTGAAGTTCTAACCCCTGTGGGGCTGGAATTAGAGGGTGGAGCATGTGGGGGTGATGGGGTACAAATGCCATCATGAGGCTGGGGCGCTAATGATGGGATTAGTGCCCTTGTCAGGGGACGAAGAAAAACCAGTGTCCCCCTTCTTTCTCTCCGGGGGGTGAGGAGACACTGGGGGAGGGGGGGCGGCCGTTTCCAAGCCAGGAAGGAGGCCTGCCTTCAGGAACCCACATCATCCTGGCATCTTGACCTGCTACCCAGCAGAACTGGGAGAAATATATATGAGTTGTTGCAGCCACCGGGAATTGTTAAACACTGTCAGCCTGCTCCAGCCACCAAAACAGAAAACCACAGACAGGGGCACTTACTGCCCACAGCTCTGGAGGCTGGGAGTCCGAGGTCGGGGGAGGCTGACCGGGTGTCTGTGGAGGACTGGCTTCAAGGCTCACAGACAGCCACCCTGTCCCCGTGAGGTCACGTGGCTGAGACGAGGCTGATTCTTCCTCCTGTCCCTAAAGGGACGCTAAGGCCTCACAGGAGCTCCACCCTTGTAAACTCATCAGAACCTGACCACCTCCCCATGGCCTCCCTGCCTTGTGATACCATCGCACTGGGAGTGAGGGCTTCAGCACATGAATTTTGGGAGAGGGGATGCCCCAATTCAGGCTCCTATTTTAAAAATATGATTTTTGTTATCTGCAAAGACAATTTGTTAATGAGAAGCCAGTACTATTGGAGAGGCTGCTAAGGCCCTGCCTTCCACTTGCCAAGAGAGTTGGGGGAGTTGTAGGGAGTCAAGGGGATGATCACCTGGAGGATGACAGGGAGGGGGTGTCCTTGAGGTTGGGGAATGTGCTGCAGGGGGCCAGGGGGCCGTGACCTGCGAGCTCCCACTAGGGTGGAAATCCTTGTAGTGCTTACTGTGGCCTTCCCCACGGATGGCCTTCAACAAGGGCTCTGGTCAGGATCTGCAGAAGATGGATCACCTGTGATCTCAGGTGAGGGGCCTGTCGGCAGCTCCACCCCTGGGCCTCCTCTCCGGAACGGCCCGCAGGTGATTGATGTCTGCTGACCTCACAGGGTTCAAGAGGAATCCGCCGGGAGGCTCCTGGTTGCCGAGGGCCTGGGCTGTTCTCTCTGCTGCTGGACCCATTTCACTCAGAAGGTAAAGAGTGAGTCACACGGGAAAACAATTCTGCTGGTTTGTTGTTCTAGATGGAAAGACTGGAACCACATTTTTCAGTTGTGTCGACTTTGGAAAGCCAGACTGTTTTCTCCTTGTTTTTTTTTTGTTGTTTTTTTTTTTTCTTTTTTCTTTTTTTTTTCTTTTCTACCTTCTATCTAGTTTCTTTATTCTTTCTTTCTTTCTTTCTTTCTTTCTTTCTTTCTTTCTATTTTTTAAGATTTTATTTATTTATTCATGAGAGACACAGAGAGAGAGGCAGAGACACAGGCAGAGGGAGAAGCAGGTTCCCTTCAGGGAGCCCGATGCAAGACTCGATCCCAGGACCCCAGGATCACACCTTGAGCCAAAGGCAGACGCTTAACCACTGAGCCACCCAGGTGCCCTTCGTTTCTTTATTTTTAAAGCAACTGTTTTTCTTTCTGGAGTTGCCTCTTGGCTAAGCAATTTGACCAATGGCCTTCTGTGCTCCACATGCATGGACTCAGCTCTGTGACTTTGCTGGGCCAGGCCCATGCTGTTCGGAGGGTGATCCACGATCTTCGCCCCTCCACCCCAGTCTCTGCTGGTGGCCCTGTGTCCATGGGTTCCAGACCACGGCTCCCACACAGCTTCCTGCAGTGCGTCCAGGCCCTGGTGAGCCCCCTGACCTCTTCTGGAAGAAAGGATTTTAATAAGCCTGGTCTTTTTCATGCACACTATTTGACACAAACTGGATTCATTCATAAAAACAGCAGATCTGCAGGTTGATCTCTGAAAATTTTGGAGCATCTGTGGAACTCTTATGGATTGAAACACAATAAAATGAAAAGGTTGTCTAGAAGCTGCTTTTCCCAGCCTTAGTTCTTAGGAGTCAACAGGTGGATCACATCTCCATGCCCCAGCCTGCCTACCAGTTGTGAGGGTGACAGCTCCTCCCAACAACACCCGTAACCAGGCCCTAGTTCCCAGGTTTCTGAATCCTGCAGCAGGAAAGCATCAGTGGCACTTGAAAGATAACTCTTGCTTTACTTGTTGTGTGTGCCTGTATGAAGCTCTGGACACCACGTTGGTGATATCTGACAGTTCTTGGGTGTCCACAGTCGGTTGAAGAATGACTGGGGACATCAGAAAGAAAGGGTTGGGGGGCACAAGCCTGTGCTCTGCTGGTATCATGTCCAAAGTCATCTGGTTGCTGCTCAGACACACACTGAGGACTTGAGGTCCCTATGCCTCCTCTAAAGTGGGTCTGCCCCCACCCAGCACTCACTCTGTTCTCTGCATCCTTCCCTCCAGACCCTACAGTTTACACATGCACATGTTTACTGGCCCATGCCTGGGTCCCCTTCAGGCACCCTGGGTGAGGGCAGGACTATCCCCTCAGTACCCACAGGGTTGTGGCTGTGGTCACTGGTACACGATATCATGAGTATCATGAGGGGCCAGGCAAGGATGACAAAGACAGGCATTGTCTGTGGAGTGGAATGTACCAGAACACAGTGCTGAGAACTCTTTTTCACACACCCAAAACATTTATAAACCTTTTTTTTTTAAGATGCCAGTAAGTTGAGGTGCCTGAGTGGCTCAGTCGGTTGAGCATCTGACTCTTGATTTAGGTTCAGGTCATGATCTCAAGGTCATGACATTGATCCCTGTGTCTGTGCTTGGCAGGGAGTCTGATTGAAATTCTCTCTCTCTCTCCCTCTCTTCGCCCCCCCCCAAATAAATAAATACTTATTTTTAAATGTGCCAATAAATTAAGATGATAGACCTAATGTTGTCAGTAAAAGCAATGAAACCACAAATAACCAATATGCTTTGAGCACAAACTATGGTCCAGGGGGTGTGTTAAGCATTACATGTGCACTAACTCATGTAAGCTTCACCCTAGCTGATCGGGTAAATCCTATTTTATGCTGAGTTGTGTATGGGGAAACTGAGGCACAGAACATTTAAGTAATTAGCCCTAGCTAGTATATCTAATAAGAGCAATTCAGGCGGGACCGTCCCAGAGCCCGTGTGCCTGACCATCCCACCAGGCCACTGCCGCAATATTGAAGGTCTAAGCCAACAGTGGTAGGTGTCCATCCTTGTACTGCTGTAGTGAAAGAAGCACATAGGATTCCAGCAGGCCCTTTCCTAAGTCCTCGCGCAGCTCTATCCTGTCTGTAACGATATTTATTTATTTGTTTGTTTTTTTATTTTTTTTTTATTGAAGTTCGATTTGTAAGTATTTTTAGAGTCAGCAACACCAAAAAGCTCCTGAGAGGAGGAGGTGGGCGGGGGTGGGCAGTGCTGGGTTTACCGCATTGAAGTGCAGGTTCCAGGCATTCATCGTTGCTTCTGGGACAGTCACGGGACACGCATGTTGGAGATGACCTACGACCCATGTCAGCACTTACATGTCAGGATGGGAATCGACCCTGCAATGCTTTCCTTTCTTCTCCGTGAATTATTCAAATATGCAAGGATGTCTCTTCCTCATCAACTGGAACCTCAATAAGAAAACTCACATAAGTAAGAAGGTCCTTCCCTGAGAACGTTCGTGTTAAGAAAATAGTTAATGCATTTTGCATACTCATAAATGATGCTAAATGTTATTCTTAGCTGCAGGTAATTAATTTTTTGCTATTTAAAGTTAAGCATCAATATAGTCGAGTTAATTATTAATTATTAATTAAAATTAAAGTTACATGATTAATTCATTAATGTTGAGAAGCTGAGAATGATAAGAGGGACATGCACTTCGGGATCAGTTGCTTTACAGACAGAGCCCCTTCCACGGCAGCTCCGCGTGACTCAGGGAGGCGTGACGCCTGAGGGAGCAGGAAAGTTGAATGTGAGGATGAATCATCAGAGCCACAGAAGATGATAAAGTAACCCACCTACTTCGCACGCAGCGCCCATAGAACTTCCACGTGAGGGGACATTCCCGAGCTACTGCACCTGTACAAACACTGCATCTCCTTTGCTGCCCAAGTAGAAAGGCATCCATCCCCCTTAACAGTTCTGCTCCCTAGGGAGGGTCACAGTCCCTGCCCACCAAGTTTGGGGCCACCTGAGCACTCAAACTGGCTGGTGACACTGGAACAAAGGACCCGAGTCATCTTCAGGCAAGAGCACCAACAACCAGTGATGGCTCCAACAGGCTCTCTTCCCTTTGCCAGGGCAATGGGCAGAGGCCCCCTTACCAGCTGCTCCATCATTTTGTGTCCTGGGATGATAACGACAATGACTCAGGAAGAAGAACCCCATGCTGGTGGTGGAGTGTGTATGGAAAATCAGCCCTGGTGGCATAGCCACCGGGATTCTGTGTGGTGGTTGTTGCTACTGCAACATGATTTTGCCTGTTGTGGCTGATATGATCATCAATTTTCTCTGATACTACAGGTTCCCCTCCTCGAGTGAAATCTCCTCTTCCCCCTTGGCCTCAAAGTAGAATTCTTTCTTCCCAGCCAAGTCTTGATTTTTCTAGGCTCTCTCCCCAGCAGACTCACTTTATGGTGTAAATCAAAGTAGCCTTGCTGGCTCAGCCCTCACCCCAGCCCTTCCTCCACCTGCTTCCCCCCGAACCCCTTCTCTTGAACCCAAGTGGCCAAATACCCAGGCACTGCTGGTTATCACTGGGCTCTCATCAAGGGAGAAGCTATATGTGCAAAATGACCTTCTCTCGGAGAGGTGATGGTAAACTCCTGCTTACTAATTGTCTGCATGTTTAAACTGTAAGCATATCAACATACGTGTCTGAGTGATAGAACAGTAAAATATGTTGTATGCTCCTAAAATGAAAATTAAAGTCTGTTTCTCTTTTGCAGGAAAAGCTCCCTATAAGTTGGCATGACACATGTGGCCCAGTAAGTGGTGGCCGCAGTCTCTGGACTAGCATCGCTGGCCTCAGGACCTCCTCATGATTCCCTTGTCAGCAAGGGACACCCCATCCATTCATTGTGGGGTCCCAGACCTTCGGGGCCACTCAACACCCAGCTCCTACCTCCACATTTTGTCTGTCCTTCTGTCTCAAGGACTCTTCCTCTGGAATATGGTTTCTCTGTGTCACCTGCCAACCCCCAGCACTCACATACTGTCTTTTTCTCATGGTGACCATCATTCTTTTCATGGCAGCATCGCAAGATAGTCATGGGATATTCATTGCCTGAACTGGCCCCAGATGGCCGCACCACCCACAAGGCCCATTCTGGGTAGAAAGAGCACAGGACATCAGAGCACTGTAACAGTATATGACAATAAATGACAATGCATGGTTCAGCTGAGAGTAGAAAGTCTTCCCTGAAGAACAAACAGTAGAAACCTGTGGGTTGAGGATAACCTTCTTGACGACTTGTCAGTAATTAATCTGGGAAATGCCACTAGAAGGTCATTGTGTCCTGGGATACCAGCAAGCAGCGAGAAGCCCTCCAGCTGAGTTAGCACAGAGCACAGAGGCACCAGGTCAAGAATGGATGACATAGAGCCTCAGGGATGAGATGAAACTACTTGAGTTGCTATTATGTTTTGAATTGTTATTGTGACTTGAACGATGAAGTGTTTGGATGTGTGTGAGGGTGACTAAACAACCTTTAGAGTTTTCCAGGAGCTTCTGTAACTGATTTAATTGTTTAATTCTATAATCAATTTTGGTTATAACCAAAATAACCAATTTTCCCAGAAAATGGACCCAGATTGGATTATCAAGTGGAGTCACTGCAGTAACTAAACTGCCTGAATTAAATAACTATCCAAAGTTACTTACATCAGCATGTTAAAAATAGCTCACATACAAAATGTGTGAGCTTTCCCTCCTTTTCTGGTTTCTATTGGAAGCACCTCCATTGGGGCACATCCCTGGGACCGTGCTGTGCCTGTTAATGCCAAAGCCATCCCGATGTGCTGTTTAGAACCCCTTGTGACTACGTTTTTCCCTGGAAACTGAGGGCCCATGAGACCCACTAATCTCCCAGGTTTCTGGAGGCACTTCCTCCAATATATGAAACCCACCATGATAATCCGGGTTTGTGAAAGGAGATCACCCCTCCCCTGATTTACTCTCTTATTTCCAGGTATTCTAATATCCAGGGACATTGAGATTTAGAGCATGAGGGGTACAGTGAACCACCTCCTTTTTGGGTTGGACCACATTTCCCCAAAACCCAACCCAAAGCTGCCTCTGGAATTTGACCCCCTTGCACTGCACTTGGGTCATATACACACTTGCCCATGTGTCCTTGTGGGTGGCAGCCTATCGTTCCTCTTGAATCGTATGAGTTTACCCACTCAGTAATAGATCATGTGCACCCCTCAGAACCCAGCATCCTGCTGTGATAGGAAAGCAAGTCTTGAACATACAGCAGTGCAGAGACAGTGAAGTGCAGAGACCCAAAGATATTGCAAGGTCATTCCCCACCCCCCCAACCAAACACCTGGAAATAGCAGCATTTCTCTTTTCTGTTGCCATAAACAGCTACTTTTACCTACCACATAAGTCCAGAATATGAATTGGAAAGAAGTGATAAGAGAGCCTGAAAATGAACAGTGATGCTAATGCATGAAGGGGAGCCAAGCACAGTTGTCCGCCGCTAGTAAACATTTAACTCGTCCAAGTACGTTGACTCCTGCTCCAGTGACTTTCCTATTGAAAAGAAGAATCCAGATGGATGTCAGTATGCGAGGGCCTTGTGGGGGCTTCTCCACCTGCAGAAGTGGATGAACAACAATAAAGCTCACGACGGTGCTTGCTAATAAGATGAGTTTTCTCGTAGACAAGACAAGAAAGGGCGATGGTTATTATCCAGGATGGTAGAGCGCTGGTCTTCAGAAAGTACTCGAGTCTTAGGTTTTTTAGAAAGGAAGACGGAGGGAGGAGGGGAGGCATGGAGGGCAAACTACTCCCTCCTGGCCACCAGCACATGAAAAACAAAATGTCCGCTTCCAGCGAGTTCTTTAAAACAAAGGGCGCCCTGATTTCGGCAGCACCTCTCAAAGAAAGGAGAGGCACAGCATTGTTGGCATTTCCTACTCACTGTCACCACCCAGGCCTGCACTTTCGGGTGAGCGTCTTGGCCCGACCCCAGGAAGATGCTTCCAGAGAGGCTGTGACAGCCGTTGACTGATGGTTTGTTTTGCTAGCCTGTCAGGGTAATCCAATAGCTTGCTAATTTAAGGCAAGGTCTTTATTTGAAAACATCAAATGTGTTTTATTGTACACATCTGTGTCAGGGACTACCCGGCCAACATATAAGCTTTTGCTCATTTCAATAAATCAGCCCTGTGAGTATCAAGAGGAAAATATGCTTGAGGGTTTGGGGAGCGGCGGGTTCCCTAACATGCAGGGGCACGGGAGAGGCTCAGGGCACTACCCGGCATTCCTGGGAGGTGTTAATGACTGTAAGCCTGTGAAGAATGTCTCCAGTTTATACAGAAAAGACAATTCATGGGGTTGATAAAAAGGTGTAACATTTCCTACAGGTGAGCTTCACTGATCAAAAGATAAAAAGGCCTTTGGTTGCCACTTTGGAAAGATGCATTGTCCATTTAGCCAGTGCTTTTGATGTGAGCTTTGAAGGCTTCCAGAGGCTTGGGGCGGGGGTGTCATGTGTTGTTGGAGGCCGGGCTGCTCTTTACTGAGGAGATGACAGAGTCCTGCGCGTTGACACAACACGTTCATTAAAATGTCAGAGACAAGAGTAGCACAGGGCTTCCAGGGGTCAACATAGGCCAGGAAAGTTCCAGAGCGATCATTCATCTTCTCCCCTCTACACCGTACCAACAACAGAATCTAAACTCTTTATGAAGAAGCCCATTGAATCTAGGAGCATTTTGCAAAGGGAGCAACACGATATTTACGGAGGCCTGGCACTTGGCGTCTGCTTTAGGGGCCAATCCAGGGCACCCCACACTTCACATGTGGGATTTGACGATGAAATCTTTCAGAACCTTCTTAGAAATACCAACTTATCCCAAGAGAGATCATGGCATCACTACTGCACGGTAGCACTTTTTCCTCATCTGGGGCACCCGGGAAGGTGAGAATTGAGAGGTGGGGTGGAGAAGTCAGAAGACAAAGCTCTCCTCTTCATTTATCTGGGATATTGATGATGAGCTCCTCTCCCCATTCCTGCCAACAACACCCCCCCCCCCCAGCTCCTTCCCCAGTCACAAACTCCAGACCCCATTCTGCTGGTCGTGGGTGGCTAACTTCATATTATCAAAAGATTTTATCCCCTCGCAGAATGATACAGGTGCTGTGCCTTCCTAATGTCAGCTCGGGGTGATCTGTCTTAAACAGAAGGCTTGCACTGTGCTTGTTGCTCTTTCGTTTTAATTTCCCACAAGTTAAGCAAGAAAGTTACCAGATTTGGAGTCCTATTCGGTGTCACAAATCACTGCATAGCATTTTGAGAAAGTAGGAAGCCGTGAACAGGGCTGGCTGTTCAAAGATCTACGGCCTGAGCAGTGGCCGTCCTTTTTTTAGAACAGATGTTGGTTCAGTACAATAGAGGCAGCGAGGAGGTCACATGGACACCACATTGTGGGAAATTCACAGAAATTGGAACAGGAAACAGACAAATTATGTATTACAATACATCCAGGCATTTCCATCTTTTAAAATGCACCATTAACTAGAAGGCCGTATAGGGTTTCCTCCAAGGGCACTATATCATCAGCAATATGTAAATGTTGTCTTTGTCAGTTTATTTTTCCAGGTGAAAACCCTTCCTGTCTGTGAAAGAAGCCTTTTGTGGCCACAGCTCCCTAGTTTGCTATAAAGTCAGAAGGGATCCTGTTCTTGTGGAAAATGTGCTGTCTTAACTTTAAATCTGAAATCAAGTCATCAGAACACTGGGCGACACACAGACGCGTGTGTTCTTACTGGATTCTAGTAAGGGATGGTCAGGGGTACATCCCCTGAGAGCAGGGTTGAAGCTGAGAGAATGTTCCTCTGTCTGCTAACGTGAGGCTGTGCTCCTTCGTTGGAAGGCAAACACAGACTCCTGATTTGGAGTAAAGAGGACAGTTTTGTTTCTCTCTTGCAGAAATTATATTTATGGCGATACTCTCCCATCAAGCCAGCCACAATCTTTCCAGCAGATCCCTTTCTATCAGAGTTAATTTTTTTATTGGAGGATACCAAAATGGGGGGGGGGGACCTTCCGATGGCATTTCACAGACACCCTGGCCAAACAGTGTCACAGAGCAGAGCTTTGCTGGAGAAAGTGCGTTCTGAGAAACAGTGACAAAACAGAGTTTATGGCCAGATGGCCTCTCTCGTTGGACATGTTTTAACTGTATTATTTTAGATAAGTCAGCATCTAGGAAAAAGGCTCTGAGGCTGATGTCACATGCTGGCTTTGTGGGACATGTTGGCAATGCATGGACCCCTGAAGCATGTACTCCTCCTGCACGCCTGTTGTTTAGGCCTCAATGACTGTGAGCTGAGGACACAACAGCCTTTGACAGAGGGGAATGAGAATACATGGTAATCAAATGCAGGTTTTCAGCTTAAAAAGAATGTCAGAAGGTAGATAATGAGTGATAGAAGGCTTGAGCTTCCACTTGCACTGTTTTATATAGAAAGAGTCAAAAGTGCCTTTTACGGGGCTGCCCACATAGAATTTATTATAACATTCTATACTATAATATTTTGAAACTACAGTCATGGGGCATGCACAACAGGCTGTGCCTGAGTATGAGATGCACAAGGGCTTGTTCTTTAACCTCACAAAACTCTGTGAGATTATTGTCAGCAGCTTCCAGATGGAACTGAAATTTAAATAATTTGCTCCAAGTCTCCCTAATAGTAAATGAAGCGCTGGGATGGGAGCTACAAGGGTGAGCAAACCCTTAGCCTGGACCCCGGAGCTGTGTGTGCAGAGAGATCACACTCCTCTGGTTGAGGATGCTACACCCTGAAGCCCATTTTATTTTATTTAAAAATTGTTATTTAGGGCAGCCCCCGTGGCTTAGCGGTTTAGCATTGCCTTCGGCCCAGGGAATGATCTTGGAGACCCGGGATCTAGTTCCACGTCGGGCTCCCAGTGTGGAGCCTGCTTCTCCCTCTGCCTCTCTCTCTCTCTCTCTCTCTCTCTCTCTCTGATAAATAAATTTAAAAAAAAATCTTTAAAAAATAAATAAAAAATAAAAATTGTTATTTAAATTCAATTCAATTAACATACAGAGTATTATCAGTTTCATGGGTAGAGTTTAGTGACTCATCAGTTGTGTACAACACCCAGTGCTCGTCCCACCATGTGCCCACCTTCATGCCTATCACCCAGGTACCCCAAGCCCCAACCCCCCTCCCCTCCAGCGACCCTCAGTGTGTTTCCTAGAGTTTAAAGTCTCTGATTTTTTTTTTTTTTTAATCAAACACATGCTCCAGCTCAGCTGAAATGGGGGTTGGTGTGGGTTTGAGGAGAGGCTCAGCAACAGACAGCCTGGGGCCAGATCCTGGCCCTCTGCTGCTCAGTGTGACTTCCAGGGACCTTCTTCCTCTCCTCATACTTTCACTTCCTCCACCATCAGCTGTGGATTAATCAAAATCCCCACCATGGAGCTTTGTGCTCCTGGGAAGAGAACATGGACAACTCTGGCTGAGCCTGGTCAGCACTCAGAAGAGTCAGCCATGATCACATCTACATGATCACATCTACAATACAGTGGCACAGCCACAGCTTTGTTATGTAGAAAATACCTCTAGTCAACTGTATGGGTCCACATACTACTTTCAATTTTAAGAATCATTGTGCAAATTACATCAAGGGTCCACCTAATCATCACTGAGTACATTTACTCAGTGCTTAGGCTTTATGCTGGGATTAGGACAGTAAGTCCAGTTTTCTGTTAAAAGCGATGTTCAGAGAGTGTGTGAAAGTAGACTAGCCACCACCGAGTTTGGTGAGTGTAGGGTAGAGGCATAAAGCAAGAGGGAGGCAACCTGGAGTGGTCCACTGAGCTCTGAGCCTGGTGGTTGAGGTGGAAACACAGAGACTTTCTGGGGGGAGGACTCCACGCTGTGTCCTGTGGTGTAAGAGGAGCCAGACAGGTCACCACTGCAGCAGCTGGGTTATCTGGAGGCAGACATGGAGATGGACCTTGAGCTAGATGTTCATGGGGTCAACATCTGTGAGAAGTGGGAAGAGGGAGGGTTGGTCAAAGAGAGAAGTCAACCTGGGGTGCAGACTCCCAAATCCCCATCAACTCAGGGATCTCTGGGAGCACATTTCTCATCAGAGACTCTGGTATGTGGATGGAATCCTACATCGCTTGAGGAGAAGATGAAGGCTACCCAGGGGGCAAGGGCATGACCTCTCAGCTGAGGAGACCCTGAAGCTGTTGACACCATGTCTCAGCAACATATTCTTCCCTGCAGGGGTATCTGGGAAGTCAGCACCTATCTGAGCTGACCACAGTCCACCCAATACATGTACCTGGGGCCACATGCACCTGCTCTAGCCAGTGTACTGTATCTGATAGCATAACCAGAATTTGGTTAACTGCTTGGTTGGGCTTGTGGCAGTCTGTGTCATTCTTGAGATCCATCCATTTTTCTACATAAATCAGACTGGTCAATCAAATGGGTGTACACAAGGGAACTACCACCCTTATGCCCTTTTGGTCCTTAATGTTGACACTGCTTTCCATCATGACGTCTGGAATGGAAATATTTGTGATTTCCTACCATGATCAGGGTTGGTGAGGAGTGGCTTTTGCTATGATAGTGCTTAAACTGCACAAAATGAGGGCCTTTTTGAGGGTTGTCCAACTGCCATGTTTGTCAATCCAACTATATGTTTGGTCACCGGGTAAAGGAGCACCAAGTGAGTTCATTGGCCTAACAGATTTATTGTAAGTTGAACTTTGGACAGGACTCCATATTATTATGGTGTCTACCACACATACCCAGCCTTATGTAGGGGAAACAGTGACCCTTCGGATCTCTTCATCTCAGGTGATCTCAGACACTGGATCCAACCATTTCCAAAAAGCTCGATCTTTCCCTTTCCTTAAAATAGTTACCCAGGTAAATGATTATCGGTTCCTTGAGGAAAAACAGGGATAATTATTATAAGCAGGTCTTCACTCCTGGAACTTGATCACTTCTGCAGTCACTGGGCTCTGGGTCTAACTCTGGCTCAGGTGTGGAATGTGGGGAAGGGGATTAGGACATTTTTTTGCAGTATTTTTAGTCTTCTGATCATGTCTCCCTGTACCTTCTGCTGTTACAACCTGATCAGCTAGGGAAGCTGTGTTCCATTGACTGGCTCAATAACACTCCTGGGGCAGCCTTGTAGGATACCACTTTATCGGCTACTCATTAAGCAAAGTGCCACCCCTTGGCACCAGTGCCTGCCCCCTGTTGTTTCAGGGTCCTATCATCTCCATCACCATTGCCATCCTCCCTGTCATTACATTACATCACTGTAGATGAAAGGCACCACCAAACATTTTAGTGATATTTGTTTATTCTCACCAGAACATTCCTTATAGCTCTGGGAAATGGCGAGTCCTCTGGGCTTTCTTGGAAAAGGCGGTGGGCCCCCTGGCATCTGTAGTAGAGCTGTTCCAACATGCCCCCTTCTCAAACTTTCCACTATACCTCCATAGTCACCATAGCAATTCAGGCATCTCAGCTAATTGCAGACTGGTCCATCCTCCTGCCCCGGTTTCAGTGATTCTTTCTAGCCGTAGGTAGGCCCCATCAAGAGGGGGTCCTTGCAAAGGTGGCAAATTCTGTGTGTAGGAAGAGCGCTCAAGCCAATATACTCTTCCCCATCAGCTGTATGTTCCAACATCCCCTTGATCAGGCATCTTCGAAATCCAATCCTATATGTACTTGTTGTGCCTGCTGGTACAAGCTGCTGAGCTTTTGAAGATCCCTGGGGGGTTAATCTCTCTTTTCCTGTATTGGTTTCCTGTGGCTGCTGTAACAAATTTCCACAAATTGGACAGTTTAAAGCAACAGAGATCATTCTGTCACAGTTCCGGTGGTTAGAAGTCTGAGATCAAGATGTCAGGAGGGCCATGATCCCTGGGAGACGCCAAGAAGACCCTTCCTTGCCTTTTTTCAGGTTCTGATGATGGCCATAAGCAGCACTGGTCATCCTCAGCTTGCACTGCAGCTCTGCAACCCCTGCCTGTGTGCATACGTGGCTTTCTCCCTGTGGGTCCTTGTTTCACTTGGTGTCTTCTCTTCTTATCAGGACATGGATCATATTGGCTTGGGGATTATCCTAATGGCTTTGCTTTAACTTTTTGTATCTGCAGAGATTCTATTTCCAAATAAGGTCAGGTCCACAGGCATGGGGGTTAAGATGCCAACCTATCTTTCTGTGGGACACAGTTGAACCCATGGCTCCTCCTTTAAACATCCCCAGCTGAGTTATGTTGCAACTTAACTGAGTCACAGAGCTAGATGGAATGTACAGTGGAGGCAGGTCCTGAGGGAGCACATTCACCTTTCAGGGGAGATACTTATGCATTGTTCTCCAGCAAAGGGAGATGTCCTGCCTCATATTTGGGAAAGAAGGGACAAGTCTACAGATTTTTAAGTTTCTGAGGCATCTGAGGACTCAAAGTGTTTGGGAGTATTTTCCAAGGTACATCCAGCCCGTGGGTCAGTGTCGTGGACTGAGTGCTTATGCCCCCTCCCATTCATCTGTCAAAGCCTGAGCCCCCAATATGACAGAATTTGGAGATGCAGCCTTTACAAGGTGAAAAAATTTAGGAATAGTTATGAGGATGGGGCCCCCATGATGAAATTAGGTTCCTTTTGAAAAGAGGGAGACACCAGAACTAGCTCTCCCTCTTAATCCCCATTCACACTCACACCGAGGAAAGATCCCGTGATGACATAGCAAGAAGGTGGCTGACTGGATGCTGGGGAGAGAGTCCTCACCAGGAACCAAATAGGCCAGCACCTTGATCTGGACAGCCAGCCTCCAGATCCATGAGAAAGAAATGTGAGTTGTTTTAGTCACACAGGCTGTGGTATTTTGGTCCTCCAGGAAATGATAGATTCTTTGTATGTGACCAGAGTCTGTCCCTTTTTCTCCCAGCACCCCATCCTGGGCACTTGGCATGGTGTCCCAATCCCATATGCTTGCACCTACTGACTCCACCACACCTCACTAGTGCCTAAGCTGCACGAGCAAGTTGACTTCCTCCACGGGCACATCCTCCAACTCATATCGGTGCCAGTGTAACAATTAGACTCCACCTGCAGTGAAGGTGGGTATTGTCAGCATAGGGGTTATCTCACTTCAGTAACAATCTTGTCTTACACATTTTGCACTCTTAGCTGACTTCATATGAAATCAAATATTCAGTACCATTCTATGCTAGTCATTCATCAAGGATGAATTACTGCATGAGCAATTCAAATGCAGAGCTTAATTTTTAAGCATTACTGGAAATGTCTTTTTCTGTTTTAAACATGCTCTAATATTAAATTAATATCTGATACCCAAGGACTCAGCTTCTTTGCCCAACCTCTCAAATTCAATGTGTAGATTATCTCTTCATTCAACTACTGAAGAACTTGTCTCACCAGCTTTGGGAATCCAAGAGTGAAAGAATCGGCTCTTCGTGTCTGAGACTCTTAACCGAGGGAATTACCCCAGTGGATGTCTGCCATCTGGTAAACGAGGCAAGTGTGGAGGTCTTCGTATGAGTTTTCAGTGATTTTAATGGATGGAGGCTCCTAACCTTTTGAAAAGGATAATTACCTTCAAAGAAGAAATAAATACTCACCCAAGGATAAATAACATTCGTGCTTTCCCTCTGTGGGGAGATTTGCTTGAAATTTGGAGGTGCCAAAACTATTCCAGAGGAGCCTGGGGAATTCCCAGAGTAAGCTGGGATGTGGCTGGAGGCTGTGCTATTACTACAGCAGCTACACCCTTCTGCAAGCTGGAACTGAACTTGACCGCTCTGTGTTTCTGAAGGGTATCGGCTCTTTTTGATGAATCCTGGCAAATGTTCTCCCTCTCAGTTCACATTTAAAGTCTCTTCAGCAGACAGGAAAGAGCTGAGTAAAAGAATTGATGAAATTCATCCTTGTAGTTTTGAGTAGTGACCCCATAACCTCCAGATTGAGTGTGTGTATATGGATATAAGCGTGTGCACACACATACACGTTCCCTTACTGTATGACAGATGTTGTGGGGAGAAGAGGGGGGGAATTTAGAAGGGGAATGTCTAAGAGTGGTGGTCTTATAATCCGCTCTAGAGCCAGGAGAGAGCCAATCAAGTGACTGAGCTCACCACTCAGCTGTGATTCTTCTGCTCACACGTTTCTTCACTTGCTATCAGGTGCCCCAACAATACCCTAAAAGATTTGGGTCTGAGAAGATGGAGAAAGCAGGAAGAATTTCTCTTGCAGAGGATTTTCTGTAGGGTTGTGCATCACTCTAAGTAGAATGACACTCGTAGTACAGACCTGAATCACACAGGAGCCCAGGTGCTTCACACCTACCAACCTGGGCTCGGTAGGTATTGCCCCACTCCCATTATGCAGAAGAAAGAAGAGAGTGCAATGAGGTGATGGATTAGCCCCAAATTCCAAGGCCTCTGTCTACTGGAGGAAGGATCCACATAGAAGCCAGGGAGAGGTCACACCGAATGCTTTCCATACCCACATACCCAGAAGACACCCTCTGGGTGGGGGAGGCTCAGGGACCCACCAGCACTACATCAAATCCAAGTGGATGTGCTCCCCAACACTAGTGTCTCTTGAGATGCAGTCCGCCCTCCCTCTCTGCTGGCCAAGGCATGCGGACCTTTCTGTGTGAGGACAGCAAGACGATGTATGCAGACCAGCCCCTGACCCAGGCATGGCAGGTGAAGCCTGGATACGCCAGGAGCTGGGCCCAGGAACTGGGGGACAACCTGTTCTCACAGCCTTGCTCAAAGAAAGCCCACTCCCTCCCTGGCTTCTGTTTTGAGCTAGAAGATTCCAGGACCCATTAGGCATTTTGTTCTCTGTCACCACCACTCCCAAGTAGCTGTCCCAGAGCACGTGCTCCATTCCTTGAAGCACTGATGCTTCAAGGTGGGGAGATTGGAGCAGCACTGATTCTGGGGAGCACTCACCTGGTGCCTGGGTAACCAGTAACCAGGACAGGGCTACCCAATTCCTTCTAGCAGTTCTCCTGAGGGAGTTTTCAATAAAGGAAAGGGAGGAATTTTGAAGTTGCTTTCTCTGCCCCTACCTGTGAACTGCCAAGAGCTTCCAGAAAGATCCCCTGTTGTCTTTCTTAGGGAGAGAGTGGAAGCTCAGGCTGTCTCCTTTCCTCTGGGCTCCGTGTAAATTCAGGGCTCGTCCAGCCCCTTCTCATTGCAGGACAACTGTTGCACCCCTCCAGGAGGTGCTCCCCTTCCCGACTGAACCAGACTGCCTTGGCTCTTCATGTCTGGACCATGTGGCTTCCTTTTGGGTTTAAAGCCACAGTTTTCACTTTGCTCACAGTGAGCCCTCATAGTAACAGAAGAGAGGAGGGCATCATCCAGAGTTGGATTCCAAGGAGGGATGTACTGCTCCTATAACAATGGAAATGGACCAGATGGTGGGGAGAAGAGTAGTTTTTGTGTAAGGCATTGCATTATTGTGTGCATGTTTGAGAGAGACCCCACACTATGTGGGGTCAAAGCCTGGATGGTTATGCTGGTGACTAGGTACAGGTTTGTTGCAAGGGCAAGGCTGCACGTGCGCGCACACACGCACACAAACCAAATCAACGCTAGTGGACACCTAAGAACAAAACAGCTGGCTGGTTTTAATGTTTACATAAACCTCACGGTCAGAATACATTTTCCTGATTATCTATTTTCTTGATGAGATGATTGTTTAGTGTCTAAATGTTAGCGTCACACTAGTAATGTCTTTGATGTAACCTGTTATTCTCAGAGTTTGGTACCATTTTGATATTTGCGTATCACATTTAGAGTTCCTCCTTTCGGAACTATTCATTTTCAGTGTATCTTAAAAATAGATTACAAAATGATTTCTTTAAATATATTTTCTCCCCCTTTTCTTTGCCTTTTTCTTCTTTTTTTTCCTCAACCTTCTAAAAGTGGCCAATTGAGCCTCCCAATAGAAATCAAATGCATCTCTGAACATCTAAATTTACTTTACACCGACTCTGCAGAAGGAAGGTCTCCATAACCCTTATAGAAGCAATATTCCACTGCTTTTTTTTTTTTTGATTCCTTAAAAGTGCTTATCAAGATGAATGAGAACAGTGGTGTGTAATTTCAAAGATGAAATTGCTTTTCTCTCCAGCTTTCCCTCAGCGTTTCAAGGTCACCCGTAAAAGGCAAGTCAGCCTATAGTGGCGACCTCCTCCTGGGTCCGTGTGGCATGTTACCCTCTCTGCGAAGGAGCATGCCTTTAGATGCTCTGTTTTATTTTTCCTCTCCAAAAAGGGTGTGAAATTCCGACTCATTCACACATTGTTGGGTAAGCTGAAGTGTTAAGAGTAAATAACATTCTCTGTCCTCTGTCTGCAACACTGTTTTCATGGCACCAGTACTCACCCGCTGTCCTCTGAAACCGAGAGAAGCCTGCAACGTGCATCCAGCGATGAGTCTCCTCCAAAGAGTGACAGTGTACAGATGGGTAACGCTAGATGGGGCACAAAAATCACACCAGGACTGTGCCTCTTTTGATTTAATGTCTAACAAAATATCAAAACAACGTGTTCTGCTTTCTTCTCTCCAATCCCCGGAAGCTCACCACTACTTGAAGCTTTAATCTGACAATACACTGATGCCCAAATATTCTCAAGCAACCAGGCTGGCTAGCAGCTCAAAAATTACCGAGAGATCCTGTTCCTTTATAGAAAAATATGCCTTGGTGACCACTTGTATTGGGGAGATCTGTAACTCAACATTTGATTTTTCTTGGATTAAAATGATGACTGTATTCTTACAGGTAATGTGGCCTTAAAAAACTTTAAAGCTATCTAAAATATCTTAAGAAGTATTATCTGTCGAATAGTAATTGTATAAAAATTAGGAGAACTATAGCTCAGATTGACAATTATTTTGCTTATGTCTATAAAACGCCCATTTCTACAGGAAAGTAACAAGACTTATGAAAGTTTAAAGGACAATCATCAACGAGTGGATTGAAATGAAAACACTCTGAATACTTGAACCCAAAACAAGAAAGAGCCCTTTAGGGACACCCCAGGGAATGACATCATAGTAGATGATACTGCCCAGTGGTCAGTCTGCTATAAGGTGACACAGGCACAACATTTGGCAGGACTTCCCCAGTGCTCAGATTCCTGGGCCCCAGAGGTGGTTTCAATCTCACAAAGTTCTGTCAAGGGTGAAAAGCATGATGCGAGTAACTGCCAGGCCATGCCCTCTTGGTAGTAAGTACCTGCTTTATTAACAATAGTCAATATTATGACGAGAGCACTTAGGAGAACTACCTAAGTAGTCCCTTGATGATAAAACAAGCACCTTAAAGGGAAAGACAAACCCTAATACATAGTTTAGCAGCATCTGCCTTGGGTCTGGTTTTATGTAAATTCTTTCACAGTGTGAATTGGTTCGATTTTTTGATTCCTATTCCCATCCCCCAAATTTTGGATAAGTTTTGGAACATCGAGGAGAAATGTCATTTAGCACGAAACCCAAAAATGAGAAGCACATCAAGACACAACCTAGGACGTGGGAAGCGTGTGGCTTTCTATCAAGGTCCAGCCGTCAAAGGGGAGGCTCTAGCAGTAGCCTTCCCTCCTCTGTGCCCTCTGGCGATCTAGCAAATCGCCACTGGGAAGCCCAGGAGGATTTGACCAGAATCTTGCCTGCAGTTACATTTTTGGAGCAAGGTAGTCAAGAGCTGTGGTTTAGTAATTATCTTTTTAAAAAGGTTAATGACACTTTAGATGACAACATGCTTTCACCTATAATAGTTACTGTTTAAGGAAGTTCGTCAGACTTGTCATCTCGGCACACCCTCCCCACTGTCCCTAAGGTAAACAGTAGGACAATAATAGTAACAATAATTACAATAAGAGTAACTATTATTATTATGATGACTATTATTGTTTTATTGATAAGAAAACTGAAGAATGAACAGTCTAAGTGATTTGCAGGGAGAAGTTAAATAACTTGCTCCTGAACAAGAGTCTATCATGTGATCCGAAGCAGGAGCAATGAAGGGTGTGTGAGGTAGCATGTGTGCACTTACTCCCACCCGGTGCCTTGCACACTGAGGTTTGGGACCTCTGAAGCATCTAATCCATGAGTCTATTACGTTATTTAAATGAACCTGAGTATAATCGTGAACAAATTTACAATCTAGAAATGTTATATGGTAAAAAGAAGACCAATTTAAAACAGGAATCTGATCTGAAGGTAATTGCAAAGGATTTAAGATGCCCTGTTGCTCTTCCCAAGTTCATGGTATGGCTTCTAAGCGCTGTAATCTGTTTTTATAAGAATATGTTTCCTAACGTGATTTCATGTGCTCATCAAACTCCTATTTCAAATATGCCAGCAACCTAAGTTAGTTTCTCTTCTGCTTCTCATCAGTGGCTTCTCATTAGTGGACACTTTCTAACTTGTCACTAAAGTTTGTTTCTGTGAAGCGGTGACTGTGAGCACCCGTGGCTGAGATCAGGGTCCATGCAGAAATCCCTCCCAGAAGCTCCTCTTCATGGAACTCTCTCGCACATGCCTCAGTTCCTGGTGAGAGTCTCAGATGAGGACAGGTGGACCCAACCCAGTTCTCATGGCATATCTTACAGTCAATTATAGAGACTGGAAGATTCTCCCAAGTGGAAAAATATCTTCTTTCTATCCTCAAACCTTCTACCTCAAGACTTCCGTGTGACTGTGCTCTGCCTTCCAGAGTTCAGGATATTTTTTTTTTCTCCCAGATTTGAAAACTTACATTCAGAAGATTAGAAGAAGGTAATTTTATTCAGAATGGAATTCTGCTCCCCTTGGAAAAGCTGGCATCACACAGTCCAAGGAGGATGTTTGGGTCCCACCTACAGACCCCCACATACCCACACCCACACCCTCAGGAGTGTGGGATACACACACACACACACACACACACATACACAACTGCAATGAGCTTATCCTGACAAAGCCAAGCTACTGAAAGGAAAACTTCACTTTCTGACTTTCTTATTTTGTGTCTTCTAAGTGAAAGCATGTTGTTCTTATCTGTGACGTCCCTGTTTCCCTGCTCAAGATTAGGGGAAGTCCAGCAAAGTCTGTTATTAACGTCGGTCGCATGTTCCACTGAATGGTTTATCGACACTGACACCCACCTAGAGGGCTGTGCCAACCATGCTCCTTTCTAACAAATTCATTTCTTTATAATGCAGTACATGTATCTTTCTTTCAATGGTTAAAAACAAAACTTTGACTTCGTTTTCATAGCTGCATATAGTTGCATTTTAAGAACGTCACCTAATTCAATTTAGTTAACAAATCACTTACGGATACATAATCATCATGATTACTATTCTTTCCTTTTTTTTTTTTTTTACTTTCTTCTTTTATTTTTTATATTTTAACTAATGTTGTGACAAAATTTCTTGTGTACATTTTGTGAGAACACATTCCCCAAAGGTCACTTCCTCAGGGCTAGGTAGTCCATACTTGAGATCTCTGAAACTTGGTTTCAGAAGCTTCCACAGACATGTGACCCTGCAGGGAATGCACATGTGCTCATTTCCAACGGAAGAGCAGTTTTCACAGGTATCTTTAGCAGTATCCAACACATATTGGCATTTGATAAATTCCTTTGGATGAATGAATTTATTTTTAACATTACTAATGCGGTGTTTACTATTTTTTAACCTTTGCTAACATGAGATGTAAAACATATTTCTTTGTTTTCATTTGCATTTGTTCGATTACTTCTGGGGCCAGATGTATTTCCACCAAGGCCTTGTATGTTGGCGCGTTTACTTGCTCTCTCGTGAATTATTTTAGGGTGTCCTCTCTCATTTTCTTCTGATGTTATTGACACATTGGTTTCTTCGCATTGAAATCAAGGAGAATAATTCAGAAACTTGTCAGTAAGTCTTTGTTGGTGGTGCTTCAAATCTCTTTTCAGCTACCTGCTTGTCTCTTAACTTTGGTTGAGTTGTTTTTACCATACATACATATTGTGTTTTCCCATGTATGTTTATTTTTTCAAAGGAGAAAATAATTCTGGGTCTTTACCAGATTATTTACCCCTATTCGATGAACATGTTTTTGAAATCATTCCAACAAACATTGATGGAGCTATAATATGTGCCTGACTCATAATTTTCAGAATATAGGACATAAAATTCTAGAATACCATATACAAAATTTGCATGTTTTCATTTGGAATTTGTTTTCCATGCAAGGGATGGGGAGCTTTCTTTTTTTTTTTTTTTTTTTTTTTTTTTTGATGGGGAGCTTTCTAAATTTCCTTCTTTTTAAAAATACTTGTCAGCTGAATGAACACCATTCATTCAAAGTTCAACGTTTCCCCAGAGTTGAAAGGCCATTCTGTCAAATATTAGATTTGCATATAAAACTGGATCTATTTTTAGACTCTCAATTCTGTTCCTCTAATCTCGCCCATAAATCGCTATGCCCATACTATTCCATCACATTTCAATTATTTAGCTGAAAAATGCATTTTATTATCTGGGATATCATGTGGTGGTCTTTGCACTTCCTTTAATAATTCCCAACCTTATTTGTGCATATTTACTTCCTGGATTAGCTTTAGAATTATTTCTGTTGTGTTCTTAAAATTCCAGTGGAATTCTCTTAGGATGCCATTACATGTGCGAATTAAATTGGGAAGACTTGCTGTCTTCATGAAATGTAACCTTCATGCCCAAGAAGCAGGCTTGTTTTTCAATATATACATCATATGTTTATGTATGTAACATAACTTTTAAATTCTATTTTAGCAACATATAGCACAATAAACATGATATATAAATCTATTTTCCATGAATAGAAAAATAAGGTCATCTTGGTTCAGCCCAGACACGAGCCTCTCTGCACCCCCTGGAATGTTAAGTTGTAAAATCGAACAAAGGACTCAGAGACTCCCTTCTTTTCTCTTAAGAATATTCCATTTTAACCCATCATTTACGAATTAATGGAATGAATTGCCACATTTTCTGATCTTGAGAGTTTGGAACCCTGAAAACCTCTTGGGAAGCATGGAGTTTAATCTACCTATTGCCTGCTGGTCACAGTGGCGTTTCTTTTCATTTGTTGGAAAATAGTCTTTCTTGCTTCAAGGGCTGCCCTTGCTCACTGACGTTCCTTTATCCTCTTGTCTCTTTGCATCATCATTGTGTGGCTTTGATGATATCATGTCTCAGTCATTACATTTAATATAAAAGATCCCTAATATATTGAGCTTGGACTCATGTACAACCTTGCCATTTGATTCTCCTGTGGACCAGCAGCTTTATGTCCTGGGTAGTGCCATTGTCTGCCATTTACAAAGGAAGACTTGAGGCAGTTAAATGACAGAGTTTCCATCCCAGAGTATCTGCAACGGAGCCTAGAAGCAAACCCAGGTGGCAGGACCCAGAAGCCTCCCCACCCCCACCCCCACCCCATGTAACTCCTCATCCTGAAGTCTATAGTATTTCATTTTCTGTCCACTGACAGAAGAGCCCACCAAGCCTAGACATCACGTGTGGAAGGTGGGTCGTTCCTGCATCACTGCTTAGAACATAGCTGCTGCCAGTTGAATTTTGGAGTTGAATTGAAAAAGAATCTTTTATTGTGTTTGGCCCATCATACATTTTGGGTTTATTACATCATCTAGTTGTAATTCACTTAGCAAGCCCTGTTAAATATATGGTTAAAAAATACATCCTTACTGCATGTTTAAATAAATTTCAAATAATTGAGCAACTATAAGGAGGATAACGTTAGGGAATAGGATGGAACTAGAAATGAGGCTAATTCTCAATATGCAGAACATGAAAGCCCTTCTTCTGTCTCAGGGGATAAGTTTGGTTCTAGGGCAGAAGCTGGTAAAAGGGAAAAGAAACAGAATACATGACTGAGGAGAAACACAAGTGTTGGTAATGCCAGTGACAGTGTTCTTTCTGCCAATCAGACTGAAGCATTTATCCATGTGAGGGAACAAATTAGGAATCCATCTGCAATTAAAATATTGATGTAGGTGTCCATGTACATATAGATGATATTTAGATATGCAGATGTACATGTAGATGATATGTAGATATAGACATACATGCAATATATAGATATAGAGGTACGTGCAGATGATATGTAGGTATATGTGTACATGTAGATGATATGTAGATGTACATGTAGGTGATATGTGGATGCAGATGTAGACATATGTGTAGATGATACACAACTGTAGACGTACATGTAGATCTAGGCATAGGTACACATGATGTTGATATAGACCAGACATCAGTGATGCAGGTATGATTTTAAGCATAGGCACAGACTTAGGTAGAGATTATAAATGCTTTTATCTCTCATTCACTTGTCCATCTCCAGCAGTTCATGGACTGTTCAGTCAGTGACTTGTTTGGAGTACTCTATGACCTCTTCTTACTCCTTCACTCATCTGGCTTCTCGGGTGCCTTTGATATGGTCAGCCATTCCTTACTTCTTCAAACATCTTCTTCCCTTCTTCTCTGTGACTGTCTTGTGCCTCAGATTAGTTCAACCCATGTAGCCGCTGCCCTGAGTGCCTGCTGCTCTGATTCCTGCTGTCCTATGAATGTCCATGTCCCTCAGGCCCTGCCCTGGGTGGCCCCTGTTTCCTACTCCCACACTGTTTCTGAGTGTGCCTACTCACCTCTATGGCTTCAACTCCTTCCTTTGATGCTTCCTCACTAACCTCTGTCACTACTCCAGGCCCTCCTTATATAGCCCACATCCTGCACTGCCCCCGGTGATGCCTGCCTGACCTGATAACCTGATGAGTCCCATGCCCAGAACCAAAGCTATCCCCTTCTCCAAATCTCACCACTGGGGTTTCCTGCATTGTCCTGCCTCATGGGGGCAGCTGCCCAAACCAGAGATTTATGATCTATCTCCCCTTCCCGTAGATTCCTTACACTCCCCACCCATCTCCATCACAACCCCAGTAGTGATGGATGTTAACAATACATGTGGTGGTCTTTTCTCAACCATTACTTTGTACACTAAAACTAATAGAATGCCGTATGCCAGTATATCTCAATAAAATAAAAGTGTGAGTCAAGGATTTCAAGGTTTTTTATTTTAAAGATTTATTTATTTATTTGAGAGAGGGAGGGCGAGGGAGGGAGACAAAGTGGATGGGGGGAAAGGTAGAGGGAGAGGGAGAGAGAGAATCTCAAGCAGACCCCTGCTGAGCAGGGAACCCCCCCCCCACCACCAATATTGGGCTTGATCACACAACCCTGAGATCATGACCTGAGCTGAAATCAAGAGTCAGAGGCTCAACTGACTGAGCCATCCAAGTACCCCAAGGATTTCAGTTCTAAACTTCCTAGAACTTGAGAAATTTTGTAGTCAAAAATTTTTTTGAGCATTCTAGTAGGGGTCAAGCTTCATCCAACTAAAACAAAATTTTGGAAAAATAAGAGATAATGAGTATTGAATGGCTTTAATTGGAAAATCAAAAAATTTTCCAATTAAAATTTGGAAAACTTTGGCAAAATAAGAGATAATGAGAATTGAATGGCTTTAATTATAAATCTAAGATTAAAACAAGCATAATAAGCCTTAAAGGACATTATCTAACAAAGTAGAAACACAACTCAAAATGGGAGTGAAAGAGAAATGCAGACCCAGTTTAATGATTACGGCAAAGGTTGTAGGTGGGAGTGAAAGACACCAGTGAAACTAGCAAACCAAAGTCTCTACAGATGTAGGTGGTAAGGAAAACAGGAGCTATGAGGTGAGAGCCTTAGTTATTGAAGGACACACTACCTAATTTGCCCATGTTGAGGGCTTCCCCTGAGGCTCCTTCACCTCTGACCCTTGTGGTATCTTTTAAATACTTCAAAAAAAAAAAAAAAGGGGGGCACCAAGCTGGCTCAGTCAGTGCAGTGTGCAACTCTTGATCTCAGGATTCTAAGTTCGAGTCCATGTCGGGTGTGGACATTACTCAAAAATAAAATCTTTAAAAAATATTATTTTTAAAAATGCTAGGAGAGAAAGAAGACCACGTAAAAACGGGTCTCAGTCAACACAGGGATATATATTTTGTGACATTTTGCAAATATATGAACATTTAAGACTATTTTTTATTCATTAATAGCCATGAAGTTGCACATAACGTATTAAAGCAGAAGTACATAGCTTTGTAAGATTATGAAAGAGAACACTGTGAAACACCTCATTTATGAATTTTTAATTCTTATGAACAGGAATTCAAGCTTTATGAATTGGCACTTCTATTGAAGATTCTATTGAAGATAATGTATTATTAATCTGTAAATTTTATCATTTTAAAATCTCAATGGTTATCTTGACTGATTTTCATTCTATTTAGATGTTTAAAAATTAGATAACAAGCTCAGATAAGTTCAATGATCTACTTCAATCTGAATATTAATATAGAAATAACCAGCACATTTTTCTCATTCTATACACACCAAACACACATATAAAACTATATTTACGCATCTTAGTCTTCTATCTAAATATGTTTTGTGTTTGGACATAGTCACAGAAATACATGAACTAAAATTATTTTGTTGTTACATAACAAAAATATATAATTCATTGGAGAAAATTTTAAAATTATAGAACAGTTTAATGAAAAAAATTACCCATAATTCTAAAGGAATTACCCATAATATCTAGAGGAAACTTCTGTAACTATTTTGAGATTTTTTTATGCCAGACTTTTATTTTTAATATCTTATTGTAATGACATTTTTGCAATTCAAATCCTAATTTTTCACTTAATGCTATGGTAAACATTTCCCAGTATATTAAATATTGTTTGTAAACCAAATTTTGATGGTTATATATTATTCCACCACATGAACACCTGGTTATTTCATTAACAAATTCTATATCATTTTAAATGTGCATCAAAGTTCATAAGAGTTATTGTTGCTATTATATTTAACTTCCTTAGGATCAATTCATGAAGTGAAAGCATGAGGTCAAAGTTCCTAAATATTTTGAGTTTTTTTGTCCAGATGTCCAATGACTTCCCCACATAATTGTACCAATTTATTTGAGCAAGGTTTCAGAGGACTCTTAAGCCACGCCTTCAGTGGAATATATTTCACACATTCTAAAATGTTATTTTGGCAAAATAAAATATAGGTTAACTATCATCCATACCCTAAGTCCTGGTTATTGCTTTGTTTTTGTTTTGTTGGGTTTTGTTTAATCAGTTTTAGTAAATGATATGGAATATTTTGGAAAGAAATTATAATCCAAAACATGAGCTTCTGATTACCGAGGTGTTGAGGCAACAGGCTCCAAGGCCTCTCTTCTCCTTCCTCTTTACTAAGATAAAAGAAAAACCTATTTTTATTCAGACAAGTTTTGGAATACTCAAACACATGTGGTTCCATATTGATGATAAGACCTGCTTAGGGCCAGCTACCAACTGATTTTTTATACTTCCTATTTTCGGAGATGTTCAAATTCAAGATTAAGGATTCAAGAAATTATTACTAATTTTCTGGAGAGACAGAATGTTGAGCATCTTCAGAACTAAAGTATCATAATATTACCCTGCCACCTAGGGGTATTGCCAAAGAAATTTATACATGCACAGTAGACAGAAAGGTGTAGTATGTTGGTCAATATACAAAAATTCTGTTAATACTATAAATAATTTAGGCATTAAATTCTGTCACTAATACAAATAGCATCCACCTTATGCTTTTATGTTTTATCTCTTCCAAAATAATCTATGTCATTAAAACCATAGTGAAATGGAAATGATTAAGATGCTCCTTATGTCTGCCATAGTCTTCATGGAAATGTAAAAGTCAACACAATGAAGACTGCACATTGATATGTCCTGGCCCCATAAATAACATAGATGTTTTCCCCAAGCCCTCCATTCCCTTTATTATTCCTCATTTAAGGCAGTGCTATGTGCTTGGGAGACAAATCTCTGTTTGGGGCTTGGCCAGTTGTCCGCTGCCATGGAGGTGAGCAGGGGCCCCAGATCATAGTGTGAACATACAGTCTGGCTGGCTAAACCCTTCATACCATCAAAGGCAATGAAAAACCATCATCCAAACTGTTGGTTTCCTATGGCTGTCCTCCGACAATGCCTAACAACCTTTTCTAATCCCCTGAAAATAAGCTTTCCCTGATGAAATTTACTGAAGTGAGAAATCTAAATATTCAAACTTAATAGCAGTCACTGCCTCCTCTGTGCAGAGGGGATGTCTACCCCGAGGGACCTAAGAACCCACACGCATTTGGGGAGATAGCGAGTGTCCGGACGCGCAGGCCAGATAGCGGAATCCTCCACGAAGCACACTTGGCCACTATTTAAAATTAATGGAGCATGTAAACAGAACTTCATTTTGGAAACTCACGCATTCTGACCTACAGCAGGGTTGTCCGGCTCTGCAAACTGAGGAAGTGACGAGAAGCTCTGCAGAGTGGCCCCAGCTGCCCTCCGTCGCTGGCGTGGCCTGTCCCCTCTGTGCTTTGGGGTCGAGATGCCCAAACCCAGGGCACCTCCCCAGCTCATACTCTTCAGTCTGATCCTCAGGATCCCGAAGGAATGAGCAAGATGAAGGGAAACAGAGTCTGTGTCGTGTGTTAGCCTTGTCATTTCAATAGTGATGCTATTTGTCCCAGGGACTGGTGACTAGTTCCCTGACCTCAAACCTCTGTAATTAATCCCTGCAATAATATCAGCCCAGAGGGAACCTCCTCTCCTTAATATTAGGAAAATCCTCAAACCCCACCCCCCATACCTGTTTTCTTATATTTCCCTCTTTCAAGGCAGGGGGATGGAAATGAAAGATGTAGGTGGCCGGGGTTCTGCTTAGCTTGGGGCTTTTCTTCATCGTGACAGGCCTTTGTTCCTGCACAGAGAGAGCTCTAATTACACCCTCTCCAAGTCAGGGCTCCATGTCGGGGCCATGCAAATGCCAGGCGCCTTTTCTCTCCTCATTATGACCTGTCTCTTCCCAGGCACATCACTTTCTCCAAGGGAGGGGGCTCTTCCTTCTGAGTTACAAACACACTTTCTTCATCTCCATCTTCTGCTTACCGGTTTTGCTCCAAATCTCCTTCCTGTGTAGAGGGCTGAGAAAAAAATGCTGGTTTGGATCATTTACCATATGTGCCAGTTTTTGTACTAAGAGAGCAGCGACAATGGTGTCAGATTGCCCTCTCATTCCCTCATGCGGGCTGCGGTCCAAGCTCACGCCAAGGCCCCAGGAGTGTGGCTGGGCCTGCCACCCCCTGTATGACCACCACAAGGCCACCTTGGGCCAGTGTAATGACATCATTTAAAATGCAATCTATGCACTCCAGGATTCCAAAACCCATCTGAAAGACACTCAAAGTAGCTGAGCCCGGCTCCACTTGCACTTGGTGAAGGGGTCTGATTTGTGTTTTTTAATTAGGAGGTTACTCAAATACCCTTGAAATGCAAACTCAGACAATAACCAGACTAGGTCTTAGTATAATGGTAATTGTTGGGCTACTTAGGAAAAAATATTGAAAGGAGCTCCATAATATTTTGGCATAATAGAAGGATCTTTACAAGCTCATCTCAATTTCATAGTTTCTACTGTTATTGTTGGCCATGTCTTTATTTCAAAGGATTGCAATTGCTCTTCCAAGTTTAAAAATCAAGTCAATACCTGATGGAACAACATGAATGCAATTCTTTGGGTTTTATTTACATTTCTTAGCACAATTTTAAAATTCAACACCAAAAAGAATTGACATAAATTTGAAAATTTTTGTTTTGTGCAATAGTACCTTCATCTGATAAATAAAAGTCTTAGTAAGAAATGCTCACTAACTTTACAGAGATAAAATGTTCCAATTATGTAAAATTAATAGGAGTTATTAACTCTGCTATAATTTGATATTTGCTGGTACAGAAAAAAGGTTTCCTCTTCTCAGCATCCATTTAGATAATAGATAATTCAGTACATATTTCATAAACAGTATTTAAATTATTTATAAAAATAAGATCCTGTATATTTTTTAAATATACATATACACAGGTTTTTGAGGAAATAAGATTGAGCTATAAATTGTCAAATTATGTCATCATATGTATAACATGTGTTATTTAATATACTTAATTCCTTTTATTATACATTATATTGAAAACACTGATGTTAATTGGGCTGCTCTTGACTTTGCAGACTTTATTTTCTTGACTTGTGTTTTAACAACTAAATTATTCCTTTTTATTAGCAGTCACATCTCTAAAATATTCATAAATGATAAAATCAAATAATTTTCCTATTACTATTATAGATAATTTCCATATGTCTTTAAATAAATTACCACTGTTGAGTTTAAGCATTTTCATTAACAGGCGATTCTATCCTCTGCTTGAACTATCCTAATTAATTTTCCAGCTTTGATGTGAGATACTAAGATCACCTCATATAAGTAAAACGTACAGAGAGAATAGTGAGATCCCTGAATTCTTCAAATAACTGTTCAAGATTGTTTCTCATTGATAAGTATCAGATTACCTTTATATATAATTGATAACATTATATATTTTGCAGGAAGTGATTGCCTGAGACAAAGATTTTTAGATACACAGATGCAGAATGATAATGTTTCCAATGCTATGATTTTGAACATTTGTCTGTTTCATGAAGTCACATCCAGCTGCATAGTATTTATGAAAGATAGAAAAGTGTTCTCTGGTTTCCTGTTTGTAAAATTTGTGGGGCATCGTTGACAAATTCATGGGTGCTGCAAGGAATGCCTTGCAGAACCAAGGTCTGTTGGAGACACAAGTTCCTCCCCTGCACCCTCCGAGCCTGGTTCTGGTTCCCCAACATGGGCCATGCAGCCCCCAGAGCTCTGAGTGACTAACTCTGCAGGACACATGTCCCACGCTAACCCCAGAGCAAATTACTCTGAGATTTTTTTCAAAACAGATGCTTTTATTGGCCTGTTTGCCTTCATTCATGATCAGGTAAATTAGATTTTCTTCTTGAAAATCTATTTTAAAAATAATTGGGGTCATTTTAGCCATTTTTTTTAAAGCAACATGAGTATTTTGGAAATCAATTACTTTTTACTACCATCAAAATCTGGACTAGATTTGAAGATTTTCACTGCCTCACTGAATCCCTGCATGATAAAAACAGTTCCCAAAAATGAAAAATACAGCAAATGATCTACTTGGATCACTTCGATCTTAAAATTTTGTGGTTCCTCCCACTCCAGAAGGCATATGAATCGATTAAGTGAAAACTAGTGAAATAAAGAGCATATTTGTCAGTAAACTCTGGGGCTGTCAGAGGTGAATAATTATGCTCTTTGCCAATTCAAAAGAAAAAGAAGGAAGGGACAATAGCAGCAAGACGGAGGTACTAAACTAGGTTGACCAAGACAAGGGTTAATTTACTGAATTCTCACCACCAACCTCTGCAGCATGAGGAAACTGAAACAGAGAGGTTGCACAACTTGCCCGATGTCACCCAGCAATCAAGTTGTGGAGCCCAGGATGGAAACTCGGGCATCTTGCTCCCAAATCTTACCCACTAACTGCTAGGAGTGGCTATGGCCTGGCCACCTCCCCCGGGTTACCCTCAATGCTTTCTTAGGTAAATAGGGGATTACTATACCTGGCTGAGGCAGGAATTAAATGAGGCAATTGTTATTGTCAAATCTCTTGGCCAGTTTGCAGAAAGGGCAGGAACCGTGCATGGGTATACACGGATGTATGTGTTGCTCATATGTCCCTAACCCTAGAACTTTATCTCCCATCAAGGAGAAGATCAATAAATGCTGGGAGAATAAATAAATGTATGTATAGTATAATATAGTATATGTATGTAACTGAATATTAAAAATGTTTTTAAAAGTGTTCTTGGGGGATCCCTGGGTGGCACAGCGGTTTGGCGCCTGCCTTTGGCCCAGGGCGCGATCCTGGAGAACCGGGATCGAGTCCCACGTCGGGCTCCCGGTGCATGGAGCCTGCTTCTCCCTCTGCCTGTGTCTCTGCCTCTCTCTCTCTCTCTCTCTCTGTGACTATCATAAATAAATAAAAAAAATTAAAAAAAAATAAAAATAAAAGTGTTCTTGGAAAATTAGTTTTAATCTTTTTCTCTTTCTTTCTTTCTTCTTTCTTTCTTTCTTTCTTTCTTTCTTTCTTTCTTTCTTTCTTTCTTTCTTCTTTTTTTTTTTCACTTTGTCTTATACATTATGGCTTTTACTACTGTTACCTGTGAACTGATTGTTCGCTCCTCCCCTTACCAGACAGTGAGGTTATTTAGTTCAGGGGCCGTGACTTGCCAATTTTTATACTCACACATAGTGGGCACAAAATAAATATTGGCCGAATACAGTTAGGTTTGCTTTTACTCCAGGGCACTGTAATTCTTTGTCAGTTTGAAAGTGTGCAATGAAGGGAAGATTTGCTTTGCAGGCTTGATATTAACAAGAATTCTGGCCTATGTGTTATGATCCATTTAATTCATGTTCAAAATGCATTTTTCCCCAAGTGCTATATACATAACAGAGGAACACCCAAACCCAGCTGGACATCCCTGACTGGCACTGGCCTGGTGCCCACAGGCAGGAGAAGCCAGGGTAGGTGTTGCAGAGGGGCGTGGCTAAATCTTCAGGCTTTCCTTAGAAAGAAGGGGTAAACAAAACAAAACAAAGAGAAGAAAGAAAGAAAAGAAAGAAAGAAAGAAAGAAAGAAAGAAAGAAAGAAAGAAAAGAAAAGAAAAGAAAAGAAAAGAAAAGAAAAGAAAAGAAAAGAAAAGAAAGAAAAGAAAAGAAAAGAAAAGAAAAAAGGGATAAACTTTGAAGGACAAGTTGTGACTTCAGGGATGAAAGAAAAATCCGAAGCAAATGTAGATGACAAAACAGGGAAAAGCATCCATTAAGAGTTTCAGTCTCACTGACTAACCTCCTCCTGCAATTGGAGTGCAGGGAACAGGTGTAAAATGTCTTACTTTCACTCTGCAGTTTTCTTGGATGCATTAGTGCACAGATTAAAATCTTCCATGTTCGCTTTCACCGTGTCAATGCTTAAGGACATAAACACAAGGAAACAGCATCTTGTCCTGTGATGTCAAAGCCTGCTATTAACTAGATAAAGCCGGTTTCAGACCTCATTAGTCCAGTCTTGTCTCTTGGTGAGCCTCCTCCCTCAGCATGAGAACACCTGACCTCGCCTCCTCTCTCTTTGATTTCCAAGCCAAGCAGGTTTGTGTGTAAAAGCCCTCTGGCAGGAAGCTACAGTGTCAAGGCCTCTCTCCCTACGGAGAGTTAAAACAAGACCTGCCTTTAAACTGATCTGCTGGGATGGGTGCATGGGTGCACGCAGGTGTGTGTGTGTGTGTGTGTGTGTGTGTGTGTGTGTGTGGCTGTGAATCCCCACATGGGGGTCCTGTGTCGTGAGGTTGCGGGGTCCCCAGTATCTATCACCCAGATAGACCCACACGGAGGCCGCGTGCCACATCATCAAAGTGATGTTGACAAACTCAAAAGCAAAGAAGAGAAGCAAAAATGATAAAGCAGGTGAGAGGACTGATTTATGAGGAAGAATACAAAGAACTCCAGATAAAAGTGAATTGGATTTTGTCTTTCTTGTGGAGCACTTTAGGGGAATTCTAAATAGGAAATCAGAGGAAACATATCTGGAAAACAAAAGTGTGGAGATTCGGGGAGAAACCAAAAGGAGATAAATTAAGAAAAACAGCATTTAGTTAGCTAAAATGGGGACACACTTTGTTTGGGATCATGATCCAGAAAATAACACATTGCCGAATGAATTCAGGTTAAAATGAGTGAACACAGTATATTGACATTGCAAAAGCTGACTTAAAAACAAAAACAAAAACAGTGTTTATGTAAATGCTGGCACATATTGGAATGTAAATTATCTGAGGACTTAAAATCTTCACACATTAAATCTGATAGATGAGCTCACCAGAGGACAGGCCAGGAGGGGGGTGAGGCGCCCTGGCCTGGGAAGGAATGTCAGTAGCATCTTCCTTTTCCATACACTTGGCTCCATACTTTACTACGGAGGAGAACTATTTGACAGTCTGACCCCTGGGAATAAAGTCAATATCAATCAGGGCTTGAGATCTGCTGGCATCAGGGAACAAAGAAAAACCTTATTTATCTATGGAAGTGCAATGCCACATGAGCATAAGTGTTTATATTAAATGAAAAGTTTATGATGCTTTGCAGCAATTTATTATGATTTTCCTCCAAACAGCTGTGCCTTTACCATCTTCCCAGAACCTTTCCTAGGAGTTGAGTTGGGTGCACACTCTGCCCCCCATGAGTACTCACTACTTCTAATGGTGACTCAGGCAGTGACCAGCTCCTAACAGCAAATGGAAGGTGTTTCTGTACTGTTCCTGCAGCAACACAGAGCTATCGATTTCCAGCTGAATGCCTCAACTGCGGTTATCGTTACATTAGATTTCATGTGTTTTGTAGTTAAAATGCATGATTAGCAGCGTGCAAAAGCATGTGTTGGGGTCTCACATTTTTTAGGGCAGGAGAATATGAAGCTCATGTTACAACTCCGAGACTGGAGATGGGCCTAATTTTCAGAGATTTTGACACACCTAATAAAATGCAAAATATCAGAGCATGATAAAGAAGACTTAGGAAAGTGTATTTTGTTCTCATGGCTAACAAACACGATAGGTAAACTTTTATCAGTTTTTTTTTTTCAGGTAATAATTAAATGTTTAATTTAGAAGAAATGCAATGAATGTGAGATGCTCCCAATCAGTATCAAGTGTCCTTTTTTGTACGATAAACACTTATTTCTTTACATAACTCCTTCCAGAGAGCTCATTTTCACCAGAAGCCAAACTAAAATTTCATACTTTGAAATGTCTTTTGGAAGCCGGTTTCCTAGGAGTCTTTTCTTCGCTGGACATGAGGCTGAGCTGGCTGCGGGGCAGGCTTGGAGCCCGTGAGACACACTCACTCTCACTGTCCTTGGAAGTGGATTATAAGGTTTCTTAGCAATTGCTTTACTTCGGTTTTTCTATTTCTTTTTTCCCCCTATTTAATATTACAAAAGTGATTACAAATATCTGCTCTGCTTTTCCATTTCCTGTACTGGGATTTCCTTATTCTTCCTTCAGAAGTCAAGTGGGGAGCCTTCCTTCCCTCTGCCCATGCTAATGTTTCCAGAATGTTCTCTTCTCCTTGCTGGTCACTGGTTCCTGCTTCAGCCTGTCCACCCACACTATCCATCCCTTGGTGTTTTCCTCACTGACAGGCCTATAACCCTGACATTAGTTCCTAAAGTCACCTCTTAGGGAGCATGAGGCCATTTCCAAAATCGTGAATTTGGAAGACTATTCAAGTATTCATCTTTTACTCATCAAGTGCAAAGGGTAACCACTTTATTTTTTTCTTTACCGAGGAACAACAAAAAGAAAATATATGAAAATCTCTTCCTAGCAGGATTCTAAAAAAAAAAAAGAAAAAGGCACAAAATAACTAAAGAGCATCATCCATCAGAGGAATCTGATTTTGCTGGTAACAATTGTGTATGTTGAAGAACAAGGTGACAATGAGACAGACACTGGGCACTGGGAGTGACCCTGTGGACTTTGGGGAAAGGGGCGCCTGTGCCCCAGGAGGCGAGGAGGACAGTGCAGGAGGCCCACTGCTGCGGAGGCTCAGGAGCACTAAGCCACCGGGCTTCTGTGCTCATCTGTGGGGCTCCTTCTGGCTGACAGCACATGTACGCAGTGCCCCAGTCCCTATGGCCACATTTCCTCATCGTGACCCTCCTTGGAGTGCTGCCACCATGCAGGGGGGGATGCCAGAGGCCCGGTGTTTTGTTTCCAGCACATTGTGGGATCGCTCTGGGGCAGAGCACAGGCTGTAGGCCATGCAGCCGGGGAGCAGAAGCACACATAGCACCATGAGCCTGTCAGACCCCAACCTACCTTTGGGGGTGATGCAGATGTCTAAGGAGTGTGTGTCACGTTGACCCCTACTGTGTGTCTGCTTCTCACCCGAGCTGGTGCACCTGCACCGAGTAGGGCTTGTCTCCAAGGGGGGCCCAGGCCACCGGCACAGGGAGCTCTGAGTCGGGCCTGGAGAAGGGCAGGGAGAAGGAAACCCGGGAAGCCTGGAACAAAAGGCCTGCTCTCCCAGCACCGGCTCCGAGGACGGTGCTCCCGAGCCACTCGCACCCGAGGAGCCAGGCAGCAGCAGGTGGCAGCATTGTCACAGGCCTGGCGGCCAGGCCAGGCGGGCAAGGACACTTGCGTCCTGCAGGAAGTTTCGCATGTGGATAGGACATGGACCTTTCAAGAATTTATTGCCACCTCCTGACTGCTCCATTGTTTGCCTGTGACTGAAGCGAGTAATTAGGCACCAGCACTCGAAGCTCAAGTTATACGAACTCTTCCCTCCACTTGCTGTTTTTCCTGTGTGACACCAACCTGTGTTCCCTCACCTGGTTTCCCCTTGGGAGAGACAGCACCAATTTATCTCTTGCTAAAGAAGAACAAAACCGAACCAGAAACAACTGGCAGAGGGGGCAGGGTGGAGGGAGCATAGGTAGTAGGGGCAGGATGGGGGGCATAGGCAGTAGGAGCAGGATGGAGGGGGGCATAGGCGGTAGGGGCAGGATGGGGGGCATAGGCAGTAGGAGCAGGACGGAGGGAGGCATAGGCAGTAAGGGCAGGATGGAGGGGGGCACAGGCGGTAGGGGCAGGATGGAGGGGGGCATAGGCGGTAGGAAGGAATGCGGTCTCACCTTCACGTTGAAGGTGGGCTACATCCCTGGGTACGACCCTTCTTTTTTCTCGAAGTGGTGATGGAGACGAGTGACAGCTGGCCCATCCTTGTCATCGGAGTCTGCGGAGCATTGGAAGGGACAGTCACAATGGGGAGCGGCAGGTCACAATGGGGGAGGCGCCGCCAGGACGCAGCCGGCCGGGCCTGCACTTTCCCAGGAAGGGCAACCCCGGTGCCTGTCCCCGAGAGCCCAGCAGCCCGGCCCTTGGTCGGAGGAGCAAAGCCGGGAGAGCCGCCGAGGGCGACGCGCTGGAAGCTGGCACTCACCGGTGGGTAACGGGGCGGCAGGGGGCAGGCAGCGGGGGGCAGGTAACAGGAGGCAGGTGGAGGGCGGCAGGTGGCAGGTGGCAGGAGGCGGGCAGCGGGCGGCAGGTGGCAGGAGGCGGGCGTCGGGCGGCAGGTGACAGGTGGCAGGAGGCGGGCGGCAGGCGGCAGGTGGCAGGTGGAGGGCGGCAGGTGGCAAGTGGCAGGGGCCAGGAGGTGGGCTGCAGGTGGCAGGGGGCAGGAGGCGGGCTGCAGGTGGCAGGAGGCGGGCGGCGGGTGGCAGGTGGCAGGTGGAGGGCGGCAGGCTGCAGGTGGCAGGAGGCGGGTGGCGGGCGGCAGGTGACAGGTGGCAGGTGGAGGGCGGCAGGTGGCAGGTGGCAGGTGGCAGGGGCCAGGAGGCGGACTGCAGGTGGCAGGGGGCAGGAGGCGGGCGGCGGGCGGCGGGCGGCAGGTGGCAGGTGGAGGGCGGCGGGCTACAGGTGGGGTGACAGGAGGCCGGCGGCGGGTGGCGGCGGCCTTGCCTCCGCGGCCCAGGTGCCCTGCTGTCCCGCTGCCGTGGTTGGGCCTCGGCTTTGCTCCGGGCTGGTGCTCACGCGGGGAGTCCCGGGCCTGGGCAGGGCCTGCTTGCACCGGTTAGTAAAACTCCTCCCGTTAGAAGTTGGTGGAGCTGCCACGCCGACCGCCGGATGGGACACGATGGAGTCGTCGATGCAAGTTCTGTGTAAATGATGCCAGAGTGAAGCACCAGGATTCATTAAACCGGGCAGAGTTTCTCATTAAACGTGTAGATTGACAGTCAGAACTAACTGTCATTTGCAGCTTCCTGAGAGTCCCCCCTACCCAATAATAGGTATATATACATTTGCAAAGCTGATATTATATTTAGAATAAAATAGCGAAATTGGGACTGTTTGGTGGCTGGTAGAAGCCTGCTTTGTATAAAGACAGCAGTGCTCTTTCCTCCTTTGTCACCTCTCCGGAGGAAGCACAAACCCAGGCGGGAGGCTAGTCACCAACATTTCCAGTTTACGTCAAAATGAAAGATAAAATGGACCCGTGCTTCCTAGAATATATTTAAATATTAACCATAAACTCAAGAAACTCACAGCTTGGGCTTTCCGTTTTCTCACCATTTAATTCATGCATTATTTCACTTTAACTACAGCCAATAAATCCTTTATGGGAAATTCCTCCTAATATGACTACGGAGGAACGGTCAAAAATTAACATCTCTTCATGCTTGGAAAAGTGACTTGATGAAGGAAAAGCACACACTCATTACAGAAATATAATTTTTCCTCAAAGATCTGAGGCCCCTAGGTGACACTGTTTTGCATCTTAACATAAAATATGTAATGCAGAACCTTCTGGTATTAACAGATAGCGCCAGAGTAGTCTGCCCTGGGCAGTTTGCAAAGATGCGAGATAGTCATGCCTTGAGGTACGAAAAGAAAATATTTCTTCCATAAATGCGGGATCCCGATCATCAATGAGCAGATATTCCGGAAGGCGCTGTCAATATGAAATGTCATCTAGGGGCAAGGATGCTTTCCTGATCTTAAAACAAAACAAACAAACAAACAAACAAAAAACCAAAAAAACAACAACAACAAAAAAAACGAGAGAGAGAGAGAATCAGTATATGCGTCTATGTACATGTAGATACATATTCAAAACTGTGTGAGAATGATAGAAAAAGCTTTAGGGAAGAGTCTTCAAAAAAATAAATGCAATTTTCCAGAGAAAATTACAGACCATGTCATTACTTGGAGATCTTTTACTAAGAATTGTCTTCCAGGAACGTAGGCTCTGTTTCTGCTCCCTCCCAATTTATTCATGTCCTTAAATGCACCTCTAGTGAGGGAAAAAAAAAAAAAAGTTAGGAGAAGTACACTCCTGTCTGTGAAAAGCTTCTTCCTTTTTACACCTATGTTCTAGAAGGAGCATTTCAATTGACGGTAATGTGACTTTTAGCCCACAGTCTCATTTCTTCATTCTGTCAGGAGCTGGGATCTCTCTCTTCAGGTAGACTCTCTAAAGGCCCCCTGAGCTACGACGAATTTGAAAGCATTTTCTTGGGAAAGCTTTTTCTCATTCTCTTTTCTCAGTCTTTCACAGTGAGAATTTATTTCAGAAAGTGGCTTTGTACTCTTTGTATACAGATCTAGACAGAAGTGGATATAGATATAGATGGGATAGATACGGATGCAGGTACAGGATCTCAGGGCTCAATGCTCTTCGTGTCACCTTCTGATTTGCATGCCTGCCTCTTGTCTAGCTGGTCCCCTAGGGCGAGAAGTATTCTTGTGCTTTTTTGTGCATCACTGACTACCCTTGTCAGGTGCTTTAAAAAATAAATTATCAGAAATTTTTGAAAAAAAATCTTCACCTTTGTCCTTGGAGCTGAAAGTATTACTTGAACATTCTTTCTGAGGATAGCACAAATTATAGTAACATGTGCCATCTTAAATCAACGGTATCTTCATGATCTTGACATTCATAATTCTGCAAGTCAAGCCCAGATTGAAAACAATACCCTCCTTTAATTACATAAAAGCTTTTGAATTCATATTGCAGGAAAGAGCCCAGAATATCTAAAAGTGTGCTAGAAAAGTGAACTTGGCAAAGATAAAATAATTATTTACAAGGATGTGACTAAATTCCTGAAAAATTTTTAAGCTTTATTTAAAAGAATACTGGAAAAATAACCATCCGCAGAATTTCTCATAGTTTTGTGCCATAAAGATTTTCTTTGGACTATAATTCACATGCAAAAGCTAAGATACAAATTACTTTTTTTTTTCAGAGCAACATTAAACACTGCAAAAATTTTAATTTGGCAAAGATGCATAAAATTAAGGTATATGGTAATGTTCACATTTTAAATTAGTGGAAAAAACAGAATGTTCACCAAATAGCATTAAGAAAACTAGTTGCCATCTAAAAATAAATTAACTTGACCTTAAAAATTTTTAAATAGTTGAAATTGTGCAGCATGTGTTCTTTGACTACAAGGAATCAACCTAAATCAAGATCAGGCATCTGGACAATCCTCTCCACCCAAATTTGGAAAATAAACATCACACTTCTAAATAACCTATGATACAAGGAAGCAATCACATGGAAGTTTGAAATATATTTTTAAAAAAGGTACAAATAAAACACATCATATAAAAACTTGTGGGATCTTGGGTACCAGTGACTGAGTCAGTTAAGCATGTGACTCTTGATCTGAGCTCCGGTCTTGATCTCAGGGTCATGAGTTCAAGCCCTGCTTTGGGCTCCATGCTGGGTTTGGAGCCTACTTAAAAAAAAAAAAATGTGGGATGTAGATAAAGAAGTTCTTTGAGGGACATTTATAGCACTAAAGGTTAAATAAAAAAAAATATGTTACAAATCATTTGATAAAACTTCCACATTAAGAAATTAGAGAGGAGGAAAAGTTAAATGTAAAAGAATCATAAAAAGGCAAATAAAAAATATAACAGCAGAAATCAGTGGAATTAAAAACAGAAGGGAAAAAAAAAAAACCCAGCAAAATCAATGGAATCAAAGCAGGTTAATTTTAAAAGATCAATGAAATTGATAAAACTTTAGCCAGACTGATCAGAAATAAAAGAGAGAGGAAACAATTTACTAATAACAAAAATAAAAGAATCCTAGAATTCTGCAGATGTTAAAGGGATAACTAAATGATATTACTAAAGATATACAAAAACATGTCATAGGTTAAATTAGATTTGTTGAATGATATAAACTGCAAAAGCTCATTCTGGAAGAAATAAATACCTGAATACTGTAATATCTATTAAGGAAATGTTTAGTTAAAAATATTGCCCCAATCACGAAAACAAAAGCAGACTCTGGGCCCAGGTGTCTTTACTGGCAATTGTATCACGTGGTTGTGGAAGAAATATACTTCACCCTTGAACAACATGGGTTTGAACTATGTGAGTCCACTTATATACAGATTTTTTTAAATAAATACAAGACAGTTTTGTAAATGTGCTTTTTCTTCTTTACAACTTTCTGAGTAACATTTCCTTTTCACCAGCTTACTTTATTGTAATAATACATGTAATTTTCAAAATATATGTTACTCCACTGCTTATATTATCAAAAAGTCTATTTAGTCAACCATAGGGTATTGATAGGTAAGTTTTTAGGAAGTCAAAAATTATACATGGATTTTCAACTGTTCAGAGGTGGATACCCCAAACCTTTGTGTTAAGAGTCAACTATAATATACCTGTTCTATATAACCACTTCCCAATTTACTTATTTCCCAATTTACTTATTAGTCCAGTCTTATACTGATATTGAAATTAGACAAAGATATTTCAAGAAAAGGAAAATATAGATTAGTAGACCTAATGAATATAGTCAAAAAAGTATTTAACAGAACATAAGCAAATCAAATCCTGGATAATAAATCATGATCAAGTAGAGCTTATCTCAGTGATGCAAGGCTAGTTCAATCTTCATAAAATGATCCACGTCAATTAGTCAACACATCATACATACACATTTATATCATATATCAATATGAGGAGAAAAAAAACATGTAATCATCTTCATAGGTACAGAAAAAACATTAGTGAATTTCAATGGCCATTCCTGAGAAAAACTTCCTTAACCTGAGAAGTCCCACCTACAGAGAACCACAGCTAATATCCTACTTAGTGGTGAAAGACTTGCTCCTAAGACTGACATGAATAAGCAAGGATGTTCCTTATCACCACTCCTATTCAATATCTATATTAGTTCTCTATTGCTATTGCAACAAATTACCAAAAACTTAGTGGCTTAACACAACCTGCATTTATTATTTCACATATCTGTGAGTCAGAAATCTGACACAGATCTACTAAATTAAAATCAAGGTGTCAGTGGGGCTTCATTCCTTCCCAGACACCATAGGAAATGATCCATTTCCTAAGCAGGAAGCTGTTGGTAGAAATCAGTTTCTTGAGATGTAGGACTGAGATCAAGGTCTACACTCTTAATCACATTTGCAAAGTCCATTTTTCTACTTAATGTAACTAATTCACAAATTTTGGAATTTAGGCTGTGGATATTTTTTTTTTGTCTTTTTAGTGGGGGGTGAACATTATTCTGCCTACCACAATATCATAGCAGGAATAACTGTCAAGTACAATATGACAAGAAAGGAAAAAAGTGATATTACAGGAGTTTGAAGGAAATAACTGAAATAATCATTATTCATGGACTGTATGATTGCCCATGTGAAAAATCCCAAAGAACTTAAAAAACACTCTGAGTATAATGTCTTAGTTCAGCAATGTTGTTATACAGAAAGTCAATATGCAAAAATCAATGGTATTTTTATATGGTAGAAATGAAAATTAGATATTGAAAATTTTAAAAGAAACACAATTTGTGATAAGACCAAAAAGATATTTAAATACTTAGGGATAGATCTACTGAAAATTTGTTTGAAATTTTACAATAAAAATTATAGACTTTGAAGAAAGAAATCAAAGAAGGACTAAATTTTATTTTTTATTTATTTATTTATTTTTAAGTTTTATTTATTTATGATAGTCACAGAGAGAGAGAGAGAGAGAGAGAGAGAGAGAGGCAGAGACACAGGCAGAGGGAGAAGCAGGCTCCATGCACCGGGAGCCCGATGTGGGATTCGATCCCGGGTCTCCAGGATCGCGCCCTGGGCCAAAGACAGGCGCTAAACTGCTGCGCCACCCAGGGATCCCAGAAGGACTAAATTTTAAAAACTAGTGTTCATAAGTGGAAAGTTCTAATTAATTTTCACCTAATGGATTTATAGATTCAAAGTAGTCCTAACCCAAATCTCTGCAGTGATTTGTTGAAATAAACAGTTGCTTTAAAATTTATATGGAAATACAGTGTATCCACCACTGCAATCTCCAAAAGTATAAAATACAACAATGAAACAGAATTTGTCTTTTAAAAAGAGAGTTTCCAGATGCCACAAATGCCAAAGGCTTTTTCATCCTTTGCTACAGAGAGAGACAGCTTCCTGCATCTATGTCTGTCTTAAGAATTTTTTTTTCCTGAAACAAAGACAATTTGAATCTGTTTTTAAAGGCTACATGTTTGATCCAGGAAAATTTCACCTAAAGAATGAGATCTATCATGTCAAAATTACTGTCTACAGCACATGAAAACTAAGAGACCTTCCCTCATAAGCTCCATAGAAGGAAACTTAGCAGATGAATAACTTCAGCCAATCCAGCAGTGGACATGGAAACTAAACCCACGAGATTAGCTATATACCTGAAATGTATGGAATAGAACCACAAACGGATGAAGGTGACCACCAAAATGAAAGTGTGATGTTTCGCTAAGTAGGACCAACAACTAGCATAGATCACAGAAGAGAAAGGATAAGATAATTTTGTACTAATGTCTTTTTAAGTGAAACATTAAGAAAAGCAAAGATATTTAATGGAATAATTATAACACCAAGAAAGGTAACATTGACTAATACTGATGCTAATAGAAGATAAGGAAGATGATAGAAAGATGCTATCTTTATCACTGCTTATAGGACGGGACTGATGGATGCCGCCTAAGTAATTGAAGGATGAAGGTACTGTATGAAGTTATAATTACAAAGATAACCAGTAAAACAAACAAAATTAATAGCCTTCATAAATATTAGAAAATCTATTCATAAAAAAGCACAAAGAAAATTGGACACAAATTAAAGACTTTAAAAAAATCTACAAACAGGAGCACTTTGGTGGCTCAGTGGTTGAACGTTTGCCTTCAACTCAGGTCATGATCCCAGGATCCTGAGATCAAATCCCGCATCGGGCTCCCCACAGGGAAACTGCTTCTCCCTCTGCCTGTGTCTCTGCCTCTCTCTCTGTGTCTCTCATGAATACATAAATAAAATCTTTTAAAAAATTCTCTAAACATAGAAAATACACAAGATCATATGGCAAAACTAAAATGAAACATGTTTCTTATTTCAATAAATGCCAATAAACAGTTTTAAATTCAGTTAATTTACAAAGTAAAGCCCACATTTATGCTGTTTAGTGGAAAATACTTAAAACAATGTGACTTTAGAATAATAAAAAATGAAAACCAAAGGGCTGGCAAAGTCATGCCAGGAAAAGGGTGCAAAAGCAGGGGACAGGATTGTAGTATCAGACAAAATGAGCAGTTTAGGTGAGACCTTTGAACAAGACAAAAAAAAAAAAAAAACAACACAGAGAAACCATAATACAAAGATGAACTGTTGGCAAGCGAAATGCAGCAGCCATGAACATGCACACAGGAAGCAGCACAGTCTCTGTATTAATGGGGCAGAAAGTACAGCTGCAAGAAGAAATAGAAGAAACTGTGGACATTTCAGCGTATTTTTTTTGTCCATAACAGACCAAATTTAAAGTAGGAGTATACAAAAATCGAAGAACATAATTAACAAAGGAGATCTTCCTTTTCTAGAACAAATACTGCATCCTATACATGGAGAAAATATCCTTCTTTATACACGATCATGGAATGTTCACTAAAATTGCGCAGAAACTAGGACACAGAGGAAAGAGCAGAACTTGCAATTCTTCATGTGTTTCACTTTTGAACAAAGGTAGAAACATTTTATCAATTAGGAAATGGACATCTGTTCTTGATTTATTAATTTTTCTAAAATTATGAACGCTTGTTGAATGTTTCCAAATGCCTGTCAGCATCTATGGAGATGAGCATATTTTTTTCCTTAGATCTTTTAATATTATGGATTGAATTAATAGATTTCCTAAAATTCAACCACCACTATATCTGGAATCAGGTTCACCTAATTATATTAAATAGTTATGTTTATAAATTGCTCTTTGATTATAGTTGCTTATTTTTCACTTAGGATTTTACACTAGTATGTAGAAGTGAGATTTCTGATAATATCTTTTTGTGTGAAATTATTCATTTAACTATCATTATGTTCGTGATTACCAACATCATTTAAAAATGTGTGGGAGGGGGGCACCTGGGTGGCTCAGTGATTGAGCATCTGCCTTTGTCTCAGGGCATGATCCTGGGGTCCTGGGATGGAGTCCTGCCTGCATCAGGCTCCCAAAGGGAAACTGCCTCTCCCTCTGCCTATGTCTCTGCTTCTCCCTGTGTCTTTCATGAATAAATAAATAAAATCTTTAAAAAAAATGTGTGGGAGGCACTAGCCAATGTGATTGAATTAAAAAAAAGTAGAGATGGAATAATCGGAAAAGATGAGATAATTCTTTCACTATACAATGACACATTATGTGAAAAAAACTAACAGAAATACAGAATCACTGAAATACTGAAATACTGCTGGAAACAATATCAAAATTCAGAAATTATACAATGTAGAAAATTAAGTAACATCCACCAATAACATCTATGATGGAAAAGTCCTCATTAAAAATAACAAACCCCCCAAAAAGCGGAGAAAAGTCAAGAGGAAAGAGGCAGTATCTACCTGAAGCAAACTTTGCAATATTATCAATGAACAGGAACAGAACCGAACGTAGGAAAAGACGTACCAAGTTCTTGAACAAGAATAGTCAAAACTAAAAGTATATCAAATGCTTACAATTTAATTTACAAATTTCACATAAAGCCAATACAAATATGCCAACAGATACTTTGGGATTAATAAGACCAGATGATTTCAAAGCTCATGTGGAAAGATAAGATTCAGAAATAGCAAGAGAGAAAAAGCAGTGGTAGGTGGTTAACACTACCAGATCTTAAAACACATGATAAAATCTCCATTATGAAAATAGTGCGGTGCTGGCACATAACGAGATAGACCAAAGAAAATAAACTGAAATGCACTGGGACTGTGGAATATTATTTTTGTGGCAATTAAAATATGAGGGCTAAAGATTGATAAAGATGGACTTTTCCGTAAGTGGCGCTGGGACAACTAAGTTGACTTAGGAAAATATTAATGTTGGATCTGTTCTGTACACCATACCCCAGAATGCATTCCAGTGGTTCAGAGATTTAATTATAAAGTATAAACTATAAAAGCACTAGAAAAATGGCCAGATTCTTTAATAATCTTAGAGAGAGGAAGTCTCAAATAAAAATCAAGAAGCCAAAAAAGAAAAGATTGTTGACTGTAAAAGTAATAATTTTATATATAAACCAAAAAAAGAAAGAAAAAATAAAAACAGTCTGAGAGAAGATGTAAAACTATAAAGACTTTCTTGCAGTACATAGCACAAACCCAATATTACTCTCCCAAATACAGAGTTCCTCAAGTTGATGAGGAAAACACCAACAACCTCATAGAAAAACAGACAAAACACATAGCGAGAGGTTTCACAGGAAAGAAAATAAAAAATAAGGAAAGATATTTTACTTCACTCACACTGAAGGAAATTCACATTAAAATGATACTAAGTTCTGTCTACCATATAACAAACACCTGAAAGTTTGATAATACACTTTTTGTTGAAGTAGTGAGGAAGGAAGCATTCTATAAAGAGTGAAAATTATAGTACCACCTTTCTAGAGGGTGATTGGCATCACCCATCAGAATTACAAATACCCTTATATTTTGACCCAGCTGTACTAGCTTTGGGAATCTATCCTTGCATGACAGTCAAAACATGTTTGTATATAGTTATTTATCACAACATGACTTCTAAAAACAAAATTGAACCAGTATAAATATTCACTTGTAAGGTACAGATTAATTAAATCACTATCTACATAAGCCAATATGTACATACAAGAAAATACTCTATAGCAAAATAAAGAAAAAGAACATGATACATGGAAATGCATTATAGATTGAAAGATTTAATTTTGTTTATTTTTATTTTTTAAAAATATTTTACTTATGTATTTATGAGAGACACATAGAGAGAGGCGGAGAATAGGCAGAGGGAGAAGCAGGCTCCCTGTAGGGAACCCAATACGGGACTCAATCCCAGGACCCCAGGATCAGGCCCTGAGCCAAAGGCAGATGCTCAACCGCCGAGCCACCCAGGTGTCTCAGATTTAATTTTGTTTAAATGTCGATATTACCTAAATTAATCTACAGATTCAACACAATCTCTGACAAAATCCCAATTGCATTTTTTAAAAAGAAATAGAAAGAGTGGCACCTGGGTGGCTCAGTCAGTTAAGCATCTGACTCTGGATTTCAGCTCAAGTCCTGATCTCACGGTTGTGAGGTTGAGCCCCATATGGGGCTCCACACTCATCAGGGCATCTGCTTGAGATTCTCTCTACCCTTCTCCCTTCCCCCACTCCCTATAAATAAATAAATAAATAAATAAATAAATAAATAAATAAATAAATAAATAAAATCTTAAAAAGAAAGAAACATCTTAAAAATCCATATGCAATATCAAGGGACACTAAATAACCCAAACATCCAAAACAATCTTGCAAAAGAACAACAAATCTGGATCCCTCATACTTCCTGATTTCCAAATAAGTTACAAGCCTACAGTCATCAAAATAGGGTGATGCTGGAATGGAGAGCAACATGCAAGCCATGGAACAGAACAGAACAGAAATTAATCCTCGTGGACATGGTTAATTAATCTTCAACAAAGGTGTCAAGACCATGTAGCGGAGCAAGAAAAATTTCCTTAACAGATAACGTGGGAAAACTGTATAGTCATGTGCAAAAGAGTAAAGTTGTACCTTTAACTAACGTTGTACACAAAAAATAACCAAAAATAGACAAAAGACTTTTTTTTTGTAGGGGGAGGGGCAGAAGGAGAGGGAGAGAGAGAGAATCTTAAGCAGGCTTCACTTCCAGTGGATACTTAACTGATTGAGTCACCCAGAAGCCTCACAGGTGCAAGATTTAAACAGGAGACCCAAAAACTATGAAACCCCTAGAAGAAAACAAGGGAAGTCTTCATGACATTGGATTTGGTAGTGATTTCTTGGATATGACACCAAAGCATAGGCAACAAATACAAGACTAGACAGATAGAACTACAAGCTTGAAAAATTTCTGCACATAAAAAAAGTAATAAAAAAGGAAATAATCAACAGAGTGAAAAGGCAATCTACAGAATGGGAGAAGAATTTGCAAATAATATATTTGATAAGGAATTGCCATTTAGAATATATAAAGAAGACTTACATTACAGCTCAACAACCACAAAAATACCCCAAATAACCTGGTTTAAAAAATCAACAAAGAAAACATTATGGAGTTTTCTCCAGAAAAAGGGGGAAAAAAGAAATAGAATTACCATATAATCCAGCAACCCTTCCAGGTGTATATCCAAAAGGATTAAAAACAGAGTTCAAGAGGGTCATTTGGACATCCATGTTCATTGTAGCATTATTCACAATAGTCAAGGAACGGGAGCAACCCGAAGATGGGTGGACAGGTGAATGGGTAAAGAATAGTGGTATTTATATATACCATAGAACATTAGTCAGCTTTAATAAAGAAGGAAATTCTATCACATGCTACAACATGGATGAGCCTTGAGGACATTATGCTAAGTACAACCAAGTCCATCCCAAACGGACGACACTCTTTGATTTGACTCTTCTGTGTTATGTCATATAGTGGAAGTCCTAGAAATACCAAGTAGAATGGTGGTTACCAGAAGCTGAGGGAAAGGGGCAAATGAAGAGCTGTTTCATGGGTACAGAGTTCCAGTTTTGCAAGATGAAAAAGTTCTTGAGATCTGTTGCAGTACAAAGCATACTGAACTGGACACTAAAAAGTGGTGAAGATAGCTTTAAAAAAGAAAGAAAAAGCTTTCACGTTTCTTGAGGATTTATTAAGTAAAAAGAAGATGACCAATATTGTACATTGTATTCTTCCCTTTCCGTAAAAATATGGACATTAAGAACATTTGTTTGCTTTGGCCAGAGTGTGCAGAGGAATCTTGGAAGTTTACTCAGGAAACTAAACTGTTGACCTGTAAGATCCACAGGGTGCATGGCTGAGAACGGAAAGATGGAAGATAATGTAAGAAAGAAACATTTACACAGTCTAAGTGTTCATTTTTATTCATTTATAAGCCATAAGAATATAATTCATTTTTAAAATTGTATTAAAAATTAGAATCTTTTTTAAGGCATGGAATCCTTAGCTTGGAAGTCCCGGGTAGAGGAAAGCATTACTTAGAAAAATAAATGTTCAGTAAGTCGGATATTGGGGTTTGGAATTTTAGATGGGTTTTAGTTATCAATTATGGCATATTGCAGAAATAAGGCGACAGGAGGGCATGACTGACTGGGCTGCAGTTAATGACCACTGAGCGTGATGAGATAATGAGAGCCTAGGCTGTTGGCTCGGTCTTCAGGGATGTCCAAGTCTTCAGGAGGCTGGTGGTAGTAAAGAGAGAAAACCAGAGGCTGGACCCTTCCCTGAGAGGAGTGTCCAGGAGGCCACAGTAAGGGCACAGCACAGTAAATCTGAGACACTCACCACATAGAGGAAGGTGTTTCCAAAGGGACTGAAGAGAAATGGTTCAGAAATGATTCCCAGGCTACAACAAAGAACAAGAAGCCTCTTCCTTCAATGTCCTGTTTCCTCATCTGTAAAATTGGGTTGTTGAGAGGATGAAATGTGTTCACAGATGCAAAATGTTAAGAACAGGGCTGGGCATGTAGAAGGTGTTCCACATAGCATGTGAGAGAACCAAACAGCACCCTCCTGAGAGAGCTGCAGGGTTCACATGTCTTCTGGAGTTGGCAAGTGTCTGAGCATGATGGGGCAGGCAAACAAAGAAAAGTTGAGCATAGAAGGGATTCTTAGCCTAGTAGGAGCTTTGAAAGTGGGAAAGGGAGTACCTAGTGGGGCCAGCAGGAGATAGGGACCCTAGTAATGGGGAAGGGGAGCAGCTGGTGAGATAGGGACCCTGATGATGAGGGGAGAGGGCTGGTGCTGAACTGATAGTAAGATGGAGGTGTGGTACATGATGGGGCCTTTGGGAAAGAGTGATGGTCACTATAGCACTTGCAATGGGCCAGCCCTGTCTTTGGGTGCTTGGAGTGCCTTGGGCAGAGGACTGGTGGTGGGTGGCTGACTTCAAGGCCCTGGAGGACAGAGGGTGGTGACGTGTCCTTGCTGGCTGCTATGGGTCAGATCTAGTGTGCCGGGGCCACCATGCCTGTCCCTCTGAGCTGACAGATGGTGGACCTCATTTGCTTTTTGGGAGGAATGTGACCATGAAAGAGGATTCCTTTTCTTGTCACTCTGGAAGTACCATATTTTGCTCAGTTTTTTCTCGTTTCCCTGTGGGGATAGAAACGATGATGCTTGAGGTGGAGCAGCAAGACTCTTCACAGTGTAAGTGATGGGGCCTTCTGACATCCACACAGCTTATTTTAATGAAGAAGGAAAGAAGATAGCTCTCCCCAACATTACAAACAAGCAATTTATATATTAGGAAAGGATTTTTGTTGCTATTTCCAATGTGAGCTACATTTGTGATAAAAACTGTATAATTATTTTGTACCATAGCAGACATTGAAAGATACATAATTTATTTTTCAATGTATCCTTATCTGCTGACATACTGTGCTTCCTCTGTAAGGGATAAACGTTCTATTCTTTTGCCAACATGCTGCACATAGTACCTGCAATGTCACCACAAACTTACTTCTAGGAGACATGCCATAAGCACGAATGGACACTTTACTTGTAATCAACACACAATTTTTAAGCCACAGTAAATTCTGAATTTTATTGAGATGTATACATTTAATTTATTCATTAGTGCTTGTATATACACAATTGAATTCTCTCTAACCCATTGTAGTTTTATGGTAGATGACAAAGTACATGTTTCAAGCATTATTAATTAAATTCAGTAATGTTTACGAGATATTTATTTCCAAAGCACTAAAAATTCCATCTGCAAATAATCCCTTTAGAGCACAGTAGAGGGAAGTTTGGAGGAAATGCAGTGCCATCCATTAATTTTAGAGCATGTGTCTTTATGGAACCTGAGTGGTCGATTACTGTCTCTTTTAACAATCTTCTTTTTTTTTTTTTTCTATAAGAGACAGAAAGAACTAGTTTCATCTGAGGCAACATGTCCAGCCACTATGAGGTGATAGAAATATAAAGCTTATCTACATGTACATTTTTGAAAGTACAATGTCAGTGAGTCAATATCATGAACAATTCCTCCATCACTTCAGCTTCCTTCGTAAGTACAGTGGCTGATTTTTAAGAGTCCCATAAAGTTCAATGAGAGCTTGCATAACATTGCCTAAATTGAATTATCTTTATCTTTGCATCAGTGAATAAAGCACAGATTAGCTCCGGGCTAAAGGTTGCCCAAGAATGAATCAAGTGGCCCAGTGTCTGATGCTACATGTCCTAGCTCTAGGAGTTAACGCTTGTCCTCAGTAGGACTTGTATGTTGTGTAACAGAATGTGAAGCACTGACCACATTTTCCAAGGGTTGCAAAGACAAACGCATTGACATAGACACCAAACATCTAATTTCGACCTTCTTTTCACGATGTTCAATATCAAGTTTGCATTTCTGCTCTGGTGATTTTGAGCAGCTTTTCAGGCTCTGAACTAAATGACCATCTATGCATATGCTAGTGCTGTTAATGCAGAATGGAAGCCCTCAGTGCGTGGCCAGTGGCTGGGTAAGCATCCCCAGGACTGCATCTAGCCAGAATGCATCACCGCACTGCATCATTGGTGGCTAAAGGGCAAGTCAGTAAGTGCTCTCATAGTGGATGCTCAGTTGTTTACATTTTCCTCCTCCAGAAAGTCTCCTCCTGGTAATGCCTTGTCTGGTAGCAAAGGTGTTCTCACTGACATGATGTGAGAGAAAAAGCTCTTGGTTGACACAAGGAAATCCTGTTAGTGATGGCCTTGGAGAGAAGTGCAGATGGCAAAGCAGGAGGCGGGTCAATCAGATAAGGTTGCAAGAACAGTTCAATTAGCAGGTAATACAGGTTCTGAGTAATCAAGATAATAAATCTTAGGCTGCATCTTATGTTCTAGGTTTCTCCTTAATTTTTTTTTCTGTTACATTTTTGGCATGGGGGTGGCAAATTGAAATAATTATGTAGATTAGAACCAAAACGTCACCTAAAAAACAGATTCTTGGGGGCTGGCATTAACATTTCACTGCTAATACTCTTTTCATAAATCTTGGCATTCCTGTTAAATTATTCATACGGTGTTCTATGAGAACATATGACAATTTTTTGAAATGTATTCTTCACAGCATCTTGCAATCAGCCAGAATGCCACTCCATGGGTTATTTTTCTGAATCTTGCCATCTGAATGTTCTGAATAAATTTCACTTTATTCAATAAGTTTCACTGTTGTTTCTAAGCATTTCTTTTATGATTTCTACAGCGTCACTTCTATTGTATTACCCTTCCATTTTATTTCTTTCCCATCGTCTTGATTTCCCTTTATATCTGCCGTGTGCTTCACTTTACCACTTTTGCAATCTATCATTTCAGCTTTGAAAAAAGAGATTTCCTATTATCTGATCTTCTCTAGATGTACTTAACTTTGTGACACTCGTATTTCTCTGAGTGACCTTTGTGATATAATTCTTTGGTGCTACATCTTGAAAGTGCCTTCTGACAGATTTAGCGGGTGCCCTTTTAATTCCCAGAGTGGAACCGCCTTGCCTGCCTAGAATATACTTTCTGCCAGTCCCATATTGTCTTCACTTCTTCAGTCCGAGACAGTTCAATAATAACTCTTGCATGTGCCACTCCCTTGCTTCCTCTCACATTTTTCTTTTTGGAATTGTCAGTTGACTTTTTCATAGTTATTTGCCTAAAGAAATCTAAAGTCAGTGTAATGGAAACATATAGACATTCTCACAGAGCCCCTCTCTGGGGTGGGTGGATTGATGGATGCCTTGCAAACCACCATTTTCAAACCTGTGGTTTCAGGGCCACATCCAGGTACCTAATGTTCATTCTCCTCCGTGTATATGTGGTTCCTCTCTCTCACTCCAAGTCCTGCCTGGAACTAGTATGAAGGGTCTTCAGTTGATTGTGGACCATCTTGTTATTCTGCTAAGGTTGTCTCAAGTCGGAATCTATTCTTCAAGGTGATGACAACCCTGCCCTGCCGTACTGGGTGATCTAAGGGTGAACCGCCTCCATCCTCGGTTAGTGGAGTAAAAACCTCTGTATAGCAAAACCAAGTCTGAGAGAATGACGGAATCCCATCAAGAGCTGCCTCCACACCCCCGCTTCCTGTAACTAATATTGTCTCCTTCTAATAATTTCATACTCTAGGCTGTGATGTTCATGTTTTCAACAAATTATAATAAATTGTTTGCTTAATAAATAAGAGATCATGAAGTCCCTAGTATTATTGTTAAGAAAGTCACATTCAAATGAGCTCCTTGGCTTTAACAAAAGGGATTCTGTTTTGAACTTCATTCCACAGGATACTTGGTTTTTCTTTCAAGTAGTTATATAACACTGGCATGTCTGGCAGCTTTTAACGGGAAGAAGTAATGAAATGGGTGAGGCAGGCATGTCTGCTGGTGCATATTGGGAGGATTGTGGAGAGCTTACAGAGATCTTCCTCCACAACCAGAAAGAACTCCTGAGCAGGATCCTAATGCTAGCCTGGAGGGTGAAAGAATTAGGTGTTTGATTATGTTAATCCTATTGAGATGATATGAAGAGTTTGTTATTTGAATGGAATAAATGAATAAATTTCTTCCAGCTCTGAAAATGGGTATAAACAAAGTGACTTTTCTGTGTTGACCTTGGGGAGGATGCAAGGAGCTCTTCTGGCAGCCTGGATTCAGACTCCTCTTGGTTTGCTGAGCTTCCATGCTTGTCCCACTCACCACCGTGGCTGCACCTGGAACCTCAACTAGTAGAGTCCTAGCTGTCGGATAACTCAACTTCTCCACCTTGTCAATTTTCATGTCCCCCACACCTGGCCCCATCATCACCATGGCCACTGGAAATTGCTTTAAGTTTTCAAGAAGCTCAAACATTGATTCCTGACCATGTTGTTGTCTCTCCTATAACTCCATTTCAAACAGCATACTTTTCCTACTCTCTTCGCCTCTATTTATATTCATTTTATACCTAGTCCCTCTAGTGTTCCCAATATCTGGTCACAGAGCCAATGAAATGAACTTTCAACTCCTCACTGATGCGGGGTCAGCCATTATCACAATGCTTCCCATCAGAGCCTGGAATTCTCTCCTCATCCTTCTTCAAACATTGCCTTTCGGATCCTCAAGGCTCTTGCTTGCTTCCTCTCTCACACCTCCACTTGCGGACATCATGGCAGTGTTTTAAATTAGGCTCACTAGAGATTCATAAATGTGGTTCATGTAAACTGAGTCTTTGTGGAGGAGGCAATTCCTGATCTTTATTATTAAAGATGAGTGGAGAATATCCAGGTGAAAGTGAAGAATGTAGAGGGGGACACAGACGAGAGGACATCCAGACCGATCGAGCGGCAGCTCATGAGAACATCCCATCAGCAACCCAGGTATGAAGACCATGTAAACAGTTAGTTGGCACAACATGGTGCAGAAGCCAGCAATGAAAGTGCTGTGGATGACTCCAAGAGTGTTTATTGGGTTTGCCAGTCCAGGTGATGATTCAATGTACAGAGAGAAACAGAACAACAAGGATAAAATGTGGGCGGAAAGATGATGAGTTTAATCTGACAGAGTAAAGCTGAGAAAAACACGGATTGTGCTTGTCGGACTCTCCAGAGGTATGTTGGCATAGATCTATCAGGATCTTAAGAGAGAAAAAGGCACTGAAAAAATAGATCTGAGACTGCTGAAGCATGCATTTACGTAGACTTTAGTTTCAAGTTGCATAAGCCATTTTTTTTAAACTATGTGAGAATGGAAACTTGACCATAGGGCAGGAGGGACAGGAAAATAATGGGTCCTGTGGAAGACACTAGCGCTAAAACTAGAGACTCCTCAGGCACCCAGACACTCTCATTCTGCTTCTCTGTCCACTGGGCAGGGTGTGGTCACCCATAAGCCCTGCGTCCAGTTCTAGGCCAACAGGCTGTAGGAGGGGAATGGAGTCATAGAGTATGAGTAACCTGCCCCCGGGCCATCCTTATTAGTGAGAAAGTGTTTCTCAGAGAAAGGACAGGGGCTCCTGGGTTGGGCCGACCTCCACAAGGGCATTACCACACAATGGAGAGGAACCCACTGACCTTGAAAAGGGATCCAAGAATGAAGCTGGGCCCAATGGCAACACACCGAGAAGCTCCATGGCTTCTTCCTCTGTATAAGTCTTTTCCCTCTGAGAAAAATGGGGTTCTCGTTTGTCCACCCACTAAATTGGGCCTCATTCTTTAGCCATCAACTTAAAATCTTCCTTCAGGAAGAGTCTCTTTGTTCCTCTTAGCCGAAGTGATCCTGGATTTTTCTGTATCCTGAGCACAATTTTCTCAGTGTGTGCATTATATCATTCCTTTGTGTCAATGCACCTTCTCTACATGCTCCATTTCTTATGTGAAAGGTTTTATTCATCTTTTTACCTTATCTTTCTTCTCAGCCCCTAGACCAGCACACAGGCTCCTGCACTAGAGTGTAAGCCTCTTGACAAGAATACTTTTTGGCATATTGTTTAGCCCTAGCCGTTATAAAAGCACAGGCCAGAATAGGCAGTCGATAAATATTCCCTGGAAGAGTGAGTGAGACTGCAGTCCCTACTGTGTTACCAACACCTCTGGAGGGCTCTGAATTTATGCTAAGTCAATTATAGAATGGCAGTTGTACAAAGAAGAAAAATCTATTGTTTCTTGAAGATGATTTTAAATTTCCCTGAAAACTAGGGTTCTTTTACTTTATTTTTCTCCCTGGGTGCTAGATGGTGGCATATATAATTAATTCTTCCTTGAAATGTCAGCTCGTAAGAGTAGATCTAGGACATAGCATACCAACTAAAATATGAAGTTGCTTTTTAAGTAAAACACACACACATACAAATATGCAGAAAGAGAGAGAGATTGGTCTGCTAAATATGTATTGAGTGCCTCTCATTTCCAGGAACCTACTATTGCTGTGTCCATAATTTAAACCAATCTACACCTACTGTGGGAGACACCTTTGTTGCCATAATATAGACCTGAGGCAGGAATGGAGCAGCACAGGCTGCCTCATTCTGGAGGGTTAAGAGAAGCCCCAGAGGGGAGTGATAAGAAAGCAGCGGGACAATCTGCCCAGTGGACCAAGAAACAGGATTCTCGTCAGAGAAAAAAGCACATACAAAGGCATGCAGATGTGAACCTGTTTGGGTGGCACATAAGAACAAGGCTGTCCTCAGAAACACATAATGTAAAAGCATCAACCCCTGACCCCGAGTTCAGGCTCCTGGGTCCTTTGGAGCGTCTTCTTATCTACACTGTGATTTGATGCCTCTTGGAAGGTCTCTTGACATCAAATATAAAGAAATAAAAACTTTTGTTTTCCACAATTACAAAGAATAGGAAATATGATCTCAAAAAACTCGGAAAAGTAATACTTAGATGTATATTTACATCAACTCTTTTTATCTCCCAGTAGAGTTTACCATGAACTGTGTTCCACAAATCAGGTAGACAGCAGTAAACAGGACAGACAGGGTTCCTGCCCTCATAAAAATCACAGGCTCACACAGAAAAGCAGCCCAGACACAGTGTCATCAGGGAAGAGGAATGCAGAGCCATGTGAACTACTTTTAATTGCTGCCATAACAATTTATTATGAATTTAGCAGTGTAATACAATACAAATACACTATCTCATGGTTTTGTACATCAGAGGGACTCTGACACAGGTTTCACTGGGCCCAAATCAAACTGTCAGTATGGCCAGGTTCCTTTTCTGAAGCTCTAGAGGAGAATCTGTTTTTTCACCTTGTCCAGCTTCCAAAGGCTGCTCATGTTCCTTGGCTTGTGGCTCCCCCACACCTTCAAGCCAGCAACAGCAAGGAAAGGACACATGGCATCTCTTCTTCTCCTATCTCTTCCTCTGCTTTCAGATCCTTGTGATTGCGCTGGGCCCACCTGGATAATCCAAGACAATCTCCATATTTTAAACTCAGCTTGTCAGCAAAATGAATTCCATCTACAACACAATTCCTGTTTTTAATATAGCATAAAATATTCACAGATTTCAGACGCTGGGATGCGGATATTGTTGGGAGCCATTATTCTTCCTTTTGCCAAAGTGATGCAGAAAAGAAGGTCTGGCAGTCCGGCGTCTAAGAGACATAGAAAAGGTGATTCTGCCAAAGGAATCTCACACAAAGTGGTGGAGGAGAGGGAAGGAAGGAATTTCCTGACAGAGTCTCCACTGTCTGGCCTTATCTACAAGATCTTAAGAGGAGGTGGAGAGCACGATTTCCAAAAACAGGGAAAGTGGTAGAATGGGACTCAGTGGGAACAATCATGTGTTGAGGTACACCAGGATGACTTACTCAGGATACAGAACTAATTTAAGGGTTTGGCACCTTACTTGGGGGGTAATGAGAAGTTATTGGTGAATATTAAATAGATAGGAATACAATGAAAATGGTGTTTTTGAGATGATTGCTCAGAATTAACATGAAAACAGAGGGGGTGCATTGGGGTATAGAGAATAACAGGGAACAGAGAGAACAAAATCTGGTGATAAAGGCAAGAGGCAGATGTTTTATCGATGGCACAATACAAGCAAGCTATGCAAAGAGTTAGACTGACTTGCCTCTGATAATGTGGGACACTTTTAGTGTCACCAAGTGTGTCATTCACGTTAATGTTAAAATGAGGAAATGAGGAAATGAGTCCATTTTGACCAGATCTGGATTTGGTTTGGGATAGAATCTCAAGAGCATACCATCTTTTCTCCTCCCTGCATGTCCCACTTCAGTGGAAAGGTTGTCACTTCCTTGAAAACTACTTTCAAAATCTGTGGGCTATTTTTTTCTTTCTAAGATTTATTTATGAGCGAGCAAAGAGAGAGAGAAAGAGAGAGAATGCAGTAAGGAGGGGCAGCAGGAAAGGGAGAGAGAGAGAATCTCCAGCAGACTCCCCACTGACTGCTGAGCCCCATTTGGGGCTTGATCCTATGACCCCCTTGGTTGTGACGTGAGTCAAAATCAAGAGTCATGCTTAACTGACTGAGCCACCCAGGTGCCCCCAAAATCTGTAATTTATGAACATGGTCACATTCGACCCGTGATGGCCTGTGAGCATGTGTTGGCTTATTCATTGGACTCTGTTTCACCAGTGCATGGACCACAGCAGGGTTAGTGTGTATGTGTATCATTTGATAGCCAAAACATACTCTGGTTCTAAGGGATGACGTGTGATTTATTATATCACATATCTTTGAGATGAGGAGAGACCATAATTGAAAGGCAGCTTTCACTATAGAAAAATAATGAAAGAACTCAAAGTTTTTACAAACGTGAAGAAAAGAGCAGTATGAATACAAATCTATGCTAAAAATCCTGAAGTACAACAAATATGGGAAATTATGGGGCTTTGAAAGACATAAAGATAAACAAATAAAGAAAATGTCCTTGACATAACGGTTAGCAGATTTATATAGACTTTAGCATATTTACAGAATCTTACATGGGTCACTGAAACTGCATTATGCAAGTAGACTTAAGCAGACTCTGGGATAGGATCCTGAATGCAGAGATGTAATAACCGTTAAGAAGCACCGCATGTGTTTCAGGCTACAGCTGAGTCAGAGCTTCCGGGGTTTAAGAAGCTTGGGTGTAATAATAGTCAGTGTCCCAGAGGGATGGAAGTCTAGGTGTTCCACATTCCAAACTGGACCTCAAGACATGTCTCATATTTTCAAAGAGACAGTATGTTCTCCTTTCAAATCTACTTACACTCAGGGGTTGAGATGTGACGATAGGCCTGTGTGTCTGGGGAAAGGTGAGTGATGCTCAGGAAAAGCGAAAAGCCCTGCCACAAATGAAATTTAAGATTGAAGAAGACACAACTATAGAATTTTATAGTTTACATCTGACATTTAGGTCTATGATTCATTAGGAATTATTTTGTGTCTATGCTGCAAACTATTCATGATGGTTTTGCTTAGTGGTTTTGTGTGTGTATATATATATATATATATATATATATATATATATATATTTTTTTTTTTTTTTTGTACTTTTATACATGGATACCCACTCATTCCAGCACCATTTGTTGAAAAGAAAGAAATGACGCCTCTTCCTTGGTTTGCCTTTGTACCTTTGTCAGAGCTCAATCCACATTAGGTGTGAACCTACTTCTGTTCCATTGATCTGCTTTTTAGGTCGATACCTTACCATCTTGATGATTACAGCTTTATAATAAATTAACAGAAAGTGATATCAATCCTTCAAGTTTGTTCAATCTCCAAATTGTTTGGGGGCACATTTTGAGGCAAGAGAACTATTCTAGTAGAATCTATACTAACCTGACCTCTCTCATGCATGATATTCATATGTTTTGTCTATACAATTTATATGAATTTTCTCAAGACCAGCCTTTGATTTCAATGATTTTCTTCTTTATTGTTCTGGTGTTCATTCCATTTTCATCTTCTGTTCACTATCATTTACTTTTCTGTTACATAATTGTTTTTCCCTTCTTTTCCTTTTTCTTTTATTGGAAAAGCTGAAACCATTGATATGAGATTTTTATTCTTTTCTAGTATGGAAATTTGTTGCTCTAAGTCTTACTCTTTTTTCTACTGTGCATTGTCTAAGATACCTCCCACAAATTAGGATATATTTCATTTTCTTTCCTGTTTAATCAAAAATTCTTTCTATTATTTTAATTTGTGATGTATTCTTTGATACATGGGTATTTTAGAAGCAAGTTATCTCAATTCCCAAATATTTGTGATTTTCTAGAGATCTTTGTGTTATTGATTTCTAATTGAACCCATGGTGTATGAATCAAATTATTTTATATTTATTGAGACATGTTATATGAACCAAAAAATATTCTGTTTTGCTAAATATTTTCTATTCATTGGAAAATAATTTGTATTCTCCATTTGCTGGGTAGGGTGCTCTAGATATGTCACTCAAGTAAAATTAAGTGGTAGTATTGTTTAAATATTCTGTGTCCATATTGATTTTCTCTCCACTTGGCTTATCAATTATTAAGAGAAGGGTATTAAAATCTTTAAATGTAATTATTGATTTTCCTATTTCTCCTTATAGTTCTATCATTTTTTGCTTCATATATTTTGAAGCTCTGTTATTAGGATGATAAAACTTAAAGATTGTTAGTTCTCCTGAATAAATAGACTTCTTTGTGATTATGGAATGGCTTTCTTTATACATGGTAATATGATTTGTTCTGATACTTTGTTTTCTTTGGAAAGTGTCAGCATGATATACATTTTCCATCTTTTTTTTTAAACTAATTTGTGTCTTGACATCTAAGTTTGCTTATTACAGACAGAGTATAGTTTGGTATTTCTCTCTCAATGTTTTTAAATTTGATCATCTCTGCCTCTTAATTTGGGTGTTTGAATCATTTATACTTAAAGTAATTTTTGATATTATCAGGCTTAAGTATACAATCATGCTATTTGCTTTCTAACTGCCCCCTCTATTCTTTAGTCCTTTTACCTTTTTTTTTTTTTTTGCTTCATTTGAAATAATTATTTCTCATTTTTCACTTTATTCTCTTTTTTGGCTTACTAGCTATAATTTGTTTTGCTAAGTTAGTGGTTGTGTTAGGATCGGTAGTATACATTTTTATTCTTACTTATGTTATTTTTTATTTTTCTTTAAGGATTTTTTTTTTATTTGAGAGAGGTAGCACAAGTTGGGCGGAGGGGCAGAGGGAGAGGGAGAAGCAGACTCCTTGCTGAGCATGGAGCCCCCCACGTGGGGCTCTATCCCAGGACCCTGAGATCATGACCTGAGCCACAGGTAGATGCTTAGCTGACTAAGCCACCCAGGTGCCCCTAGTTATGTTATTGTTTAAACTGAAGTATAGTTGACATGCAGTAGCACATATTTGGGAGTTACCACAGTCCCATTTTAAGTGAGATTGTACCATTTCATCCACAGAATAAGAATCTCATAATCATAAACTTTCAATTCTTATCATCTCTCAAATGTTGTGCTATTATTGCCTTACATTTGAAGTTTGCTTATAAACACTGTGATACAGTGTTGTTATCTTTATACAAATCACAAATTGATTTTGAAAGAAGAGAAAGAAAAAGAAAGAAAGAAGAAAGAAAGAAAGAAAGAAAGAAAGAAAGAAAGAAAGAAAGAAGAAAGAAAGAAAGAAAGAAAGAAAGAAAGAAAGAAAGAAAGAAAGAAAAGAAAGAAGGAAGGAAGAAAATCTACCCATGTGCTTTTTATTTCCAGTGCTTTTGATTCTATTGTGTATAATCCCATTTTAGGGGGTATCATTTTCCTTCTGTCTCAAAGGCTTCTGTTAACATTGTTCTTAGTGCAGATCTACTGGTGATAAATTATTTCAGTTTTTGAATGTATCAAAAGCCTTTATTTCACTAGTGATTTTGAAAGATATTTTCTTTGGATATTCTAGGTTCACAGTTCATTTTTTCTTTCAGTAGTTTAAAGATTTGTAATTGTTTCTTTTCTTTTTTGTTTCTTGGAATTTTGTTTTCAAGAAGGAATGTGTAATCATTCTTATCTCTGTTCCTCTGTACATAATGTGTCTTTTTTCTTAGCTTATAAGATTTTTTTTTATTTGAGTAATAGGATTATGATGTGACATGGCATGGGTTTTTTTCTTTTTCCATGTTTCTTATCCTTGAAATTTGTTGATTTTCTTGAATCTACTACTTGGTAATGTTAATGGAACTTGAAAACATTCTGCCATTATTTCTTCAAAGATTTTCATTTTGCCTCCTCTAGTCTCAGAGCATCTAAGTGCATATATATTGATTCATTTCCAGTTGCCCCACAGACCACTGATATTTTATTAATTTTATTAAATTATTCTTTCTATCTGTTTTTCATGTAATGTCACTTCTTTTGCTATGTCTTCAAGATTGCAAATGTTTTCTTCTGCAATGTCTAAACCAAAATTAAGCCCTTTCAATGAAATTTTAATTTTATAAATAGAATTTTCAGCTCTCAAAGTTCAATTTGTATCTTCTTCGTCTTTTCTATGTCTCTACTTAACTTTTGAACATACAGAGTACAATTTAAGAACTTTTTAAGTGTCCTTATCTGCTAATTCTGACATCTGTGTAATTTTTGGTTGAATGGCTTTTCTCTTCAACATGGGTCATGTTTTTCTGCTTCTTTGTATGTCTGATAGTGTTTATTTGGATCATGGACATGGTGAGTTTTACATTTCTGATTGTTGGACATTTTTGTATTATTATAAATATAGTGACATTTTGTTCTTAGCATAGTTATACTATTTGAAAGCAGTTTGATCCTCTCAGGTCCTGCTTTTAGTTTGTTAGGTGTAATGGGAGCACTATTCAGTCTGTGGCTAGTTATTCCTCCCTAGTCAGATAAGACCTTCCTGAACATACAACTCAGTGCTCATGGATCGTGAGTTCTGGTCTGTTTGGTTAAAATAGGCACCCCTCCATGACCTGGATGAGTGCCTAGGACTGTTGCCTTTCATCCTTTCTGATGGTTCTTTCTCAGCTTTGGGAGTTTCTTCACATGTAATTTTGATCAGAGTTGAGCTAAATTCTTTGAAGAATCTTATGAAACTCCCCAGAATATCATCTCTATTCAGCTCTGTCTTCTTTGGTGCCCTGTTCTGTAATAAGCTAGCCACCATTATCTCCCTGGATGCTCAGTTGCATCTGTTGAGCAAGAGGAGTCCACTAGGACCCACCAGGATTGCCTCCCTGCATTCTTATTTTGAGCCTCTCTCAAGGCTATAAGCTTTAGGATGACTATAAGCCATCACAGGGCTGTCCAGGTTTATTTCCTGGATCTTAAATATTCAGTTCCTGGTATCCAGTATCTTGAAAACCACATACCATAGTGTTTGTCTGTTTAAGTCGTTTCAAATAAAGCTAATCTGGCCCCTGTGACTCTGGCTTGGTTTGAGGTGGAATTCCTTACAACACATGTATTTTAATGACCAGAATCCTGGCATTCTATTTGGCTCTTTGAGCTCAATTAAAAAATTATTAAAAATAACAAATAATTTATTTTGTTTCCTATAATGTAATCTATCCTAAGAATGAGGAATGTAAAATTCCTAAAAGTAATTGAAAATTTCAAAATTCATCCTTCAGTGACCAATTGACTTGAGATCTTGTATTGCATGTCTATTACATCAAAACTATTACTATACTTGTTCTATTTTTTAAATTTTATTTTTTAAAATAATCTCTGCACCCAGTGCTGAGCTCCCAAATCCCAACTCCAAGATCAAGAATTACATACTCTACCAACTGAGCCAGTCAGGCACCCTTATACTTATTCTAATATAGTGAAGCCACACCCTTGTTTTTCATTACTATTTTATCACCTGTCATGTTCACAGATAAAATTTCATTTGGTACCTCTTCACTGATATTTCCTTCTAACAGTTTTCTTAGCCAGACCTTTTAAAAAAAAATTCCTGCTAAGTCCTACATTTTCCTCTGTTCCCGACATAGACATACATTGTAAATATATGTGAAATACGTATTTTCCTAGCTACTGGTTTTTATATTGACCGATAAGTTGATTTAAAATAAGGAACTACTCTAGAGAATCAAATTATATGCAAACCAAGCACTTCCTGCCCATAATATTTAGTGTTTAGGTCGTTTGGTTTGTGATCCATTTAATTAACATCTTTAATTAAAAAAAATAAATTAAAGGTAAATGGAGAGCCATAGTTGCTAAATTCCCAGCGAGGATTTTCTTTCAGCACCTAAGTCATTGGAATTCTGTTCTGCTTCGTTGCACTGCCGGCTGTTGTGGAAATTTTAATGGCGCTGACTTATGCAAAGGGTGTGCTCTACAAGTAAAACAAATAAAAATGGGGAAATGTACACTTTGTACCTTTGAAAGGTTGCATGCAGCGGCCCCTGGGACTTGGGTTACAAAAACATCTGAAATGAGCTGGGCAGTGGGAACGTGGTGGGACCAGCTTGGGAGGAGAGACAGTTGACTAAGCACTGAATGATTTAGTGCGTCATCCATTATTCCCTGCCTGTCATTTAAACAGGCTATCTATATGCATGGTAGGACCAGGAGCGCGGAGAGGAGGTGGACACATGATTGATGGATGAGGGCAAACACCTGTGGGTTAACCAGCTCAGAAATTAGCCACAAGTAGCATATTAGTGCAGCTAATCAGGCACGGTTCAGTATTTCGGTTTCTTGATTTGCCCATAAATAAGCTTCTATGTGGCTGCCCCGAGGCCTTCTGGTGATTAACTGCCTTGACCTACAGTAAAATACACAGATTGAGCAGCACAACGGGGTTTGCAGGTGTACACTGTAATCATATGACTCTAAACTTGTACCTTTGTGGGCAGAAGGTCTATGAGTTTTGAGAATCATGTTAAGAAGGCTTATCAGAGTACTTAACAATCAATTTACTTTTCATTCGCCTACTCCTGTTATTATGTTGACAACTTGTAGATTCAACTGCCCTGTGACCAGTCACTGGCCATAAAATATTTTCTCCCCTAGTTTCTATTGCAGAGCCAGGAGGGGGATGCATATGTGTTAATGTTGCCATTTTTAGTAAGATTCCAATCCTCTGCATTACATTTTTTGTATTCCTTTTTTTATACACATAGAGAACCTCTATCACTAGCTGGTATATGTTAGTTATAACTGGAAAGGTCCCTGAAATCATCTTCCATTAGTAATGACTAGGCTGGATGGTTATATGTTTGAAATGAAAGGCAACGCAAGCCAATAGTAGTGGAGCTAGGAGAAACTCACTTCAGCCAGTCTGTTAAAAATGTGTTATACATTATTGACTAGGTATTGCCTCTTTCTTTGATCTTAGAAAAGAGACAAGAGGATTAATAAAAGCCAAGCAGTCAGGACCCTGGGGCAAATGGTCTCTGCACTTGAGTGCAGGGGTAGAAGTTAATTATAAGGACAAGATAATTGATCTAGATGACTTAGGTATGTCCAATCTCACAGGTAAACATAGGCACTCTAAAGCAAGTAGGACAGTGAACATTCCCCCTCTTATTTAGAAGTGTTTTCTGAATGTCCTAATCTAATTTGTGCAGGTTGTACAGCTCCTGAAATTCTGCTAGCTCATGTAAAAACTCTGGTTATGTTGGGAGGGTCAGTACAATGATATGTTCCAAGGTCTTTGCCTGGTTGACCTCAGATCATCCTAAACTTGGGAAGAAAAAAAATAGCATGACCAAGCTGCTTGTATTATTTTTAGTTGCCGTGAGGAGGACAGTAATGGGTAGTTACAGAGTGCTTAGGAGTGTTGCAATGTGGACGGTCGACAGTAAGGACTCAGAGCCCTGTTGTGAACAACAGCCCTGCTGTTTGCAGGATGGGCAGGCAGGTGGTACCCTGAGTGCCCAAGGGGAAAGAAGGAAGACATCCTCTAGGATTTCAAGCCCCATAGTGGTGCTGCTTCTAGAAAAGACAGTAAGAAGAGGTGACTGAGAGACAGTAAACTATTTTAAGTGTGTTTCCTTTTGAAAGTTAATGAATTCAAGAGAAACCCAGCTGAGATCTGACTGCTCCACCTCTTCTGCCCTGAGAGTTACATTTTAAACCAAACAGGGCCCTGCTATTCCTCATGGCAAGCCCAGCGTCACATGAATTGCAAATGGGACCTGCTAAAAGCTTTCCCAGGCTTTTGCTTCCTGTTGGGAACCCCTTCAATGATTCCATCCAAAAAAAAAAAAAAATTCCATCCACTTACATGTGGAAGAACATAGCAGTTGCTAGGCTAAGCCCCCGCCACAGGATGTTTCTATGGTATTAGTGATGTGTGAAGGCCACAGGCTTGGCACTACTGGTTTTCTGTCATATTTTTCATGAAGAAAACAGGGACAGGCAGCCTCTCCCTGCCCCCATCCTTACCCAAAAGATGCTATAGCTTCTGTAGGCAGAGAACTTCTTAGAGTCCAGTCCTCTGCCTTCTCGAAGTGCCATGTGTATTCCTCTCAGCTGAGAGGTCCAAATACCAATGCTCCATGACAGAGGTACTCAGGGAGATGACAAATAGATGTTCATCTCCTTGAACTTATCACTGGCATCCCTCCTGAATGGCGTATAATTTTCTAGATTCCATTATTATGGAAGAACCAATAGTCCCTTCCAATAGCCATGTGGTTGTTTCTATCTTGGCACCTCTAAACATTGGAAAGGGGATCATATCAGTAATTCTTGCCTATGGACCTTGTGTAGAAATGATGGATCACTTCCAGGTCAATGTGATTGAGAGTATGCATGGCTTATTTACACTTCACCCCCTGTATCCCCTACCTCAGTCCTCCAGGTTGGAAGCAAACAATTCCAACATATGAGATTTCCATTGTGATAGCCTGAGACCATGAGTCCCCATTTGAAAGCAACCTGCTTATCTCATCAGCAGGTGCACAGTGGACTGGCATTTCAGTTAGCGATATAGTTTTGTTCTGTAAATCCAGCCTTACCTATCCTTGTTAATGTAATCATTTCTGATTGTGTAACACCAGCCAATGCCCCTATTTGAAAAATGTATAGAATAATACCACTGGATTTAATTGAATGAACGCATGGAAAGCACTATAAAAATACATGGTGATGTCTAGTAAGTATTAGCCATTATAATTGTTACCAAGAGAATTTGGCTTCTCCACAAGTTTACTAAGAACAGAGTAGACAAGAAAACATTCTTCATTTCTCTAGTAAACAAAATAAGTGTTCTTCTCAACATGACTTTTTCAAAAAAAATTAAAAAAAACATGACTTTTTCAATATCATTTTTTGAAGTGGAAAATATCAGGATGACTCCCATTCAGTCTTTCTGTTCTCTTCTCATAATTATTATTCTCTCATGATCAACTAACATAAACCTATTTCAGTTGTGCAGTATTTTATATTCTCTGATTTGTGAGAACATTCTTTTCCCCTCAAAGTCATTAAAAAAAAATCTACTCTGCCAGGAATAGCAAGTCTGAAATTTATTTGAGAGAGAAGGAACAAAAAGCCTCAGGTCTGTTGTCAACTCCATGTATCCTGGGAAGTCAACTTTAGCTCAGAGTAGTTTCAATTAATTCCTAATTACTTTTGTGTCATCTTTATATATGAGGAGACACATTCAAAGTGGAGAATAATAGTTTGTAGTACTGTTTCTTTCAGAGTTGAATGAAGGCCGTGTTTATTATGAGCACTAAGTAATGAGCATGATCATTAGTAATTCTTTACATCTGTGTTTACCTCTGAGGAGTTTTGAGCTAATGAGTTCCACACATATATAAATAACAGGAAAATCAAGGAAAAGATCTCATTTTTTCCATAGACATTACATATTTAATGTATTCGGCAAGACATTATGATATAGCATAATTGAGAAAATCCTCTTGGGTAAGTATTTACCATTTTCTGACTTTGCAAGTGGTCTATAGGACATTCTAGCATATTAGTAATATTATAAAGAATTGACAATACTTTCATTTTAGGCAGCCACCAGCTCTAAAGAAAGAAAGGCTCTTCAAACTTTTCCTTTTTTAAAGACTTTAAGTAATCTCTATACCCAACGTGGGGCTCAAACTTACAACCCCAAGATAAAGACTCGCATGATCTACCTATTGAGCCAGCCAGACACCTCCAAATGTTCAGTGATAAGATGAAGAAGGTCTGAGGATTTCATGTGAAACTTACATGGCAGAGGGGGCACTGGGGTGGCTCAGTCGGTTAAGCATCTGACTTGGGCTCAGGTCATGATCTCAGGATCCTGGGGTCAAGCCCCATATTGGGCTCCATGATCAGTGGGAAGTCTGCTTGTCCCTCTTCCCCTTCCTCTGCTCATCTGTGTGGTCTCACAAGTAAATTAAAAAAAAAAAAAAAAAGAGAGAGAGAGACTGAGCTACTTGTTCATTTTTCTAAAAAAATAAAATAAAATAAATAACATAAATAAAACATGTGGTTGCTATAGTTGACACCTCTATATTGTACAATTAAAATCTAAGAGAGTAGAGCTTAAGTATTCTTTCTCACACACAAAGGGAAATATGCATAGGGGTGGTTGCATGAATTAGCTCGATGGGGAAACCCTTTCACAATAAATATGGATAGCAAATCATCACGCTGTATACTTTAGATATATTTCAATTTTATTTGTCACTGATATGTCAATAAAAAAAAAGACTATCTGCCTTGTGTAAGGCCATGGGGTATCAACTAGAAGATGTAGGTCTAGCAAGCAACTTGTAAGCATGCAGGTCCAGAGCAGCGAGAAGCACATTTACTCTCTAAGTCCCAATGGCTTGTCTGGTGACAATATCAGCCTTGCAAGATTTCAGTGAGGACTAAGTCAGGGTCTACCAGGCATCCAGCACAGCACTTGAGATGTGTAAGTGTTGCCTTTCACTCCCTCCTTCTCACTAAAATGCACCAATCTAATTGATCCATCTGCTCATCACAGGTGGTAACTGGTGTCTGTGCTGGGTGAGGGGAGGCTCTTGGTTCGAGAACCTTTCTAATTTTACTCTAGAATTTGACTTGAGCTATTACAAATCATTTTGTAATGTAATTTCTTTCTTGAAAGTGAAATCTGTCATTGCCTCTCTTTGTGGTAGGTATCTCCAGCTCCTTGTAGTCATCCTCTTGTGGAATCTCCTCCCCCTAAATGTATGAATATCTTCATGGTTCACTTCTTATGAATTTATACAACAGAAATGATGGATGTCACTTCTGAGATCAGACACAAAAAGAGCTATGGCTTCCATCTTGGGTCCTCTTTGGAATTCTGTCTTGTACCACCTACTACGGTGCTCTGAGGACTTAGGCTCATTTTGGAGGGGCTGGGAAGTAGACTATCCAGTCCTAAGAGAGCCCTGGCTACAGCCTGAATAGCAGCTTGCCTATGGCCTCACTTGGGACCCCAAACAAAGGACCCCCACAAGCTATACCCGGCATCCAGACACATAGAAACTGTTAGATAATAAATTTTTGGTGTTTGGGAGACAACACATATTGGGTAATAGGTACACAGTCCTAAATAGCTAATAAACACCTTTACAGGAAACTAGAGACCTATGGATTGGATGACCATCTTTCTCTAGGTTGTTCTCAATTATTTTTTTCATTTTAGAATTAACACTCGATTTCAGTACATATGGTGCTGAATGACAAGACCAAAAATGTCCATTCTCAAAGAATGAAACCTTAGAATACTGATACAAAAGAAACAGCTTAAGTCATGATCTTAGCTTGATAAAACTGATATCAGCTATTATGGTTTATAAAATACCACTATGTTAATATCATTAGGATATTTTTAAGCATCATGATTGTGATTAATCATACAACCATTCTGCCATTTATTTTATAGGTATTTGTGGAACATCCACTCACTGTAAGACACCCCATCCGTGGAGATAATTAGGACCCAGAACCTACTCTCACAGAGATCAGAGTTCTTTTTACTTTTCTATGTTAAAGCTGTTCCAGCAGAACAGAAAAATCTTCCAATAAGTCTGATGGAAAATACAAGGGGAGCATTAGTGCCTCAAATTATGAAACTATCTAGATTAACCAATAGCAAACATCTTTCAACGAATCCTTTCTTTTAGCCAAAGGGAGGTTTATATCTCAGGTACAACAGACAACTCAAAATGGCTACATGAAATCAAGAACTGTTTGGAAAGAGAAAAGAAAAAAGAGAAAAAGGAATTTATTGTAAGAACCCTGAACTGATGTCTGATGATTCTGGGAACAGCCCTTGAGATGTCAAAGATGATAATACAGTAACAGCATTTGGGAAGTATTTCTAGTCTTACACTTAGCCTTTTGGCAGGAATTTATTAAGACAGAATAAGCCTGTGACTTTTCAATTCCGAGTACAATTTGTTTCTCTAATACATCCGCAGGAGTAATGTGTGATGGAATATTTCCTTCTGCAGCCCCTCCACTGTGGGTGATGATATGCTATAATAGGTTCTCACAGGCCATATCTCAGTAATATAAAACACAACACATGTACATCTGTGGCCCAGTGTCAGTGCCTTAAATGTACATCAGAAATGCATTAAATCTCCTGATTGCTATTCTGTTTGTACAGCTTGTTGGTTCAGATTTTCCCCTGTAATGTACTCTGTTGATTACCTTGAATTATCAGTATATCCTTGGTAGAACAAGCACACCTTATTCAGGAAAACAGGCATACAGACGTGGCTTGAGCCCTTTTGGTGTGAAGAAAAACAACAGAAATATTTCTTGGAAGGTAACACAGGTAACTACATGCTTACTTACAATCACATCTCACAAGCATTTTTGCTTCCAGGTAATCTGGTCAGCACAGTCCTCCTAGAATGCTCTCAGGATTCTCTGCATTTGATGGTGTGCAGGTGATGCGCATGTATGCAAATCTCCCTCCTGCAAGGAGAGGAAAAAGGGACAAGGCTTCTAGGCTGGTCTCTGCTCCAAGCAAGAGGGATGCCCTTTGCCAGAAGAAACAAAGGTTTCTTCTTGCTTGACTTGAAGGATGTGCAAATAATGTCAATATACATAAAGTCAAAAATAAAAGTTGGAAATGCTTTTTAGGGTCTAGCTGGCTCATATTAGCAACAGCTACATTTCTGAAACAGACAATTCAAATAATCGTGAATAATGTTGAATATCTTTGCTGATATCAGAAAATGTGTGTTGCAGTTGACTCTGTCAATGCATATTAAAACCATCTCCTGAATTGGTGAGATATTTTAATATTACTGTCACAGATTGTGTGTGTGTGTGTCTCTGTGTGTGTATACAAGAAGCCATCACACCACATCCTTTAGGTTGGTTTTTGAATAGTGAAAATGTAACTGCTAATCTGTTCCTTTTCCCTTTTGACAAATGGCATGATTTGTAAAGTTTAGAAACATACTCAGTGGTCAAACAACAACAAAATAAGGTATTCACAAACCAAGAAGGTAATCTAAAATATTACCATCTTTTGTTACTTATAGGAACAAAAAGAGAGAAAGAGAAAGAAAGAAAGAAGAAAGAAAGAAGAAAAGAAACAAAGAAAGAAGAAAAGAAAGAAAGAAAGAAAGAAAGAAAAGAAGGAAAGAAAATAAAAGGATATTAATCCTCATCCACTTGTGCCTTAAGTGCAATTTGTGATTTTCAAATGCTACTGACATTATTATTACCATCCCAACACTAAAAATTTTAGAGAATTAATGATTCACAAAAAGAACTATTATTCATTGAATGGCCCCAGTGATGCGGTTCTGTGCTGGACACTGGGGAGAGAAGTAGGAGCAAGGCATAGTCTTTGTGCTCTGAAACTAGACAGCTACTGGGGAAGCAGCAAATAAGCAAAGCCCCCAAAGCAATAGCGTGTTACGAGAGAAACATGGAGACCCAAGCTCACAGGAGGGTCAAAGTGAGTTTTTACCAGGATGAAGTGGTGATGTGTAAGAGTTGCACAGGATGTGGATGTGGCCATGGGTGGGGGCCGGAGAGGGTGCAAAAAGAGGTGTCCTTGGGGATCATGCCTTTATCTGTAAATACAGGGTGAGGAAACAAAGATCCAGGGTCTTTTCAAACTTACTGTCTCACACACACACACATACTCGTACACGCACATACACACGATAACTCTGGTGGCTGATTCATGATTGCACTTATACTGATTTTACTGATATGCACACCTGATTTTTCCCACTATTTCCAATTCAGTAAAGAAGATCTTATACTTAAAATTTCTATCCAATCCAAATATAAATCTAGATTAACATTTAGTATTACTCTATGCCTTTCTGTCAGCGAAGAGCTGAATAACAGCACAATCGATTATCTTTTCTTTCCTTTAATTATATTAATTTTTTAATAGTTTGGTTCCATAAAAGTTTTTCCCATTTAAAGAAGAATCTATTTCATTTTCCTTTCCTTTTCTTTCTTTCTCTTTCTTTTTCTATCTTTTTTTTCTTCTTTCTTTTCTTTTCTTTGAGAGAGAAAGAGCAAGGAGAGGCAGAGGGAGAAGGAGAGAGAAAATCTCAAGCAGGCTCCATGGGCCACATGGAGCCCGACATGGGGCTCAATCTCACAACCCCGAGATCATGACTTAAGCTAAAATCAAGAATTGCATGCTGCCCAGGTGCCCCAGAAGAATATGTTTCTAGTTATAATGAATGACGAGTATAGAACTCCTGGTTAAGTATTAAATCACATTTATATAATCTATTTCAAGAACTTGTTAATACCAGGAGATTTTAGCTTACATTATTAAGAAAAGAGTGAGAACCTACAGATTCCATTGGGGATATTATTTTTGTATTAAATAAATATTCATTTGTATGTAGCAATTATTAAAATACAATATTCAAATTAAATAATTTCTTATCAAATCAGAAGGAGTGTTTTCCCCAATTATAAATAAGAAGTGGAACTGACTGCCCATAGTATATACACTAAAGTACAGTCACCTGGTTCTGGAGGCACGTAGGAATTAATAGGTGTCTTCTCCTACAGCCAAATTGAAGCTCTTGAAATTTGTGATAGTACTGTGAGAAGTAAGGGATCTTCTTTTCTTCTTTCTTTTTTCTTTTCTTTTTTTTTTTTCTTTTTTTTTTTGTAAGGGATCTTCTTAACTGACTTCCTCACTCTGGGTTGCCTGGCCCAGAGACAAGACTTGGCTCAGCTTTCCTGTTTGGCTAGCTCAAATATTGAAACAGCAATAGACTCTCAAATACTACTTGTTAGTAAAACTTTTACTATTGCCTGTAGGTGATTACCTATAGGTAGGATATATTTTTAAAAGATTTTATTTATTTATTCATGAGAGACACACACACACAGAGAGAGAGAGGCAGAAACACAGGCAGAGGGAAAAGCAGGCTCCATGCAGGGAGCCTGATGTGGAACTCGATCCCGGGACTCCCAGATCACATCCTGGGCCAAAGGCAGGTGCTAAACCGCTGAGCCACCAGGGATCCCCAGGAAATATTTTTAAATTATGAAATATTACTTGAACTTAGGAAAACATTTCATAATAAGAAGAAAAATCTAGAATACCCTGTCATATGAACTTAGTTAAGGAAACTTTTGTGTTAAGTTTTCTGGAAGAATTTTAGATTAATCTAGAGCCTTGTTTATTTACCTTCAATACACTGAAAACTCCATTTGCTCTGTACTTAACCACTTGACCTCATGGAAATGGAGTCCACATAATAAAATTATCACTTTCTATTAAACTAAACACCTGTTCGGGCTAATCAATCCAAGGGTGTTTCCTCATATGAGAGTCCTGACATTGGTTGGGAATAGTATTAAAAAATCAGATGTACATATCAATACATAATTACAAGTGTGATTATAGATAAGTAAACTGAGCTATCACGTGTGCATATAAGTGTGAGGGAGAGAGAGAGAGAGAGAGAGAGAGAGAGAGAGAAACTGAATTGTATCCACTGAACTCAAATGATCTAATCTTACTAAAGTCTCTCCATAATACTTCTTTCTCTGTCGAACTCTTTCCATGCTAATCTATTTTTTAACATAAATCGTTATCTGTCAAATAATGAAATCATTATCTGTTGAATAATGTTCTAGCCTGGTCATAGCCTGAGAGTAAGCAATCTCAAGTATCTGCCATGAACATCAGGATTACACTAACTAGGTAGGCAAAAGAAAGCAATGAGAGATTATCTTTGCATCACTTTCTGCAAGAACTGGCGAGGTATGAGGTGGAGAATCAGAGGGTGAGAAGTGTTGGATCTTTGCATGGAACCTTTTAGGGCTGGTAGCTGGGGAAAATGATCTGGACAACATCCAGAATCTTAAAGTACAGGAGGGAGCCACTTGCTTGCATTTGTTGATATGACTTTGTTGTAACACTGCACTTGGAAGGTAAAGGTCCTTCTTTGTTTCATTTTCTATAATTACAGACCAAACTTGCTGTGAAAGGCTGCATCCATACTGAGCATCGCATTTATATCCAATGCCTGTTTTCTTGAAAGTAGCAAAAACATTGTCCAAAGCAAAAGAGCATTAATTTTAGAGACGAAGGAAATTGCTTAATTCATTGGTCCGATCTCCCTGGTCCATGTAATTCAAGGTCCCTGGGAACAGGGCCTGGGGCAGTAGGTTAGTAGCTACTGAAGTGTTCACACAGACATTGATTCTGTCTAAAAGCTGCTTTGCTCAGTTTTAACCATTAACTGTTCAACTGCTTTCACAGGGTGGCCAGGCAGGGCAAACTTTTCATCCATGTTTGCTCAAATGAACTGAACCTAAAGCTGTTAGGGACATAATATTTGGTCAAAATTCTAATTGAGGGTATGTTTAGGATTTGTTTACAATCATCTGTTTTTTTTTATATTTCTTATTTTTGTAATGTGTTGGGACATTATTATAAACTTACCAAAATATTATTTATTGATAAAGGTTTGATGAGTTTAAAAATAGAATTACTTATATGATAGGATTTTAATCAGATCTTTAAACTCTAAATAGTGATCTTCTTGGGAGTTCTAATGTTAATATAAAAGAAATAATAAGAATAAGAAGAAGGAGCAGGGAAAGAAAGAAAAAAAAACAGCATAAACTAGGAGTAATTGCAAGGTCTTTTGGGACTCAAAATCTGAATCGTTAGATTTTCTGCTCTCAGCTACACTACCCTGGACAAGACAATCAATGGTTTATAGCTGCAGATTCATCATCTTTAAAAATGAAGAAAATTATAGTTTCCCGGCTGCCCTCACAAGCTACTAGGTTGTATCAAGTGGTTGCAAAAGCTTGGAAGACTCTTTAGGTAAGATATCTAATCTGGTTAATCTCCACATAATGAAGATTATAAAAATAATGGCTTGATGGACATAGTGAGTAAGAAACCAACAAAATTAGGACAGCAATGTGAAGGATGCAAGAAAAGAAATAAAGACATAGTGTAGTCCTTGCCCTACTGTTTATTTCTGAAGTAATAATGCAAGCAACATGGAAAAGTGCAAAAGGCAGCTTTCTCCAAAAGCTGTTCATGGGCTGGTCTGTTACAGCTGCTGAAGTGCCCCAGTAAACACACAAAAAGGCTCCATGTCATAGGAAATTTCATATGTGCGGTATCTTAATGTTACAGTTAGCAAGCCTTAGACCTTGGCACTGCTACTGACATCAAACGTAGAAACACTTGAAAGAGGTCGACTACATATGGAGTCGTATTTCCATAGTTTCTATCAGACATGTCATTTCTTCCTTTTGGTGACTTCTAATCATCTCCTATAAAATTCTTTTTCAAGATGTGGACATTTTGAGAAAAGTATCATTACCAACCACAGTATCTCCATGTCTTAAAGTCTTTGCAATTTGTAAATACCATTTTGTGTGTGCGTGTGTGTGTGTGTAGGGGCAAGCCTATCTGCTTGGCATGTGTATTTAGGCAAGCATCCCTCTCAAATGCTTCTTCACACGCGTCTGTATTGCCGTCGGGTGGCTCTGTTCCTTTCACTTTCAAGGAAACTCATAAGATAATGCCAAACCTTCATTTCCAAGCATCCATTAGCCTGTGGGTATACACTTGTGAGTTCTTGCATGATGCTTTTTAAATATGTAACTATAATAGTGGACCAGCCTGAGACACTGCAGCCCTGGAGGCCCGGACTATCTCCTTCAAATGTACTCATTCTGAAAACAGTCTTGTTCTTATTTGTCCCTTTCTTCTGTCAGTTGGTACTTTAGCCATGCTGACCATGTGTGTTGGTCAGCTCTGGACTCAACACATCCTTCTCTTGAAAACTCCTGGAGGAATATTTGATTTGAGTCTATGACCCAAGTGTGACTCCTCTGTGTAATTTAAGGAAGGAAATTAATGGCTAAGAATACGCAAGAGGCTTTAAGCTTGTTCATTTTGACTCTCGAAGGCCATCAGATGCTCAGAAACTTCTATACTCCCACAGGAACAAAGACATTGTAGCTGTCAAGTTAAGGACTGGAGAGGAATTTCTGTACTTCCCAGACTTACTAAGGCATTCAGGCTTCTAACACACAGCCTTAGGAGGGTTGGGGCAATGGTCAGAAATCTGTGAGAGCTAGGAACATGGTCTACCTTGTGTTTACTAAGCATGTGCTTGGCGCTGGGTGCTAACACTTTCAGCAGATTATTTCACTTAACTCATAGAAATAAGTAACTTCATAGAATAATTCTGGAGAAAGGACTGGGCTGCCCTCTCACCATCGCAACTTTGTTCATGAGAAGTGAATAAGCTAAAGATGGGGTCATGTATGGCTATATACATGCACAACACCTACCGGGGGGGAACAGAAGCAGTTTAGGGAAATGAGGGCTGGGAGTAGAAGGGTAATGGTAATTTTCCAATTAGGCTCTTGCAATGGGACCTGCATATCTATGTACAGACCTGGAATACATTGATGCTTTCCTTTGGAACATACCCTTGTCTTCATCCATGTCTGTGTCTAGATAACTTTCAACACCTACATCTTCATGTATATCTCATCTCTCTATGTCAATAGCCATAGAGATACAGATGCGAATATTGGCATTTGTCTCTCATCTATGCTGACAACAGCATCAGCATCTAACACCGACATCTACAACTACTCTTGTATCTAGTCTAAGCCTGTGTCTATCTGTACTGATGTCAGTGTAACACGCATGAAGCTTCTGTGTCTATTTCTGTACCTAATCAACGACTTTCTCTCCCTGCATAGATATAGCTATTAATATCTATGAACATGTGCATCCATATCTAATGTAAGTCCATAGGCTGTATCTCCACATCAATGCTGGCAGCAACATCAACTCTCATTTCTACACATCTCTAATACACATTTCCACCAACGTTGATATCATGACCTGCATCTACATATATGTGTAATCTCCGTCTTTGTCTATATCTATAGTGACATAAACAAATACATATGTCAATATGTATTGACACATTGACAGGCTAGATTGACTTCTGTCAATGTGTTCTTGTCCATATACAAATATATAACTATAGATATTGGTATCAACATCAACATCTATATCCAACCCAACTCTGTGTCTTTATCAATGTGTGTCTCTCTAGAGATATTGGCATCAGTGTTGGCAACTATATCACTAGCTACATCTCTATCCATCTCTATTTTCTTGTGTCTAATCTGTGTCCGTGACTATGTTAGTGCCTGTGTCAATGTCATCATGGACATGACATCCACATCAATTTCTGTATTTCATCTATTCCTGTGTCTATGGCTATTTTTACATCTGCATCTCTTTACAACATTCTACGTCTACATCTGCATCTCATCTTCCTTTATCCCTATCTATGTATTTAAATAACATAAGTGTCAGCATCAACAATGACATGGACAACCACATTGACAATCATATCTAACCTATGTCTATATTTACACTGATCTTGACATTTTTACATATGTTTTTACATCTACAAATACATGGAAATCCACACCTACATCTACATATATATCTCCGTGTGTTGTATGTCTATAGCTGATCTCTATCTCCATCTCTAATCTATGCCTTTGTAACTGTTTCTACATCTCTATGACACAGACCTCTGCGAAGTAGAGGCACAGAGACACACAGTATATCTGTGTCTACTTCTGTATCTAACCTGTGTATCTATATATACATGTGTACATCCAACTCTTGGCTGCATCAATTTCATTTGTTTCTGTATTATTTATATGTCTACATCCATGTGCATATGTGTATGCATATGCATATCTTTATAGTGTCATTGAGATCCATAATCTCTATCAACATAGCGAGTTTTGTGGGAACTTTACACGTTTCCTTCCATCCTTAATGAGCACATAGTCGGGGGAGTGTAACTCCTCCCTCCTTTCCTCACAAATCTACGTTTCCTGATTCTGAGCTAGGGAAAGATTACAAGGAGCTTGTGGTCAGACTTTACCACAAGAATGTGATAAAAGTTGGTCACAGAGTTATTGAAATATAGTCAAACACCCACACTGCATTCGCCTTCAGCCTTTCTATATACAGCAACACAGAGTTAGTAGCTATTACAGAGATTGTTACTCACTCCATAGTTACAAAATAAACATTTGGTTGACATTGTTAAATGATAGAAGTCTGATTTTTGTATAGCAAGCAAATCCCTCCCCCAGGACAGACCAACTTGGTATGTGTCCTGGGCCAGGCTAGTCTGGCTTCTGTAAACATACTCTTGCCTCTTGCCCTTGCATGTTCGTGGGACCACTGCTCTGTGCTAAGGTCAAGGAGGTTCTGATGCACGTTTGTTAGAGAGGGGAAGAAAGGAGATAAAGAAGCCCTCCCCTCAATACCAATGCTAATACAAAGATTGCACATTTTTCTCGATTTATCTGTAATTTTTAAAAATGCTAATCTTTAATGTACAGATGTCATTTTTAACTACACAGAATGTTACATGGTATGGTTCTTATTGAATTGCTTTAGTCATTCTCTTGAAATCCAATGGGAATATGTTTTTATACCCAATCTCTCACAAAACATTTGCATAAAGAAGCACCATAACTTTTGTCAGGAAGACAGAATTTTCAAGCTTTAGAGAAGCAAGAGCTACATTCTAGAATGAAGACTGTTTTGTGGGGCCTGTTCTCCATCTCATTCTTGTCTTTTTTGGTGTTCTAACCTTCTAATTCTATGCTTTGAATACTTAACTTTGACAGCCATTTCTGAGATGCACCCAGATGCTGGGATCTGGATGATCAAGTGAACAGCCACACTTTCCTCTTGGGGCTGGTAAAGGGAGAGTTAGTCTGTCCGACAACAAGCATCTGGGTTCTTGAACTCCCTCCATGTGTCTATCCTGGGTTTGCCTTCGGTTCAGAGTTTGCCTGTGCCTGGTCCTTGAATTGTGCTCCAGGTGGACTCTGGCTCAATATTCCAGTCTCTGGGAGAGATGTGGTTAAGTCTCAGGAGAGCCTGACTTGCAGTTGACAGAGGCTCCCCTTTGACCGTAGTCTCCTTGCACATGGTATGGAAAATAGGGCTACATTGCAGGCATCTCTCCAGTATATCCCAAGCCTTCCACTTTCCTAAAAAAGTGGCAATCTCATTGTATGCACAGTATCCAGAATGAATCTGGAAATCTGGAGTGGGGTAGGAGTCCTAGAAACATGCTACTTCCACTTCTGGGCGCCTCACTGTCCCATTCCCCTGGGATTTCACATGTCTCTTGGGAAATCCAAAGCTTGTACAGCAAGTGGGATACTCAGTACTGCTCTTCCACGTAGCTCCTTCTCTTAATTTTTTTCCTTTAAAATTTTCCCCCATTCTAATGTCATCTAGCCTTGATCCATCTTTGCCTGTTTAAGACATAGTCACATGGCTGCTGTGTATCTTCCTGTTGTTGCTCCCATCTGCTCTCTGCACCATGCTAGCTTGCCCTGGGCTTTAACACTCTGAGCAGTTTGGCTTCATCAAGGAGTTCTCTTACTCTGTAGATTCTTGTGAATCCAGCCTGGGGCAAGAGAACCAACAGAGATTCAGAGGGACATCAGATAGCAAGATTGGAGTATCCTTCCTTGTGGTGTTTCTGGAATTAGATCTATCCCTGAAGTGCAGGGCACATGTCTAGATAGTTGGCCCATTACACATCCTCCGGTGTCTGGTTTCTGGTAACTGACCTCCTGGTGGTTCTTCAGGTCTTGTAGTTGGGAACTAAGCTCAGCTGTTGCCAGATTTAAGAATTGTGTCATCTCTGTGATTCTGGGACATCATCCCACTCCATCATAAATACCCTTAATTAAAGTCTTCCCAAATCATGTCATTCTGAGTGCAACTTCAGGTTCCTATGGAGGCTCTGAGTAATACACTGGCCCTTGAGGTTGGCCCTCATTAATCATCAGAATCTTCGATTTTGTGCTTGATCTCAGCTAGTCATCAATCTCAACTAAACTTTGAATAAATGACATAATTAATTTAACCTGAAGTTCATTCACTTCTTCATTTGTTCATTTATTCTCTCAACAGTGTTGACCGAGCTCCAGTCACTCTTTCAACAATGAACCAAACAGACCCTGATTCTACTTTTTGGGGCTCATGTTTTTGTGGAACAAACACACAAAGACAAATCAAAACATACATACTATCAGATAGTGAGAAGTTCTTTGACAAATATACAACAGTGTAAGGAGGACAGGGGAGTACAAATTTGGGGCAGTTACAGGGAACACCTCTCTAATGAGTTGGGAGCTGAAGAGAATGAGTGCTGATTCTTGCTTAGACTTGAAGAAACAAAAGTCCAGGGAGAAGACACAACAAAGGCATAGACTCAGAGATGGGGCCAACTCAGCTGTCTCTACATACAAAGGGAGTCAGTGAGAGGGGATGGAAAGTAGTGGGGATAGTAGGTCCGTGTTGGGTCATATCAAGGAAACACTGTAGACCATCTCAATGGCTTGGCTTTTCCTTCAAGTGGTTTAGGTAGCTAGGAGGTTTACATAGGGCAGCAGAATCATATAATTTTCCTTTTGCAAAGATCCCTCTGGCTGCTGTGTGGTAAATAGATTATAGAGGAATGGAGAAGATGGAAAGAGAGAAACCACTTGGGTCCTATTGTAATAATATTTCCAGTGTTGTTGTGCCATTGCTGGTAGATGCTCCCCAAATCCCTTCCTGAGCACACAAAACCAGCTCATCTCCCAACTACTTTAGATCTGCTGAAGGGGAGAAGGAGGGCATATGGCTGGGGCTCACACTAGTGTGAGTGTAAGCATCATGTCAATTCTGAATTCTGGTCTGAGGTTGTTAGGAGAGAAGTCTCTCTCCATTTCTTCTTTCTCTCATCTCCTGCATGTTTTGATGTTGCTGCCTAGGCAAATACTGGGACATACATCACAAATGCTGTAGGCTGTGTCAGATCAGATCCTGACAAGACAGTGTGGAGGAACACATTGTTCACTCCCACCTCCACCCACATCAACCCTCATGAACTGTGACATGAAAAATAACTTCCTTTATGAGCAGCTAATAATATGTGAGATTTGTTTGTTACAGATTCTAGCATTACTTACCCTGACTAATACTGAAATTGGTACCTTGAAATAGAATGCTAATGGAACCTAAAACTCATGGCTTTGGCTTAGCAGTTGGGCACTGGACACTGAGTAAAGCTGAAAGATGTTGGTCCTTGTCACACAGAAGCAAATCATGAGCTAAATGTGTCAGCAACTCTGGGGGGATGCTTGAAATCAAAGCACTAGTGTGACCTTGATCAGCTTGCAAGGATAAATGGAAGAAAATAGGGTAAAAAAATATGGGGCCTTAATGGGTTGGAAAAAACAGGTATTTAAGGTTCTTAAACAACTGGAAAATGGTTGAAAAAGCCCATAAATGACCAAGACCTCCATCTAGGCTCAGCTATAAATTGAAGACCACATTTAGTGTGACTTCCTGCTCAAACCACATAGTTTTAAGGTATGACCATCAGATTGGGAAGGAGGCAGGGGTGTGAGGAAGCCAAGAAATAAAACTAATTTGGGAACATTGTCTAGGAAAGAACAGTGGGTTGGATTATAGGCTCCCCCGTCTCTATTGCTTTCCTTTTTCCCCGTTTGCACCCATCTGTTGCTCCTTCTCCCAACAAAACAAAACAAAACAAGACAAAGCACAGTGGTACTTCTCGATGGACACAATAAAGGGGGTTTTCAATTCTTTACTATTTTCTTTATTAACCTCCAAAGAGAATTCTTCAGAATTATAGGTTTAAAAAATGTGCCATAAGAACTTCCAGATTATCACCATAGTGATTTTGGTATAATCAGTTAAAGATCTATTTTTGTCATAATTGGGTTAGAAGTACAAAAGCAGCCTCCTTTCATATCTCCTGTAACATTTCATGCTTGACCTTTCCAGTCTTAAGTTACTTATTTAGAAAAATGAGGATTGGGATGTCTGTGAAATAATCTTGTGTTGGTGATGGAGCCCCTGAAGACACTCAAATGATACCAGTTTACTCTTCCCTTATTTCTTTTCTTTATTAACAGAAAGTGTTATTGAAGCATACTTGACATGCAGTATGCGAGGTGATGAATTTGGACATATAGGTACTGTTGTGAAATGTCATCACAATCAAGAACATGAGTATTTTCCATCACCAACAAAAAAAATCCTCCATGCCTCTCTCTCATCTCTCCCTCTGCTCCTCCTTGCTCCATACCCACCTCCAACCCCAGAAAACCAGGGATCTCCTTCTGTTCCTTCAGATTAGTTTGTACTTCTTAGAGTTTAATATGGATGCAATCATACAGCATTTACACTTATTTCTCTAGCTTCTTTCCCTCAGCACTTTTTGTGTGTTTGTTTTGAGATCCATTCATGCTGTAACATGTACCCATGATGCATCATGGTAGTAGTGCCAAGTTATATTCCATTATACAGGTAGACCAGAGTTCATACATTCACCTGTTGCTATATATACATTGAGATGCTTCCACTTTGGGGTTATTAAATGAAATCTGCTATGAGCATTCATGTAGAAGTCACTGTGTGGATGTATGATTTTTTTAGTCCTTGGTAAATACCTAGAATTGGGAGTACATGTCCTTATGTGAATTGTATGGTTAACTTTTTAGCAAACTACCAAACTTCTTTCCAAAGTCAGTGTACATGTTACATTCCTACTAGCAGCACATGAACATTCCAGTTCTTCTGTATACCACCCCCCCCCCCGAAACTCAATACGGTTAGTGATTTCAACTTTAGCCACTCTACTGTGTTTGTAATGGTATGTCACTGTGGTTTTAATTTGCATTACCATAATGATTAATGAAGCTGAGCATTATTCATGTACTTACTTTCAATATATCTTTCTTTGATGAAATGTCTGAATCATTTACCTATTTTCAATTGGGTTACTTTTTTTCTTCATTTTTGAAATTTGAGACTTCTTTACAGGTTGTGGATACTAATATACAAATTCTTAATCATGTTTGTGATTTACAGTGTCTCTAAGTATGCACTTTGTCTTTTATTCTCTTAATAGTATTTTCCTAAGTGCCAACATTTTTAATTTTTCTGAAATCCAATCACTGATATGTTCTTTCATAAATCATGTTTTTGGTGTTGAAAATGGGAAATTTTCAGTTTTTTGTCCTGTGTTTACTTCTGAAGGTTTAAGGGTTTAAAATTTTGCATGTAGGTCTATGATCCATTTTGAGTTACTTTTTGTATGTTTTTTTATCATGTAAATTGCGCTATGTTTGTGTGTGTGTGTGTGTGTGTGTGTGTGTGCACATTGGTACAAACTATTCCAGCATTTGTTAAAAAGACTGTACTTTCAAAAAAAAAAAAAAAAAGGCTGTACTTTCTCCATTGAATTACTATTGCCCTTCCACTGAATATTAATTAATCATGTAGATTTTGGGTCCATTTATGGATTTTCTTTTATTTTCCATTGATCTCTTTGTCTATTCGAAGCCAATATTACATTTTAGTTAATATGTATTTATGATGCATTTTGAATTAGGTAGTCTCATGCTTTAATGTTTTTTCTCACTCTTGCTGTCACTAAGTCTTTGGTATTTCCATGTGAATTTCAGAATTAGTTTGACAATTTCTACCAAAAAAATGCAGATTTTATTAAGTGTAAGATTGATTTGGGAAAATTTACATCTCTCTACTGTTTTCTCCTTAATTACTCTCAGATGTTTTCTATAATCTCATATATATTCTTGATACTGTACCTGGTATTGCTCATTTGAATTTGTGATTGTTCACTGCTAGTATGAAGAAATGAAACTAAATTTGTAGACATATTCTGCATCTCTTCTAAACTCACTAATTAGTCTTAGTAGTTTTTTGTTAAATTTCATAAGATTATTTACATAACTGAGCATGTTGTCTATAAGCAAACGTGATTTTACTTCATTACAAACTTAATGTTTGTATTTCTTTATTCTTGTTTTATTGCACTAGCTACAGCCTCCACTATAGTATTGCGTGAATGTCATGATGACAGACCTGCCATTATTTTGGATTTATTTTTATATGATTCCACATTATCTCTTTTGTAGTTTAATGACTATAAATCACTGGCTTTCTACCTTGGTGGTTGCATTAACTGAAGACCATTTACCATCAAATGATAATAGCACTTCTCAACGGGAATAAGAATCTTAGACTAGCATAGTTCATTTTCCACCTCCCTGCCTTTTGTGCTATTGGTAACATGTTTGCCTTTACATATTGTAGACATCAACTTGCATTGTTAGCACTTTTGTTTACTCATGTAGTTACTATTTCCATGGATCTTCACACCTGTATTTTTAGTCCCAAATCTATATGGTTCCATTCTCTTTTGCCTGAAGAGCATTGTTTGCCATATCTTTTCCCGTGCAGGTATGTAGGTAACAAATTTGTTAAGGTTTATATATTGGAAAACATTTTTTTTAGGCCTGTTTTCTTCTGGTAAAATCTTCCAGGTTTATATATTTTTTGTCTCATTTTTTCTTTATTCTTTTTCTATCAGTAATATAAAAATGTTGCTCTCTTGTCTTCCTATTTGCACTACTGTCATGAGAATGAGAGAATGAGAAAACAATTGTCATCCTTATTTGCATTTCTTTCTGTATAACCTGCCTTTTCTCTGATTGGCCTTAAGATTTCTTGTTATCAATGGTTTTGAGCAATTTGAATATGATATGCCTTGGGTGTAATTTTCTTCCTATTTCTTGTCCTTGGGATTTGTTGAACTGTTGAACCCTTACATTTACTATTTTCATCAAATGTTAAAACTTTCAGCCATTATTATTTCATATTATTTCACATAAATTTTCTTCACTCACAAATATGGAAGAGGCTACTTGAAGTCTTGTGATCGACTATTATTGCTTGTCTTAAATTCTTTCATTTTGCCTTTAAGTTTTGATAGGTTAGCCACATCTTCAGGTCTACTAAATTTTTATTCTGCGAAATCTAATCTTCCATTAATCCAATCTAGTATATATTTTATCTCACACATTTTAGCTTTTAGATCTTTCCTATCTCTACTTAACTTTGGAATGCACAGGATGCAGTGATAATGTTTAATGTTTTAATGGCCTCATCTGAAAATTGTAAATCATCTGCTGTGTCAGTTTTATGTGAATTTTTAATTTATTCGTTTTTCTCTTCATGATGGTTCATATTTTCCTGCTTGATTGCATGCCTGGTAATCTTTGGATGCCAGGCATTGTTGGATGCTATTTTTTGTATTTTTACAAATATTGTTGAGATTTATTCTCAGGTACTTTATTTGGCAAGAATTTGATACTTTGGAATCTTGTTTTTAAGATTTGTTGGTGGAACTGGGGCAGTGCTCAGTTGAAAACAAATTATTCCCCTCTACCGATGCATAACCATTTTGTGTACTCAGCCCAATGCCCCAGGAAATATGACAGTTTCTATTTTGTTGATGGCAACAGCACTCTCCTTGGCCCTGTATGAACAAGGGTACTGGTCTATAATCCTTTCTAGTGGCTCTTTCTCTGGCCATGGGTAATTCCCTCACAAACATGAGCAGATAAGTATTCAACAGAGTACTCAAGAGTAACCTCTTCAGATCTCCAGTGTTCTCTTTCTGGGCATCTCTTTCCTGTATACTACTCCAACCAACAAAGTCACAGGTTTGGTCTTATACTTTTGGCTTTGTTTCCACTCTCAGGGAATTTACCAAGCTTTGACTAGGTTCTTCCTCTCTGTGACTTAGCCTCAAAATTTTCTCAAGGCTTTTTAGAGAAACTACAGGGTTCTTTTTATTTCTCACCTCTCAGAAATTACTGTTCTTCATTGTCTGATGATTTGTGTCTTAAAGACCATTACTTCTTAAGTTTTGCCCCTTTTTTTTAACTTTATGGAGGAAGATAAACACATGCTCTACTCAACTTGGTCAGAAGTAGAAGTCATTTTTGTTACTTTATTCCTTTTTAAATAGCTTTACTATGGTGTATTAGCACATTATAAAATTCACCAACTGAAAGTGTACTAATCAATGACTTTTAGTAACTATACCAGGTGGTGCTATCATCATCAATCAGTTTTGAACACACTATCCCCCTGTGAGACCCCACATGCCTGCCTGTTTACAGTGAATCTACATGTCCCCTGTAGCCCCAGGCAACTGCAAATTTATATCCTGTCCTTATAAATTTGCCTTTTCTGAACATTTCATTTGGCTGAGTTATCCAGTATGTGTCTGACATTTTTCATTTAAAATAATGTTTTTCAGGTTCAGTCATGGCATAACATGTGTTAGTAGCTGATTCCTTTTTAATGCTGAATAATATTCCATTGTTGGATATACCACACTTTGACTATGTATTCACCAATTGATGGGCATTAAACCACTTACAGGTTTTGGCTATTATAAATAGTGCCACTATGAACATTCACATGTAAGTGTTTGTGTAGAAATATGGCTTTATTTCTCTAAGGTAGATACCTAGGAATGCTATTGCTGGCAAGTAGGGTAATATTATACATAATTTTTTTGAGGAACTGCTGAAGTGTTTTGCAAAGTGGCTGCACTACCTTCTATTTGCACCAGAGATGTATGCAGGTTTCCCTTTCTCCCCATTGTCCTCAATGTTTATTATCATCTGTCTTACTTATCATAGCCATTCTAGTAAAAGTGAAATGTTACCTTACTGTGGTCAAATACTTTCTTTGTTGAAATATTTGTTCATATCTGTTGCCTATCATTTGATTGAACTGTCTTATTATTATTGAATTGTAAGAATTTTATGTAAACTCTGGATACTAGTTCTTTAATGAATGATAGTTTTGAAAATGTTTACTCCAAGTCTGATGCTTGTCTTTTCATTTTCTTAGTGGTATCTTTTGTAAAAAAAAAGTTCTGAAATTTGATGTAGCCCAATTTATTTTTCTTTCATGGACCATGTTATTGTTATCATATCTATGGAACATTTTTTCTAACTGCAAATCTTGATTTTTTTCCTTTGTTTTCTTCTAAGGTTTATTTTATGTCTTTCATTTAGTCTATGATCCTTTTTGATTTAATCTGTTTGCATTACATAAGGTGAGGGCTTAGGTTTACCTTTTTGCATCTAGATAGCCAATTTCTCCAGGATCATTTGTTAAAAAGACTTTGTCATCAAGGAATGGCCTTGGCACTTCTATATCTGTAATTGACTGTAAATTGACTGTATTGATGGTAATTGCAAATATAAGGATTTATTTCTGGACTCTCAATTCTATGTCCTTGATCTACATGTCTATTGTTATACCAGTACCACAATGTTACACCAGTACTACTGGAGCTTTATAGTAAATTTTGAAATCAGTAAACACAAGCATTGAAATTATGATTTTTTTCCCAAATATTTTGGCTCTTCCAGATGAACTTGAATTTCCATATACATTTTAATATATGCTCATCAATTTCTTTAAAATTCCTGCCAGGAATTGGACAGAGAAAATATTTGTTCTATAGATTCCAAAGAACAATTTGAGGAGAATTGCCATCTTGGGGACATTGACTCTTCCAACCCACAGACATGGAATTCCTTTTCATTGCATTTAGATCCACTTTAATTTTCCTCAGCAAAATATTGTAATTTTCAGGCACAAGAGTTGCATTTTAAAATAGTTTCCTAAGTGTTATATTATTTAATAGTATTTAAATAGAAATATGTTCCTCAGGGATTTTTTTCAGACTTTTCATTGCTTGTATATAAAAACATATTTTTAGAATATTGATCTTATATCTTGTAATCTTACTATACTTGATTCTTAGTTCTAAATTTTTTATGAGTTTTTAAGGTTTCAACATTTGAGATTATGTTGTCTACAAATAAAGACTTTTTCACTCCTCGCCTCCCAATTATGATATATCATTTATTATTATTTTTGCCTGATATCATTTTGCATTATTCCTTCTTTTATTAAATCTAACTTACTTTTCTTCAAATGTTGATTTATTCCCTCATCGTACAGGGAAAATATCTTTTTCTCTCCTGTTTTTCAAACGTATTTCCACATTCCTAGAATCTCACATATGCCTGTATGCATTAAAATATAAATGTTAATCAAGAGTTAGGATATACATGCAGTTATCAGGAACCAATGTGATTGGATAACATACCACCGTCAAGTGGGTATGTTAACTATCTCCTTCATGTCTTAAGTCTGAAATAAAAATGCGCTTTGTTCTTTGTTGCCTCAAATTGTCCTCCTTCCCCAATTCCTCTACCCTTCCTTCTCTCCCTCTCTCTCTTTCCTTTTTAGCTTCCTGGTGGAGAAGTGCGATGCACTGTGACAGGAGCACCCACTTTCACGTTGTGTGAGGCGTTGACTGATTTGCATTACTGGGACTACAAAGACGTGATCCGTGTGTTGCTGTCTCACGGCGCTGAACCTCAGCCAGAGATAACAGCGTGAGCCTCTGTTGGTACTTTATTCAATAGGGTCTGTTTATAACTTCAGCGGAGGCTGTGTTTTCATTTTAAAATGGCTGGAATCTAATTTATTTGGAAGAATTAGGATACACTTTCCCCTTAGAACTGTCAGGCCACACAAGGAATAAAATGGAGCTTGACAGCAGTTTCTAGGGTGCCAGGATGAGGCATAAAAGCCGCCCTGGAAATCGACTGTGCTGGCACTCATTTTCAAAGAGTGTTTCAGAAGTTTATCAATTTGTTTCTAGTTAGGTAGTACACAGATGTCAGTTTTGGCCTTTGAACAGTCTTCAGGGCTAGAATGCGGCTTTATTATGAATAATATTAATATGAGAAAAATAAATCTCATCGCTGAAATGGGACTTCGGAGCCCACGTTGAGACGAAGGTGGGGAAACTAGTTTTGAAAGGACCTTCAGAACCCTGAAAGGTTGGCCATTAGAGCCACACAGGAAGAGTGGTTTCTGTCATTCCAGTTCCTTTTCGGTTTACTGCTGAAAAAAAAATAAATTCTTACCTGAGGTAATGTGTTATAAAAAGGAACACACACACACACACACACACACACACACACTTGAGAATGTGGAATAATCAGTACTTTCCAAAAGATTTCCCCAAAGGATGAGAAGACAAGAAATGTGATGAGACAGACTTGGGAAAGCACTTAAGTGTCGCTGAAAGGGAGACTTGGGGGTTGTTTTTTGTTTTGCCTTATTTTATTTGCTTGTTTTCCAATTTAGGAGAGGTAGGGACGTCGCAGGCGATAGCAGAGCTGTTGTCAGTTACTGTGCATGTTGCATTATGCATTTTTGTCTCACTCACAAATCTGGGACAAGACTGAAATGGTAGAAATATGGTCAAAATGAAAAAGGAAACACCACTCCGTGAGGAAGCAAAGGAGGGCAGAGGTAGGAGGGAGTGACACAAACAGCCATCACAAGAGGAAAACTCTCTGTGTAGGAAAGATGTTGACAGCAATGTCCCTTACCTTCCGCAAACTATATGTTTGTTTCTGTTTAATGCTTTGTCTAAAGGTTGGTTTCCATTTTCAGATCCAGCGTACCACATCTGAGGGATCAGTCATATATCGTCACTCCACCCAGGAGACTTAGTGTTTAGCCTCCCGCATAAAACAGGTGGGTGCTCCTGGCTCTGAACCTCCGTCCACGTGGGCAGACATATAGCTGCTTGCATGTGAACAACTACTTTGATGCAGATGTTGAAAGAGTAGGATTTGGTGGAACGTATTTAAGATATAATATGTTGAGTTCACCCTCCTGCCTGGAATAAAGCCTACAGGTTCTCCCAAGGCAGACTCCTGTTCCCGGAGGAATTCCTGAGCAAGACAAGTATGTGTAGCCACACAAAGAGTGTGATGCAGGTACGTTAGCCGTACCAAAGGGATAGACTTAGATATAGTGGGAGAAGCAGACCATTGTCCATGAATGAGGGTCCTCACAGGAGAACTATCTAATAATAAAAAGAAGTCAAAATTGTTAAGCACGCTAGGGGTAGGAGCATCAGATCTCATAAGGAAATTGGTTTTGCCCCTGCAGGAAGACCATGCTGGAGCTTCTATAAAACCCTGCCCTGATACACTAGATTTGCTTAGGGGCAAAAAAGCAGAGCTCAGCAATGAGAAGCTGAGGTAGTTGGTAGTTTGCTACCCAATACAGGGCCCCTGTGTTTTCCATCTTTGTATTTCAAACTACAGGAACCAGCTTCAGTAGCTTCCAGAATAATAGCAGTGATGTGCCAGTGCCTCTTCAGTAAGCCCTCTTTTGGTGTGTGAAAAAGGACTGGCTCCTTGTGTTTAATTTCATCAGCTATATTGAAGTACACATTTGTTCCCATTTTAAATGTTTAGTTCATTGACTTTTAAAAATTGTGTCAACAAACAAAGTAGTGGAATTCCTACCCACCCCCCAAGGTTCTCTTGCCCCCCTTTGGAATCAATCCCAGGACCGGCTCCTGGGTCTAGGCCATCAGTGACAAGCTTTCTGTCATTGAAGATTCATTTTCCCTGCTTTGCAATTTTATGTACATGGAAGCCAGCAGTATGCATTGTGTCTTGAATATTTTCCCCAAGAGAAGTTTTTGAAAATCATCCATGATGTTGCATTTATCGGTAGTACTTTTTGTTTTTATTGGTGAGGGGAGTCCTTTCGTATTAATGTACCCAATTGTGTTTATTGATTTACCTCTGGATGGACCTATGGGTTGTTTATATCTGGGACTGTTACATGCCTTACTGATAATGAACATATCACTGATGGTTAATGATGGGTAGTATCTTTTCAAGGGGATGTTTATCATGTGTGTGTCTTCATTAGATAGGTGTCTGTCCAAATATCTTAAAAATATCCCGGAAAACAGGGGCCCAGGGATCCCCGATGTCTGGTACCTAAGGCATGGATTCCAGGTTTTGGTTTTCTGCTCTTCTTTTTTTTTTTTTATCATGCTTCAGCAAATGTCTTCCACATTCTTTTTTATCTAGCATAAAAATAAAACAGACTTTTGTTTGAAAGAAGGCTGATTTCTTCAAGACCTGTGTGAGACGAGTTAGTTGTAGGCCTTCTGTACTTCCCCCGAGTGACATATGCAGTGGCACGACTGGCTTCTGAAAGGTCGAGGAGAGATAATATCAGACCATTCGTGGTTTTCTATGGCTGTTCGGAAGAAGCGTGAAACAGAGAATGTTGTGACTGACCTCACTACCCAGGGCTTGATAGAAACAAATTGAAATATTGGCATCGATAAACCAACGCTACTTTAAATGAATATCCTCAATAAACTCTTCAGGCTTCTTTGATTTATAAAAATCAATAAGCTCAGCATTAAGTAAACCTATGTCTGTGACCATGTGCATGGACAACCTTGCTTTGTAATAGTTGAATGCTGCACACTGCATCCACTGGATATTTGAGGGAATCAATATCCTTTGAATGGAACAAAGATAGTGTAAGGAAATAACATTCCAGCAAACAAAAACATGGCAAATTTTATTTTTGGTTATGTTTTTATAGGTTGACCATGGGAAGTTGGTGTGAGGATTGTGAGGGACAGAAGTGAAAATTCATATGAATTGTACTCACCTGTGCCACTGACCTAAATTTCCTTTATTGGAGCAGGATGGCAGGGAATCCTCAATGAACAGTTGTTTTTGAAAAGAGAATAGACATTTTAGCGATATTTGTTCTTCCAGTCCATGATCATGGAACGTTTTTCCATTTCTTTGTGTCTTCCTCAATTTCTTTCATAAGTGTTCTATGGTTCTCAGAGTATGGATCCTTTACCTCTTTGTTTAGGTTTATTCCTAGGTGAGGGTGGCTGGAGGGGAGATCGTTGGGGGGATGGGGTCACTGGGTGACGGGCATGAAGGAGGGCGTAATGAGTACTGGGTGTTGTATGCAGCTGTTGAATCACTAAACTTTACCTCTGAAGATAATAACATACTATATGTTAATTAATTGAATGGAATTAAAAATATACCTATCATTTTATATATAGTAAATATCTATATTGTTAGATATATATGTATATTTAAAGATTTCAATAGAAAGGTGTTACATGAATCAAGCTACATGTACATGTTGGAGTGTGTGAGTTAGGGGCGTCAGAGCCTGGACCTGAGCCCTACAGGTAGACCCACCAGCTTGATGTGCATAGATCCTGCCACCTTAATGACACTCAGATAGCTCATCCTACGTCTCGGCCACCTAGCTTCTGCTGAGCCTAGAGTTTGTAATTTTTATTCTATCTTACATTTTCTTCAAATTTTAGTAACTACAAATTGTCCTATAGGTTCAGTTGTGATCCCAGAGAGGCGTGCGATGTCCCCCCTATGGTCACACAAGCTCATGTTAATTCAGCTTGTGGAGATCCTGGTCTTTCTTCTAGCAGCTGAGGGTATCACAGATCTGTGGCAACGTCCTGCCTCCCTGCCCCTGGCCTGGATCCACACCTTTGCTTTCAGTTTCAGTCTCGCGCCCTAAAACCAGGAGCTGCTGATCTTACCTCAGCAGTGCCAAGCAATGCCATGCTTTCTTCCCCAACCTTCATTGCCCCATCATGTCACACATCTTTGCTGTTCCCTTGCCCAGTGGAAATAACCTTCAACCTGATGTCCTGTTTCCTATCTCCCCTTCCTACACCAACTGGAGCAAACACATCTCATTCCTCATTCCACCACCAAAGTGCTATAGTTAGAATAAAACCTCGATGAGGTCACACACAGGTCTGCATTCTCCTGGATTTCCCTACTGTCACTAGGAACAAGTCCAGATCCTCCTTAACATGTCCTAAGACCCATGTGTCTCCTGGCCTCACATGCTTCCTGTCCCTCCGGCCTTGGGCCTCAAGTGCAGCTTTGCTCACTTACACATTCTTAATGCACCTGTAGTGGCTCCTTTAAGGAAGGACCTCACTACTCTCTCTGAATTCCCTGAGCCTAGCACAGAGCCTGACACAGAAAGGCCTGATGAGTGTTTTCAAATCACTTTGCTATTTCACTAAAATTGATCCCATGAAAATAGAAAACAGGGCACTGTATCCTCAGTGAACAGTAAATAACCCAGCGGGCCCGCGTTACTCGTGCCCACTCCCTGAATGAAACTCGTTATTTAAGGCTATGGGAAGGACAGAAAAGGTGTCGGCATGAAAATAAAGCTGTGGGTGGTGATATGCCAGCAGGGGGGTCTTTAGATGCACTTTTATATCACTCAAATTTTTTCTTTTTCTCTTTTGTCGGAAAGGAACCAGAGCTAGAGTTAAAAGGTCAAAACATAAAGACAAACTCCTTTGACTTGACAACATATGAATTATTCACACTGTGTATGAGCCGAGCCGAGATGTCCAGAGGTACGGTTTTCACAACCGTGATGAGGAGAAACGGCTCCAGCCTGGGATGTGATCGGAGCTCCAGAGCAGCCGATAGGTGGACACCACATCACTTACAGAACGTGCCCGTTGAATTCAATTAGTGTCACGCGATGCATTTTTATTTTCCAGGCCCAGCCACCCACCCAGACCTCCCCTCTCTCCTTCTGACACACACACATTCCATAACCCTCTATCACTGACGCAGAGATAGTTCTGTGTCCACGATTCCACCCAGAACGTCATCCAGTTGCTGGTCCTTTCCCCTTCAGCACCTCTTAGCTCTGACAGTTTCTTGGGCTTTCCTTGGTTTTGATGAATTTCGAGGAGTATCCTCCTGTCAGGTATTTTGTGGCATGTCCCTTAGTTGGGACCAGTCTGATGTTTTGCTCTCAGCTGGCCAGGGGTGTTGAGTTTCAGAAGAAAGGCCACAGAGGCCGAGAACTGTTCTTACCACGGCGTACCAAAGGCACACGCTACCAACACACTTGTTGCTACTGATGTTAATTTGATTATCTCGCTTGGGTAATGTTTTCAGGTCTCTCCATGGCAAAACTTCTCTTTTCCCTCTTCTGTGCATCGTGCTCCTTGAATGGGAAAAGTACAATACAAAACCCAGACCTAAGTAATGTGGGAATAGGCCCCACCTCCTTGGGGGCAAAGTGGTCACATAAAGTCTTCCGCATGACATTCATCTAATCCCCCACGTGTATTTACTTATTCATTCACTTTATTACATCAGCATCAACTTATATGGAATGTTTGTGTCCCACAAATTCATACATTGATACCCTACCCTCCAGGTGATAGTGTTAGGCAGTGGGTCTTTGGAGGTGCTTAGAGTGAGATGGGGTCATGAGGGTGGGGCCCCAGGAATGGGATCTGCACCCTCCCGAGTCAGGAGCCCTTTGCCTCCCCTCCCACATTCTGCCCTGAGAGGCTAGAGAAGAGGGCCATCTGGCCCCTGGACCAGGGGTCTCACCAGGACCCCCATGCTGTGAACCCCCCATGCCATCACCCTGACCTCAGGCTGCCAGCCTCCAGAACCAGGGGAACATGGCTATCATTCGGGATACCCAGGCTATAGGGTCTGCCCGGGAAGCTCTGGCTGAGATGCAACCCCTGAGTTTTTCTTTCACCTTTGAGGTTCGAGCCCAATTACCTTATTTATTTTGTCACTAAAATTGTTTCAACATTGGCCAATGGGCACCGTTCACATGGGTCCTGTGTCCTTTTGACACACACTCATCATCATGGGGTTGGTCTCTGTCTGCTTGTTAGCTCTGAGCACTGCCTCACCTTCTGATGCTCCAGTCTGTGTGTGTGAGTGTGTGTGTGCTAACACGTGTACGTTCACACATCTGAGGTTTCTACATGGAGCCATCTGTAGCTACGGTAGGTCCAGTGAGAGCTCCTGCCCACGGCCCGCTCTCCCGGCTCTGATGTGGGTGCTTGGATCCCCTCCCTGCCCTGCCGTACCCCCTACTCAGCAGTGAGAAGCCAGCCTGCCACTGCCTGCCATCGCTACTTATTTCTTCCATCCTGGTGCATGTCTATGGCACTGTCAGAGCTGCTAGCTCCCCTGGTGACCTGTGACCATGTCCCAGGAGTGAAGTGTTTTGGGCTCACTCTGCCTGTGCTTTCACACCCGTCTCCTGTTGCCAGCCACACTGGCCACCGCTTTCCATGCAGCCCTCTGGGGAGAGGGTGCCTTACACTGTGCTGAACCCAGCCTGCTTTGTCATGCCCATGCTGGGCGCCCATCCTTAAATGATGGTTTCTTTAATTTTTATGCACAACAATTCGCTTTTTTATTTTCTTTTTTTTCTTTTTCTTTTTTTTTTTTTTTTTTTGCTGTCAAATTCTATGGGGTTTGACAAATGCATTGGATCTTCACCATGAGAACTGGTGCCACCAGGACTTTCTCATATACTTACGTCCTGGGTCTTAGCAATTCACCAGAATTACCACATAAGTGTCCTACCAGCTGACGAGACAACTGTTGTCACCCCAGGTAAAGCAGGTACAGCTGAGATGGTCTTGGATCTGCTCACCTGCAGAGCTCATGGTGGGGGCTGGATCTGCAAACTCCGCCATCCCTGTGCATACTTGTGCTGGTCAACTCTCTATGCTTATAAACTCTTTGCATGTCTGAGGTAAACCTGGAATTCTCACCTTGATTTCTGGAGGACCATCATGTACCTGTAGGATTTGTGTTTGACAAGACTTTTCTCCCTGTTTTTGCACATGTGATCTGCCATCCCACTGCCTGCTGGTCCCTGTGGCTTTGGAGAAGTTGACTCTCCAATGGTCCCCTTGGTCTCATGTGTGGGAGTCTTTCTTCTCATGCAGAGTTCAAGATTTTCTCTTGGTCTTCAGTTTTCAGCAGTGTGGCTGGCTGTGTCTGGATCTGGATCTTCCCTGCTGCTTGTTGAACTTTGTTCCCCCTGCTTTTCCAGGTTAGATGCCTGCTGTCGGCCTGGCTCCCTCCTGCTGCGGGTCCCTCCGTCTGCATGGTGCTGCCGGCCAGCGCCACCCAAATTCCTGATGCTATCCGTGTCCTTTCGTGCTTTTTCTTTTTGTTCTTCAAGTTAGATCATGTTTATGGATACACCATGAATTTCATGGGGATTTTTGGGGGGACATCTTAGATGTATTGTACTCTTCAACTCCACAATGTGCGTGTCATTATTTTTTACAATGTGTGCTCTCTTATTGACATTTTCTATTTGATGAGTCAGTGCCATAAATTTTTTTTAATTCCTTAAACATGGCTTTAAAATTTTTTTAAACATATTTATAATGTGGTTTCAAGCCTGTTTCTAAGTCCAACATCTGGATATTCTCAGAGAGACATTCTGTTGGCTATAATGCTTTGCCTCTTCCTTTGCTTGTCTGGTAATATTTGTTAATTGCATAATTTGGGTAATAGTGCCGTGACCTTGGATGTTTGCCACACCCCGGGATCCTCTATTATCCTCCCTTGGAATCATTGTTGTTTCTGGCTTTTTAAATTTCATTAATTAGTTACCTGGATTTATTAGTGAAGCCTGTCTCTCCAGCAGTGTGAAGCCACTGATGTCTGCTGATATTTATAGTTTAATTCTTCTTCTTCTTTTTTTTAAGATTTTATTTATCTATTCATGATAGACACAAAGAGAGAAGCAGAGACACAGGCAGAGGGAAAAACAGTCTCCCTGTGGGGAGTCCGATCTGGGACTTGATCCCAGGATTCTGGGATCACATCCTGAGCCGAAAGTGGATGCTCAACTACTCAGCCACCCAGGTGCCTCCTTGTTCTTATTTTTAATTTTGGTTTTAATTTAATTCAGGGGTTATATTATATCAGCATAGCTTATTGTTCAGCCAATTAGTTTGTCAGAGTATTTGTTCAAATACCTCGAATCAACCAGACCTACAGGATTTACTGCTAGATCTGTGTGTGTGTGTATGTGTGTGTGTGTGTGTGTGTATGTGTATGTGCATGTGCCTGCAAGGGCACCTCCAGGTCGGTTGTTTGAAAGTCTCCCCTGGCTTTTACTTGACCCAGGACCCTTCCAGGCCACAGAGTTATGTGGGAACTTAGAGACTTCATATCCTTATAAAGCCTCCCCGCCCACCCCACCATGGCTGTCCCATCACTATATTTTCCTACTGCATTCTTGGCTTGTCTGCTGGTGTGTTCCTTCTCCCACTCAGGATCACAAGCTCAGATCTTTGTTTCCCCACCACCTGATTCAGATAGATACTGCTTCCAGCAACTACTGAGCACCTGGGTTTTTCTGTGTTTTATTGCAGACCGAGTCACTTCCCTCTAGCAGCAAAGCTGTTGTTGCATCCACAGCCTGCATTACTCTTAAAAAGCAATTGATGGATTGAACATGGTTTGGGAGCATCTCTGGACAAAAATGCCAGAGTTCCACAATTCTTATTCCAAATTGGATATTCTTTCTTAAATAAATGCTTATTAATTTTTAATATATTTTATCAATATCTAGAGTTCTAAAATGATGGATTTTGACAATTTTGTCCAATGTGATTATTGACTGGGGTGGAAGATTTGCTGAGCATCTCGCTGCACCATTCTGGATGACCTGATTCCATTAACAATTAAAGTTTATTAAAATTACCTCTTCTTCCCAATTCACTGCATTAAGGAGGCTCTGGGAAATAGGTTTTTGTGTGCACCAATAATTTTCAAAGATTAAGGGAAACTTACTTATTGGCTTATTCTAATTGCATCTGTGGCTAAAACAAAAACTTATATCCTTCCTCTCAAAGTTTGAAATTTATACATTTGAAAGCTTTCCTAAGTGTTGCTTAAAGTTTCCCCCACACTTCCCCCCATTGCCATATTTTAAAAAGACCAATTGAAATATAATAGAGGTGCTGAGAAGATTTACTATAATCTTTTCTTGCCCAGTTTTGCAGTCCAAGTAAAGCTACTTTAAAGTCTTTTTACATTCCTGAATGGAGATGAACTGATTAAGAAAATCCGTGGAAAGAACCACACTGATGGCTTATGTGAATGTTGGAAGACTGCATGTGTAGAATCTACAGAGAAGCTCACCCCGCCAATTCCATTTGAGACCAGTGTCTGATGCCTGGAAGGATGATTTCTATTGAAAGGTCCATCATAAGCTATGGACACACCAGGGATCAGGGCATATTTTTAAATTTTTGAAAACGAATCCTCTGTGTTTCTATTCAAGATAATAAATATAGATTTTAAATTATTTAGATATGCTTTTGAAATGAAATTCTGAAGGAGATACTTACACTAAAAGGCATATTTCTGTTAATTCAATTGAAGCATTTGATAAAGTGTATATTCACTATATAGAAAAGAAGTCCTATCATGCAATATGCTTGCAAGAAAAAAAATAATAATTTCCTTATGAGCCTCATTTGGAATGTCAAAACTTCAGGCATTATCTCTTTACATGTAACTTCATGGCGGAGTTCATCTGTTCGAAGGAATAGGGAAGCATCAATAAATTCCCAGGATAGAACAGAATATTTTCTTATATCCAGGCCCAAGTACTCAGCTGAAATAAATGTTTGTGGCATTGCCTTTCTTTGTCTCTATCATCGGTTCGGGCTTTAAAAATAGGTATTAATTAAGCATTGCTGATAAGATACTTTAGAACCTCAACTAAAAATAATTCTATCTCTATTCACAATTACATCTTCCAAAAGAACAGAATGTTCAAATTCACTACCAGGTAATCACTAGATAAAATAAAATTATAATTTCCCTCTCAAAATTTCTGTAAGAGCCAGTCCTTTAAAAATTGTTTTCACCCAAAAATCTTGCTAACAATTATTTTATCAAGCTCAGTTTATGAATGATGGGTATTCCAAGGTCATTTTACTGGAATCACTCACAGGATAGGGTCTAAACTCTCAACACTGAAATTTAACTGATATTTTTATTGTTTTCCCCTTCTTGGTCATTTTTTGCCTCTTGAAGAGAAGAGGGGTGTATTTTATTTTGCTTTATAAAATATAGTAAATGTAAACCATATGATTGTTGAAGAGGAAAAGCATATAAATAATCAAATTGGGCTTTTGCATTCAGACTAAGTTTTGCATTTAGATATTTGCATTCTTCTAAGTTTTGTCCTTATTTCTAAGTATGATTTTATTCACATACATGTCAATTTCAGGAAACAGAATTCATCTGACAAACTTGTCAGAATCATTTTCTCCATTAGGCAAGGTAAGCCTGTGGCATTTCAGAGAGTGTAGGGTAAATTAGGCATTTGTGATCAATTTGTTTAAAGCCCACTTAATGCCTATGTTTTAATACTGGTAGATGTGTTCACCATGCTCAGTGTTTGAGGTGGAGTAATATGTGAAACGTGAAACCTGCCCACAAGGACATCAAAATGTGGCAAGTAAAACCAAAAACAAACACAACACAAAGCAAAAACCCAAAAAGCAAAGCAGTTTTGTGGTGTGTGCCACTGCTCTGTAAGTACACTGATAAAGGCAAGCTCAGGATACAGAGGGAAGGAGTGTCGTAGTATCCCAAGGGTAGAGGGATCCTGGAGGTACATAAAGGCAGTTACGAAGGGGCAAATGGTGCAGGCAGAAAAAAAATGTGTGTGTACAAATACACAAAATTACTTCAACCTTTTGGGAAAGTTCAAGTGGTTTCTCTTAGCTGGAGATGGGGGTTGAGGGAAGACGAGTTCAGAAAGGCAGATAGATGATGGACACAGATGTGCTTTTAATACATTCAAGGTGTCTGGCCATCACCCTCAAGATAATGTGGTGTTGCTGAAGGTCTCTTTAGTGGGAGGGTAACGTGATGGTAACATGGGGGTTGAAACAATAACTCAGGCAAGGAAACTGAAGACTGGGTAGGGCAGTATTGAGTAGACATTGAAAAACAGGGTCCGACCAGCTAAAGCAGTGCAGATGGGAGTCCAGATGGGAAATGGAACTGGGAGTGCTTTTGAATTAGAACTTCTGGGTTGCTAATCATGTTAGGAGATTAAGAAAGACCTACTGGTCAAGGATGATGCTCACACCTCCCTCCCGGAGACTGGTTACAAAATCACAGAGATGGTGAACACGGTGGCAGGAATGTGATCGGTGAAGTGTGGTAGCAAGGTAAAGTAAGCTGATGGCACATTCAGTCACAGGAATACTCAGTTTGAGGAGTTTCTCGCATGTATTTAGAGGAGGGCCAGAGCTCATGATGATATTTCAGTCAAGGTTAAAATTATGATTCAACAGAGAATACAGGTCATAGTTAAAGCCATCTGAATACAGCGAAGAAAGAAAAGTATTTAACCAAGAACAGCAGAAAAAAATAGTATTTGTCATAATTGGTCTCTAAAAATGGTTCCAGTGACGTCTACCTCCTGGTATTCATGGCCATGTGCATCTCCCTCCTCATGTGTCCTTTCTTCTAATCACTAGAAGATGGTGAAGCTGAGGGGATGTCCCATCATAATCAAATAACAAAATACTGTTCCTGTCTTCTTGCGAGCAGACTAGCCTCATTATTTTCTTGGCTCGCATACTTTGATGAAGTAAGTTACCGTGTTGGGAGTCCAAGGTGACAAAACAAAACTAAGCCCTCAGTCCAACAGCCATCAAATAATTGAGTTCTAGCGACAGCTATTCCAGCTTGGAAAAAGAACCCCCTCCACTTGAGTGTTCAGATGAGACCTCAGTTTCAGCCAACACCTGACTCCAGCCTTGTGGGGAACTGAGAGAGAAGGGCATGGTGAAGTCATGCCAGGATGCCTGACCCACAACATGTAAGATAATACATGTGTCCTACTTCACACTGCAATTTATTATGCATCATTCAATAACTATGACCACATTAGACAAAAATATATGCAATACATTTTTTTTAAGATTTTATTTATTTATTGATGAGAGACACAGAGAGACAGAGGGGCAGAGACAAAAGCAGAGGGAGAAGCAGGCTTCATGCAAGGAGCCCGATATGGGACTTGATCACAGAACTCCGGGATCACACCCTGGGCCAAAGGGAGGTGCTACACTGCTGGGCCCCCGGGGCGTCCCAGTACAATACACTTTTAAAGATCCAAAAAAGTGGGAGGGGAAATATGACAACATACTCTTTGTGACATGATAGAAGAAGGAAGTTGAACGACTACAGAATGGATACAATGCTAGAAAAGAGTCCACTGAGTGGGAACTGAAAATTCACCACGCTTCAATTTAATAAGAGAGATGTTTTTACCTCCTTTCAAGGGGGTGACGTTCTTAGTTAAAGGAAGAACAAGATGATGGTGAAACAAGGAAAGATCAAAACACCAGGATGTAAAAACAGCAAAGGGGAGAAATGCATGAGAGCTACTACTATGGATGAATTAGGATTGAGAGAGGGGGGCTTCTGGGTGGCTCAGTCAGTGAAGCATCTGCCTTCAGCTCAGTTCATGATCCTGGACTTCCAGGATCGAGTCCCGCATCGGGCTCCCTGCTCAACAGAGTCGGCTTCATCCTCTGCTTCTCACCCTGCTTATGCACTCTCTCTTTCCCTCTCTCTCTCTCTCTCTCTCACACACACACACACACACACACACACACACACACACACACACTGCCTCTCTCTCTCTCTCTCCTCTCTCTCTCTGTGTGTCTTTCAAATAAATAAAATATTTAAAAAAGGATTGCGAGAGGGAATTATTTGGGAAATGTCAGGTTGGGAATGACGTGAGTGTATTAATCAAGAGGATTACTACAGAGTGTTAGTGTGAAAGCATTGCTAATGTGAGAGCAAGCATTGCCAGTGTGTTTGAAAACAGTAATTTAAAAGAATTCACGATTGTTGGAGGAGACCCAAGTGGCAGAATGGAAGGAAGGGAAGTCATGTAGGGCTCTCTGGTGAATGAATCATGGGGAGTCCTAAAGAAATGGCACATCAGTCCTGAGCATGTCCATGAGCCCATGGGAGGCACCCTGTGCCTTGGTGGTATTTCTTGTCCTCCGGCCTGATTCCTACAGCCCTGCACAGGGGGGCTGGAAGGGGCCTGACACTCAGTGAAGGAACAGGTTGGTACCCCTCTATGTGGACATGCTCTTCTATATTCCTTTTTTTTTTTTTTTAGTTTCATAGAGTTTAGTGATTCATCATTTGCATATAACACCCAGTGCTCATCCCACCACATGCCTTCCTTCAAGCCCATCACCCAGCCACTCTGCCCCCAGGCCCTCCCCTCCAGCAACCCTGTTGGTTTCCCACAGTTAAAAGTCTCTTATGGTTTATCTCCCTCTCTGATTTCATCTTACTTTATATTCTGCTTTCTTAACCCCTTGGTTCTTTTTGGTTGTTCTTAGAAATTGTTGTTCAGTATGTCCCACATTTATATATTCATCGTTTTTGGCTGCCCTCATGTCTTTAGGTCGGATTGTCCTACCACGACTGCTAGGGAAAGAAATTGCTTTTCATGAAATGTATGCAATTTAAAAATTGCTACCATTACATTTTAGAATTTAAAAAAATGCATCTTTTTCTACTCTGTGTTTGTGATAAAACTGGCTTTGTAGTTTCCAGTATTTTCCCAGAGATACTTATAAAATAACAAAAAAACCCTGAGATAATGATAATGCACTGAATTGATTCTGCTTTGCCTGCGACACTCTTCAGATATATTTATTTACATAGCTAACCACCTCTCTTTCTTAAAATCTGAGATAGATATCATGAGGGGATCACGGGTATGTGTGACCCACAGGGCCTGCAGTTCTCTGACATCAAGTTGATTTTTCTAAACCCACAGCGTGATATTCTAGCACTTAATTTCAGAATGCAGCTTAAATCACAGAAGCCATAATATGTCAAATGATCCCACACTCGCACGGGGAAAACAGTAAGTAATGAAAAAGCTATGATTGCTTTTCTGTCCCTCCAAATGACAGTTATCACCTCAATGACCTGCTCCGGGCGGACCGGTCTAAACCTGACACACTAAGGGATAACGTCATCTAACAGGGTAGTTACAAAAATCAATACAAAACCCATTTCAGAGATACTCTGTGTAAGAATCCTGGTGTAATGTTCATTTATTGAATAGGCCTGGGGAAAAAAACACAACAACTTTTTCTGATATATATGCCTTACCTCTCAAGCAAAGGAATTCTGTAGGTAAGCAATAATTGTATTTTTCAATCTATTACTTAGACTTGCCATGGCTCAGGCTCGAATCTAATATATGGATGACGGCTATAACTCAATTATGGGGCCTCCACAGAGTCCTAGGGTATTCAGAGAGTAAAGGAACAGAACAGGACAGCTCTCTGTGCTTCTCTGGATGAATGAGTGTGTGTGTGTGTGTGTGTGTGTGTGTGTGTGTGTGTGAGCCCTTTTCTTTATAAGCTTGTCCTTTTGCCTTTTTTGACTACTAAGAGATTAGAACATTTAAATAGTTATATTTCACCAGAATATGTAATTTGCTTGGATTCCTTGTCCTTGCCTGCTTAGCCCATGCTAGATCCACAGTGAGAAAGGAATGTGTTTCTTTTGAATAAACAGATGCGCAATCACTGCAAGAGGCACTGGCTGGTTGGGACTGTCCTCTTAAATATTGGAGGCTGATAGCCAGCTGGCACCATGGCGCTCTCCCACATGCATGTCTGATGCCAACAACCAAGACAGAACACTGGGACTGGTAAATCTTGGGCTCAGCCAGAGTGGCAGTTATTATTAAAAATAAATAAATAAATAAATAAGCTGTAAAGAAGGCATGTAGTGAGGTTGCCCTACACAACAATTTGCAAGGAAATATTTCGACAGCTGGTAAAAAGATTTTAGCTCAAATTAGTGCTACTCCTGGGAAATGCTAATGAAACCTGTTAAATCAACCTACACACCAGAAGTCTAATCATCTTAACCTTCACACTTGATGACCATCACACTGTTTCATTACCTGGACATTCTGATTCTAAATGAAGAGCCATCGTGACATTCTTCAAATCACAGAATATTAACACCAGCATTGCATGGGCAGAGTAATTTATTTTCAGATTGTTAATGCTGATTTCATAGGGCTAATATTCATTGACAATACTGCTTATTAAACTTATTAATCTACTGTATTTTAACTATTCTCTACCCCTCCATAATTTTCCAAATAATATTGATGAAATGACCTAGTAAGTCTTATTACTACTACACCTCATACCTGCCTGTTGAACAAGTTCTAAAATTTGGAAGATATTTTGGCTGCTGTTCAAACACTTACATGCTTACGTGGACCAAAGGTCACATTCAAACATCTTGCATTACTCTAATCAATCTTACTCAGGATATGTGTGTGAAGTCTGCACACTATCAATACACAGCTTCAAATATTTGTTTGCACCAAATATCTTAAGGTAAGAGCATAATCTTACTCTGTATAAAAGCCAATTTTGTATTGTTACCTCATTTGAAATAATAAGACAATTCTAAGTTTCAAAGTGCTTTCTTCATTGCCAGAGGGTTGACTACCTTTGATATCATTATTCTTCTATCGTCCATACTTGGGAGGGCAAATACACAGATTCTGTCCCCAGATCACTCAAGTTCAAATCGTGACTTCAACAGGCACTGCGTGCTTTGGGCAAATCACCTAGCTCTCTGCACTTTAGTTTTCACTTTGGTACAGTGGGAATAGAAACAGCATGAAACCCACAGAGTTGGTATGCCTTGAATGTGTCAGCCTACAGAAGGTGTTAAGATCAGTATCTCTAATGGTTTTCTGTTTCAGGCCTGTCTCTTAGGTCTTCACTTCATTTTAAGTTGATTTTTGTATATGGTGTCAGATAAGGGTCCAGTCACATTCCTATGCATGTGGATATCCGGTTTTGCCAACACCAGTTACTGAATAGACTATCCTTTCCCCATTGTATGTTCTTGGCACCCTTGTCAAGAATCAGCTGACTCTAAATGTATGGTTTCTGGACTCTCTTCTGTTCCATTTTTCTGTCTGCCTCTGCTTTTGTTAGTATCATGGAAAACTACCTTGTGAAATCAGGAAGCGTGATGCCTTCAGCTTTGTTCACTCAAGGTTGCTTAGCTGTTCGGGGATTTTTGTGGTTCCATCTGAATTTTAGGATTGTTTTTGCTATTTCTCTAAAAAATGTTCTTGGAATTTTGAGAGGGATTTCACTCTATCTATAGATCATTTGTGGTGGTATGGACATTTTAACAATATTAATCCTTCTGTCCCATGAGCACAGCATGTGTTTCCATTTATCTGTGTCTTTTAAAATTCTCTTAATGTTTTGTAATTTTCAGCGTACAAGTCTTTGACCTCTTTGGTTGAGTTTACTCCTAGTTGTTTTATTCTTTTTGTTGCTATTGTGAACAAAATTAGGAAAAATGTTATTGACATGGGTTTGAGAAATGATATTTTGGATATGACACCAAGATCACAGTCAATAAAGCAAAAATAGTCAAGTGGGATTGCAGAAAATTGAAAAGCTCCTGTATAGCCATATAAATAATCAATGGAGTGGAAAGGCAACTTACAGAATGAAGGGGATATTTGCTATCTATCTATCTATCATCTATCTATCTATCTTTATATCTCCAAAATATATAAGGCTCTCAACAATTCAAGAGCAAAAGCATCAAAAAAATTAATCTGATTAAAAAATGGGCTAAGGACCCAAATAGACATTTCTCAAAGAAAGACTTACAAATGGCCAACAGGTATGAGATGTCTAACAGCACTAATCATCAGAGAAATACAAATCAAAACAACAGTGCAATATCACCTCATATCTGTTATAATGGTTATTACCAAAAGGACCAAAGACAACAGTTGTTGGCAAGGATTTGGAGAAAAAGCCTTGTGTGCAACTAACTGGTGGGAATGCAAATTGGTGCAGCCAACTAGGGAAAACAGTATGCAGATTCCTCAAAAGTTTAAAACTAGATCCATCACATGATACAGCAATGCCACGTCTGAGTCTATGTCCAAAGAAAATGAAATAAGTATCTTAAAGAGATACCTGCACTTCCATGCTCATTGCAGCATTATTTACAACAGCCAACATGTGGAAACCTCAATGTCCATGGATGGATGAATAAATAAAGAAAATGTGGTAAATATATTTATAATGGAATATTATTCAGCCTTTAAAAAAGAAGGGAAGTCTGCTGTTTGTGAAAACATAAATAAACGTAGAGTATATTATGCTAAGTGAAATAATTCAGACACAGGAAGACAACTACTGTGTGATGTCACTTATATATAGAATCTAAATAGTTGAACTCATGGAATCAGAGAATAGAAAGGTGGTTACCAGGGATGGAGATGGGGGAAAATGGGGAGAACTTAGTCACAGGGTATAAAGTTTCAGCTGTAAGATAAAAACATTCTGGGGATCTAATGTATAGTGTGGTGACTCTAATTAACAATAATACATTGTATATTTGAAATTTCTGAGAGTGGTTCCTACCACATACACACACCTAAAAGGTAACTCTGTGAGATAACAGATATGTTAATTAGCAGGATTGTGGTGATCATTTCTCACTGTATACCAAAACATCTTGTTGTACACCTTCACTATACATATACACACATAATTTTATTTTAATTATATCTCAATAAAGCAATAAATAAAATTTAAAAAAATCTTTACCTCGAACAGCATAAGGCATTGCTGTCTCAGAGGAAGCATTACCTACTTTTATCTTAACGTTCCACTTATCTGAACTTCATACTGTGGACCTTTCTCGGTATCTGTGAGGAATTGAGGGAATGAGACGAGCAGGACTTAGGGTGGGCAACAGGAAGGGGAGGTGGTTGTCTTGCCCAAGGACTGCACTGATACTTTCCACAGGCACCTCAGTCACTGCTGTAGCCCGTGGCCCAATTATGTATATCCTTGATTTTGCTTCCTTTTGGCCTCCAGAAGAGGGGTAATAAAGCCCTTAATAACTGAATATTGAGCAACTGTACCTGTACAGCTGGAGCTTTGCACTGCTCATACCATTTTATTGACAATTGCTCCTATACCCAATGAGTAAAGAACTTTTTGTAGTGTGACGAAGCATATCAGGGAACAGGTAGGTCAAGATGGCTGAAAAGTAGAATGTGCCCTAACCTTACATTCAGAATCTTCTAATTGCTTATGTATTTTGCCTTTAAAGCTACATGAAATCTGTTCTGGGGTCATTTGGTTTTACAATGCAGAATTATCTTTGGAAATGAAAGGCTACAGAAGCAATCCAGGTTGCATTTTAAAGTTCGCCACATCAGATGGGATGAACAATCAAACCAAATGAACATTTTATGACACGTTACAAACCCTTCTGCATTAGAAGCATGTGGATAATGTATGACAATGTTGCCAATTTGTTTGAAAACCCAGGTGACATTGTCTCTGGAGTATAGTCATAATTGTAAAAAAAAAAGACATGTACTAGTTTACTACTACAATTAATTTACATGGTTATTATTATTATTATTATTGTGTTTTAATAGGAAAAAAAGGAAAATCTAAATCTACTGGCAAGTAATTTAAAAAAAAAGCGAATCCTTTCTAAGGCAATATACTCACATCAAAGAATTTAAGTAAGTAATGGACTTAATTTATATATTAACAGTTATGACAGCCAAAGTTCATAATTAAGTCATTAACAATAAGATCAGATTGTTAGAAACCAGGCATACCTTACCACAATGTTTGGTTCTTCAAGAATACAGTAGAGAAAAATGAAAATCCTATTCCAAATAACAGTTTGTGCTATTACTTACCTAACAATTCAAGCATGACATGCTTTGGTTTGAGACTATTTAAAGAGATAAATACTTACACCGTAAATACAGTAAAAGATGTTTATAGAGAACTGCAACATAGTGTGGCATTTAAAATAAATCGATCCTACTGGTATGTTTAGGGGTTGGGCCTCAACAGCCATGTAACCTGCATGACATTCAGGCACCTAGTGTCCAGGGGATTCTGTGAAGCTGGATCTGCTCCCTCCTTCATACCTGGAGTGAATTTTGCTTTTCTTAGGGGAATCATGATTGTTTTATGCACCATGAGTTACTGGCTTTGAAACAAGGGAGGTTAAGTATACTTCTAAGGCTCTGGCTCTGTTAGCTAAGATACTCTTTACAGGCACTCAGGCAGTTACTTGTCTGTGGAGCATAAGAATCTAAGTTACTGGGTAGCCCGGGTGGCTCAACAGTTTAGTGCAGCCTTCGGCTCAGGGCATGACCCTGGAGATCCCAGATAGAGTCCCACATCGGGCTCCCTGCCAGGAGCCTGCTTCTCCCTTTGCCTGCGTCTCTGCCTCTCTTTCTCTCTCTGTACACACTCTCATGAATAAATAAATAAAATCTTAAAAAAAAAAGAATCTAAGTTACTTGGCCAATACTTGAGCTTTGGAGAATTCTTAGCAGGACACTCTCAAGAGCTCCACCTGTAAGACTCCTTTGCTAGGTAGGACTGTAATTATAACAGCCCTCTCCCATCACCGATGGACCCCTGGAAATTGCGTGAAAACAAGGAAAATACACTTTATCTTGCCTTTCTACTTACTGAGAGACTTATGGGAACAAAATACTTGAACAAGAATGTTATCAGGCTTAGGGCACACACACACACACACAGACAAGCTGTTATTTTAAAGATTTGCCCTGTCTTTCTATAGCTAAGAATGGTCAACAAGAGGAAGATTTTTCTTCCTTAATATGAAGCTGCAATATACTCTTTGTAATGATTGACTTTGGTCTTTGGACCATGTAAGCGTGTGCACAAGCTCCCTATGCAACGATCTTTATTGTTAAACTTAAATGATCAAGAAAGAGACAAAACATTTGCCGATCATTCTGTTTCTTGCTTTGATTAGTGTGTCATACTTAGAAGTTCAAACCCCAATTGGAATCCTCTCCTTACAGCTCACTCTGGTTTTATTCCCCATTGATTAGAGCAGGTGTTAGGAAAAACAGTGCCACATTCTTCCTTATCTCAGTAAATGTTAACCACCACCCACTCGACGGCTCAAGCAGGTAGCCTGCAAATCATCCCCCATTCTGTTCTCCTCCTCTCGTCCATGATCACGTCCTGTTAGCCGCTGACACACTATATTATTGAATACATGCTTTTCCAATGAAACAATTAGTTCCTAGGGATCTTCAATAGTGGAGCTAAACAAAAGATTAAAGTCAAAGACTAAGCCCCTTCCCTCAAGGAAGATGAAAACTCAAGCTGTGCGAGTTTGAAGAAGGAGGTTAAAGTCAAGAAAAGTCAAGACTGGGAACCAGATGACTTGTCACGCTCGAGGCATAAAAACAGCCATGTCTGTAGACAGTTTTATATTCCAGAACTCCTCTAAACAGACTGTAGTAATTCCTGCCAGTTACACTCAGGACTTTAGCAAGTTCTCATCACCCATAATCCCTTGAAGGTGGTGCTATGAGGATTTAATAGAAACCTAGAGAAAGCGTGTCCTTCCAAATTTCTTCTTCTCCATGTCAGGAGGGGCAGGGGCAGGACACCAAGGTTACCGACAGTGCCCTGTGAGGACGGGCAGCTGCAAGTGTCAGGGACTGCACATGGTGTGCAGAGTGCATGGTTCAGGAGCAGAGCTGAGACAGCCCCCTGCCAACACACACATGTATGCAACCACAGATGCACACACACACCTATGCACACTTGCTCCAAGAGTCAGGGAATGCATGCTCTGTGCAGCATGGCCAGAAGGATTTGATATGGCCAATGCTTTAGGAGGAATCCATCAACACTTGTATTTGATGGTAAACTGTAGCACGTGATGAGTGGCTGAAGGACACACACACACACACATACTTTTTGTGACAAAAATGTGGCTACTTCTCCTTGTTGCCCTTGAATTTGCAATGATCACGACCCTTCCTTCCAGTCAAAGAAGGGCCTAGAAAGGAAGATACTTCTGACCCAAGAACAAATTCACCAAGAAACCCTCTGGAACAATGTTGTTGACAAATGATTACTCTTGTAAATTTCTGTAATTTTCATCTTGATATCACTTGGATTTTTCTATTTCTGGACCCTGGAGATAGTTTATACATATTCAATATGGGTGGTGGGTTTGGGTCTCACCATCTGAGCTTGGGGTCTGAGCCACCAGAGTGACAGGTAGTAGGCATCAGGGAGGGCTGGAACCCTTGAATCACCAAGGGTGCTTGGGGGATAAGAACCCACTTGAGTCAGCAGTATACACCCTCCACAGTGAGGCTGTGTACATCCCAGCCAAACCAGGCCACCTATGCCCACCACAGTCCTCCATCGCAAAATTAGGGCATACTTCAGTAATCATGTTGAAAGCATTTTGATTTTCTGTGTTATTTATTTCCTTTAGAGTAAGTCTCAGATTGTCACTTAGTATTATTTCATTGTGACTTATAGGGAGTCAAAGTAACAAAATGAAAAGTCTCCAGAATACTATTTGTTAGGAATTTTATTTATTTGTGAAGTTTTAATCAATGATTCTATTTGTTACTCTGAAAAGAAAAAAAAAAACCCTTCTGTGGTCTCTAAAACCAAAGATTACAGGAGGAACAACATACTTCATTCTTGCAGGTTTACTGTTTCCTTTTACCTGTTTTCAGAAACTATTATAAAGTATAAGAAGTTGATTTCCATTCCTGAGGAACCATCCATATTAGAAAATACCTGTATATATTTTAAATTTTGTTTTTGTTTTGGGATTGATATAATGTGTGTTGTGTGTCCACATGTGCAGTAGTTTCACAATTAGCAAATTAGGAGCAGACTTATTATCCATGTCAGAATCACAGAATGATAGTAGACCTTTCCATACATCATGAAGTTTGGGGCCACATGATTCGACCTCTATCTCGATCCCTGAAGCAAGGATTCTACACTTAACGTATGCCAAAGGAGAGACCTACACTGGAAACACAATCCTTTATATTTTCTAAATAGGAAGAGGCATGCAAAAATATGAATAAAACAGATGATGAAAATATAACTCACTTTGATTCATGAACAGTATTGTGGTAATAGTCCAGAAAACACAGACACACATGCACGCACATGCACACACACTGAGGATGGAGACCAAGACAGGGCCAAACATGTCATTTGTTAGTATACGAGTTTGTTAAGACAATGAGATCTCCATGTTCCACCCAGATCCCACTGGGAGTCTTCAGTGCACAGAACAATCCTAATTGAATTTTCCCTGCCTAAATGGAGTTGCCCTGATGTGAACTTGCTTTGAACATGATGACAGGATGGGACGTCTCAGAGCATCCATTCCCTGAGACCTGGGGCCCTCCTTCTATTACCTCCATTATCTAAACAAATAACCTTGGACAAATCAATTTACATTAATCCAACCTTGTGGTATACAACTCCCTACTCTCCTTCACAATGTCTCAATCAAGATTCAAATGAATTTGCTTCAATATTTAACTACGAAAGAACTTAATCTCCTTACTTAAAACTCAAGTCCATTGAACATTATCTTCTTTCCAAATTAAAAAAAAAGAGTTAGAAACATAAATGGAAATGGATAGAGATATTATGGAATTATAGCTTCTTTATATTATGAACAATAGAATTGAGAACGCCTTCAAGAGTTGAAAAAAAAATAAACCAAAGGAGTAAGATTAGAGTCTACCTTTGTCAAAGACATTCTTTCTCTTGCTAATGAAAGTAGCCCTTTGGCTGACAGGAAGCTTTGCTGCATTTCCTGATGCAAAGCCTATAGGACTGAGCATTTGCACAGTTTGCTAGTCTTTGGACATGTGGTAGATTAGATTGTTGTTCAGAAAGAGTCACACTTTCTACCCCTTCTGACTCTCACCTTCCATTCATAGTGGGCTTTGCCATGTGCATTGTGTTGATTTAACACAAAGGATTGATATGGTGGATGGAGGATGCTTCCCTTCTTCATGATTTGGTGCCCAGCCAGGGGACTTGCTTGGGTCAATGGATTGTTACCAAAGGTCATGCAAGACAATGCCACTATCATAAGAAAAGCACCTCTGGATATTTACTACCCTCTCATCTTGTGCCCAGGATGGACACACTCAGAGCAGACTTCAGCCAAACCTGTGGGGACACAACACAACCTACTGGCCCACAGAAGATCCAGTGAGCTGAGTCCAGTCTGGGTCAGTGACTCCCAAACTCAGGAACAACAATTAGTACTGTTCAAGCCAATGAGTTTAGGAGAGGGAAGGGTGGTTACAGAGAAACAGCTCATTGAAATACTACCACGGACTAATGATCAGCCCCATTACCTTGACGGTGCTGGGTTTCAGCTGTCCATCCTCTCGTTCTACACCCTCCTTAGCTTATCCCCATACTCATGGGTAGGATGAATGTGAGGGAGGTGGTGGTGGGGACCAAATAGGGATTCTGAATGACAATTCTGGAGCAAACAATGTAACTTCCAGAAAAAAAAAAAAAAAAAGATGGGGAGGAAATATTTCAACTTATTTAGAATGCCAAAGTTTAAATTAATTTACTTTTTGTTAGATGTTGGCTAGAGTAACAAAACTCCTATAGTCTATAAGAGTCTCCTATAGTCTATAGGAGTCTCCTATAGTCTATAGCATTCTCACCAGTGAACTGAACTCCTGGGACCTGCTTGGCATATTCACACTTCATGGTTTTAAATCAGGGACAAAAGTTTCTTGGAAGTGGGTGCTCAGGTCTCGATTTACCAATTTCTTCATTAAAGAAGTTCTCTTATCCTCATTTTATGCCATGTTACACATACAAACATCCATGCAAAAGGCAATGAGTGTGATCTTAGGCAGACACAAAGGTAAGCAAGCCACAGGTCTTGTTTTCAAAGACTTTTTGTAGCCCAATAAAATTGGTCTGGATGGAGAAACAATTAGTTATAATTTGAATGAAAAAAATATACCACAATAATAAGGTAGCAATGATAATAAGATCATTGCTATAAGGCTTAGTATACATCAGGAAACATCTCAATATTTTATATATCCTTCCTCATTTAATTACTATAAACTCTGTCTAAATTAGACATTGTTTTATGCAGTTTACCAAGTGAGACTATAAAAGCACATGGAGTTTAGGCAAGTGGCACATCTTACCGCTGGAAAGGGGTAAGATGCAGATGTGAATTTTAGCCATGGTCTGTCTGACCTCAAAATGCCTGCTTTAAACATCATGGAGGTGTACCACCAAGACTCTCTCAGAAGACACGATGGAGCTGAGAAGGAAGCAAGATCATATCCAGAGGGGAGAGTGCAACCAAACTTTATAGCCAATGACCCATGGTGCTTATCCCAGGAGCATGGCCTAAAATCTGACAAAAAGGGATTGAAAGAGGAAGAGATGAATTATGCTAGTTCATTAGAGATAGTTGGCTCAAAATAACTGAAGGAAGAAATCAAGTAGTGGGACTGGGCTGGGGCAAGAAGACAATTTTGATTAGAAATTTTAATTAGAAAGATGGCAGGTGTCAAAAGTCAGTTTGGGTTTTTATTTTTCACACCTTTCCCTCGGGCTAGCCTGACAGTGCTACTTAGCAGTATGTGCCACAGACCAGGGGTCTCCGCCCTCTGTAAGGAGTACTTTCCAAGTTCTATATTTTAAATTTAATATTTTATGGCTTAATATTAATATTAATAAGTATATTAATATTAATAAAATTAAATATTTTGCATTTTAAATTTCCTTCACAAATGTTGAGGTTTCTGTGTATATGTGTGTGTACTCCACGATTTACTAATAAAAAAATCAGTTTCAACTTACACTTTGTTCAGTAGTATGTTAAGCATAGTAACACTAAGAAAGAAATGCACTGGGAAAGTGGAATTTCATTTTCCAGATTTATGGGTAAGTGGTGTATATATTCAATTATTTGCCCCCTCGATAATGATTTTGGACGTTTTGCACATTTTGTTATCCATTTGTTATCCATTATGCCTGCAATAGAATGTGACTCCCCATGAATACAATTTACGCTGGTAACTCTCAAGAGTTTGGAAAGTCCTCTGCCATTTCATTATGTTTTGATTCCGATGATCAGAATGCTGGAGAAGAGTGACAAAGCCCATATCTGGGTTCTGCAGCAGGAAGAGAAGAAGAGCCTGCCTTTGCACCTACACCCATTATTTATAACCCCCTAAGTTCTTATCTTTATAATGAATTTCCAAAACTATGTAAAACAAGAATTTGGCTACTGCCCGAAATGCTATTGAGGCCAAGGGGTGTGGCTCAGGAGGATGGGGGGGTGGCCCCTGGGATGCTGCCTTGAGTGGGACCTGACGGGCAGCCCAGGGACACCAGAATGATCACATGTGCTGGGGCTGGGCTCAAGCTGGATCCTGCCGAGCAGTCATGGATGGAGATGTTATGACTGGAGGCACATCAGCCGGCCTGGAGACAGACTAAGCATTTCCTGCCCTGCTCAGAGGCCAGGCAGGACTTTGGACAATGCATACAAGGAGGGATATGTGCAAAGACTTTCTCTAGTTGGTTGAATGAAAAGAGAAAGAGAACAGACTGGCAGAGCTGTGGCCATCAGGCTGGGATTGATCTAGATGCAGCCTAGGACTCAGGGTCAGGCTGGAGCCAGGTTGGGATGTGCCCCAGAAGCTGATGTGGGGGCTGTCTCTCTCCTGGACAGACAGGTGCTTGGCAGTGGACAAATGGCCCGTGGAAAGCCCAGGGCAGATGCCCGTGTCACTCAGAAAAGGAACTGCAGGGCACACTGGCAAATTTTTTAACAGTAATGTTACAAACAAAATAATAAGCATCGGTTTTTGAGTCTTTCTATTTATAGCTGGATGTGGTGAACAAATTCTGATAACAGTGCTATCAAATCCACAGCGAAAGCCAGCCTCACCACCTCTATTTCAAATGGTAATTTAATGATATCAGTAACCAGAGGATTAACTTATTTGGGGCAATCACACAAGACCAACAACCTATCTTTGAGGGGAAGAACTTTTCTCATCGCTTCAAAATAAAGATAAATTCACTTGAATTGAACTCTCCTGCATATTAATACATAGGATGAGAGTAGCCGAGCACACATGCCTCTTTCTTTGGAGACACTCACAACACTTCACAGGAATTTGAGCTTCCTTTATCCTCTCAATAAACCTTCTAAGTAGGCAAATTAGATTACTTCTGAGGAGCGGCAGGAATTTCGCATGTGTGATCACTTTATCCTCTCAGGATCTCTGGCCAAGCAGAAGCGGGATGCAGATACCGCAGGGAGGCTCTGTTTTCCCTCTTTGCCAGCGATGGGATTTGAGGAAAGGAGATGCTTGTGAATTCCTGCACTTTGCACATTAATCACAGGGACATCGGAATTAGAAAAGACATTTCTGACTGCAAGTGCAGGCAAAGAGAGGGTCATTAATATCTTTTCAGTTTAAGTTAATTTGTAAAAAAGCACTGTGAAATACTCAGAGGCGAGCTCCTTATTAGATAGTGTTTTAACTAGGAGTGTAAGGAACAAAATCTGCTTTATTCTCCAACAATATTTGACGTGAGCTTGAATTTTCGCGTTGCAGTTACAGGTTTCAGATTAATTGTGCCTCATTGTAATACAGCCATAGAAACCAATCCCCCACAAGTAATTTCCAGAAAGTTTTCCCCAGCTGTCATAATTAGAGAAAATGTAGAAATTAGAAAATATCTATGATTTTAATCCAAGAACAATCCTGTTCTCCCCCATTTTCTTCTTTGCTTGTGAGATTACAGAAATCAACATTTTATGGGAGTTAGCCGACATACATATTTCTAGACTTACTTATCAAGAAAAAGATTTTTGTCAAGTAGACAAGCAAATGATTTGTATCTAATGGAACCAATAAACTCCATAGATAATGGCTTCTGGTCTTGTTGCACAGTAGCTATGTTTGCAACAATCTAATGATAACATTGGCTATAGACAATCAGCTTCTTAAATGTTCAATGGAATGTTTTTTATTTATCTATTTATTTATTTTAAGATTTTATTTATTTTTCATGAGACACATAGAGAGAGAGGCAGAGACACAGGTAGAGGGAGAAGCAGGCTCCCTGCGGGGAGCCCGATGTGGGACTCCATCCCAGGACCCCGGGATCATGACCTGAGCCAAAGGTGGATGCTCAACCATTGAGCCATCCAGGAGTCCCAGTGGAATGGTTTTAATATGTTACTGGAAACCTCATCACTTGGTTAAATACTACTTTTGATATGTGATCATCTCACATTCCCATTAGAGTCATAATTTTACCTTTTGCAAAGTGATGTTTTAAGAAATAAAATAGTTAAATTAAAAAAAATAGACTTATTTTCCAACCTAAAAAGAAAGCTTTGTTTTCCTTTCATAAGTATGTGCCTGGGGGAATGCACTTGGGACCCAGGCCACCACAGAGCCCCTCCTGCGATCCGGTGTGACTGTCAGGGCAGTGAGGGTGGTGGTGCAGGACATCCTATGAGTGCTGTGACCAGTGCCATAGAGGAGGCGGCTGCAGACAACAGCGCCCTAGCCACACTGTGTTAGAGACCAGAGGCCCAAAATCCAGGTGTTCAGGGTGGGTTCCTTCTGGGAGCTCTGAGGGAGATACTACCCATTGCCCCTCCTAGCTGCTGTACTTGCTCACAGTCCTTGGCCTTCTGTGGCTCAGGGCTGCGTCCCCTCCACACGGAGTTCCTCCTGTGTGCCTGTTGTCTTCACGTGTGTCCTTGTTAGAAGGACACAGGTCTTCAGATGTAGGGCTCACCCTAATCCTTCCAGTCCCCATCTTCACTGGATTGCATCTGTGATGAGCATATTTCCAAAGAAGATCCCATTCACAGGGACCAGCATATTGAACTTTATCATATTTCTTCCTGGGGCATCCTACTACCCACAACCAAAGGGGACACCCTGCCCCTTTGGAAGGAAAGCCAGCTGCTGGCTCCGAGGAGTAAAGGGAGCAAGCATCACCTGTGACTGAGCTTCATGCCTCTACAGCAGCCCTCAGGGACACGGCAGCCTCTGCCACAGACAAGCAGGGGAGACACTAAAGCAGACTCAGAGCTCTGGCCTGTGAGAGGGGAGCTAGAAGGACAGTTGTCTCCAACGCAGTTTGTCCCCGCTCATCTGCTGTGAAGTTTTGGGAAGTAACCTCATTTGTGATAAAATATTGCCCTGGGAAATGAAAGTGAAAGATACTGTCCCTCGGGTGTCGCTTTTACTCTGCTTTGGTTTGAGTAAATGACCAGGCATTATTTTCAAATAAGTATTACAAAACATAGCAGATTATTCATTATCTTTTAAGATCAATAATTTTCTCTGGACACCAGCAAAATGCGCATTTTGAAACTGATGGTTAGCCTGCATTATGCAAAGTTTATCTGTAATGTTTACCCCAAAATGGGGTTACGTTGGGTCTGCCCTAGACAGCACTTAAGAATAACGGAGAACAGGGATTACTGCACTTTCCTGAACGGTGACCGATCCCGTCTCTTGTCCCACAGCAGAAGCTGGAGGGCTGTTCACCGCCATGGTGTGTTCTTGTCTTTGCACATGTCCTGCGGCAGGAGCTGGACGGATGCTCACAGCCAAGGTGCCATGTGGTCTTTTCCCCACATCTCTTGAACTCCTGTCATTATCCTCACTGGGTAACATTCTGACAATGGGGACCTCAGCCATTCATGCCAATGTCTTAGTTTTCCTCTCTGCCCTGGTTTTAACGGTTTTGTATTGTTACTTTTTATTGATTTAACTGCAAAACTGAAAACATAAATATGTCTCACTCGCATTACAATAATTTTGCATGCGAACAGATATTTTGCTGTGTAGTTCTTGTTTGAGCCGCCAGCCACTGGCGCAGTAACCTATTTCCATGTATCTGCTCTCTCCCCGGCAGTGATAGTTCCGTATCATAGCTGTTTTCACAACTTTTTTTGCGTGAAATAGTTACTAAAGGTGTTATATTTCCACAACCCCCTTTCTGCCCATCCAAATGGAACAGACTTTTTTCTTCCTTTTTTCTTTTTTAATTTTCTCACAGTGTTTGGGTTCTGTTCATTGGCAAGCTGCTCAACAGTGAGAACTCAGCAATCAGAAAATCAGACAGGGTATAATTTTTAATGACAAATAATGTTAAACATGTTCCCGATTTTCCTTCCAGGTTTTTGCTGAATACATAACCTTTACGTGAACTCGCCTCATTAATCTTACAGGAAAAATGTAGCTACTTCATATGTGCGATTGAGGAAAAAATTATTAGAGTCTGTGAGCATGCTAGGGCACTCACCTCTCAAAGAAGGGAAGAGTGCAGGGGGTCCAGATCAAACAGCCATGTGATTCTGTAAATATGTTCTGAGCAGTTTGCCCGATTTCTCTGCGCTGTGAAATGGGACTGTCAGCAAGTAACTCAGCCCTGGTGTGGCTGTAAGTGGTGCCCAAGAGGAGACAGTAGAACCTAACTTTGCTTGTAAATAAATGTGTGATCCTTGTTTCAATATGGACTTCCATCTTTAGACTGTAAAGCAGAAAGATACTAGTTTAAATATAATTATTTAAAAATTATGTTTTGGAATCTGCAAACATTTATTTATTCCCTGGGAACTTTTTGGGGGAAAGGTACTATCAATGTTTTCCTGTGTTAGTTAGCATCACACAGTGATGCTTGGGAATGGTTCAAAGTCAAGCTCAACTGTGTTCCGTGGCAGGGACAAGGCCCTCTCACCTCCATCAGGTCCCCCAGTCAATGCAAATGCTCTCTTTAACTGACGTGAATCTCAATACAAAATTACCAAGAAAAGATTTTGTTCTCCTAACTTCTGAGATTGGCAAGCACATTTGGTACATTTCTGACCACATTCTAGTCATACCAGTAATGAGAGCAGCTAAGAATTTAAAACCCAAAGCTTTGAACCTCAACAGACATGATACAAGAGGTGAGTGGGAAAGAAGGGTATGTCATCTTCCCATTTGAAAGAAGCAGATCCTGCTCATGATCTTATCTGACAAGACTCTGCAGCTGTTAAGTAAATTTGAAGAACCTCTACTTGGGGCTTCTTGTATTAATCAAGAAAAATATGTTCAAATTGGGTAAAAATACGATTGCCGCCAAAATTGACAAGAACATCTGGGGAAAGTTTTAGCTCTCTCCTGAAGGCACATGGCTTCAATATTAGCAGGCAGATGGAGCCTGGAAGAATCAAAGGGATGTAGAAAAATTAAAGGCAGTCACACTGGACGCCTTTTCTTGAACATATTTAGACTGAACACAAAATCTGTGAGAGAAAAACCACATCTTGTTTATTTTGCATCTGCAGTGCCCAGCCTCCCGGCCCCCTCCGTGACTGAGTAGTGGGACTCATCCACCAGGGGCTCACAGGTGCCTACATTTTCCAAAGACTGCAAATGAGAGAGCCACAGCCTTCGCTCTATCCTTCAACAAATACTCACTCAAGATCTGTGTCTGGCCATTCCTCCCGCCCTTAGAGATCAAGCTGTGGAGAAAACATGCCACAAAACAAAACGAAACCCAGAAACCCCTGTCCTCACGGAGCTCACCTTCTAGAACAGCGGGACATAGAACGAGCGTAAGAAATCAGTAAAATATATTCCGAATCTTAGTGCTGAGTTAAAGGAAAATTTCGGCAGGGGTGAGGCTTGGGAGATCTGAAAAGAGACCGTGATATTAAAGAGGCTGAGAAGGAGAAGTGAAGGTGACAAGGTGCCATTGAAGCAGAAGCCCAGGCTGGGTTATACTGGAGGGTTCCGTGGTGCCACGAGGCAGCGTGTCTGTGCAGAGCCAGTGCATGGTGTGGTGCAGCGGTGAGGACAGAGGTGCAGCGGTGAGGCCCAGAGGTGCAGCGGTGAGGTGGGGTGGTGCAGAGGGGAGGCCCAGAGGTGCAGCGGTGAGGTGGGGCGGTGCAGAGGTGAGGCCCGGAGGTGTAGCCGTGAGGTGGGGCGGTGCAGAGGCGGAGGCCCAGAGGTGCAGCGGTGAGGCCCAGAGGTGCAGCGGTGAGGCCCAGAGGTGCAGCGGTGAGGCGGGGCGGTGCAGAGTGGAGTGGAGGCCGGGAGGGGCGGCAGGGACTATGCACAGGGCTGTACCTAAACCTGAACCCTGCGTCTGCCCCAACCAAAACGCGCCCCGCCCCCCAAGCCCTCCCCCCCCCACCTCCGCCCCGGCTGCCCAAGTCCAAAGTCGGGCTCACCTTGCCATTTCTCAGGCCTCCCACCTGCACGCCTCAGAGATCCTGTCGGAGCGCACCCGGAGCACCCAGTGGCCGGCGCCCCTCCAGCGCAACCGGCCGCTGCCCCTGAGGGCCGGCCCTCCTCCGTGGCCACCTTCTACCTGCCCCGGGAGCCCCCTCAGGGGAGCTCAGGTAGGGCACGACCCCCGAGTCCCTCAGGGGAAAGTCAAAGTCCCACTTGGGGCTTGTCGGCCACCTCATCAAGGTGCCAGCGGGACTCCCAGGCCACACTCAGATTAGAATATTTGAGGAGGGTTTAATCAAAGCCTCTTTACAAAAGGTGTGAGCAGGTGAGGACAGTGCAGGAGGCGGGGCGATGTGCTGCTCGGGGTGCAGATTCTGGGTGCACCCCGGGGAGGAAGGCAGGCGGAGAGGAGCTGGAGACGGAGACTCCAGACACCATGACCTTCAGAAGGGGAGGCCCTTCAGGGCATGAGCTGAAAGACAGGAGCCCAGAAAGAAGCCAGGGGGCAGAGGAGGAGTGCTGATGTGGCCTGTGGGGCCCCAAGCAGGAGATCTGGGTGAGCAACAAAGGATACATTGCAAATTTTGTTTCTGAGGTCAACCCCATCACCCTCCTTATGCACCAGCTGCACTGGGTTTCTTGATTGGCTGGGCACCTGCCTCCGGGCCTTTGTACCGGCTCATTCCCATGTCTGATCAGGCTTCCTCCTGGTGTCTTCAGGGACTCACAGTTGACCAGGTGTGAGCTTCTCAATGAGGAGCACTTGGCCACTCTTGTGCAAGGTGCAAATTACCCTCCTTTCTCTCATTCCCAATTGTCCTTCATATGTCTTAATTTTGCTTTTTTCCCAAGCTCTCACCAACCTCTGAAATATCACCCTAAAATGTACTTACCAATTATGTTGATTGTTTATCATCAGCCTCCTTACACTAGGACATTATTCCAGGGATGGGTCTGAGTGCCTGGAGCAGAACCCACTTCGGAGCGGTGAGCCCTCCATCAGGATATGCTGAGTGAATATGTGATGGTGACAGGGACTTGGGCTCCTCCTCAGTGCACAGTAAAGCTGCCACGACACATTCTCCACTGGCTCCGTGGTGATTAAGTCTTAGATGGAATCAGAAGACAAATATCTCAGATTGCACTATATCTGGAAGGTAGCCATGTCCCATGTATCTAAATGTGTGGATAACTTCATTAATAGATGGTGAGCTTCAGTGGAATAAAGATCCCAAGAGTTACATCGAATTTATGAGGATGAAAATAATTTAAGGAGATTTTAACAGGACAAGATGTGAATGTGTTACCTTTCATGGCAAGGGGAACACTTTGCAGATGGGATTAAGTAAAAGACACTGAGCTGAGCCGGTTATCCTGAATGGTTTTTGTAATCACAACACAGTAACTTGTTACCACTTTGATTAAATATGTATCTAATACATAATATATATTAGACAATATATACTGATTACCATGTAATCACATGGGTTCTTGTAAGAAGCCAGTAGGAGGGTCAGAGTCAGGGAAGGCCAGGAGGCTGGGCTGGGTTGGTGCGGCAAGGCAAGGGGTGCAGGCACCTAGGTAGTCAGAAAAGGCAAGGGAACTGATCCTCCCCTGCATCCTGTAGATGGGGTGCAGCCCTGCAGGCACCTGGACTTAATGCCGGGGAGACACCTTTTGGAATTCTGACCTCCACTATTGTAGGGTCAGGCGTGTGCTGTTTTTAGCCACTAAATCCGCGGTGACACATGACAGTAACAAGGAGGCAAGCAGAAGTATTAGAGCCTGGGCAGTACCTGTGATTTTAGAGCACTCACGGCCTCCGTCATGGGGCTCAGGCATCCAATTCCGCCAATTTGGCCAAATGTAGCCATTGTTTGGACACATGAAAGACTTGGTAACAATCATATTTAATCTTTGGAACTTTTATGGAGATTACAGTGGGCAAATTGTTTAAAAATTTAAATATCTTTGTAACTCTGACTCTGAAGGAAGATTAAAATACTTTTACAATTTAACAATTTAAGAATAATATGATTTTGTATGATTTTACCTTGCTCTTTCTGAAGAGAAAGTAGCTCAGAGACACAACCAATTATTTTTGCTCAATTAATCTCTGCCATGTACTACTCTGTGTGTGCCGTATATATATATCATCATATTGAACTATTACTCATTAGTAATTACTGCTATATGGTCATAGTATATAATTAATTAATTAATTAAAATCAACAGTTTTTAGAAATAAAGTCACTAAAACTGCCTGTGATCTTTTTAAGGACCCAGGCACACATGTGAAATAATGCCTATGTTATGTTAAATCCCAAATAATAATTTTATGATTATATACATATTTTTATCTTTCAATTTTACAGTGGGACAGAACTACCTGCCAGAGTTAAGTTCTTGAGTGAAAGTGCCCATTCTGTATTAACTTGACTTACAAAATGATTTGGCTACTTGGGCTTGGATTTTGGCTGAGCAGAGTAGATGGCTCTGTCTTGGAGGGGGTTGTTCTGCAGCCCTCGTAGCTCATCTAGGGCCAGCATCCTGAAACCTGTGTCAGAATCCGATTCCAGCAGACTTGCCTGCTTCCCATCAGAAATGTCTCCTTGCCTGGTCAAATAACTTGTATCAAAATAAACTCACAATTCCATTTCGTTTGTATGTCTTTTATGGTGTTGTTCATTTTCTTCACTGTGCGTCAGAAAGACTAGCCAGGTTCCCGTCAAACGTGCCTCTGTGAGAACCCATCAGCTACAAGCTGGGTTCTGTATATGTGGTCACATGAGGACTTAGCTTTCTGGGTGTCATTTTCACCCAGAAAATGACCAAGAAACTACTAAATATGTCATTGAATTCAAAATGAATATGAGTCATGCATTTAAGATTGATAATTTCTGCTAGTGAATAAAATATTCCAGTTAATAATCTAGACGTTTGAAAAATAAAGTCACTGTGAAGTATAGTAGAGTGTAAAGTATATTCTTTTAGAAGATGAAAACACACCATGTGTGCAAACTCCTTTCCCTAGAGTTCAACAGTTAGGGGCTATAGTAGAAATCTGGCTCCATGACACCTGTGCTCGTGCGCACCTGTAAAGTTGGCACACCTGGTGGAGACTGCACTTCCAGCGACGTGTTACTCCCCACCTTTCACTTCTAAATGTGATTAAGAGTCTTTTAGTGCCCCTCTCTCTGTCTCTCTCTCTCTCTCTGTCTCTCTCTCTCTCTCTCTCTCTCTCTCTCTGTCTCGCTCCCATCTCTTCTGTCACTGGCCACGACTTGATCTTCCCAAATACTCAGTGCCATGAGGACCTCATCCTGCCTCAAAGTCCAAAATCCACCTGTATGCAGACAACTCCCAGATTCATATGTCTGAACTCCAAACTCTTATATCAAAACACCTTCACGTTTACACTCAAATGTCTGCTTGGCATCTCAAACTTAACAATTAAGGCCCTTAGTATTACGCTGATCCTCAAGAAGGAGATTCAGGCCTGGCCTACCCCAGAGTGAGGGAAATGAGGCTCTCTCAGTGAGACAATCAGTGAGTTTGCTGCAGGGACAAAGGAGTATGAATTCATATGGCCATGAAGGATTTCAGTCTTCACCTTGTAACGGCCATCACCCCCCAAACACCAAAACAAACATAAAATCATGTGTTTCCTGTGAAAATACATCTTTAAGGAAAACCAGCTGCTCTCTAAGCAGACTCTGCCAATAAGACTTCTTCTCCCCAGTGCCCCTCATGAGGAAACTCCATCCTTCTGTATGACCGTTCCCCACCCAAGCGTCCATGGCACGTGCTGGTCACAGTTGTGGGAGGAGAGGTGAGTGCTCTCTGGATGCTTCGTTGTGATTAAGCCAAGGACTCCTACTTCAGAAAATACTAGGCAGTCTACTAGTTTCAAAAAATGTTAAAATAACATTTGACTGTGAAGATAAAGAGTATGCAGAAATAAATTAAGAATTTTTACCTTTGAACCCTACGGAATAGAAATGTAAAGAGAAAAAAAATATTTCATGGACATTTGCACTTTAAATTGTCAATCATAAACATCAATATCATAGACTGTAGTCTCCCGTGTGTGTGTTTAATTCTAATGGAAATAATGTGAACTAATTTTGCCAAAAGAGCTCTTTAATTATCTCTATTGGAAAAACTTCAGCGAAAGGCAAAGTTCAAATACTAAGCTAATTTATAGTGGTTGAGAGAAGCTTAATGCCTAAAAACAGTGAAATAAATTTAGATTTATTATGGGTAATAATGGATAATCACAACCATTCCAATATATTCCATGATGGCATAACATTACATAAGCTACATTATATTTATTATGAACATCTGGCATACTGTACGCTATTCAGATAACTTTAATTAAACCAGCCTCCGAGCTCCCATATAATGCGATGGCGGTCGAGGAGAGAGCAGCCCTGCGTGTTCACGAATGACTCAGCCTTAGAGGCTGTCAGCTCCGAGGTTTGTCGCTGCGCCCCCTGCGCAAGGGGGCTTTGGGGTAACAGCCGAGCTCCGCTGACTCGGGACCTGGTACTTTATAGACTGGAACACGTATCTGTGAGTCCAGCCACCTAAACACCGGTGCCCTACAGGCACCCCGTTCGTGGAGTACGGCCCCTTGAGGATTCGGGGTACGAAGGCCGTGGGCTGGCGGCCACTTGGTGTGCGGCGGTCCCCGGTGTCCCCGCGCGGGGGGCGGGCGCCGGCAGGTGCAGGGGCTGCGGGAGGCTGCGCCTGCGCAGTGCGTGAGCGCAGGGCGCCCGCGGGCCGGGCGGGGCGGGGCGGGGCGGGGCCGAGACGGGGCGGGGCCGGGGCGGGGCGCAGGGAGGCCCGCCCCAGAGAGCGCCAGGTTGCGAGCAGTTCTGGTCCCGCCAGGTGCCTGACGCTCTTGCCTGGGCTGCGGAAGCCGCGATGAGCAGAACGCAAGCCGCAGCCGGGAGGCAGGCCCCGATCGAGATAAATTAGGACAAACGTGAGCGACAGGGACAGAGGGGAGCGCGGAAGGGGCCCGGGGCACTGGAGCGGAGAGAGGCGCAAGGAGGGACGGGGACTCGGGCGCAGAGGGTGACCCCTGGAGAGAGCATCCCCCGTCCCTGCAAGAGCCGCCCACGTGGACACAAGGAGAAGAAGCAGAGGCCTGCTGCCTGCAGCAAGGCCCGAACCCACAGCCTGGACCTTGGAGTCCCCCAGTGCTCTGGGTTCTATTTTTTTTTTTTTTTTTTTAAATGCAGCTTACAGATGTAGGTCTTTCTCTTCAGCTGCATTTTCCTAAAAAAATTTACCTTTTTTCTTTGTTGTTGTTGTTTGTTTTTAAAGAACAGACCTATTGGGTGAAATAGGGAATGGCAGTGCACCCAACCGATAAAATAAATAGATAGATTTTAAAAGATTCGGGGCAAAATGAAATTCTGATTTTATGGGCCGAGATCCAGGAATGTATCACACTGTCATTTATCTCTGGAGCAGTATAAAAGCCTGGCTCACACCTTGGCCAAGTGTCAGAGGGCTAAGGTTCAAATCCAAGTGGGCAGAATTAGCTGAGTTTTCATCTAAATATGGAAGAAGAGGAAGCATAAGCCAATGGACCCATATCTTCAGTAATACAACTTGCTATTAATGTAAGAAAAACATAAGATCTGATCTTCTATATTATCTTTCTCTAGAAAGAAAAATAGAAAGAATTTAGAGAAAGAATAAAATCCGTATTCCAGTCTTCAGTGAGAAGATCACAAGAGATCTCCTAGCTGCTTAAAATTAATGCAAAGGACCAGCTTAACTCCTATGATGAATTTTCTCTTCAAACATAGAAGTGCCAAAAGAAATTAAGATGGGCAGATTTGTCCATTTCAAATAAGTGAATCACAGGACTTATTGACTGGTATTCTAATCATTGATTCACAGCGAGTTTCTAGAACAAATTGTTAGGTAGGTCATTTGGGGGTAATTAGAAAACTAGAAGTCACCAAAGACTGCTGTGGATTCTCCAGGAATGAGTCCCGCCCAGCCCGTGTTTCCATGAGGTTGCTACAGCACAGATCAGCGAATGTCATGGACACAACTGTGCTGACTTCTACAAAACGCGACATAGTCTCATGACATAATTTGGAAATGTATTAGGGATAAGAGTCAGAATTAGAAATGAATTAGAAGAATTTGTTGCTAGTCACAAAACTGTTCTCAAAGAATATTAATAGATCAACATTGATATAGATAAATACCTAGAGAATTGCTACAAGGCTCTGTTTCTGAAACAACTATATTTACAAATTCAACCATGACTCAAAGGAGTGTGTTAAACACACTTATTAAATCTGTGTATAATCAACTCCAGAAAGAGCAGACAATTCAGCAGCTGATTCAAGCAGGAGTTGGAGCTTCCTGAGGTCCTGAGGGCTGGCACCCAAAATAAAGGGCCCATCAAAGACTCTATAAATGTGAGGGAAGCTCACAAAGTGGGGCAGAGAGAATGGAGATGGCACATTCTAAGGGGCAGAGTCAAGACACCCATCCTAGCTTTAGACAGAAAGATGATTCCTGTTGAGTAAGAGTTGGAGACAAGCCTGCAGAGGCGGTTGGGCCAAAGAGGGAAGAGGTGAACTGAATGTACCAGGCAGCCCTCAATCCAGAAGCTAGTCCAGAGCCAGGCGAGGTTGTGGCAAGGTGCAATCTGCTCATTTCTGCCTTCCCAGGAGAAAGCGCAGGATACCTCTCACACAAAACAAAACAAAACACCATCAGACGCCGCCGTAAGCCTTTGCCTGTTAGCAATCAAAGGGGAATTAAAAAATAGAGTCAGAAGGAAAGATGAGGGATTATGTAGCCTCGTGGCTGGGCCAGCAGCACGCAGTGTCGCATTAGATGAGATGATCCTTTCCCTTACCACACAGTTGCAAGCTGACCCAGCTCTGGCTCCTGTGGGCTTTCCTTGTCATAGCAGCTCCTGGGAAGGAAGGTCAAGAGGCAAGGACAGCACTCTGACACTTTTTTCATGGCTCTCCTCCTTATATGTACCCACCTATTGTCTTGGCAGCACATGACAGCAGAGGGCTCAGATTCCTCCCAGACTGCTGGCCGGCAGGTAGCATCCTTGCCAAAGAGGACTTAAGATTATCTTTCTGTCTCAAGCAATGTAGCCTAAACCTCTGGCAGCAAGTGGCTCTTGGAAATCAACACTGTCCTCCATGTGTCCTTTTGATGAAAAGCCACTCTTTCTATGAATCCAGAGAGTCATGTTACTCCCTCTAAAAATAGCCACTAGCATTCCTGAGGCTTGCACTATTATGTCCTTCTAAGACCCCCCTCAAGGCCCAGGCTACTCCTCTCAACTGGCTCTCTGACTGAGCTTTCGTGGCCACCTGACCCTTCCACCAAACCACACTTTGCCTTTGTTTTTTTTTTTTTTTTGTTTTGTTTTTTTTTTTTTTTTTAATTAATTTTTATTGGTGTTCAATTTACCAACATACAAAAAAACACACTTTGCCTTTGAAATGGAAGAAGCAGGTAGTGAAGACCTAGTGACACTCATGCAATGTGACCCACTGGACAGAGTCCTGATGTCAGCAGAGCTAAAGGAAAGACAACACGGGGATTCAGGCTTCATGAAGCACTGAGCGACCTCTGAGCTGGTTTCCACCTAAAGGAGGGAACACCTCCAAGACCCAGTGTTGCCTCTCGATCCATTTATCGGAAGGTGACAGAAGCCAGCTTGCGTGTCTAGCATCAGCTGCTCACGATCCATGGATGTTCTAGAACTCATGAAGGTGACTCTCAGAGGCATTTATCTTGTGACAAATGGGGCAAAATCCTGCCTGTTACACAGGATAGCTTCATTCCCTATCAGGAGATGATAAACAATTATAATGCCAGTGAAATCTTCAGGTAAATAAATAAATGTTTTAATGGTGCTTTAGGTCAGAGACTTCTAATTTTTCCTTCTGGCAGCCTCTTTCTTCAGCGGGGAATTGGACTGCCCTATGTTGTATAAATTTTAGTTGAAATTAATGATTATATTTGCATTCAGGAAGCAAAAATGCATTTACCCCTGGTTCAAAGACTCAGGAAAACCTCTACTTATATTAATGGAATTTTTAAAAAAGAAAGCAAAATATGATCAAATTTATAATAGAGTCTATTGTTTTAAAAATAATTTAGATACATTTGGAATGCATTTGGAGAGGTTATTTTGTTGGCTTTTTAAATATTTTTTGAAGGCTCTAGTTTGTTTATATATATTTAACTTTTTAACAAAATCCTCATGAATCCAATTATGGTGCTACCAAAGTGTATTTTCCCTTTATGCATCTTTTAGAAATGTCTCAAACACTTGTGTTTTGTGCATACATGAAGAATTCTACTCTGGCCCTGGCTTCTACCATATAGACAAATTATCCGGCTGTGCAGCTTTAGGACAAGGCTGGATACGAGTTTATAGAATTAAATTTTCTCAGAATATTCAGCAGCCACTGCCCCCCCTCTAGGGGGCCTGAACTGACACCACTGAGGGCACCTGCGCTTCACACTGGAGCAGAGCAGCGGGCAGGTGGCAGGTGCATGGACCTGAGCCCAGAGCAGCAGGCAGGTGGCAGGTGCATGGACCTGAGCCCAGACCTGCGGCCAGCCCTGCGCTGCTCTGGATCCCCTGGCTGCCCCGGGTCCCCCCCTGCTGCCCCTGGTCCCTGTGCTACCCCTCGCTGCCCTGGGTCCCCTCCACAGCCCCGGGTCCTCTCTGCTGCCCCCGGTCTCTCTGCTGCCCCGGGTCCCCCCTGCTGCCCCTGGTCCCCATGCTGCCCCTCGCACATGCAGAAGGGCCCACGCAGCCACGGCTGCGGAAGGAGCCGATCCAGCCTGCAAGAGCCCCTGAAGCCACCCTCCTGCAAGCCCCTCACTGCCTGTGTCTCCTGCCTGTCCCCCGTCGCCGTCACTGGGTCTTGCTCTTCCCAGCCTCTGCGGCGCTGGCCAGAGCACCCCAGCCCGGAGCACCTGCTTTTTCTTCCCCCTGCGCCCGCAGGGCACCGAGCGGATAGCGAGCCCCTTACAGCCCTGGGTCTGTGCTCACCGCCCGAGATTGCTTCTGTCTCTGCACTCAGGAAAGGGAGCTCAGTGACTCAGGCTCGGAGAACCACCCAGAGCCCCCCAGGACAGGACGCATTCCCTCCTGGGCTCCCCGTGGTCACCGGCGTGGCCAGGTCCCCCCGAGCAGTGGTGCGGGTGGCAGCGCAGGTATGTCCTTCACAAGTACCCCCTGGCGCAGTGCGCAGCTCAGAGCACCGCGCACAGATGATGTTCGGGCCCCCTCATGTCTGTCTGGAAGACTGCACCCCTTTTGTCAGACTAGAATATGAACAGAACATTATACTTGTGTGCAAGCTGGGTCCTCGGAGAGGCAGACGCCGGGAGGGGTGGAGGAGGAAGGTTCCCTTGGACTGCGTGTGGGGGGCAGCGGGAGCGGGGTGCCAGTCCTGCGTGAGCCCCAGGGAGGCCAGGAGGGTCCCCCACTGCAGGCCTCCCAGGTGCCTGCCCTGTGTGTGCAGGTGCTCGCCACAAGGAGGGGTGGAGCTGGGCACCTCAGCAGTGCAGCAAGGCCTGGATGTCAGGGTCCCCTGCAGCCCCTGCAGCCCCAGCTCCCTGAGGAGCCTTCTCATGGCCTCTGCAAACTGGGGTCCTTCTGTGGACCTCTCTGCAGCCTTTCCTACAACCCTCTTCTTGAAATTCTGTGCCTAGATTCCCTTGGTGTGGTTCCTTCTTGCTTCCTGTCCATACTTTCTAGCTGTTGTTTTCTCCCCCCATCTCTCTGCTTATTATTTTTGGATGAGCCAGGGCTTCACCTTGCACGCAGACCCAGATCTGCAGCAGACCCCTGTCTGTGGGTATCATTGTCAGACACACAACCAAGCTCTCTCATTTCCAAAAGCTTTTGAAGAGTAGAATTCCAAGCAGCCATCCCAACGAGAAGGACGATCACTGTGAGGCTTCTTTCCCAACACATTTCTTTCCTTTTCTGCACCGTCCTCGGGGCTACGACCCCCAGAAAACTGTTGGCTAAACGTAGGCATTGATTGGCTTGCTCTTCACTTGAACTTGAATGTCACCGGTTTTGACTTGTTGATTATAGATAATGCTGAATTTTAATGTGCTCACCTATTCATGTAATAAAAGATTCTTTCTGCATTAGTCATCTTTGTCATCAGAAATAAATGTTATAATTTATTAAGTATCTTTTTTCATCTCTTAGCAGGATGATCAAGAAACTCCTGCAGAAATAGCTGGATGACTATTTCGCCAGGTTCCATGTAGACGTAGACTCCTATTCAACATTGTATTGGATTTGTATTACCTTGAAGATTAATTTGGGAATAATTGACATTTACAAATATTAGTTGTTGTTGTTGTTTTTAATTGGGAAATGCAGCTTCTCCTTATACGGATTCATCTTCTTTTCTGTAATGTACTGGAATACTCCAATCTTGTTTCTGTAGGTCCTTCACTTCAGTGATTTCTAAGTGTATATATTTTTGTTGCTATTGTGAATGGTTTTTTTTTTTTTGGCATAATAATAAAGTTATCTTGCACGCAGGGATCTTAATCCTACCAGTGTTGATCCTCTTGAATTTTTCAAGCACACATTTAAATTATTCATAAATAATAATTTATTTTTATGGTTAGCATTTGTAACTTTTTTTTTGTTTTCTCAGAGTCTGAACTGAAACTTTCAAGATTATGTTAAATAATTTTAGTAGTAGGAATGCCTGAACATTTATCCCTAGGTATGTAGTAGCTGCTGGTTTAAGAAAGATGTTCCTAACCATATTTTAAAATTCTTATTTGCACTGCATTGCAGTGCACTGTGTTTCTACTAAGAGATTGATTTAGATTTTTTTATACTAACAAAATATATAAGGTTTTATTTTTTTGTAATAAATTTATTTTTTATTGGTGTTTAATTTGCCAGTGTACAGAATAATACCCAGTGCTCATCCCGTTAAGTGCCCCCCCTCAGTGCCCATCACCCATTCACCCCTACCCTCCGCCCTCCTCCCCTTCACCACCCCTAGTTGCGTCACTAAACCCCTGAGCCACCCGGGCTGCCCTGATTTAGATTTTGAAGTGGAAGTAGAAGTTTACATTTTGGGGTGTTTAATCCAAGTACTTTGTCATTATGGCAATGATTCTCATTTAACCTACCTTGTGTGTTCACAAGGATAGGTCAGTTTTTGAAATCAACGGGTTTTTCGTTTCTGAAGAATACAATGGTTGGTTTTGAGGGTGTTTACGAAGAGTATATGGCTGTCTTTGACCTCCGGGTATTGCATCTCGTTTCCATACCTTCCCTCGAAACTGTGGCTGGCTCCTTCTCTAGCGTGGCCAAACCTTGTGCTAGCTTCGGGACACTGGGGTCAGTCTGCAGATAGTGATTTATTGGTGTTCTGAAGGTGTTCAAGTAGATTGGGAGCTTACTGTTTATGGTTTAAAAGTCTGAAATAATTCACTTTTCAGTGACCGGGGGGATAGTGTCTTGTGTTGATGATAACTTCTTGGCAGCATTTTATTTTTCCACCATTTAAAATTTTAATGCTTGGTTTTGAAATTCTAACGGTTTTCTGTTGTGGTTGGCAAGCATGGGCTGCCCAGTTTTTAAAACACCTTTATCTAGGTGTAACGGACATGCAAAACCCACATATGTTTAAAGTACGTAATAGGACAAGTTTCGACCTCTGCAGACACCCTGGACAGCATCACCTGAATCCATCCTGTGAACGTATCCAGCACCTCCCAGCCATTGTCGTGTTCACTTCCTCCCCCTTCCTCTCTCCATCCCCACATTCTCCTGTAGCAACTTCTCATCTACTTTCTGTTGACATGGATCGGTTTGCATTCTCTAGAGTTTTATAAATGGAATCGTAATCTATTTGTTGTTTTTGGTGGTTCTGTGCACTCAGCATAGTTATTTTGAAATTTATCCATATTCTTGATGCCTCAATAATTTATTTATTTCTGTCTTCTTGCTGAGCCATTGTCCATTATACGGATATACTACAACTTATTTGCGTACCTTCTGATGGACATTCAACTTCCTTCCATTTTTTGGGGTCTCACAAATAAAACGGCTAGGAACATTCACGTACAAGTAGATTTTTCTATGGGCTCTATTGCCTTTTCCCTTGGGTACATAGCTAAGAGTGGGATGTCGGATATAGGAAAGGTATTGGTCACTTATTAAGTAACTACCATACTGTTTTCTAAATTAGTGATATTCGTTTACATTTTTACCAGGTGTGAGAGTCCAGGTCTCACCACATCCATCCTTGCCAACACTCGGTATGGCTGAGTGTTTACATTTTAGCCACTCCAGTGGGGGTGTAGTGGCACCTCATTGTAGTTTTACTTTGCATTCCCTGATTCTAAGGTTGGGTGCATCTTTAGTTTTATAAAGAATATGGATATAACTTCTTACATGAAAACAAATATGAATTGATAATATTTTTGTATCTGTATCATCTTATAAACCCTAACTGGAGATCCACTTACTTAAAATTTAAAATTAAATCATTTTGCTTTCTCAACAGACTGCCAAAAGATATTAACGTGGTTTATAAGGGCACCCTATTCTAAAGCAAAGCAATTTATATAAAATAGAAGGAAATTAAACTAGAAAATGTTACACTTAGGAGTTAAGAAGAAAGCAAATATAAAAATGTGTGCCATAAATGTCCATAAACTTGAAAGGGATGGGAACAGATTAATTCTGATGTTTTCAGTAGTCAGTAGAATGAGAAAAGCCTGGCCAATCCTTCCACAGTGCTTGTGCAATAGAACACAAACAACAGTACATACAAAGTGTTAGGGAGGCCCATGACTAATTCTGATTCTAAGATAAGTCTAGATTTCTTAGAGGTCGTTAGGATGGGAGCCCAGGGTGATGTCATTTTCCACAGTCTCGACCACACCCTGGAAGTAACAGAGTGATGAGATCCTGAGAGCTCTATCTGGTGCAGTCTCACAAGGAGGGCCAGGAACTGTCTGCAAACCAAAGTTCAAGAAAGGATATTGTTTCTCAGGAGGTCGACGTGGTCTGGTCAGAGGAATCAGCTGTGCCAACTTGCCTTAAACCAAGAGTAAGCTTTAGAACATTCGAATAATACCTGTCCTTAGTCTTCTCAGGCACCCTCCCCAAGGGTGGATCTTCTTTCTCTTGTAACTGTGATAGACCTTCCATGGCGGGCAGGCTCAAAGGCCGTGGATGCACCATCCTCTGTGTCTGTTCAATGCAGGCTCTAACATCTCTGTAAGCAGGGCTTCAGGAGAAGAAGCACTCCAAGTGCCTCCTACCACTCCAGGGCCCAACAGGATGAATCCTGCTTTTACTTAGAGGAGACTCTCGGGGCCCCTGCACAGGGTTGGGCTACCAGGGAGTGACTGTGGGCCAGTTTGTTTTCTCCAAAAGAAGGCTGGCACACTTGACAAGTACTCAGGTAGGTGCCTTTCCCTCTTTTTCTTCCCCATCCCAGTTAGACCCTTTTCTATCTCATCCTTAGATTTATTGAATCATAGGCATTTCTCTCCTGGCTGGATTTCTTGGATTGTACAATGGAAACTTCTTAAGGTTGCTCCCTTTTGTCTTCAAAGGGTGACTTACAAGGTCTAATGAAGCAAGGTTACTGTTGTATCCACTTATAATAGACTTTTTCCATAATAATCAATATATAGCAACCCATGCTCCTCAATAAATTTACCACTCTTCTTTATTCAGTGTGTAAGTTTTATTCTAAACATCAAGTTTATTTATTTATCTTAAAAAATATTTTATTTATTCATGAGACACACACACACACACACACACACACACACAGAGGAGCAGAGACATAGGGAGGGAGAAGCAAGCTTCCCTCAAGGAGCCCAATATGGGACTCAATCCCAGATCCTGGGATCATGCCCTGAGTTGAAGGCAGATGCCTAGCCGCTGAGCCACTCAGGCATCCCAACATCAAGTTTATTTAAAACAAGAGCTACTCATAACTGTAATGTATAATTCTATAACTAATTAGGTCTATCACTCATTTCTTACAAAACTATATGTTGTAGGCCCCCTCTAGAGTGGTCTTCAGTGGTCTACCCTCTTGATGTTCACAGCCCTTTGCAATGCCACCTCAGAGAGTGAAGACTGCTCTACCAAATTGCTGCCAAACAGAATATGGCAATATCAAGAGGATTTTTTTTTTCTTTTCTTGGTGGCTGGGCTACGAATATTGTGACATCCATCTTTTTAGCATACTCTCATGCTGGCATGTTGAGAGGACCTACATAATGAGGAACTGGGACAGGCATCTGGCCAACAGCAAGCTAGGAGCTTACACTTTTGTCCTCAGACAGTTCATAAGACAACAAATATGGGCAACCAACCACTATGTAAATCATCTTGAAAGCAGATCCTTCCTCAGTTGAGTCCAGATGAGGCCTGACTCCTGGCCTATACCTTGATGGGTCCTGAGGCAGGTGGCTCATACGCCCAGACCCTTGACTTTCAAAACTCTAAGACATGGATGTGGGTTGTTCTAAGCTGTGAGATTTTGTGATAGTTTGTTATGCAGCAATAGATAAGTAATATGATACCATATTTTTCATCTTAGCTTCATTTAAAATCAATGACTTTTTTTATAGAGACAACTCACATAATGTAGTGTTCTCAAAAGACTGGTAGAGATTTTAGGCAAAATTGTATCAAATTATACCATATGATAATGTTTATTCTGACCACTCTGAATTTAAAAATCTAATGGCTTAATACCATTTGTCAACATTAAATGTTCAACATTTAGCTTCAGAGATGCCACATTTGTCCCAGAGAAAAGTTCTTGAGACTAATGGATCTGATTATAAGATTATCATACTGGAGTCAGATAAACAATAGGCTGCTTCAGTTAGCTAATGTAGAGCCTAATCCTGTGCCAGGCTCTCATCTTACCAGAAGGAGGTTTTCGTGTTGCCCGTGTTTCTGTCAGAATGATGTTTCTATTCAGTTATCTTGGTTTATACTGACAGTATACACTGTGGAAAAAAATGAAGAAGTCATATCTTTATCTCTGAAAGATTTGTCACTAGCTGGCTTTCCTGCTTAATTATCAATGTGCTGAGGAGGACATCTGAGAGGGGTTATAACAGCCTTGTATCAGAAGTATGTGCTGCAGCGGCCAGTGGCAAATCATCAAAATCTTTTCTACCTAAAAAGTGTTAATTCTTTTTTAAATAGCATGTCACAAATCTTAGAGAAGAATTTCAAAATGTGTACATCCACCCCCTCTAGAAGGAGGACTTAATCTCCCTCCCCTTGAGTGTGGTGGACCAGACTTTGTCCCGGACAGGAATCTGGAAAGGGAAACAGAGTAGCTTGCAGTGGGGAAACCTGGCAACACCACCTAAACTAGGTGGCCGAGCGGGACACAACCCGTAGTGCCATGTGGCCACCATGAACCAAACTGGTAAAATCCAAATACATTTCATTGCTAGTAGTATGGTATGAATGTTATTTGTTTTGTTTTCACAGATCTGAAATCATTACGTTAAAGCTAACATTGGGAGACTCTGGGTGAGTGGAACTTGGGGACTCTGTACTTTCTTTGTAAGTTTTTTTCTAGATTTAAAATTATTCCACAATAAGAATTTTAAAAAATAACATGTCACCTTAGTTGCTTATACTAATTGAAATAATGAGTAAAAATCCAATGTTTTTGTTTCAGAAAAAGCATAGAAGTCTTTCTAACTGCCTTGTCTGATTTAAACCAGTTTTAGTTGTGTATTTGGTATGCTTAAAAGAGTTTTAAAAAAACAACAGACTGGAACAATTTATGTTTAGTTTAGAGATTAACACAAAGAAAAACAACATCGCAATGTTGTGTCTGCAGATGCACCTTCCTGAAAGGATCCTAGCCTTTTGGTTTTATTAAGTTGAGTGAGAAGGCAAAGGAACTGTATTATATGTTGGATAAAAGATCCAGGAAGTTAATGATTTCATTCTCTTGTGCTGTTTCATGGTGATCTTCAGAATACTGCAGAATTAAGCATAAACCCAACAATGTTAAGAATCCCAGCTGAGGCTAACCACAAATTACATAAATGAGACAATTAATCCATTGAACACAGAATTCATTCATATTTTTTCCCCGTGCTTTTCTTTTATCAACTGCGTTAAGTCATGTATGGTTCTCATTGAAAAGGTCTAATACCTGTGGCTAGCGATCATCCATTTAGGCAGCTTTCCAGATGGCATCCTCGACCAATAGGGAAATTTAAGAAGCAGCCCACACAAACCACTTCTTGCAATTCAAAAATCCCAGCCCCTGTTTTGTTTTGAACCCAAGGCAAGTCTATCTCAGTGCCTGAATGGACTTTACTGACTGAGGTCTATGCATGCTTCACATTGGATTACAACCTTATAATACAGTTTAATCATCCTTGAACCTCTCCTTAGATTGACCATCACTATGGAGCAGGTCAAAACTGCAGGATGCCACTGTGTTTTCCTTAAATAAAAATAATTGCAATGTGTCCTTGATTCTAACTTCTATGCTGTGAGGGATAGTCAACACAAACTCTTGCAAACCACCCATCACCAAGTACTTAAGTTATATCAGGTAGTAAATATTGGGAAGAAAATCTATAATTACATTACTTTAGGCACATTTATTTATTTATTTAGCTTTAGTGAGGTATAACTGACTTATAAAATGATAAGGTATTTGAAATATAAGTCATGGTAATTTGATAAATGTATACATTTTGAAAGGATCCCCATCATCTAGTTAATGAACACATTGATCACCTCACATATTTACCGTTTTTTTTTCTTGAAGAGAACATTTAAGTTCTACTACTCTCTTAGCAAATTTCAATTATATGATATCATGTTATCAACTCTAGGAACCATGTCTTCCATTAGCACTTCAGAACTTCGTTGTTTTATACCTGAACATTCATAATGTTTTACCAAATCTTCCTATTTCTCCCACCTCCCCCAGCCTTTAGAAACTGCATTCCTATTCTCTGTTTCTAAGAGTTTGACTTTCCTTAAGATTCCACATATAAGTGAGACCATATAGTATTTTTCTTTATCTGCCTGACTTACCTCACTCAGCATAATGCCTCAAGCTCCATCTATGTGGTAGCAAGTGACAAAATTTCCTTCTTTTTCATGGCTGAATAATATTCCAGTGTGTGTGTGCATCACATCCTCTTCACCTTCTCATTCACTGAGAAGCTCTTAGGTCGCTTCCATACACTGGCCATTGTAAATAATGCTGCAGTGAACATGGCAGTGAGGCTATCTCCTTGATATCCTGTTTTCATTTCCTTTGCGTATATACCCAGAAATGGATTGCTAGTTCATGTAGCACTTCTATTTTCAATTTCTTTGGGAACCTCCATACAGTTTTCCATCGTGGCTGCCCCAGTTACATTCCTGCCAACAATTAGGCACATTTAAGTTGATTAAGTTGAAAAAAAATACAAGCAGGTTATAACACTCAGTGATTGAAATTTTAATTGAAGTATAACTAAAAAAGTTATAGCATCTAGTAAGTAGTATACTTGTGGAGATTAAACTTTTTTGTGCTTTTTAATTCATAATTAAGTGATTGGTCTTAGAAATGTATTTTAAGGATTTTACCAGAGATTATTGGATCTAGAATCATTGTGTAGAATAGCAATAACTTTAAATGACCTATTTAACTCCCAGATAAAGGCCTTATTCTCTAGCATAGATAGTTTCAAAGCCCTTAGGCACAAAATTAAATAGACCAAGGAAATAATAGATTCAAACATATACATTGACATAACTGATGGATCTGACAGTCTTTCACATCAGTTTTTCTATATTTCTTTCAAAAGTCTTAGAGGTAAATTGAATATTTTCCTGATTGTTGAGTAAGGCTTTAGAAACTAAGATTGTGTCCTATATTTTTAGTTAAATTTTAATGGTTCATTTCATTAGAACAATATGTGTCTATGGCTTTTAGCCCTCTGGCCCCCCCACTAAGTGAGACTCTGCATTGACTGAATCAGAGTCACTGCTGTGATGAGTGGCCTCATAGCAAGGGCCTAGACTTCATACTGCCATGCTGCAGAATACGTCCCAAGGGATGGCATAGACCTTTGCAAACACATACCTAAGGTTTTTTTGAACTATTAGTGTTACAAAATTATGATAACTTGGGTCTATGGAAATATGCCCCTTGCACAACTTTTCATAGTGTGTGTTCCTTGAGGACATCTCCTTTTGTTTTTTTTGTTTTGTTTTGTTTTATGTTTTATTTTGTTTTGAACATCTCCTTTTGTTCCATCATATGAAACCCCAGACTGTCTTAAACCAGTACTGATGTGTTTGATTGACTTCTCCTGGTGAGAAGCATTTCCAGTTAAGACAGGCTGCACCCTCTTTCTTTCCTGTTGAGACAGAGCATAAAAGAAAGCAAGCAAAGTCATTATATTAGAATCAAGGGAGTAGCCTTATGATACTTTAGAAATAGCTTGATTAGAATCATTTAAGCTCCTTCAGGGTGGGTTTTCCTTTTGTGCTGGTACAAAGTTAGACAAACTTTTTGAAGCAGCATCCCTAATAATTTGCCTGTCAGAACAGCCTTATTGGGTTTCAGTGGAAATGCACAGATTATTGGAGCAAGTGCTCTGAGAACACCCAGGTGGGCCCCTCCTGCCCCACTCTGGGAGGCTGATAACTCTGGGAGGCTGAAAGCAAGAAGTTGGGCAGGAGGGAGGCACCAGAGATTTTTCCAGGAAGTCCTAGAGATCATCTCTCTGAATACTCTGAAGGGTCCAGCACAGCCTTCAGCATCTTCATCCACAACATGGCCCTGAAGGGGATGCTGAATAACAAAAGGAGATCAGTGGCAAAATTAGTGATATCTGAACACATTCTGGAGTTTAATTCAGAATAAAGTATCGCTGTCAGCTCCCCAGTTGTGACAAATGCACCCTGGTGAAGTAGAATGTTAGCAATGGGGAAACTGTGTGCAGGGTGTGTGGAAACTCCATATTATCTTTACAACCTTTCTGTAAATCTAAAGTTACTCAAAAAAAAAAAAAAAAAAAAAGAGAGAGAGAGTTTCTGCAAGAAAACAACCCCAAGAAGTTGCCATGGTATCGAAAATCCCACACAGCACACATCACACAGGGAGATGGTGGGGCTGAGCAAGACTTTGTCTAAAATCCTCTCCTGGACACCAAGTAAATAAAAATCTAGTTATGGTTAAAATTATCCTGGAACCTCTACTGAAACATGTAGCCTAACAAAAACCAGGGGCAGCAAAACTCAATGTTATCCACCCCACAAAACACTGTCTACAACACTGGGGGACAGCACATGGTGATACCCGTAAGCTCAAAAATGTGAATAAACATTCACTAAATATTCAAGGTCAATCTTGACACGTCTGCCTACTGGTGTGGTTATTAGGGTCTATAAATCTGATTGCACTTGAGAAGGAACTAATGAATTTAGAAACCCCCAGGGTAAAGTCTTGCTAAGGATCAATGGCCATGCGGATAGTGCTCTATCTTGAAAAGGTCCTTGCTCCTTTCCAGGCTTTATGCATTCCATGAAGAATAGTCATTTGAATAATAAGAAATGCCAGCAAAATAATGTGTTCCTTCATTAGATGGGTGTTTATCGCACACCTACTAGATACAAGGCAATGTGACCCCTGGGAATGCAAAGATTAATAAGAAGGCTCCTATCCTTGTGGAGCAACTAGGCTGGTGTGCAAGAGAGACACAGAATATGACAAATCTCAGGATGGCAGGAGACCAGATATGTGGCCTTAGGACACATTAATGAATGGGTTACCTTCCTGCCAAGAACACACACCAGAGTCCACGTCATGAGCAACAATAAACCATTCTGATTTGAAACAAACCAATTCAGGCTGTAGACATGAACTAAATCTCAAATTTTCCTCACATCAGAGAAGGGTGTAGTTGTCTTTTTCAAAATATAGTCAAAAACCAAAAAACAAACAACCCTCCCCCCAACAACAACAACAAGAAGGCAATCAAGCTGTCACAAAGTGTGTTGAGTCTTTTGAATGAATGAAATTGTAAAACTTGAAGCCAGTGTTACTCTTGGGCAATAGTATTTCTAATATGCATTTCACACTAAAGACTATATTTAAAAATTAAGATTTTGAACATAATAAGAGTTAGAGGAGGCTGCAGTTCATAAGTGAAACATTATTATGCTGTTTGGCTGCCCAAAGCCTGGGGTGATCATAATATCCTTTAAATGTTTGATGTGGGGTTTTAAGAGCTTCTGGTATAAGGCATCGATCCAACCAAGAAATTTTCATAATGAAGTTGCTCCCCAGCCTAGGGTTTCTGATGCTGGCCAGTCAGTTTATGGACAAGAATGTCACCCATGTCAGCCACAGCTTCTCCCCTTCTTTTCTTTTCATTTTGGTGGTATTTTTTGCTGAACCTAAACCGATAATAATGATCTACTTACACAGCCTGTTCTGTATATCTGTCATATTAAAGTCTAGGCTGTTTGTTTATCATACTGTGATCTATAGCTTTCTATTAATTTAATTATACTAAAAGATCTTAAAAGCCTTAGGCTAAGTAACATGTCAATTAGAAATGAGTTTAACTTGAAATAAATATACATTTAATACTTGTAATTTATTGCTTTAAATACAAACAAAGCCCTCACTATGACACAATCTATTATTAATTGCTCCAATGCCCAAAGTCCAATTAAGTCAATCCATTTATATTTTCTTCAGAGAAAGTCAATGTTCATTTCTCATAGGAAGTAGTGGATGCCTACATTTTCCTTTCTCATAAACCAGGAATGCCACAAAGCACTTTTGTGCGTATTGAACTAAGTCCTGTGAGGGAAGGAGAGGAGGGTAGAGGGGGAGATAGATAGAGCCAGTAGCCAGGGCTCATATCTCTCAAAAAAAAAATAATACCCAATGTAGGACTCGTATAAGTGTTTTTAAGTAAAATATGATTAGGCCCTATTACAGACTAATTAACTGCCATTTTACGAATGCTCTTAACTTGCTGTAAAAGCGGTTCAAGTAGACATCTCAAACTACAATACTAGCATGTTTCCAGTAATTACATGTGGCCTAGACACAGCTCTACTGCTAGCTTTTACTTCATCATGCGTATGAAAAGTCACACATAAAAATGTCAGTCTTTGTGTTGAGAAAAGATAGTTAATGCCTGGGGTCACATTTTATGGCAAAAGTTATAAATCCCTGAGAAATAATATTTATAGTGGAAACCTTGACACAGTCTTTTGTGCATGCACGCTATCCACAAAAGAGAGAATTTAGGAGTTTGAAATTTTGAATGTGTGAAACTATAAACAAATATATTCAAAATCGCTTTCAATGTTTTCTACATTATTCCAAGCCCCCAAAGAGCAGAGAAATCTCCATCCCTTGTTTGTGATGTTCAGATGAAAATTGCCCCCTAAGCATGATTTATTTAATTCACATACTTCTCACAAACATCATTCTGCTTTTCTTTTCTTTAGATTTTTAGTTATTTATTTATCCATGAGAGAGACACAGAGAGAGGCAGAGACTTAGGAAGAGGGAGAAGCAGGCTCCCTGCGGGAAGCCTGATGAGGGACTCGATCCCAGGACCCCGGGATCATGACCTGAGCCAAAGGCAGATGCTCATCCACTGAGCCACCCAGGTGGCCCTCATTCTGCTTTTCTTTCATATAATCCAAATGTTAGTTATGCTTTGCAACATGATGGGTACCTAGGTTTCTCTAAAATCTCAGAGTTTAACAGAACCTCTGTTCTGTGTGACCTAAATTGTGGTCTCAGTTTGTACACTGGAGACTTCAGCTGTATTCTTGCAGCAAAACTCAGTAATTTTTAGAAGTGCAGGCTCTGGGGTGTCCTACTCCTTTATCAAGTACCCTACCTTTAATCCAGAAATGATGGTGGTAATCCCTGTCATTGTGCCGCGTGAGGCCCAGACAAGACATCCACCTTCAGGGCCATGCAAAAGATGAGCACTCAGGATGCTCACAGATCTCCTCAGCCTCAACAAGTATTCACATCTCACCAGCATTCAGAGACCCCAAAGGCTATATATTCAAATCTTGTTTACTGGGCTATGATTGGGCTTATAGGTGCAGCTTTTACAGGTGTTAATTTAAGGTCCAAGAAAGAGGAAAGGGTCCGTCAGTGCGTCAGGATGGAGGACAGAGCCTGTCCTCCCCAGGTTAATGTTCCACCTGCTTGAGTATTAATGGTCTCTATCGACAACCTGGATGATCAATTCTTTAAAAAAAAAAAAATCCCAAATTGGGAAAAAGTCTTAGAGCAAGACAAGACCTTAATGATTTTAAACCAAGATTTAATAAAACGTGAGAAGCAGCATTTTGTTTCCTGGACTCACAGACTCTGAAAAGTAATATCTTGGACATTCGAAGTTTACCAATGAGAGAAGGCTCAGATCTCTCTGTGGGCATGTCATGATGCCTGGATTATCTAACTCATTTAATGATGTCTGTATTTTATAACTTAATGACATCTGCATTAATCCATTTCACATATCTGAGATATCTATATATATCTATCTAGTATATATATATATACTAAAAAATAGCCACTTCCACAAGGTTTTATATTACATGATTATTATAAGATGTGTGTTGATGGCAGTATCTAAATTTTAAATCTCAATGGAAAGATATTTCTTGCATTTATCATTGTGTTGGATTTTATTAGTTTTTGTCTAATGCTCATGGAGGCAGCCACACTTCTCTCCTGAGGAGGAGAAAGAGGCTATTGTTATGGATGTGGACTATGGAATAAACAGGATGGGCTCTCAGGAGGGCCTGGGCAAATTACCCTCCTTCCAGGGGTTCTGCAGGAAAGCCTACCTGTGTGCCTGATATAGAAAAGTAGAAATGAGAGATCTATAAAGAAATAGGTCGATTTCTTTGGAATCTGCGTTAATGTATGCGTATCATTATTGAAGAAGTTACCACTGAAAGGGGAAAAAAATCCAAAAATGGGAGTTTAATATTGCTAGAACACAGAGACATGGTAGGAAAAACTCAGTTGTTCATCCACTAATTATATACTTACTGAGAGTCTGTATTCTCTAAGTGTAGGAATATGGCCATGCTTATAAAAATTAGATTATATAAAATTTATACACAAGTAAAGTATAGGCAACATGTATAAAATATAATAAAATTAATAAATTTCAAAATGTTACATTTAAATGTCTAATTAATCTTAAAGTGCTTCAATTTGGTTATTATTTTAATGAGGCTAGAAGTTTATAATTCAATAAACTCTTTTACTATTAGAACAACATCTTGAACCAAAACAAACGTCGCAAGTGGAATAGTGTGGTTATAATAAGCCATTATCCGCACATCCAGTTATCCACATTGAGACTTATATGCCCCTTTATAAAATGCCTGAGAACCAATCACGAGAATGAACCATGTGATGGCTTCATGTTCAACCCTCCCAAGAACATTGAAAATATAGGTAGTCCTTCCTAGGTACCCAACAGGAGAGAAAGATAATTAATTCAAAGCCTGCTGGTCTTGGGATAGAGCTGAAATTTGAATCTGGTCTCTCTGACCACAAAGCCTGAATGTCAGCTACTGGGCTTGTCTGCTTCTATGTCTAAATGGACATGGTCTTTAACCACTACAGGTACTGGCCCAAAAACCTGGACACACACACACATAACCATTCACATTCTGTATGTTTTCTCTCTCTTTTCTTTTTGCTTCTAATGTTTAAATTCCAGTCTTATGTTGAAAAGCTATAAATTTTTATTCAACTCATAAAACCTAACCTTATCTAAACTGTGATTTTCAAATTCTGCCTTTTAGTGAAAATCACAGATATTGTGTCATTTGGGGATAAAAACACACTCTCATAAAATGACCTGCAGTGATTTATGAAATTAGTGTATGTGCCCATTAATAGTCTGTCTATTTGAATTTGTTTATAAATTCCACCCCCCCTTGAAAGGTCCACATAACCAAATCTGCATCTATGAATGCACATTTTATTTTTCTCTCTGTGAATTAGATATGGTTTGGAGTGTGTGAGATGAATGCAAACCTGGGCTGGTCTATATCAGAGAAATGGAATTGAGCAGGGAGACAGGGAAGTCAGGGAGCCTGACTGCACGATAAAATATTCACAAAGGAAAGCCCACAACCACAAATAATTGAATTAAGCAAGAGCGATGCCGACAGGGGCATTGCCTGGGGATTAATGGTCATCTGGGGGAATGATCTTCCAACGTGATCATCAATCCCCCAGAAAATGCCCTACACCAAGGTCATTGTGGCTGTAAGAACCCTTTTTTTTTGCCATAGAGGCTTAAAAAATCCTTCATTTTACTTGATTTCCTGCATTATCATCATTCTTTCAGGTGGCCGTGTGAGGGATGATTTTGAATGGTGCTATTTCTGAATCATTGATCTCTAAGGCAACCACCAACCAAACACGTTTTCCCAGTGTGGAATGGTTTATCCAGGCTGAGTAATATTTCAGAGGTTTTTGAACCATGAAAATTTAGTAAAGTCTTAAATAAAATTTGTCCTTTGTCTTAGATCAAAACATTCTTGGAAAAGACCTTATAAATCATATATTCCTAGTCTTCATCAACATTCATAATAGAATAAAGATACAAATTGCAATGGTTATGAAGATTGTGGAGGAAATTGATCTGGAATATGGGCATCTAGCTCTCATTTGCAATAACACCAGAATTAATAGTACAGAGGACATGACGGGAAGCGGTCAATTGGGACATAATTAAATATGTCTATATTACCCATCAAAAATAATTATGAATAAGGGTATATAATATGTAATGACTTTTTAAAATCCAAACTTTGCATAATTGAACTTTTCTAAGGTTTTACTCACCAAGACAAATGTATTATCATGTGCTACTTGTACACTTGTGAACAAATAATAGAATAAAAACATTATAAACAAGTGAGGATAAAAAATTTAACTGCTGCTGGTAAAATTAGGTCAAAGTTTAGACTTTAGCAGGTGTGATTTTTTTTTTTTAATTTGGAATTTTCATTTGAATGATGGTGTTCTAACACTTTAGACATCGGGCACATTTTCTACGCCCTCTCCAAATTTTTTGGCCTCAAAAGTCTACTCGGTCCTCCATACTTGTCTGACTATGCCCGCCAACGTGGAGCTGATTGCCCTAACAGCATCTTAAGCCTCTAGCTCACCTTCTGAGCCACTGCTAAAGATGCTGAATGAGGCAGCCCAGGAGTGTGGAAGAGTTATCTCCCAATGGAGCATACACTGAACAGGGGGTTCCTGAGAAAGAGGCAGCCAACTAGATCAAATCCTCTCCATTCCTCCCTCCAAGGGACTCGTCAGCTATCAGGCTGTTTTTTGCCTAAGATGTTGACCTGTACTCAGCATCTCTTGGTATCTACATTCCTCACTCCACGCCTCACTTCCCTCAGATCCCAATCACACATCCTGCTGACTGCAATTAGTCAAGCAGTGGCTCTCATGTCTCTTTTCTACAGATCCCAGGATAAGAGGGCTTCTCTTCCATTATGCAACCTTAAATCAACATGATGCCCATGCCATCTATACATGCCTAGTTTTGATGTATGGCTTATTGTTTCTCCCATCAGTTGATAATTTATCTGTTTACAGAATCACTAATTTTCCTTATTCATACTTTATTTATATCCAGAGGTTAGACAAAGCTGACAATGTGTTTATTTGACCAATTAAATTATATTAGCACATTACATGTTCAATTTATTGCTTTGTAATTCTTATCCCATTAGTTTTCAATACCTTCAGTAATATGGGGCTGAATTCTTTCTGTCCATATTTATCTCTGCTCCTATCTTCTCTGGGTTCTACAGCTTTCTGGATAAAACTGTGTTGTACAGATACTGCTAGTTGATTTTCTAATACCTTTCTCCTTGTCGTATAATTTAACAGAATTGTATTTCACTAATAGTGGCCCTGTGTCTTGGCAGCATACATTCCATCCTGGATTCCCTTCCAGGTGGAAGGGCCTAATGCATTACTGACGGATGTTACTGGAGGTTGTGTTAGTGATCTCCCACTTTCCCCAGTGACCTTGACCTCCCCTCTCCAACTCTCCTCTAAGATCTGTGCCCCAGGAGCTGACCTGTGGGAGAGTTTACCATCCACCAGTTTTTGGTTTTGTCATTGTGGAGCTCAGGAAGATGAGAAAGACAGAGACAGAGAGACAAAGACAGAAAGGGAGACTACAGTAGAGCCTGGTGAGATGGGACCTTCATTTCTCTGGCTGTACCCTTGAGCTGAAGGTCCCTATTCTTGTCCAACATACAACCCTTGCATTTACTCTAAGTCTTCAAGACTCCATAACTCCCAGTTGACCATTTTACTCTCAGAGAAGATCTAGAAGACTGACAGACATGCCCACCCCTTAAAGGTGTGGATAAGTCACTATGAGACCTGTCCAAGTCCAACAATATCATTTTTTCACATTTGGAAACCATTATTTCTTCTTATTCTATTTCCCTTTTTTAAGTTGTCATTAAAAATCAAGCCATTTCATATGTTTATTGTTTCAACTTTTCATCTTCTAATCTATGGTCACTCAGCCTATTTTCTAAAAAGCACACCATTTCTCAAATTTTTTTCTGGGAACTAAGGGCCATCTATTTCCAGGTGGAGTGATGCCTGACATGTACCTCTCATATCCTTATAGCCCTGGTTCTCAAGCTTCAGAAGAAGCTTATCTGATCCTATCTGATTAGGTTGTTCCTTTAAAGTCAATTTAAGGCATAACATGGTTTTGTTTGTTTGTTTGTTTTTTAATGTAGCTTTCTTTGGCAGGACTCTGCCTGTTTCCATGAAGATACTGCAAGTGTCCTGGCCTGTTGAGGTCACTTCAGGAATCTTTAAAGGGAAATGATGGGATACTCTGCCCATTTCACAATAAAAGTCATTTTGTTCTACTATTTTTAGAGGGACATTGGAGCTGGACAGTAGCACCACATTCAAGAATCTACACACAGGTTCTCTGTCTGAGTATATTCAACCCATAGAGTCTGCAACATGAGGGCAAATTTGTAAAACATGGATAATACTACACAATGAGTAAACAGTGAACACTCCTCCCCCCAAAATTCACTATATTTTGTTGCCATATGAGTCTAGACTTATCTACTGAAATATAATTTCACATTATAAATCGTTTATAAAAATTGGATATGCTCAAATTTTCATATATTCCACATCAATGACCATCCAATTATTTTCTTTAAATGATAATAAAAATACATATCTGAAATTAAAATCAGGAACGAGAACCCCAGGCTAAAGACAATGGGTGATTCCACTTACCGGATATGGTAAGACAAAGCACTCTCATTTTGTCCTGTGTCTTCAGGAAGGTCTCCAAACAATACCCACTGGAGTTCTGTGGCCTGGATTATGTCATCTCTGAAAATCATAAGAATAACATAAAAACCAATATTGATCAGTCTCTTTGTTAGCATGCTGTACTTTTATCAGCATTAACAAAATATTCTGTGGAATACTGCCAACCTCTGAGCAATTTTCCTACTAGTACTCTGATATAAAATATACTTAAATAATAGAACACCATCCAGGGTGTTCTAATTTATCACATTAGCTTCACATGCTAACAATTGTCAACTTGCACTAAAAAGATAGTGTGGGCGCATATTATGGAAGCATATTTTGCAAGAAGGATTTCAACAGCCATGCCATTGAGTATACTCATTTCTTTTTTTAACTTGTAAAATAAAAAGGCTATTGTAAATCTCCTCGACTTAACCATCAGTCTTGGCATAATCTTTAGCTGCCAAAGATCCTTTAAAGGATGAACAGCTTCATGTTAAAGGGTGTTGGAATCTTAGTTCCTTTTTTGCTTTCTTGGGAGCAGTGGGCTAATCACTTCCACTCGCCCACGCTGAATCTTGTCAAAGAAAATGACAAGGAAAACAAAGCAAAGCAAATAGCAAACAGACAATTGAAAGGTGAACGTTGCAAGGGAGGAGGTGTTGACACAGCTGGAGTATAAGGGGTTGTTATTCACTTGATTATAAAAGTTAAGCACTACAGAAATCTTTTTGCAAAGCTCTTTGAGGTGAGTATTTACTGGATATATGAGTTACTCTTTTAAAAAGGAGAGATCTGGGAAGAAACTCATCCTCTGGATCAGTGCATGCCATAGCATGTGTTAGACTATGTTGAGTCGTGGCATAAGACCGAGTTAACACAGAAGCTGTCCCTTGTGGGTACGCACCTTTGGCCCAGATGTGCATTCGGTCTTGGGCCAACAGAGTCACCGGATGGCCCTTGGTTGTTACTCAGATCAGGACCCCCCAGTAAGGGACTGTCTCTGCTGAATGTGTGTTTGAGTCTGGACCAGAAAATCTAACTCTGTTTCCCATCCCTACTGAGTCCAGACTTGCAGCTAATTTCTTCCCTCTCGGGTTCTCTCCTTAGCCACACCCCCATCACAGCCTCCTTTATTCACTTAATTATTCATATATTCACCCATCCTCTCATCAAGGCTTTGAAAGCCCCCCTGAGCACCCCCCACATGCCAGGTGAAGGTCTGAGCTCTCCTGATCCTTACATTCTAGGGGAGGAGGATGTAATCAAGGCAATAAGAACATACCAGTCTTAAAGGAAAGTAGCAAATATTACCATGTAGGTGACTGGTAGAGGGTGGCATGCAGAGAATGACTGGGTGGTTTCCACAGATCAGAGTCCATGGAAGGCCTTTTGGGGAAAGTACATTGTAAGCTGAGATGTGGGTACAGACATGGGTCGGGGAGAAGGAGCAGGTGCCCAGTCCACAGGCTGGAGAGTGCCTCCTGTGTCCCTAGGAAGAAGACTTAGTCCCTGGGCAACTGGGGAATAATGTGCTATCATGGCTCTAGGCCAGGACCAGATCATGAAGGGTTTCTGTTCTGAGAAGATCACATATGGAGGGAAAGGGGAAGCCATTTGGGGGGAGAGGGGGTTTCAAGCAGGGGAATGACAATGTGATTTGGCTGCAAAGCAATCATTCAGCTTCTGTGAATGGACAGAAGGATGAAGGGGACAAATCACAAAGACTCCACTAAGGAGAGATTTTTGCTGCCACATCAACTGAAACATGGTCTGTATTTCCCACAAAGAGTTAGTAAACCCTTCTCAACTCTCACTCATGATCTTGGAAAAAATGAGTGAAATCTGGACAATGGAGCCTGGAGAATTTTTATTTGCTTTTCTTTGTAAAGGCATGATAGAAAATATATTTTCAAACTTTTGTTGTGTTTTAATAGCTTGCAAAAAACCCAAAAACTAAAACTAAAATTAAAACAAAAAAACTTTCCTGGATTACTTTTTATTTTATTTTAGAAGAGAGTTTGAATTTGGGGTAAAACTAAACAAAACAAAACAAAACCCAAAACATGTGTGCCTAAAAAGCTCTCCTTGAGGAGAGCTGGGAAAACATGAGAAATAACCACAAGTCTTGCCAGGTCCTTGCTGTCCTACACACTGGCAAAAATCTATTCTGATTCTTTAGATGTTTAGTTGATTGTTCAAGTCCCATGATGTTCTTTTTTCACTCTTCTCTGTTGTCCTGGGTATGTGTTACATGTGACATGGAAACCCAGGGCCTTATCCAGGGTTTGTCATTGTGATTTTTGCAGTGTGCTTATGACGGAGTTGGTGGGGCTGGTGGTACTATTTCCTACACGGACTTCAGAGCATATTTCTATTTTCTAAAGGATACTTCTGCTCTTTCCTTGTGAAAAGTGTACCTATACCAACAAGAAAATACCAATCTGAACATAGATAGAGCTCCTACGATGCCATTTCTTTCTTGAGTGCAGTAAAATTCTTGTCCTGAGCTTGTTTTCTTCCATAAATTAATTGACTAACAGATGGAAGTAACATTAACTCAGGACCAAATGTCCAACAGGTATATCCAAGTGAGTACTTCTGTGAGCTCATATTCCGGTCAGGATTCAGAAAAGGAATAAACATTCCACTTATATTTGAGAAGACTGTGGCATAACACTATTTTTACATTTGCATGTAACTGTTTTTAACAAATTCAGCCTAGGCCTCTGTATCTATTTAATTAACAAAACGTTGCTTTTAAATTCATCCACTTTCATTGGGCTTAATAAAGAAAAAAAATCTGGCTTTGTCTGCAAAGGAGCTATCTGACAATTATGTGGTTAACATTTTTTTAAAGCAATAAAAAAAAGATAATTCAGGACAGAACTACTTCACTTTGTACTACAAAGTCTTGTAGCCTATGCTATGTTTTTTTGTTCACATTCGGTTCTTTTGTTTATTTAATCCTTAATTATTTGCACTAGTTTCTTAACCGTCCAACCATCATGAACTTGTCCTTATGTTGATACTTCCTGCCAACTGTTTCACACATGGAGAGTATTATTAGGAATGATACTCTAAATTTAATGCACAGCTACAACTGTTTTGCTTTCATTATGTGTGGTAATATCCATAAATAGATGCTTCATTGTTGGCACTTACTGCTTTACTCTCCCCACGTGCATTCCCTAATTATGGCTCTCACTTGAATAATTTGGCAAATGCTTATATAGCATCTTCAATTAAAAATAAATAAGGTAGAAGAATGTTCTTTCTGTACTCTTCAGCCTAAAAAAAAAAAAAAAAGAATGTTATCCTTTAGATCTATTAAAGGAACCATTCCAAATCTTCTCCTTCCAATGTCATTTCTCTTAGGGCAAATTAAAAATGTGTGGTATCTAATCCAAATAAATGTTACACTTTTAAACCCCCACACTTCCTATTGCATAAACTTCCCGAACAATCGTTTCATACAGTCTTGCTAAGAGCGCAGACTCAGAGCATGCACCCCCCGCCCAGTCCTCTACACTGCATCTTGCAGGGCTGAACAGGGGTTGCTTGTGATGGCTGCAGACCCCTCAGCTGGGACACAGGTTCCCTGACTCATGACTCCTCATGGGCCCAGTTGCCTGGGGTTCTAGAATGGTTGGAAACTAATCCAACTCTTTCCCAAGATGACATTTGAAAACGTGATCCTGTATGCCCACGATATCTCAGCCCGTTTGGTGATCTTTTCCAGAGCGGGGCTACAGAGGTCATCTTCAATGCTAATTGGAAATGTGCTTTGTGAAGTATTATGATTTTTGCCAGACTCAAGCTTTTACTGATGTTTGCCTTTAATAGGAGGGCAATAAAAAGGATATGGTGATAAAACTTTAAAAATCTTGCATCGTATGGAAACTGTGAACGTTAATAAGCAATAGAATCTAAACTGTCCTAAAATCTACAGTGAGAAAAAATAAAATGAGCGATGGTGTGTTTTTATTTTACAGTGAAAACAAAACAACACAAAAACGTATGTGAAAGAGGGAGAGAGCAGAATGTAAGAAGAGTTCTGTCCTTTCCTCTCTGAAATGAAATATTCTGGGCACATATAACCTTTTGTTCATTTTTATAATCCTGTCTCTCATGTTGCAGTGGGAGTCCGGGTGTTAACGACAGAAAGATCAAAAGGTTCTCAGAATCTGACTCATAGGAGCCAGAGAGCCCGTCCACACGTAATGTTTCCCTAATTCCCTCAGCAGCACAGCGCTGTACTCCTCAGCAAAGCAGCTTTTACCACCTCGCTGCAGTCAAAAGTTCAAGATGATTAATTCACTTACTAAGTGGAGAATTGATCTGCATTTTGGCATGTCATATTGTGAAGGAGCAGAGGTCCTATGATCACAACAGGCCAGGACCTGCTGAGGCAGGGCTGGAATATTTATCCAGCTCGCGGGCGAGTTCACTTGCCTGCGGACTCAGAGGGTTGCTGGGCCAAACTCCCAGGAAGCCCACCTCTCAGGGCCCAGGGAGGGACGCACAGAGTTTCCTGGATCATGTGCAGGACACTGAATTCCAGAAATCACCTTTCTGTGGAACCATCGACTTAAACCACAGTTTCACTTTATCAAAGTAAATAAAATTGGACCTAGGAAACTATCATTCAAGGAGTGTTGCGAAGAAGCCAGGATCGAAGGAGCTGAGGCAAACAAGTCCAATTTTGTTATGCTGTCTTTAAAATCATTTTTCTTTGCTACTGTTTGGTGAGATTATGGTTTGTCTCCACTCTTTAACTCAAGGTAGAAGATCCCCTTAGTCATGATGCTGAGGTGATGCGTTGCTGCCCCCCTTCTCAGCTGCCAGTTTGTGTGTCATATGAAGGATGGACACCTTGTGTAACATGATTATGAGGAATGAGTCCAGAGTGTGCTTCTCAGTAGAGCCACTGATTTCAGTTTCTAATCTCAAGGCAACTCAAAGTTTAAGCTAGCTGTTTCTTAGAAAAACTTCAAAGTATCTTCGTATCTTCTAGATCGAGATATTTCAGAAGCATGTAAAGAGAGAGCATGGCATTCAGGTCTGAGTGGGGAAGACCTAGATGCTGGCACCATCTGATCTTGGATTTGCTCTGGGGTTTAAAGATTTAGAAATAAAACATGTAGCTTGCTTAGGGCTAGCTGCATACAGAGACACTTAAATATGTAATGGTTACTGCTAGTAGTGATACCCACGTGCCTAAATGCTATGTCCTCTGTCTCTCTCTTGTCCCTGTACCTTGAATCCAAGAGCAAGCCCATTAGTAAAAATTGGAGCTGACATGCCTTAAACATCTGTGTATCAGACAATGGCCCAAATGCTTCAGATATATTATTTCTTTTTTTTTAAAGATTTTATTTATTTATTCATGAGACAGAGAGAGAGAGAGAGAGTGAGAGAGAGAGAGAGAGGCAGAGACACAGGCAGAGGGAGAAGCAAGCTCCATGCAGGGAGCCTGATGTGGGACTCGATCCCGGGGCTCCAGGATCACACCTGGGCTGAAGGTGGTGCTAAACCACTGAGCCACCTGGGCTGCCCTCAAATTAATTCTCACACCAAACAGATGAAGTATACTATCCTTATTACTCATTTGGAGGTTAGGAAACTGAGACCTGGAGAGACTGATTATCTTGCACAGAAAATATGCCTCAGAGACAGGGTTTGAATGTAAGCAAATGAGTTCCAGAATTTGCATTTTTTTTGTAACTACATGACACTATGACCTTCAGAAAATCATCTAAAGCTGAATTAGATTTTTAACATTAAATTTTAGGGACACCTAGGTGGCTTAGTGGTTGAGCATCTGCCTTCAGCTCAGGGTATGATTCCGGAGTCCCAGGATAGAGTCCCACATCAGGCTCCCTGCGGGGAGCCTGCTTCTCCCTCTGCCTGTGTCTCTGCCTCTCTCTGTGTGTCTCTCATGAATAAATAAATAAATCTTAAAAAAAATTAAATTTTAAATAGATAATATATTGGTTTGATTTTTTAAAAATCATTTTATGATATTTATTAGTGTGTGTTATTATTTTAAAATATAATTTATTAGCATGGCATTGGATTAAAAACATTACTTCAATGTTTAGCTTTTATCAACTTTCAAAAATGAAGACAACAATACCCTTTCTATGATTACTTACAGGACATTTCAAACAAGTAAATACTGAAATCTATCATTCTGATAATAATAGCATAGATCTTTGCCTTCATCCTCACAAACACAGAAATTAAATTTTGTACTGGCCAAAGAAGGTAACTATGAAACAACAATTTTATTTGTTTATGGATAGGAAAATAAATGCGTGTCTGAGATATCCAGTGTTTGCAGCCATGACCATGCTTGCTGTCCTGTGCCCTCCCTCACACCAGCTATACCCTGTGTGCATTGGGGCTCAAAGCAGGGTGGCAATGGAGTCTAGATGACTCCTACCGGCTCGCACTACCATGCTGCAAGAAGGGGTTTGAAACACTTGGCAAATGTAAATGAAGCCCAGTTTTTAAATAAAAATAAATAATGATAATGCACATTTGTCACTCTGGAGAAAAGAGAATTGGGAAGAAAGAGAACAGGAGAAGGAAGGGAAGCAAAATGGAAGAGGAGGAGAAGAAGGAGAAAGTGAAAGAAGAGGGGAAGGAAGGAAGGAGAAAAAGGAGGAGAAGAGGAAGAGAAGGAAGAGAAGGAAGAAAAGGAGGGAGATAGAGGAGTGGGGGAGGAGGGGAGAGGACTGATGCTCTTCTAGGCTCTGTTGGCTGCACCTTGCTCTTGACACTGGCTTGTCAGGTGCTTGGACACTGATGACAAGAGCCCACTGTTGTTCTCTCTCAGTTCATGGAGCCCAGCACTGATGATTTAAGGAACCTGGGGGATATTCTTTCCTTTCCCAAAAACAACAGTCAGACTTTTCTTTCTGCAAATGTTTTCGTGAATGAATTTGAAAAGCTTTTGTTTTAAGGAATAGAATGAAGCATATTGTGTGGACCGTGAACAATAACTCATTATTTTCCTCCTGAATCTTGAATTCTTCCTTGGCTGAGACTGACCACATTTTACTCTTACCTAGAAGTTCCCTTTCTTAGTCTCTGACTTTTGACATGAACATTTCGTTTGCCCTATTCCTGTCTTTGTAATGAATGATTCCCTGTATTTCCCTCAATGTTGGCTTCTGCAGGTCTGTTGATTTGCTTGTTCTCCTTGTGAAAGAGAACATCATTCTAAATTTTGTTTATGGTTGTGATATCTAAAATAGCACTCATGTAATACCCCCATCAAATTTGTTAAAACGACATAAACCAAAATAATAAGCAACAGGATAAAAAAGAGAGAAGCCATTATATCCATCTGTCATCTCCAGAGTGAGAAGGCATAATGCAGCACTCTGATTCAGATGTTCACAAAATCCAGAAACTAAGTGGAAAAAAAAAATCTTGCAGGGGTTTTTATTGAAAAAATCTTATTTCTTCTAGATTGGCTTCTTTTTTTCTGATATAAAACACAGTTTATTTAGGAATAATTTGGGGGATAATGTTGCACTTTTGTGTGCTCTAATCTGAGTAGCTGTTTTATTGAGAACCTGGATATGACACACATGGTAGTCGTAACTCTAAGAAATTAATAAAGTGGACACCATGATTTGGATTTTTATAGAACCAAAGTATAATATATTTAATTTCAAGCATCTTGAAGCTCCTGAAAAATTCTTCAACTTGTACTTTTTGAGATGTGACTTCAGAAACAGAATTTAATTAAGCATTAATTGTCAGTGGGTCTCAGTACAGGCAATTTTGACCCCACACCTTGGAGACATTTGGCAATGTTTGGAGACATTTTGTTTGTCACAACTGAAGGAGTATTACTAGAATCTTTTGGGTAGAGGCCAGAGATGCAGAAATGCTGCTTAATATCATAAAATAAATAGGCCTGAGTGCGCAAGAAAGAATTACTTGGCCTAAGTGTTAATAGCACCAAAGTTGAGAAACCCTGGATTAGGGCCTTCACTTCCTCTGGGCTTTGCTGTCTGAAACTCCAACTATAAATGCTCTAGTATTTATCTGCATCCTTTAGACATGTGTGTGAGGTTTAAAAAAATATTTTATTTAAATTCAGTTAATTAACCTATAGAAACTTATTAGTTTCAGAGGTAATGTTCAGGGACTCATCATTTGCATATAACACCCAGTGCTCACTACATCATGTGCTGCTCTCTTGAATGCTCATCACCCAGTTACCCCATCCCCTCACCCACCTCCCCTCCAGCAATCCTCAGTCTCTTTCCTATGATTAAGAATCTCTTATGGTTTGTCTCCTTCTCTGATTTCATCTTTTTTAATTTTTTTTTATTATTTTTTATAAGTTTATTTTTTATTGGTGTTCAATTTGCCAACATATAGAATAACACCCAGTGCTCATCCCGTCAAGTGCCCACCTCAGTGCCCATCACTCAGTCACCCCCACCCTCCACCCACCTCTCCTACCACCCCTAGTTCGTTTCCCAGAGTTAGGAGTCTCTCATGTTCTGTCTCCCTTTCTGATATTTCCCATTTATTTTTTCTCCTTTCCCCTTTATTCCCTTTCACGATTTTTTATATTCCCCGAATGAATGAGACCATATAATGTTTGTCCTTCTCCGACTGACTTATTTCACTCAGTATAATACCCTCCAGTTCCATCCACGTTGAAGCAAATGGTGGGTATTTGTCATTTCTAATGGCTGAGTAATCTTATTTTATTTTTCCCTCCCTTCCCCTATGATCTTGTTTTGTTTCTTAAATTTCACATGAATGAAATCATATAATTGTCTTTCTCTGATTGACTTATTTCCCTTAGCATAATACCCTCTAGTTCCATCTATGTCACAGCAAGTAGTAAGATTTAATTTTTGATGGCTGAGTAATATTCCATTATACATATACACCACCTCTTCTCTATCCATTCATCTGTCCACAGATATCTTGGTTCTTTCCAGAGTTTGACTATTGTGGATGCTGCTACTGTAAACATTGGAGTGCAGGTGCCCCTTTGGATCACTATGTTTGTATTGTTTGGGTAAATACCTGGTAGTACAATTACTGGGTCATAGGGTAGCTCTATTTTCAACTTTTTGAGGACCCTTCCTACTGTTTTCCAGAGTAGCTGCACCAGCTTTCATTCTTACCAAAAGTGTAAAAGGGTTCCCCCCTTTCTCCACATCCTTCCCAATCTGGATTTGTCCTCCAAATTATAAAAATGAAATGAGTGACAGAAGATTGGCTCTAAAAAGGCCTTTGAATGCTTTGATGGGTCAACACTAGGCAGGAGGTCTGGGTTTGTGTCCTGGATGTGTTCCTTTAGAAGAACTGAAAGTCAAGATGTACCTCCCATTACCTGACAAATACTTCCCACCTCCTGCACATGCCATCTACCTCCTGACATAGTTCCCACTGTTACTGGGGAAGCACATCTAGTAAACCATGATGGCAGAGGTGATGCTCAGTACATTCAGCTGACCCTGGGCTCCACATGCAATAGCCCATAGATCTGTGAAAGTGGTGCATTGCAACCCAAAGTCTCTGATTCCATTCTTAATTCATAAGAAGTACATGTGGTCTCAGATTCTTCCACAATTTCCAAGAATAAAACAGCCTCCACAGTCTAACCCAAACTGAGTTTCCTGGGAATGTTCTTTCTGCTTCAGTTCTTGGAGTATCTTTTTGACCATACAGAGGCAGTTTTAAATGAATTATGTCTCAACTCTGACTATTCTACACTGGGTTATATTTAGGAAAACTGTTCTCCTGATATTCATTTTGAAAAAAATAGCTTCTTTGAAATTTTATCCCTCCTCAGAGAGATTTATATGTTCTTGGCCTTCATGACTGAGATTCCCTTGTGAGCCCTTCTGAGCTTTATATTCAGAGATTATTGTATTTGCCACATTTACTTTAAATGATGAATTTTTATGTGTATATTTCCAAAAGCCTTAAAGCAATAGATAGACCTTACAGAAATCAAATAAAGAAAAATAAAGAAGGAAAGAAAGGTCTTGATGTACTCAATAATCAATAATCTTTATTTTAGGATCTGGTCAAAATCACAAGGCTTGGAAAGTCTTTCAGTAAATATAAACTAGGTGTCCCATGGATCACCCCGTGGAGTGTTAGTTTCTGTGATGTATAAGCAAATATCACAGAAACTATACTATGAGAACTGACTTGTTTATGGAAAAGCAGAATCAGAGAAGATGGAAAGTCCATGGCATTGGCTCAAGCCTGAGCAGTCCCCTAGCTCATGGGTGACCCGTTTGTGTCAAGTTGTTCTGCTTATAGGAGCAGTAGCTACACGGCCATTTCTTTTTGGGCAGTTCCTGACACTATTAACTCAACCATTTCACCTTGTGAATCACATTTAGGGTAAAAGCTTTCCGTTTGGGCTCACGATCTTGTAGAAAAGATGTATACTTTTTCACATCCACTCTGTGAAATCACCTCGATTTTTAAAATTTCAGTGCATAGAGTCAGGCAAAGTGTCCCATACTTTGCTGTTGCTAGTGTAGATGGGTTTAGATGGTGTAGATAAAGATAATGTAGATCATGTAAGAGTAGCTATTTTGGAGGTGAGCTTGGCAATATATTTTAAAAATAAAAGTCCATGTATCCTAGGATGCATAACTCCATGTGTGCCTGCCTTTCTAGGACCAAACTGCACATGGGAAGGAAGAGTTGTGGGGGAGAGTAGCCTCGGAGGAAGGCCTGACACACTAGCTGATGAGAGATGAGCCCAGGTATTATCCTGGTTCATCCATGTCTCTCAACTCTTGTTGCCAATCCATCAGCAGGCCCCTTAAGAATTATAATTAAACCAAAAGAAACTAACAAAAGAAACCTGAAAAATACTAGTTAGCGGCTAAAAATTTCTTTCTAAAAGAGAGATGCAACCGTGTGTACCAGGATGAAAACGTCCCTATGATAACCTCTCAAACCAGGAAAGGGAGCGGCCAATGGTTTTGTAAAATGATAATTATGGCGTTAAAAGGAAGTCTGTATGCTTTCATCAGTACATCAATTTGTGTATAAATGTATAATAAGAGTCTGGAAAGCAGCCTTCAAACCCAATTACAGTGGTTTCTCCTGACAATGATCCTGAGGTGCGATCAGGCACTTATCTGAGGAAGACATTGAATCAGAAATCTGGGTGATGAGGAGCCAGACGCTGCACAACTTGAGGGAACCCCTCCCCAAGGGAAGAAAACAGCAAGCATCAAGGCCAAGGGCTGCAGGATGAAGACATGGTATGTCAGGGAGGAACTGGGGGTGTGGACGGCAGGCCAGGGGGCTCCGGGCGAGCAGCTGATGCCACAGGCCATCTCACCAGTGCCCCATTCCAGAGTCTGCAGTGGGGATCTGCTAGATAGTTTGAAGCTTATGATTAAGAGAGAGGACTTCAGTTTTGAGGAGAGCATTCTAAAGGTAGGAGCAGGGCTGGTAGGCTCTTGGCCAGCGGTGGAGGGAGGTGGTGGTGGCTTGTATGAGGGCTCAGTGGGAAAGAGACAAGTGACCACACAGAGCACATCTTGAGGGGCTTGCATGGGAGAGGTGAGGGATACAGATGAACACAGAAACCCAGTGAGTTTGAGTAAAGGGCAGTGCCGTTTATGGGGCCAGCCAGCATGTCCACGGGGGTCTTTCTGGGATTGTGAATTTTAGCTTCCAGATAAGGGATCCCTGGGTGGCGCAGCGGTTTGGCGCCTGCCTTTGGCCCAGGGCGCGATCCTGGAGACCCGGGATCGAATCCCACGTCAGGCTCCCGGTGCATGGAGCCTGCTTCTCCCTCTGCCTGTGTCTCTGCCTCTCTCTCTCTCTCTCTGTGACTATCATAAATAAATAAAAAAAGTTAAAAAAAATTTAGCTTCCAGATAAACAGCCAGAAACATACATACCCCTGGAGCTCATGAGAGCAGCTGATGCCAGCAGAATGCATCTTGGCATTAGCAATCAGACATAGAGTTTAAAATTTTGGAAATAAAATAAGATCCAACACCAACACTAAAACTCTCAGTTGAAGAATAAGATCTACCTAGTGCTTTATTTGTTTGTTTGTTTGTTTCCCTAGCATCATCATGTGGACTTCCCAACACACTCAATATCCCCTGGCTATCTATGAAAAATGATAGTATCCTCTTTGCAGAGGTCATTAGTCATCGATATATATTTGAACACCTTGAACCATTGTGTTTTTAAAAGAAATGACTGGGAAGCAATGGTGGAGCATGGAACAAACAACTCCCAACTAGAAGCTCAGTGGATCTCAAATAATGTTACTAGTGAATCCATGGGTCCTTTCAGGGGAACAAAGTGCTAGTAGACAAATTAGGTACAGAAAACAAGGTAAATAATGTTTTAATTATTTGCAGGAATTCCTGTGCCAGAACCAAACTTGTAATAATACTTTTTGTAAAATAAGCCCAATATTTCATTTGGATTTAATCATAATTGCATATGGATGGTGATTAGCCAAAGAGCAATAAAGTTAAATTAAGCACAATGATTATAAATATTATTAAAGAAAGAAAAAAAAATTAAATGTCAACAAAGAAAATAAAATTCTTACAGTGTGGATATATATTTCTGATACCTTTGCTATAGAAGTCTTTATCTTGGAAAATTTCTCATTTTATTTGGAACTCATCTCTATACTTTTTACCAGAGCAACAGTCCAATGTTTTTCTAGAAGGATTTAAAATTATGAAAGCATGGAGCTTCATGCTCATTTTTTTTAAAAAATGAGATATCCTATTCCCAGCTTTAAAAAAGGGACTGTGTGTGTGTATATATATATATATATATATATATATATATATATATATAAAATTATTATTTATTTTTCTTTTAAAGAGAAGAAAGAGAAAGACAATATCTTAAGTAGGTCCCATGCCCAGGGTGGAGGCCAACACTGGGCTCAATCTCAAGACCCTGAGACCTGAGCTGAAATTAAGAGTCAGATGCTTAACCGACTGAGCCACCCAGGCACCCCCAGTAGAAGATAATGTATCTAGGAGTCAACTTATTAAAAGCACCCAAACAGTATAATTATTCTGAAATTATAGCTATCCATTTAGCAAAATCAATGCCATGGTAAGTATTGAATAAAGATATCCCTTGGTGTGAATTATTCATGACCATGAGATCTGCAGGGCTCTGAGGGCAAGCTGGCAACCAGTCCACAGCACTGGACACAGACTGAGTATTGAGCCTGGCAATGGGTAGATCTAAAACATCTCTGTCAGAGCTATTTCTTATAAAATTCATGTAATTTAATAGAACAAAAGTCACTTATTTCAGAGCAGAAAACATTCTGAAAGAAAGGGAAATTAGGAGGGAAAGTCTTGCCGAAAGTGGCCTGGGCTCTGAAGCGCTTTCCCACGGAATCGTTTGCCCATATTAACCTCTCCTTTCCTTTATGAGGATGCTCGGTCAAGAAATCCTGTGAATGCATGCACTGGACATGCCCATCTTCAGACAGCAAGGATTGCTTTTTTAGGAAAATGAGCATGAGTAGGTGTTGGAAACTTAATTTTCTGTGTGAAAATTGCCGTACGAATTTATAGAATGTATGCATTTCCTTTTTATTTCAAATTTCCCTGAATTTCTTTGATTGATGAAAAATGAAGACAGGCCCTTCATATATATCAACTAAAAGGCATTATGAGACATGGATTTTTGAATCTCATTTCTTCCGATCTACTTTATATCTTCCATGAGTATCAAACTTTATGAGCCAAAACATTTTCTTAATAATCTTGCTGTATTGTATTCAACATATGTGAATTGTGTAAAACTTATGAATTCACATCAGATCAGATCTTAACCATCACTAGGTAACGATTTTCTAATATACTAACCGAGTCAGGGTATTAGTTTTCCGCAGTCTGAGAGCTGTGGAATCCATCAGCAATTCCTTGGAATTAATAAGGAAACAGGATTCTCTACTTTTAACACACACACATACACACATGTATTTGACCATAGAAGTACAATGAGTCATAATAGATTATTTGCTAATTGCTGCTACACACAGGTATTATATATGGATCAGTGGGTGAAGCTCATAATCATATTGATTTTAACCCACCAAAAAGTAGCAGAGGAAAGGTAAAATGTAGAAGATAAAACACAGAGATTTACACATCCCAGGATACCTCAAGACATTTTAGTCTTGGAGTTGCCAGTGAAATTATAGAGTATCCGATAAGAGCTACACCTGGTGCTTTCTTTGACTGATGAGAACCAAGAAAGAGAAAGACAGAAAGATTAAGGAGGCCTTAAAATCCATATGACTAAATAAAACTGTCCTTATTTCCTAACATCACGGGTTGTTACCAGAATAGCCAACAGCTAGAGCAGATTGCAGAAATGGTGATGCAGCTTGGTCGTCACGGTGCAGAAAATGAGACACCTGGCAGTGAAAATGAGGTAAGGTGTTTCAATTAAATTAATTAACAGATAATATATAAAAGGTAAGTGAAAACTTTACCTTAAAGGCTATTCTTTCAGTGAATAAATCAGAGAGGGAGTTGGTAGTGGCTTGCTTTTCCTTCTCTGATTATGTGATTAACTGCTGTTAAGACTTTGGTCACCCTCCTTTACTGTAACTTCAACTCTAGCATCATTTCAACTTTTGCCCGACATCAGGGGAAAGTCTTGGGGCTGATAACTATGAGGGTCTCATATTTTCTCAGGAATAAAAGAAAATCCTTTGTTTTATGAAAACACACCATATGTAAACAATATCCGTGTCTTTTCCAAATAAGGTGTTGACTTTTACCACCTTCTTGGCCTGGAAGTGCTTATCCAGTAAAATAAAACAAAATAGTGTTTCTTTAACTGGAAAGGTTTTAGATTAGAAGGCTGACTAATTAGGTAAAGTGAATATTGCACTTCTTTTTCACTGTCAGTGTATTTGCTGTAATATGAGTGGCCTCTCCAACCACAGCTTAGCATGAGGAACTAACTCTGGTTCCTACCTGAGCTCCTTTCGGATGACTCCAGCCAAAAAGAGAAAGAGAGAGAGAGAAAGAAGCTTACAGGCAATGTGACTTCTATTATTACAAAATAATGATCGGTCTTGGAGCTGTGTTTCGGTCAGATGACCTGATTCTCCTGAGCATTCTTTGGGAATTAGAAGGGTTCTCTGTGATTCTGAGAATTGAAGGAGTGTCACCCTTGAAGAAAATCTGACATGCAATGGAAATTAGAATTTACAAAACACTGTAAAAGATATGACAAGCTCTTCATTTTTTATAAAAATAGGCTGCTAGTGAGCACCCCCATCCCTGCTTTTGGCCAAGGATGGATTTAATTACTTTTTCATTTATTATATGCATAATGGCTGTGGAAAAAAAATTGACTTATATAACATGTGAGTGCTTCTGTAAGGCCAGATTGCCCCAGGCATAATGAAAGACCACCAGGGTCCCGGGCAGCTCAATCCGAAGATGGCTGCATCCTGGCGGAGACCAGCAGCACTGAAACATGAAGGATATGGTGGCTATAGAAAGTTTTAGTACTTCAGTCATTTCCAAGTGTCTCTTTGGGGTAGTCACACATATTTTTCCTGCTTTTAAAGACATCTGGGACCTCAGGGTCACATTCTGAACTCAGGAAATCTTGTTTACTTGCCCATAAGGAAGCTCCTAGGGACGCAGAGGCCCAAGGCTAATGGGTTGGATGAGCTGGAAGGCCTCTCATTGTTCAGATGGGGTCTACAGCACATGTCTCAGACAATCAATAGTCCAAAATGCATGCAGGATGAGAGTTGCATTAAAAAATTAATAAAGGAATAAGTTGTACTTTATACATATGATCTGCTATTGGAAAAATTAATGATCTTCTTTTTACTGGACACTGAAAATGTTCTCAAAGAAAGGAATGTGCTGAGAAAAAGAAATATCCAAGCAACACATAAAAACACCAAAATGTCTCTGGTGGTATGTATTCCAGTGCTTTGGATTGTTGACGATCACTGTTCCAAAATGGCTTATTAGGGTAACGTGTAAAGCCATGGGGCTCCATTCCCTTTATTTTCCCTTTGTTGCATGTAATTCTGATTTGGGGTAAGATCTGCTGCTGCATCTCCATCTGTGAAACCAGCTTGGTGGAGAAGCCCACAGAGCTGTTTGTGGTTTGGTAGAACTTAGAAATCAACAGAAAATTAAGACCAAGTGCTGAATGCGTGCCTGAACATCTTTTTATAGATGGGCCCTAGGAATGCACATTCACTGAAGCATGCCCTTTGAAAACCCTAGTCACTTATATGTTTTCCAGAACTATTGATGTGTAACGCTCTTATAATGAGACTAACTCTTGGGTGCATACCATTAACATATGGCCCACGTAGAGATGACACAACTGCACAAGCATGTCCGCATACCTCAGAGCAGGCTTCCCTTCATGTGGGTAGGGTGAGCTATTTGCACAGGAAAGCCCCCAAAGATGAAGGGGAGAATGCCTACAGTTTCCCAGAGAAGAAAACTTTGATCCACCCTGAGGCATTATTTGAAGAGAGTTGTTATTGGGTTCTTTCACTTGCATTCAGGTCTGACACACGCCCCCTCATCTCCTGCGTTCAGGACAAAGTTGGTCCTTCTTGGCCTTCCCTTGTGAAAGTCATGCACACAAACAACCAATGAATTACACCACCTCCCTTTGTGTGTCTGGAACCTTCACAATATCTAAGCACTTTCTATGCCTGATTCCCTCTCATTCTTACAGCAAACGTCCTATATACTACCTTCGTCATCTGGGAGATGGGAGCAGTGTGCCTCGGGGATGTCGAGGCTTGCCACCAGGTAATGAATGCAGAGAAGTCAGACACACAATTAGAACAAACCCAGCATCTCGACGTCACAGCCCAGCCTGCAATCTGCAGGTTATTCCTTGGGATCTTATCAGAATTCTTTCTGTTGTGCAGCCAAGCTAAGGTGGCCAGTAAGCATGAAAAGAAGCATGCCCCATTTCTTCATGAGGACCATGTGCCAGGTAAAAAAACAAAAAACAAAAAACAAAAACAAAACTTTTAAATTTTGTTTTATTTTTTATTTTTTAAAGTAAACTTTATGGCCAACACGGATGGAGCTTGAATTCATGACTCTGAGATCTAGAGTCACAGGCTCGGCCGACTGAGCTAGCCAGGCAGCCCCCAGATAAAACAAGAAACAAAAAGCAGAAAAATGTTTTTAAATATGGACATAGGAATTTCACATAAGGAAAAGATTTCTCTTATAATTTATGAGACACTGTTTCTGGATTAGATAGCTGCCACATACAGGACACAAATCCAGGTGTTTCCCAGGACACAAATCCAGTGAACACTTGTTGCTCCCTCCCACTCCAAAACTACTTTTTCATTTAAACCTCTGTCGAACTAATGCAGAAATTAGACTGATAGAAGAACCAGACTGGGACCACAGGAAAACCTGTGTAAGGCATAGGGCACTCTTCCTTCAAATGGCTCAATTTTGAGTGGCATTCATTTTGAATCTAAGGGAGGGTATTTGAATCTCATGATTTTTCTGTCATAGAGAAATTTAACATTTTCTTACTAAAGTGTATAGTTCCTCATAAACACATTTACTTTTAATAAAGCTATTACATTGTTTGTTCAGCAATACTTTATTTGAAGACTTCTGAGTTTCCTTAGGGAGAGACAAAAAATTAAAACTGAAACCAAAACAGACCAAAAAAAAAAAAATCCTCTATCTGGCAATTGTGAAATGATGCTGGTAAAATTATTAAAAATCATAACTAGATGGTAAAGAAGCAAAACAGAGAAAATAGATATACAATTACTTACCTCATTCAGCAGCTTCTGGTCTGTTTTGATATTTCTATAATTTGGATGAGTTACAACATTGGGATTTTTTCTGCACACAAAGAGAGATAATTTCACGTGTATGATTTTAAATTCTGGATTTGAATGGGTCAACTACAGATAAAATATCTTCATTTATATAAAAGTAAAGTTAGCAAAGAGTCAGTGTGCATTCAATTCAGTTAACTAGAAATTCTCACTAGGGAGACTAATACTTCAGGACTTGAGAGGAGCTAAGATGTCAGGTTGCAATTTCGGACACTGGGATCAAGCTGATACAGATAAACTTGGGTAGCCTCACATAACGTGATTGAAAAAGGAGATTTAAGTGGTGTTACCCATTGAAGAAACTCTGTCATGGGAAAAGAATATTGTACAGAGAAACAACCAAAGCTATGGACTTCCTATTTCTTGTAAAGGAAGCAGCCCGGGACAATTAATGCCAACTCCTTCTTCTTAAATTAAATGAGTCAAGTCAGTCAGTCCTCACACAAGCACCCAGTGAGTGTGGCCTTCGGTGTGGGCCTTGGGCTCCTGGCCTGGGTGCTTCTTCCAAGTGAAATACACTGCTGTCTATACCTGTGATTTCCATGTCTACGCATCCCAACCAAAAAGTCTTGTGTATGACAGGAGATAATGTTCAGTTCTACTGCAAGAGTCTCAGAAGTTTTGATCAAGGATGCTTCATTTTCGTCTCCCTTTTAGGTCTATTCTTTCCTTGCTTTTCTCTTGAATGACAGCAAGGCAGGAACAAATAAAGGATAAGCAGACGATGAAAACAGCACTAAAACTCAAATAAAAACAAACAGGAATGGTGTCACTGAAGAGCACATCAGTGGGGTTCTGAAGAAAGCTCTGTGGTTCCAAATCCAAGCCCTGTCCTGTGCTGCCCCTGCTTTGCCCCCTGCCCCCTGCCCCATCCTACATGATGGTCCGCAGAGGATGCGGTCAAAGGATCCATCATGGCGGCTTGGGCCATAGCTCCCCCATGGTCTCCCAGCCCGAACGTCTGTGCCCTGCTCTGTCTTCTGGCCTGAGAACACACTGCCCGAGTCTGGCTCAGCAGCTACTCCTCTCATGGTTTCCTTATTCTGACATTAGAAGCACTTTGCTCCTCTTCCGACATCCCCAATTCAGACATGCCCATCAGGCAGCGTTATGACTTCTACCTTACCCAATGGCCACTCCTCTGCTCCCCTCGGTGACTTGGGGGCCTCTGAACATCTGATTCCTGCTTCACATGCAATGCTTCATTCCAACTTTGACGTATACAGTCATGAAATGAGTGGAGAAGTAACAAGAATGCTTCTAAGACAGAGTCCCCCCTCTCCCCCGATATTCTTAATTCTCTGTTAAAAGTAGCAACATTCTGTGTAAGGGGGGGTCTTATTACTGAAAGGTTTCTTGACAAAAACATTATTACAAATGCATGTAAGAGGAAATTATTGTCTACTTTGGATGATTAGCTAAATCTTGTCGGAGACAGACCAGCAGAACAATGGGTGATTTTGTATTACAAAAGTGCTCTCTATTTTTGTTGTTGGTAGGGATGAAAAAATTGGCAATGCTAAGATCATTGCTCGATTTGGCCCTGGAAGCTTTCTCATTGTGTCAAAATAAAACATTATTGTTCAGGATGTTTTCTTATCTTGATGTTCTGGAGATTGACTCTGAGTTTTGTAAGTGGAGTTATGTTACCATTTTATTTCTTAACGTACTTGAGTTACCTGGTTTACCCACCACAGGAACAATAAGGAGATTTTCATTACTGGGTGAATGATTACTTTGGCAAGAGAATGCAAAAATATCTAACAAATAGAAAAGGACGGGCAGAGGCACCTTCATTATGTTTCAAAGGGTCCGTTTTGTGGAGATGGCAGCTGACCAGTATCAAGTGACCACAGACTATGAGAACATTTGACAAATAGGTCACCAGAGGAAGTTGTTCTGAACATTTATGACCAGAAGGATGCCTGGAAGGCTGGATCCTTCCGTTTCCAATCTGGCTTTCACAGGGGAAGCCTCCCCAGCTCTACCCAACCCATCTCCTCCTTGGCAAGTTGATGTGAGCCCCACCAATGCCCGTTGGCCAGGGTGCTGTCACGATGGGGGAACTAACTCATGTGGACACTCATGACCGCCTCCTGGACCTGCAATAACAGGGATGCACCTGGTGATTTGTCCCACGGGGGAGGGGTTACTGTCATGGCCCCCTCTCTAGAAGTCCACCCTTGGAAATGAACACTCTTCGAAATGGTAAGTGTAGCAAGAGGAAATCTCAAGAGAATGGATATAAAAATACAGTATCAAAATTTGGGAGAAGCAGTTAGAGAAGTACTGAGGTGTGGGGGGTGTAGAACAGTAACTGCTTATTTTAGGGAAGCAAGAAGGTCTCTCCTGAGTCTCTCCCATCAGCAGCATGCCCTGGTGCTGATGGAATTGTGTCCTCCAGAGTGGAAACCCCAACCCCAGGACCTTGACTGGAAGTCGGGTCTTTGTGGTAATCGAGTTAAGATGAAGCCATCGTCCCAAGATGGGGGTCCTGAAAGGTGAGGGAAATGTGGGCACGGACCCACAGAAGGAGGCTAAGTGATGACAGCGGTAGAGGTGGGCAGGTACACTGCTGCAAGACAGGGTTCCCAGAGAGAGCCACCGACCAGTAGAAGCCAGAAAAAGCATGAAGGAGCTTCCTTTAGAGTCTGCAAGGGGACCATGGCCCTGCTGACACCTGGATTTCACCCTTCTTCCTCCTGGGTTTGTAAGAGAAGAAACTTCTGCTGCTCTAATGCCCAGGGCTCCTGGTGTTTTATTCAGGCAGCCCCAGGAAAGTCGCACATGTGGGCATCACTTTGGAAGGAGTATCGGGTCATCCTTATCCCTCACCTGCCAATAGCGTTCCAAGAATCAAATTAGGTCATGATATACAAGCATCTCAGTGTCCAGAATGCCAGGATTCCATGTGTCACAGACGCCCCCTACTCTTGCCAATCTACCCCATGTGAAGCCATGTCCACTTCATCTTGCATCACCATGGTGTCAGGGCACAGAGACTGGCTGCACACATTGGCATCCGTACTCCAGCACCAGTCCTTCTGGGATGTGACCATGACAAATGCAAGGAGTCTTGTCATCTCAACTTCCAGCTCAGGCTCTCTCTTTGCTCCTGGCTCTTCTTCATTTTGGAAGTGGCCACCCACCTTGGCTTGTGGAACCTGTTGTCCTCTGTGACACACAGTGTCACCCGGTCCCCATGTGAGGTCATGCAGAAGCGAGGCCTGACTTTAGAGTCTTCCTACCACTGTCTACACAGCTGGACTGCATTGCAGCGCCACCTCTTCCCACATGGCTGACCTCCCACTTCCGACATTTCCAACCTTAGCTCTTTGGGGCCTGTTCTTACAGGACCAGGCTGCCACCCCACACAGGAGTGGAAAGGACCTGATAAATTGTCACCCCAAACTGTGAATGCTCAACAACACTCTTCTAGGGTTGTTTCCAATTTCACAAGAAGAAAGCCTTTTGCCATAGCTCATCATGTCCCAGGAAGATATTGGCAGGGGGATGGGTTTGGTGGGTTTGGGAGTGTGAGGTGAGTGAGTGAGCTGCCTTTCCTGTCACTCAACTCACACGGACCTCTGATCTACCTCTCCCCCCCATAGACACACACACGCTTAGGAGGCTTTCAGCCCAGAACTACCCAGACTGTGTCAGTTTAGAAAGCACATCGGAGAGCTATCTGTCTTACAAAGAACTGGATAACACAGCACATGTCCGGGAGTCAGGAAAGCTGAGCCTCTCTCCCCTTCATCCGTTCTCACACGGGGCCCGTTGCAGGGGAAGCTGGCAAAATCTATCAGCGTGTGCATGTCAATAGATTGGTTTCATTAAATCAAACCCATCTACAAGGAAAGCCTTCCTTTAGATGGTCTACACTGTTGTTCCCCAGGAGGTAACTCTCCAGTGGGAAGGATGGCACAGGGCAGGATTCATACTGACAGCCCCCGTACCTGAAATGAACCAGTTAAAACCTGGTGAACCATGTTTCCAGACCTAACTTTGGACATACACATTTATGAGAATTTTCATTATGTTCAAATCAAATTCATGGGACACAGTTTTTACTCCGTGGGACTAAAGCTGCTCCTTTGAAATACACTGAGATTCCTGAAGTATGCATTTAATGAACCAGCGAGCCCTTGTTTTACAGACTTCCTGGGATAGTTTACTTTTTGTTTCCTTTCATAGAGGTGAGTTCAACCGATTGCAACCACCTTTTACATTGATTTAGTCTACTGAGAGATGAAACGTTTATAGATAAAGCAGTTTCTCACTTTTTATGAAAATGATGAGTTATCAACATTTTGCTTGAAGGCACGAGATACAGCCCCATCTTCATTCAAATCCATTAAATATGCCAGAGACCCAGCTGTCAATACCATTGTGGAGTAAATTTAATTTCCAGAGTCAATATAGAGCCAGCTGCATTAAGCATAAGATAATTCTGGCACATTATTAATTGGAATGGCCATGTAAGGCATTGTCTAGACAAGATATAAGCCCAAGTTTTCATAGGCAATCTGTACATAAAATGAAGTATGCCAAGGTTGTAAAGAATACTAATAACACTGATCTGGCTTATTAACCAATATTGATTGCTTTTACTCTGACACGGTCCAGAAGCCTCAGAGGTGAAATGCTGAGATGTTCAGCACTAGAGCTCTTATTCCGACAAAACAGTAAATATTCCCAAGCAGTTGCAAGGTGCGAGGCATGGGAGTTTTCTTTCTTTCTGTTTTTTTTTTAAAGATAGCAACTCAATTTGCAATTCTCAAAAAATTGATAGCATGATTATGGATTTCTGTATGCTGGGAAATATTACTATTATTAATCCTTGCAGTGGCTGGCAACACTTCCTGCTCATGATGATTTTGATTAGTTATTGTGCATCCAAGTGCCTCCCAGAGACTATTCCTTCCCGTCTAGGCCCTGTCCCGCTCAGCCTTATGCAACATTAATCACTGATATTAATTGCAGGAAATCAAACTGGGTGTGGTTTACCACTTAAAGGTCAACAATGGCCCACTGACCCATCCAACACAGGTTTAGAAGGTCTGTCAGGGGGTAGTCCCCAAGAAACGAGTCTCAAAACACTCACTGCCGTGTCTGTCCCTGAAGCCAGAGGATGACAAGTGTTGCCCAGTAGTAACACCAGCAGAACCAGCACATCCCAGGCCAGCCCAGCAGTTGTACTGTGCACTGCTCTGTTAAGGGGCCACAGTAAGAAAGCATGCATCCCAGAGACAGGCCTGTGTTAAAATCCTGACAGCGCCACTTACTAGACGTGTACTTGTTGTCGACAAGACATTTTATTCCTGGGACTCAGTTCCCTCCAATTTCAAGTGAAGGATAGCCACTGATTTATAGAAGTCAGGGTCCCAAGAGAAAACAAAACTACCCTAGGTGTTTCAAATGGGGAAATTCAAGCAGGAAATTTGTTTCCCAGGTGGTGAAAGAGCAAGGAAGCCCCACAGGAGATGGGGAGGTAACCCAGAGGCCAGTCGTGGCAGGAAGCTTTGCCACCCCTGCACGGGGAGTGCGAGGGCTTGTGTCAGCAAACCCAACACTGAGGATGGAGCTCTGGCCATGGTGAGGTCTGCCCAGCAGCATCATGGTCAGGGAGGGCATAAGGACTGTCAGAAACACTGAGGGTGGCATGAAATACTCTGACTCTGCCTTTTCTCCAGTATTCAGCCAGAAGCCAGCAGCCAGCAGCCAGAAGCAAAGGAGGCCGAGGGACACAGGGTAGATGGCCAGGAGCTGAGACAAAGAGAGAATGTCTGATTCCAACGGAGTCGCTTGTTTCCTTTCAGAAAATTGTCAGTACAAAGGCTCTCTGTCTCCACCTTTTGCTAAAATCATTGACAAAGGTGGATTGTAGACAAACTGAATTTAGGAATGACCATGACAATCCCTGGCAGCAGTCATCATACCAGGCAGGTCAATGCCACCTTGGAGGCCATGGAGAAAAACACAATGAGAGAAATGGTGGAATAAATGTCCATTTTGTAGCTTTTGATAATTGAATTAGCATACCCTTGCACTGGGACAAGAGAGTCAGGGAGAGGAATCCATAGGAGTTGTTTTATTATAAGAGTTCCATGCCTAAGCAATTAAAACGACCTTTGCTGGAGAACATCTCCAACCCCCACTATGATTAGAGCTCTATCAGCCTATATTTTCATGCCAATAAGCAGTCTGTTATCCTACAAGGGAGCTTGCACCAGCCATTGCAAGGTCTGGATTCTGATCAATGACTCGCCATTTACTAGATGCTTGGAGTGGGAGAAGTCCAGCTCCTCCTAAGACTCAGTTTACTCATTTGAAATATATGCTCTTGCTATGAGAAGCAAATTAACAAGGTAAAACAGGCAAACACAAAATCTTCTATTAATAGGAAATAACAGTCCTTTTGAGGAAAATACAAAGCTTTTGATAATGGATTAAGTGAACATATTTCCAACAAGGATCGAAGGCTCTACCCGGGATCATTCTAGATATTTGGGAATATAAAGGAAAGGGAGACCTGACAACATTCAGTTTCTAATCTCATGGAAGCATTTGGAAAATAGAGTGAGTGCTATCTTTATTAATAATATGGAGAGAACTGTCCTTGTTGTGAGATGCTCTATATATGCAACAGACAAATCACTCTTCCCAGGATACCGCTATACACTCTTCTCACATTGACTTTGTGGGTGGGTGCCGAGAGGGTGAAGTATCTGGGTGTCTCTCTCCGTCTAGAGTAGAACATGGATTAATAGGCATCTGCATCCAAAAAATGCTGTGAACTGGTATTCCTCAGCTCTAACTAGTTCATCATGGTATACTAACATTCTGTGATTGAAATCTTAAGTTGGAAAAATTTTAAGCAATTTTATTCAATCTTCTTAATTTTTTAAAAGATTTCATTCATTCATTCATTCATTCATTCATTCATTCATTCATGAGAGACACACAGAGAGAGGCAGAGACACAGGCAAAGGGAGAAGCAGGCTCCCCGCAGGAAGCCTGATGCAGGACTCAATCCCCAGACCAGGATCTCACCCTGAGCCAAAGGCAGACGCTCAACCACTGAGCCACCCAGGTGCCCCTCAATCTTCTTAATTTATAAAAACCGTGCTTTAAAAATCTATGCATGTTTTTTTTACCTCTTCAAATAAGAATCCAGAGCACTGTATAATTAATATAATGGAATAGATCAATAGAGGGCAAATCTGGAGAAAAAAAAAACAAAACAACAACACCAGACTTGTAACACAAAGGTAAAAGAACCCTTATACAAACATTACCGAGGATGCCTGGTTGCACAGTGGCCAAAACATGAGTCTTGAAGAGATGTAAATAGAACAGTTTCTCCGCACTTTATGTCCACCAGCTAAATCAACACAGTTGCTCAAGAATATCGCTCCTCCTGGGAGGGGACTGGAGACAAATCTCAACACAAGTGAAGCAGCAGCTGCCACCATCATGTCTACGAAGAATTTAATAATGAGTTCCATAAGCGAGTGCTCCAATGCGCATCTGGGCAGCCCAACATGCAGCTCCAATGTGCATCCAATAAGAGACATTCTCTAGGCAGGGGTCTGCAAAGTACAGCCAGGGGGCTGGTTTTTGTTTGTCCCTGGAACGAAGAATGGTTTTTTACATTTTTAAACGGTTATAGAAAACGAAAACAGAAACAGTAACAACCAACAAAGAACCAAGGCCTGCAAGCCTAAGATATATATTATCTTGCTTTTACAGGAAAGATCTTCCAACCCCTGCTTCCAAGCAGTCAAAACAATGAGAATGAGAATAGTCGGTCCTCAGAGCTATTGGATGTCCGAAGTTAACTAAGTGATCGATGCTGTCATTCAAAATATTTTCTGAGTCCCCACTAAGCTCCAGACGTTTCTCTAAGTTCTAGGGGGGGAGAAAGTAAGTGCAGAATAGATCTACCCACTAGAAGGAGAGAGAGTGAGGCGATAAATGGTAAGCCCACCAGTTAGCTCTTGCCGTACAAGCCTAGTATTCAGTGATACAAGAGAATGTAGTTGTTTATTATTTCTGAGAGGTCCATGAGTGTGCAAGGGCCCTGGGGTCTCCCCTGGTCTACCTGGGCTCTGGCACCTGTGACAGGCCCAGGCTGACTGGGCTGGGCTGGGCTGGGCTAGGCCAGCTATTGAAGTACTTCCAGTGGAAAATTATGGATCCCAGCTGGGCTCGATGGGGGCAGCTCTGCTCTTTTCCTCTTTGTGCAATTAGCCAGCAGACCCAGGTGCCCTGTTCCATGATGAAGGCAGAGCCTCAAGGGAGCACATGAAACTTTAAATAGGACTCAACACTGGGAAGAACACCATCTAGATGAGCGTTTCAGAACCTCAGCTGGCACCAGGCTCATCCTGCAGAGGATGCCATGGGTTCTGGGGGTCACCATCAGAGAAGTCCAGGTCTGATTGAGTCTGTTTCTGGTGAACTGAGACACAGCATGGAATCCGGAGAAATTTTATTTCGGAAAGAGCAGTGAAGAATAAGTCACCTTTTAGAGCATGCTCTAATTTGTTTCAAAGGCGACTTTCCTTACAGTAAGTTGAGAATTCAAATGCTTTGGTGATAATAACTCCTTTATCAGTCCTCAGAAATGCGGACAAATCCTCCTTGGAGGTTCATATCACTGAATAAAAACTGCGATGGGGTCATAAAGGAAGAATCAGAGTAGCCGGTTCTGCATACATAAAATCCTAGGAGGCTTCTCGATAAACACAAAATCAATGCTATGAGAAAACCAACCTGTCAATATTTCTAATTAGGGCTAACCCCGGCACTTGGGAGGGTCGTGAAGGGTGTGTGTCACACGGAGAACGTACAACGCCACTGGGAAGGCAGCTGGGCTGGTAGAGGGAAGTGGGGACCAGGAACTATGAACCGAGGTTTTCCACGGGTTTCTGCATGATGGCTGAGGCCAGCTGTGTTGGCAGAAAATCCTTGAAACCCCTTCCTGGACGCTTGGTTCAAATATAAGCTGCTCGCCACCTGCAGAAACTAAGCCAGCTTCCTTAGAAGGAAATCCTCACAGTCTTTTGTCTGAAATATGTTCTCCCTGGAATGTCATGACATATTGAGTCCTCTACAATCATTTCCTGAATGAAGATGACTCAAGCTGACTCTCGTCTTTCTGCACACACCACATTATATTATCCATTTATAGGAAGTGAACATGGGAAACTGGGCCGTTCCTTTCTCTTCCCTCGGAGCTGCAGTCTTAACATATGCATAGCCAATTGACCCCTGTTACAGTGTTTTCCCCTCTTTTAATGTTTTCTTTCCGTGGTTTTTTACCAAAGATTATACAAAGGGTCTTTGTGATAATGACTTTAAATCATTCATGCATTTTTTATCCCGTCTTCACACAGCCTGACATCTTGTTCATTCTTTCTGACTGGTGCTCTGCATAGAGCAGATGTTTTCACTGAGCTATGATGATTTTTAGATCTTATTCTCAGGAGGCTACAACCAATTCAGAGCCCTTCAGCATAGACGAGGCATTTAATTTGCTCTTTCCAGGAAGTTTCACCTTGTCTACGGTGGATTTCATCTGCCATCATGTTGCCCAATTACTGGGTTTTGTTCAGCCCATCCACGATGCTTCATCATCCTCTGGTCTTGACTAACCTAATAATTTTGTGTCATCAGCAACTTTCACCCTCTTGCTTCTCAGTCACATTTAATGCTGTTAACAATTGGCATTGAACTCTCTTCCCCATACCTACGGTACTTTTGATACTGGTGGGCAGCTGGAAGGTCACGCGGGAGGGAATTTCAAGATCAAATCTTCCCTAGGTTCTATCAACCAATCTTACCTGATCCACTTTTGCAGAAAAACTATTTTGACCACTTTATCTTTTTCTGCTGCTACTTCTGGATCAAATACACACTTGGGGCTCCAGGTATATCACTTCTCGGGTCTTGGTTTCTCTTGCTCTTCCAGGAGGAAGACCAGTTTGTATATCCCAATGTAATTCCACAATCTGATCCATCATCTTCTCAGACACACCATTTTGATGTGTTTTAGCTCTAAAAAAAAGACAAGATACTTTCCACAAATATTTCTATTTTGGTGTTGCCTCTATAATCTTGTGTAAACCCCCCCCCCCCCCCAGGGATTTTGTGACCCAAAGGATGGAAAGTGTCACCTAGTCTGGGAGTCTGAAGGTGGTGGAAGAGCAGTGTGCTGTCGGGGGCATCCACATGGGTCCCAAGGAACTTGTTCAAGCTGAGACCTCTGCCCTATCCATTCCCCCTTTTCCATAACTCCTCAAGTCTTGCCACCCATACAACCTGAGCATTACACTATGACAGGAAAAAACAAACTCCAAGTCAAAACAGTGACAACGACTGCAGCAAGATCACAAAACATAACCCTATTCATGACTCTTCTACAAACTCCCATGTTTTCTCCCACCACTGAATCTGAGCCCTCCCGCTCCTTGGTTATCACTGTGCCAACATTTTTCTCTGAAGCCATCACTACTCGGACTGCCCAGTCTGTGCAGGTGTGAATTCCACCTGCTTCTGCCTCTGTTTACCAAAACTCCCATCCTCCCAGCCACGTGCCTTGACTCTTCATCCTTCTCCAATATGACTGGTCCAGGGACACCCGACACCTCCCAGTGCCATGCTACTCACAGATCAGAATGACATGCTGGTCCTTCATTGAACCTCTGCTGCTGCTGAGAGGTAAGGTCATCTTCAAAAAGGAGAAGATAGTTACATGAATGTGTGTTTTCATGACAATTTTATACACAAATGCAAACCATGGAAAATGCTGTAGAACAATCCTAAACATACGTCAGGTAATCTGCCATGGGCGGAAAATGCTTATCAGTTTGTTCAATATCCCCCACAGGTCACCCTGACTACTGAGGAAAAGAAGTTCCAGTCAGCCATGATTCCAATTTTATCTCCCACCTCACAGCTAATTCCTTGTTGCATCCTGTTTGCTCTTCCTCCTGGGTATTTTCGGTAAACCCAGCCCATCTTAACAGTTGGATGAGCACAGCTCCAGCCCACACTGCCATTTATCACCTGCACTTTTGCATGCACTTTCATCCCATATTTTTTTGCAGTATGAGTTTCTTGGTCTCCTGATGAATCTTACAGATTCTTCCCTTGACCATCTCCCATCTATTCTTACAGGAGCCAGGGACACTTGCACACACACACACACACACACACACACACACACACACACCACAATTTAGATCAAGTTACTTCTTGGCTCAAGATTTCCCAATGGTTTCTCATCTTTTTGGGAAAAAAAGATGATAGTCCTCACAATAGCCCCAGTGGTCCTGCACCATCCAGCCCACTGCAGTTCTCTGACATCAGGTCCGTCTTCTCTGTGCCCTGGGCCCTTGTCCATCCCTGCTCATTTCTCAGCTCCTATTCCTGTTCTGAGGTTCTGTTCTAGGGCTTGTCTCTGGCTGGGATGCTCTTTCCTTAATAAACCCATGACGTCTTCTCCATTTAGAGCTCTGATCAAATGCCTCCTTGTCCAAAAGTCTTTCCTGACTACCTTCATAAACCAGCTTTCTTCCTCTGCCTGGCATCAATTTACTTTCTTAGTTCCTTAGTTTCTTGCTTATGTGTGTTTGCCCAGTGACTGTCCCTGAGAACAGGGTCCTTATTAGATGAGCTACTCCTACAACCTTGGTTCTGACCACATTGTATGTATTAAGTGTTTGCTGTATAAGTGAGCACATTTTTTTTTTATTAAAGAAAAAAAGCATTTATAGTCTAGTAGGAAAAGCAAATCATCAGTGGCTGACTTGTTGGAAAGGTCCTTGGTCTGGTAGCATGCCAGCACTGTGATGGGTTCAGCCCACACACTGAACACCCCCCCCCCCCCCGCCATAAAGCATGTCCTGGAATCCAAGAATCGGTGGAGTGGGTTCTGTTCCATCAGCAGCTAGTTATGAGAACTCACCACTCCCATGATTCTGAGATGTTTCACCCCATGTTTCTTACCCATACGATGCTGGAGAGATCCAGTGTGGCCACAATGTCATGGGAACTGAGTATTACTAGTTAAGCTATGTCTTATTTATGGAATACTTACTTAATATTGTCCTAATGAAAGAGTATTCAGCAAAGGAAAATCACTCACTGTGCAACCCCATTGGCTCTGAGCATGGGTGATGACTGGCTCTAGAACACCAACAAGTGCTTGGTGACAGGTTGACCTGGAAACCTCCAGTCTGAGGGATTTATGCCAAGGAAATAAGGCATTATATGTCAAGAACAATGTGTCATCTTTATGTACATGAGCTATTCACTGACTATTTTTTAGTAACGCAAATAATGCAACTCTTAAATGTGTTGTTATAAAATGGTTTTAAAGTTGTATATATTGTGTTTAATCATCTAGACCCAAAGGGCTATTATATAACATATAACACAAACTTAATCATTATTTAGAGAAAAACTGTTTAAATGTCTATGGGTAAAGGAGAGGATAAGGTCCAACCCATTCATTAGAAGAAACATCATCGTCAATTAAAATGTGTATACAAAATTGCAAAGCACCAGGAAAAATGTATATGTTAAATTAAGAAGTACAGAATAGGAAATATATATAGTCTTTGAGTATGATTTTGCAAATTATCTGTGTATATAAGTGGGCACATACTGGAAGAGAATGGACAAAATCAATATTTCGCTAAGGTGGGAAATAGCATTTTTCTTTTGAATGCATTTTCTTGTTATTTTATTGTTTGCAATGAAGAATTATAGAAAAGGGAAGGAAGATCTCTTTCAAAGCATAGCTATTCTGCTACCGTGAGGACACGGCTGCTGTTTATTAGCAGCAGCTCCCCAGTGGGCATTCCACGTGGCCTCATCAGGGCCTACAACTGGCCGCTGCCCAGGCCTTGCCCATGACGCCGCTGGCCTTAGAGGAGCTGGGAAGGAAGTGGGCACAGGGTATACACACAGATTTATGAAATTTAGGCAGAGGACATCAAGAGACTCAGGAAAAGAATGAGCCACATAGAGGAAGAAATGCCAGAGAGATACAGAGTAGGGAGACACATGACAACCAAGACATAGGCCTCACCCACCTGGTCATCGCTACCAATGTTGTCCTTGCTCTGAACCAGGTGGGCTTCCTACAGGCCAACGACGTGACATGCTTCCGGGTGGGGACATTTAGGAAAGGACCATGCCCACACCAGCTTTCCCAAGCTGCTGCTTCAAAGAGCTAATTTACCAGGTTTCCATTTTGTCAACCTAGTTGCATGTACACAATATTTGGGTCCTTTTGGGCTGTTGTAACACAGTCCCATACAGGGAGAGGCTTATAAACAACAGAAATTCATTTCTCACAGTTCTGGAGGCTGGAAATCCAAGATCAAGCTGCTCTCAACTGTTCCTCCCAAAGACCCCACCTCCTAATACCATCACCTTGGGGGTTAGGTTTCAACACATAACTTTTGGAAAGAATCATTCAGCCTAGAGATTGGAGTGATATACACCACCAAACCCCCCAAAAATACAAAACTAATTTGTAATTATACTTTAAGCAGACATTGTTATGCATTTGCTATTAGAAACCACATTTTTTTTTTACTTTAAAAACATTTTGAATTCAAATGCACATGAAACATTTCAAAGGTGACAAAAATAGCTGAAATTAAATTCTCTTTAAATTACTTACAGAAATCATCAAAGATGTGTTTCCATTTGATCTTGATCTAACATGAAAATGTTTTTCAGAGGCTTCTTATTATCAAAGGGGCAAACATATAAATATATCCACTGACGGAGTTTTGTGTATCTGTCAATAGAATGTTATATGCCAACTACTTCAATTGCCTGTTTTTCTTCATTAATGTGGAAATTGAGGAGCAGAGAGGGTGAAGGGGCGCCGATGACCCGCGTCGTCCGGGAGTGACAAGGAGAACCTTTTTCCAGAACCATAGCGGCTGAGGCAGCACTGCCTCCCCGCACGCAGCCTGTCCTGTATGTAATGCAGGCGGCGAGTCCACCTGGAGCGTCCCACGCCGGACACCACATCAGTTCCTGGGGCTGCAGTAACAAGGGACCGCCAACAGTGGCTTTCAACAAAAGAAATTTATTCTTTCAGTTCTGGAGGTTGGGAACCTGTTGGTAGAGCTGTGCTTCCTCCAGAGGATCTTTTCTGGTCTCCTCCAGCTCCCAGAGGCTCCTGGCAATCTTATAGAACATCTCTGCACCTGTCTCCACAGGGCCTTCTTCCCTCTGTGTCTCTGTGTTATTGCTCTGTGTTGTCTCCCTCTCTTCTAAGGACACCAGTCATTGGATTTAGGCCTGGCCCTACCCCAATATGACCTCATTTTAATTGGGCTAACATCCGTAAAGAACGTATTTCTAAAAGGTCACAGTCTGAGGTTCTGGGAGAGCAGACAATTTGGAGAGGCACTGCTCAACATAGTATGGGAGAATATTACTGAAGCAGAGCACAGATGGGGAGATGGGACCCTAACAGAGGCACAGCGGGGACGGCACAGGGCAGGGTGCTGGTTCACACTGCAGTCACAAAATGCCACTTTGGAAAATGTGTGTGCCTGCAGCAGCAATATTTCAAATAGCCCTAATTACAAAGGTAAGCCTTCCCTAGTGCAATGACAATTAAATAAATAAAGCAAGAGGGGATTATGGAGAAACGGGGTATCTCCTCACAGGACGGTTTCACTTGGGGCAGGTCAGCCATGGGCTGGACCTGCCAGCAACTCGGATGCCTTCACTTGGGGACGCAGGCACGTGGACAGGCAGGCAGCCTGCTGCTTTTTACTTGGAAATGCCCGGAATCAATGGAGGCTGAATTAAGCTCAGGCTAAGAAAGTACAGAAGCATTTAGGAAAGTTTTAGGATAAAAGGTCCAAATGAGCAGATTCTACATTGAGACTTTAAACAGTGTAACAAAACTAGACGGTGCTAAATCCTATTTAAGGAATATTCACGTGCTGGGTGTGAGGTTATGTTCTTTCACATTTACAAGCAGATGCTCAACTCCCAGTTCAATGGATTAATAAATGGAGGCTGCTGAGACCCGGTAGGGCCACATGGCCTGCCCAAGGTCACAGACGTCGTGTGCACACATGCACATGCCATCACTGTATGTTGCCGGGGTCCTGGGAGAAGTGGAACCCTCAAGTGAAGTAGCCCTTATCACATGCAATGGGCAGGGGCTGGTCCTGGACCCTCTGTTCCCTCTCCTGGGTCTTCCTGTATCACCCGGGTCCAAGACATCTCCTTGTCGGAGCATCACACGGGTCTTATGAAATGGATGATTAAATAAAGGCTTAAAGTCATCATTTGTTTCCCTACTGCCAACCCTTAGTATTTTTTTGTTGTTGTTTTTGTTCTTCTCATTGTTGTTGTTTTGTTTTAGGTCAGAACTCTTTTAAAGAAAACACATTTAAAGAAAACTTTCTACTTAGAAGTAGGAGTGGCCAAACTGAAATTCCAGAGAGATTTACTTCAAACCACCATTTATCCCTGATCTTTCTCAATTTCTCATTCTTACCTACTTGCTACTTGAGCTTGAGCTTCCAAGCGGAGGGGCTGAATTCTGAATAGAAGGCCTCTTTATCTTGACATACAGAGCAGGCAAATAAGAGAGAAGCAATATAGCTTAATCATGCGGTAGCAGCCCAAATCCAGGCAGGGTGCAGCCTGCCTTTCTTGATGAGGTTCTGTTGATCAAGAATGGCAGTGGGAAGATTTGTTCAGGGATCAGAGTTCTTTTCTACTCTATTTGAAAATAGAGCAATACTTCTTGTGCAATTCAAGTTATCCCACCTCAGTGATGACGTCTGGGGCGGGGGAGAGCTTGTGACATATCATATTTATATGAAATCATATCCTGTTATTTCCAATTTCCTTAGGAAAGCTATCATTAGCAATACTTAGTGACCAGCTTGAGGCCAAAACCCAAGGTTTTCTCACCTCGAGAAGTCATACTCTGTAGCAGGGACTGGCTGAGAGGAGGTTAGGGCAAAATGCAGCCCTTGCACCAGACGGCAGGCTAGATGGCCATCACCTTTCCCTAGCTGACAGGTGGTCTGGATGATAATTTGTCTGGACATGTTTGGCCGTGACCTTCCCCGCTCTGCTGTCTCTGAGCCCCCACAAGCTATCCAAAGTCATGCTGCCATTGAGATTTTATTCTCTTTACTGAAGATAAGAAAGGCACTCCTTAATTTGGTCTGATTCTAGAAGCATCTTGCCACTGAATGGATATACAATATCACATCGCTATACACAACGTCATTTACCTCCAGAGGCTGACTTTCTTTTACAGAGGCTGGAAATACCAAATATGCAGTTTCAGATAGAAAAAGTGTCTTTCCTTGAAGGGTTGGCAAGTGATCTATGTTGCTTACCTTCTGGAATAGAAGTCAGTAAAAGAGCTTCATATTTTAAAAGAAAATTCGTACTTTAAAGAAAGAAAAATAAATCAAGAACAGTGTCGTGAGGGAAACTAGCTAAAATAAACTATGATTTCCTTATCTCTCCAGTTTTCCATTAGTTGAGCACGGGCACCAGACAGTGTAGAAAGTAGTTTTTAAGGAATATCCTAACATGGTCTGAGTCCATTTTCCTCGCTCTGTGTTTTGCTGCCTCCCCCAGGAGGAGGCTGGAGGACTGTGGTTGTTGAGGTCAGGTCGGTGGCACACCCCATTCCAGCTGCTGCTGTATGTGAGAGAGCAAGTCACAGGGGACAGGGCCCAGAGGAATCGTCTGCATCCTGTGGTCCATGGCCCTGCCTGTGTCATCAGGACCTCCAAATGAGTGTCACAGCCCAGCTCAGCATATGGGGTCCTTGCAGGTTGATGAGGGATGTCTCTCTCTCTCTCTCTCTCTCTTTCTCTCTGTTTTAAGATTTTATTTATTGATTGATGAAAGACACAGAGAGAGAGAGGCAGAGACACAGGCAGAGGGAGAAGCAGATTTCCTGCAGGGAGACTGACGTGGGACTTGATCCCAGGACCCTGGGATCATGCCCTGAGCCCAAGGCAGATGCTCAACCACTGAGCCACCCAAGTGCTCCTGGAGATGAGATCTGAAGTTAAAAAGGATGCTCAAATCCTTACCCAAATAAAAAAAAAAAAAGTCATTTAGAGCACATCTGGCAGCAGCCGCATGCCGTGCTGTAAGGACTGCCCTCCTTGGTGGGTGGACTGGGAGGGCCCCGCGGCAGCCCCTCACCTTCTGCTGGCACAGCCACGTGAGGGCATGGCTCCTCCATGAGGAAGTGGGAAGTCTGGCTTCTGCATATGTTGAACCCCCAGAAGCCATTGATTATTTTAACCAGGCTCAATTTGTCTTTGAAAGAGACATTTTAAAAAGCAAAAGAGCTTAAACAAACATGAAAGTAATCTAATTCAGACATAAACATGAAAGTTAATAAGATTACCATGAATTGATCTGAATATTACTTAAAATAATTAGAAATGATTTTTGATGGCATGCCATTCCAGTCGGGACACTTTTATGTTACATTAGGAGGCCAACGGATTATTGCTTTCCAGAATATTTTCTTGTTGTTTATGACCTTCAGAAGAAGGATCGGTGTTGGCAGATGCATCAATCAAGGCCTCCCCCCGTGATGGATGAGTGTTCTGCATCTGCTGGAGCCCTGATCCTGGCCTGCCACTCTTCTTCACACTGTCTTCATGTGGAAATGGTACCTTTGTCCTACTCAAATCAGTTGCTTTCTCTCCACGTTAATTCACAGATATATAATTGCAGAGGAGAAATCCAGCCCCCCCACCCAATCCCATGGCACAAACATATGAAAAGAAATGTTCTTAAGCATTGAAAGCAGAAGGTTGTACCTCAACATAAGTGTGAAGACTCAGGCACCTGTAGGGTCAGCGTGTCCAGGATGCACCATGTCTCTGGGCCAACCAAGGCCAGGGGACCCTGAGCAATACATGTTTTTTCGTTTTGTTTTGTTTTGGAGAGAACTCAGACATCGTCAGCACTTCAGGTTAGAAGCTGTTATCATTGCTAAGGGGTTGTTATTTATTCAAGCACAGGAGCTTTCTGAGACATCTGGTGAGTCTCTCGTGCTGAGGGCTCTGCGTTCAGCTTTTCCACAGGGAAAAGAGAATTCCAGAGAATTCCTGCAGCTTCCACTGTCATGATCCAAACACGCATCTGACAGAGCATGCATTTGATGCCACACAGATCACCCTACGGACCTGCTAGTGAGGTAGCAAACTACCTGATTATTAACTATTGTACTTTTCTGCATCTAACTTAAAAAAAAAAAAATTAGGGCCTAATGTTACTCATCTTCATGGTGCTTAACATTCAGTCCAGAAAAATAGCATCATCTTTGGCATACCCATTCTTTAGTTTTTCAGTGAATGTGAACAAGTTAGGCAGAGTAGGTTATAGAAACATTAAGGGTAAAAGTTAATAAGAACGGAAAATATTGGAGAGAGTATTAGCAATAATAACAATCCAGTGTATCTTAAGTATCATATAAAAGTGAGTATTTTGTTTTTACCAACCATAATAGAACAGCTGATCCTTCTTGTTACTTTGCTCTGGTGTTGGCTTGAGTAGCTCAGACATGTTGAGCTCTTCCCATCTTTTATGAGGACACGTGCCTTTTGGCTTCATACAGAATAAGACAGATGTCAATTTGGAAGGGTTATCATGAAAAGCTAGCATAAGAGTCATATTTATACTCCTCAAAGCTAATAACACTATTTTATTGAAAAATAAGCCAGAATAATAAGTCTAGTTGTAGTTGGAAACAGTTTTCCAGGTATGAAATTTAAATAAGTAATGCACAAATATGAAGAAAATGTGAATTGTAATGACCTAAAAAGCCTTAATGAAGATAACTAACCAATCATTCCTTATCTCTTTTGAGGATTAGATATTGCAAGAATGGCCTTTAAATCTTTACTGATAGTTACAGTTGGATGTTGTCAAGTCCTTTATGTCCTACTGTGGACAACAAGCTCAAAAAATAGACCTGGATGTCTTTCGCAAGCTTGGGAAGCCAGAAGACCCTTCCACTGAGACTGGCACTTCACTTGCACTCCGAGTGGGGCAGCTCGTCCCCCAACCCCAAGACACAGCAGGGCAGAGGCTGACCAGATCGCTTCTCCTTGAGAAACAACAGGAGTTCCCAAGTGGCAAGGACACCCAAGGTCATACCATGAACATTTTTTAAAGTACTTTCATAAAATACATGAAATGTTGTATTTACATGCTCTCTTGCATTTCCCTAATTGTTTTACAATTTTCCTGTAAAGGAATACATGCAGGATACATTGGTAAAAGGTAGCAAAAACTAAAATGTACTTTCCCGCCGAGTAGGAAAAAAAAAAAAGTGATTGTCAGCAAGTCCATTTTTATTTTGGCTTTTTTTTTTTCTTAATCAGTTTTGCTAAAGTATAATATAGATATACTACTAACAGCTACCAATTTTAGGGGAAAATACAAAGAGTATTGACAAGTCTAGATGTTTTTTCTAGCCATTGCAACACATCATGATATAGAATATTTCATCTCTCCAACATATCTCCTTGGGCCACTTTGCCATCCATTTCCTCTTCCCATGCCAACCCCTGCTAATCACTACAGTTCTAACATGGTTAGAAGTTCATGGAAATGAATCATACAGCATGTTTGGTCCTATTGCACTGAAGAGGCACCGCATTGTGCTACCAGCCTGACATCTTATGCATTTGTTAAGAACCCTTGCAAGACTCATTATAAAAAGTGAAGATTCCTTTGATGTCAACCAATTGTGCACGCTCATATTTTCTCAAGCGGATGAGCAGCCTTGGTTTTATTCTGTGATATAAACTTGGATTTCCTTATCACTCAGCTAAACATCATTAGATCTCAGGATGGGAAATATTCGATCTACTGCAGCAACTCTCACTGACCAGTTTCTGGACTGTGGGTGACACATCTTGCTCTTTGACAATTAATGTTTTCATTAAACGCAACATGGAAGAAGCCCACGATGACCAAAGTGGTGAGGAAAGCTGTGTTTTTTTAAGCCTCCAAGATCATAGACGGCCTGATGGTTTTGGACCAAGAGTGTTCAGGAGCTATCTGCGGAAGCCAGGAGGAATGAGTAGCCCTCATGTGCAACTAACTCATGCACCAAAAGGACAGCCTTGGGAGGCCAGTGCTTACTCCAAGCTCAGAGGTAATGAGGGAGACACCAGCAGCATATGAACACTTTGTATGATGTGAAAAATAGTCAATTTAGCAAGAGCCCTTCCTCAGATGCCTCATATGTCAATGTTCAATAGACAGAATATAGCTTTATGACAACATTTTATCAAGACTTTTAGGTAATATTTGACAAATTAATCAATGTGGGTGTTGTTGGGCACTACTTTCTATCAATATTAAACAGCAAGAAGTCCAGAACTCTGACATTTACTTTTGAGGTTCTAGTGACACAAGGCAATTATAACAAGTGGATGCTTTAAAAATATTCCTGCTGCAATAAATAAAAGGGAGATGAAAACTATAAGCCATAATTGGAAATGGGCTCCCTTTCTATGAAAAGATGAAAAGAAAAACAAAAATAAACAGAACCTTGACATGCAGTAATTGGAGTTGTCATATTTCATCCCAAGTAATTAAAGGCTAAACCCATTTTCTAAAATCGTATTGTTTAATTATAAAAGTAAATAAATATAATTAAAAAGTTAGATATTGCTAGATATACTGTCAGCAAAGCACTGGAATATATCAAATAATATTTTGAAGATAGTTTTTGTCATTTCAAATGACTATGAAGCAGCCCTGTCACCACAAATGATGAAAATAACCAAGATATTGCAATAATTACTCCTTCTATTTATTCTCATGCTGTTTGAGTGTAAACAAAAAGAAAATGCCTTTTCCTATTTAGTCTCAAAATACATATCACCCACCTGTCAGAAAAGGCACAGTTGAGAATCTGAAGAGAAATATATTATTTTGGAGGCCACTAATTTGTCTACAGGTTAAAATGATAGAACCCTGTAATGAGCTCATGGAAATGTTCTTGCACAAAAAATTCATAAACATGTCCATGCTCAGTGTGAATGCTTTGCCTCCAGAGTAGGTAAAAGTTCCTGCAATATTTGGATCTACTGTTTCTGTGATCAATTAAATAATACTAAGCAAAATGACTGGTATATGTTGCGATTGATTTTTCATTTTTAGACTCACATGGAGAAGGCAATGTGCTCTGGGTACTAACAGTCTGCATTTTATGGTTGGTCCTCCAACTCCAGATTTAATATCAGGGACCAGAAATGTCAGCTACAGTCATTGCCCCTCCTCTGAGAAGAGTTACCAGCAGTGCAGGCAGGCGGAGATCCCCTTTCTCGGTGTGTGCCCTAGGAGGCAGGTGGAGAACACTCGATGTCTTCCTGTGAGGACACTGATCCTATTGTATTAAGGCCCCATCCTTACGACCTCATTTAGGTTTATTTACTTCCTCCTCCCCTTATTTATGTACTTATTTGTTTGTTTATTTAATTTTGTATCCTTTATTTAAATTTAATTTAGTATTATCAGCTTCAGGGGTAGAATTTGGTGATTCATCAGTTTTGCATAAACACTCGGTGCTCATTCCATCATGTGCCCTCCTGAATGACCATCACCCAGTTACCCCACTCCCCACCTACCTCCCCCACACCGACTCTCAGTTTTTATTCCTAGTGTTTCTTGTCTCTTATGGTTTTTTTCCCTCTCTATTTTCAGCTTATTTTATTTTTTCCTTCCCTTCCCCAATGTTCAATTTAGGTTTATTTATTCCCTTAAAGGACTCTTTCCAAATACAGCCACACTAGGGGTTTGGGCTCCAACTTATGAATTTGGGGGGGAAACAAACATTCAATCCATCACATTCTATCTCAAATGTGTGTCCTTCTCTCATGCAAAATACACTCTTTCATCTCAGTCCCAAAGCCTTATCTCATTCTCCGATCACCCCTAAAGTCTAAAGTCCAAAGTCCCTTCTAATTATCACCTACATCTCATGACACTGAGACCCCAGGTATTATTCATCCTCAGGCAAAATGCCACTCCAGTTGCAAATCTGTGAAAACAGACAAGTTATGTGCTTCCACAATACAGTGATGAGACAGGCTCAGATGAGCACTCTAATTCCCAAAGGGAGAAACTGGAAGGGGGAACTGGTAACAAGGTCCCAGAGACTCCCAAATCCAACAAAGAAAATTCCATTTAGAGCTTTAGGCTCAAAAGGAATCCTCTGATCTTGATGCTCTTTCTCCCCATCACCAGGTCTGCTGTGACACCAGCACCATTCTCATGGCTCTGGGAAAAGGTCTTCCCCCAAGGCTCTGGCCAGGGACATCCCACCCACTGCAACTTAGAGGTACCCCCCTCCCACTTTGGAAGCCAGGAGGGACCTGCTGTGCCCCTGGGCCTGTGGTGGAAATGGCAGTCCTGAGGGTGTCCCATGGCCTTCCTGCTTATTCTTTCTTTTCTCAGAGGGCACTGCAAGAATGCAGACGGGTCGTGTATCAACTCATCCTGTAGAATCCCAGAAGTGCAGATCCTTCCTCTGTTTTGTCTCATCCTTGTTCCCTTCACTTCAAACTGGCAGTGTCTCTGGTGGTGTGTCCCTGAGCCTGTCCGCATTCTGGCCTCTGCCGAGACAGCTGGTTAAACCTGGTAGTGGTTGCCATGATCTTATCAGATGACCACTCAGCCATTGCCTAATATTCTCTTTAGGGCAAATGCCTTCATTTTACTACAACATGGGCAGGCTGAGACTTTTCCAAATCTTCAATTTGTGGTTGTCTGTGCTTAACAATTTGTTTATTTCTCTCCTCTTTCATTGTCTTCTAAGTGGTGAGAAGAAACCAAGCTGCTGCTTCAACACCTTGTGAGAAATGGGCTCCTCTAAATACCTGATTTCATCATTCATGGAGTCTACCTTCTGCAAGACTCTCATCTGTGGTTCAACCACACTCTTCACCACTTTGTAACCAGGACTGCCTTTCCTCTGGTACCTTGTCCCCCACTCCCTGTGCTTCATGTGATTATGGAGACTGGCAAATCCTCAGATCTATAGCCAGCAGCCTGGGAATTAAGGAGAGCCAGTGGGGTAGTTCTGGTCTGAAAGCTGGCAGCCTCAAGACCCAGGAAGACTCAATGTTTCAGTGTGAGGCCAAAGAGTAGAAAAAATAAAGTTCTAGATTAGACCAAAGAAGGACTTCCTTTTATTTAGGGGAAGGTCAGCATTTGTGTCCTCTTCTGGTCTTCTAGTCTTCAACTGGTCTTCTGGCCTTCAGCCCACCCATATGAGAGGACGATCTGCTCAGTTAGCCAATTTACATGTTAAATTCATCCAAGAATAACTGCCTCATAGAAACACAGAGAGTTTCTTAAACAGAGACCTACCTGTTTCTTTTTTTTTTAATTAATTTATTTATTTATTTATTTATGATAGTCACACAGAGAGAAAGAGAGAGGCAGAGACACAGGCAGAGGGAGAAGCAGGCTCCATGTACCGGGAGCCCGACGTGGGATTCGATCCCCGGTCTCCAGGATCGCGCCCTGGGCCAAAGGCAGGCGCCAAACCGCTGCACCACCCAGGGATCCCAACAGAGACCTGTTTAATCAAATATCTGGGCACTTTATGGTACACAGTACAGACAAGTGGACACATAAAATAAATCATCACCCCACCTCTAGCAGCTCACTGGGCCAGTTGAGGCTGAACTGGGGCCCAGGGAACCCAAGGGCTGGGAGTGCCATCTTGCCACTCTCAGTGTTGATAATCTACTGTCCAGTTCCAGCTGCGAGCACTGAGAAAATGACCTCGGTACCAACTGATTTAACCTTTTCCAGACATTTTAAATGTTACTTCTTTAAAGAGGTAAACTAAAGTTTGAAGTTCACATTCAAATATGAATTTTATATAAACAATTCATTTATTTCTAGTATAAGTATGTTCTGTGCAATATCTGGAACATACTTACACTGAAAAATACCTGTTGTTTATCTGAAATTCAAATTTACCTGGGTGTCCTATATTTTCATTTGCTGGATATAAAAACCTTATTTTATTTTTGGAATGCTATCTTAGATTTTTTTTCCAAATAGTATTTTTATGTAATATGAATAAGAGAAAAAAGAGTGGATTTTTGAAGAGACTATTTAGAAAATGCACAAAGAAAGCTCAGTTTAAAAGAAATTGATCCAAGCATATTAACTGCATGGAGTAAATTCAAAAGATAAATGCATATAAATATTTCTAAAAAGAAAACTAAAACAAGAAATTTTAACATTCAAAGATGTTCTGAGGTCATCTTTAAGTAGATCTTTCAGATACAAAGTATAAAACAACACAAATATTACAAAGTATCAAAGGCTTTATAGCGTGGACAGGTTTAAGAGATGATACAGTGTACTGGGCCCTAATGTGAAGGGGGCCCAGGCTCAGAAATAGCAGGAAAGCTAAATAAAAATGTTGCAATGAAAATCATTCAGATCAAAAATAGATAATCCTTCGTTAACCTTCACCTGCTTACTGTTGTTAGGTAAATTCTTTATCTGTGATATCAGTTATACACTTGTTTTGTCCAAACTTGTATTTATTTTAGCAAAGATATATATATCCTATATATATCCTATATATTGCTCAGGCGAGCTCTCTCATTCCTTCATATATATATATATATTTATAGATCTATAAATATCTATGATATATATCCTTATATAGATATTTATCTATAAATATATCAATATATAATTTATAAATAAATATATTTATGTCTCTATAAATATATATACATCTGTATATATATGATATATTTGAGATATATAATATATATAATTTTAGTAAAGTTATATATACGTATCTCAAAGCACCAGTAATGTATAAGATCCTGCTCCCTCAGTATTCTACTTGGGCTACAGCTCAGGGTAGAGCATTTAACTGTTAAGATAATTTAAATGTTCTGTTTTTTTGGTCCATGACCATTGATTCATTTCAAAAGCTTTTATCCGCTCTCTTCCTTAGTGACAGTCATTGTTCTCCACCCTGGATGACCCTTGACCCAAATTTGGAAAAAAAAAAATCTCTAGAATAAGCCCCGAAGGAATCATTCATCCTTAATGCATCTAATTACTACCTAGAAAATGCGAGCAACATTATGCAGAAATTATAATGAAAACCAACCTATGTAATGTTTCAGCTCAGTGATTTCCTAATTATATTAGGTTAAAATGTAAATATTTTCTAGCAAGGAATTTGGAAACTATGACATTTTGTTGAAAAATAAATCATCTAAAACCAGATGGTACCATCATCACTTCATATAGCAAAGTGTCTCTTGGCTGCTTTATCCATACCTTATACCTATTGGGATTTCTGTATATTTCTCTCAAATTAAAAACACACATCTAAATTAGATATATATTTTCTTCATGATCATCTAAATGGATGAATGAATAAATTAAAAGTTATTCAAATTGGTGTTTGGCATCATGAGAACAAAGGGCTAATATGCTCCAACACACAGCCTTCCTTTCGTTGCTGGGAAGCTGCAGGGGTGCATTGTCAGCAAATTTATTTGGGGAGGTTACCATGATTGAAGGTGCTGACTTTCTCTGCACAAATAAAATAACACAGTAAAATGGATGCTTTCTTAACAATCCTCTTTACCATTATATGTTTTCTAATTGGGAGATTTGAAGCAAGGTGGTGAATAGAATGATAAAATATCAGTTGAGATGTTTTGTTTTTAATACAAATTTTAATGGCCAACATGTCAAGGCTGTTTCATATCTTCCTATACATTTTAATACCTTATGATATCTTTACCTCAAATTATGTTTTAATGACCATTCACACACACACACACACACACACACACACACACACACATATACCTTTACAATGCCCAGATGGTTCATCTGATCCTTAAATTAGTGCAATATTAAAATGGGAAGAGAAATCAGAGGAGGGGAGGCCCAGTCCCCAGCTGCATAGCCCCCCAGCTGGATGACACACCTGTTCACACATGAAGGATGCCTTCATTTCCTCATCACATCTCGGTGTTTGTTCCACACGCCCCAACTCCGCTCAGAGTCGCCTATGTTTGACTTTTCTTACTTTCAGGATTCAGGGCCAGCTTACATCCGATTCAATCTAAGAGAAAAGAGATGGCAGCTGTCCTTTGGAGGACAGTAGCGACCAAAGCGGGACAAGATTCCTGCCCTCCGTGGGTTTGGGTTTTCCTGATGAGCTGAGACCATCGATAAGAACAGGATCAACTAGCAAATGCTATGTCATGTTCCAGGGGGAAGTGTGTTTAGCTTTGGTGGCAGAGAAGTGGAGCCCAGGAGTGCCAGGGCATCTGAGGTGGGGATGTATTTGCAATTTGAAATAAGATATGTAGGATAGGAATCATTGAGAATGTGGGATTTGAAGGTGAGGGAATCTACCAGGAAGGTACCTGAAGGAGAAGACTTGCTGGGGAGGGAAGGGCCACTGTAAGGGGCAGAAGGAGAAACTTCTGTGTTGCAAACCAAAACCTGCACAGAGGTCAGGGTTGCCAGGACCACGTGAGCCACTGGAAGGAGCAAGAGAGTTAGAGCAGGGGACCCATCGAAGAGAATCCAAGCAGGAGCCATTGTAAGGGTTTGAACAAAGATGAGCCACCATCTGACTCACATTTCACTAGGCTTACCCAGGCGATCTTGAGGATCACCTCCCCAAGAGCAAAGCCAGAAGCCAGGAGAACACAGAATAATCCAGGTACAGTGCAGGGCGCACTCAGGCCAGGGTCACAGCAATGGAGGCAGGAAACAGCAGGCAGGGGCTGCCTGTATTTTAAAGGTAACTCCAACAAAATTTCTTAAAGTCCTTCAAGTAGAATCTGGAAGAAAGGATAGAATCCAGGATAGCTTTGGGAGTTTGGATCCTGAAGGATGTCAGGACTTTGAATGCTTGCCTTCCTGTCTTCCTTGATCCTGACTCCTCAGTTCCCATGAAGTCTCTGGATGACCTTGGGTCTTTCAGTCTCTTTCTCATACTTCTAGCAGCTGACTATTGCCAGGACTCTTCCCTGTTTGCTCCCTGGCTCCTGACCCTATGACCTTTAGGACCACCTTTGCCTCCTTCCTCCAGTTCTTAGCTGGTCACTCAGTCCTCCAGAGATGATGTGTCCACATCATGTGCAGCGGGCTTTCCATGCTGTTTCTACAAACTCTAGACAATGCACAGGGTATGCTAGGCATCTTCTACATGATATGTGGCTTATGGTAAAGAAAATCCTTAATTCCAGGGACTATTCAGAATTCTTGTTACAAAGCAGAATACTGTTTTTGACACACATCTTCTTCTGATAGGTTTTCTGACAGGTACTGGTCTAGTTTGATGGCTTTCCCTAGGAAGTTGCAGAGCATTATCATTAAAATTTCTCTGTCTGATGCCAGACCTGTTTAGGAGAATGAAAATATAGTTCCTCCCATTATGCTAAGAACTCACTTGACTGGCACTTTCCACTGACGTTCTGTCTACACCAGGCCCAAATCACCATTATGGTCAATCAAGGGAGTTAAAACCAATCAGTCAAGTCAGATGTCTGGTTCAGATACTGAACAGACAGCAGGGACCTGCGGTGTTGGAGATGCATAGGCAGTTCTGCGTTCTGTGCCTTCATTCAAGCAACAGCAATCGTAACAGTCCCCTACTGGAGCGAGAGATGTTGGCTGCAACCCCACTGTTCTTGAGCTCAAGCTTCTCCTCGTGCTTGAGAAGCAGGGATAAGTGAACAAACAGTGTGTCAGGCCTTTCTTCATGGCCCATGCACTTGGTGCACACATGACAAGTATCCAAGAGACCTTGTTGGGATGACCGTTGGGAAGGGGAGAACACGGGTCATCTAAACATGGAATCCTTTAGAACTGTGCTTTATGTAGCTTTGGTCTTGCTTTGTTCCAGCACCTAACTTGGAGTCGAGTCCACGTCCTTGCTCCACAACTCCACTGAATCAAAGATGGATTGTCTGTAAATAGGAATTTGGCACCACAGTTTCTTTCTTCCATGCTGAGTGTCTTAGAGTGCTTGTCATTAAGCCTTTCTGTTTTAAGGAAATCCCACTTGTGTTGACACAGTTTAGAGGCTATTTTGGAAGTTAAACTCACCCATATGTGTCTTACCAAAATTAAGCTGTTCAAGGCATTATGTGCAAAACTCCATCTCTAGCAGGAGCTGACGGGAGTGTGGTCTCCTGTCATGTGCATCCTCTGTGACATGGTAGCCCAGAAAGGGGGCAAAGTGTGTGAGATCAGGGAGGCTAACAGATGAAATGTGGACAAAAGCTGACGTGGAGCCTCCCACTTTGAGCTCAGAGCTGCTGGGTGGGCTCAGAGGGCGGCTCCTGCCCACGGATGGACGGCCGCCTGCAGACAGGGATCTGGCCTTCTCACTGCGCTCCATTCCAACACGTAGCTCCTCCTGATGTGATCTATTTGTTGTGCCGTTGTAGCTGTTTGGCTGACAATGATGATGATTTGCTTTATTTTTTTAAAGATTTTATTTATTAGAGAGATAGAGAGATCACAAGGAGGGGGGACGGGTAGAGGGAGAAACAGACTCCCCGCTGAGCAGGGAGCTGATGTGAGACACAATCCCAGGACCCCAGGATCATGACCTGAGCCGAAGGCGGACCCTCTATGGACTGAGCCACCGAGACACCCTGATTTGCTTTGCTTTAGAAGTCTTAAGAATATTTAGCTAAATGCCATTTTGTCTCAGAAATTTGGCTTAGTTCAAGGCAGTTGCAGACAAATTACCAGGGCTTGCCAAAAAAATTTTTTTAAGGCCTTAAGCAGATCTTCATTATACTCCTAAAGAAGCAACAAAGTGACAGAAGTGCAAACTATGCTTGACAATAATTGTAATACTGTGTTATGATGAAACCCATGCTTTAGAATCTCTACCTTCTCCTTTCTAGACTGTTTCTAGACTGTTTCACTAGCTGCTCAAAAAACCCTGTGGGAGGGACGCCTGGGTGGCTCAGCAGTTGAGCATCTGCCTTTGGCTCAGGGCATGATCCTGGGATCCAGGATCGAGTCCCACATCGGGCTCCTTGCAGGGAGCCTGTTTCTCCCTCTGCCTGTGTCTCCGCCTCTCTCTACTCTGTATCTCTCATGAATAAATAAAATATTGAAAAACAAACAACAACAACAACAAAAACCTGTGAGATCATTAAGGACCCGAGACGCCCTCTGTGCTCCTTTTTGGGAAGATGAAGACAAAGCAGGGCTGGTGGCTGCTCCAGTAACTGGGTGCCCTGCACACCATGTGTCCTCCCTGGCAGGCGTGAGGGTCTCTCTCCTATGTGATATCAAAAGAAAAATTATCTTGCCCACTAGTGTGCATTTTAGTAAGTTATGAAATGTGCTAATTATTAAAAAAAAAGTATTCCTTCAAATCTTTGAACCCTATTTTGGTATTGATCCAGGTCTAGATATTATGTATTATAAGCTATAGGGGAAAAAAGTGGGCCGTACATCACATTGTATATGTGCAATTTGATGTGACAGGCTGTATAATGCTGTAGAAGTATGGCGAGGTATATGAGTTTGTTTTTTTTCCTTCAAAATAAATTAAGTACAGACTTCCTCTCTCAAACCAACTAATTATGTTTGCGAAGTTTCTATAACCTGCAGATTTTGTTCTAAAAATTGCTTTTGTGTATGGGTTCCGTATGCAGTTGTACATTATAAATTATCCTACGGAGATCCTTGGGTGCCTTCTACTAGAACATAAAGATTACTTTTCTTTCTCAACAAACAAGCCAGGATGGTCACCCGCACACATTTTCCTTGTTGAGAAACTATGGGGGCTGTTGATCCTGTGACTCGGGGTGTGGGGTGCACTGCGCCTAAGTGTAATTGTTGCAAAGAAGCATCTGTTGCCCCTTCACAAAATGGGGTAGTGATGGAAATGGGGAGAAAGACTGTCAGAAAATACCCACTGCTGCATTTTTCCCTGATGCACACATAGTAATTTGATACAATTAGTACTATCTACTTCAGGAGGTCAATTTAGAAAAGTCTTGCACTCTTGAATAGGTTCCAAGGCAATCATATTCTTTCCTCGTGCTTGGTAACTGTTTACCTAATTTAACGTGCCTTCTGCGTATTTGTCAGGAGAATATTAATGTTTTACTTTACGATTTCCACCACCTTCCTAATCACTGCTTCTTGTTATTCCTGTTTCGTGTAACATCACCTCTGAGCACAAGCAATGAAACGGGTTTAGGGGGGGAAAAAAAAAAGCAAATCCTGTATTATATCATCGTCTGGGGAGCGTGATGGTTTCTGCTGTGTTAATTTACACTAAAATCCATGACCCGGGAGCCTGATTGATTGCCAAGGGCAGGAATCCAGCCCCTGGCCTGGTTTATTTTGTGAACTGTAGCCTCAGATACGGCTGCAAGCCACAATGATATTGATTTGATATACACTAGATGGCTCTTTATGCTCTTTGGGAAATTTATTGTGCCGAGTCAGAACCCCAGCAGCCGGGGAGAAGCGGCTCTTTAAATTGAAGAGGGCTCTCATGGTTTGACCCCTGGGCCACTCGGGTTACCGAGTGGCCTGGGCGAGGCTAGGTCGGAGCAGGCCCCGGGGACCGGCGCTCATCAGTTTTGAATGTCAAATCCCTTCAGAGGACCTGAGTTATTGCTAATAGGAACTTGCTTGGGTCTATGACATTTGGATGCCCTATAAGTTAAACATCATAACACTTTCTTCATGTCAGAGTCTTTTAAATTATGGCTGAGCACAGCACCTTTGCTCTGGCCGCTTAGCATTAGTCTGCTGCACAATATGCGGCGACCTGCCTCCGAGCTGGAAGATCAACGCAGCTATTATCAGCCCAAGAGCTACAACAGCTCGGATCTCCCCGCGCCCATAAATTAGTAGGCTTGTCATGGGAGCTCCAATTGCAAGAACATTGTTGCCATCTTGTTTCTGAACAATCAAAACCCAGTGGCCTTTGGCAACCCACACAATAAAAGTTAGGATGCAATTCTGATCTTGATAGCTTTTCCTATTTTTCTTGGGGGAAGCGAGGCTCGTGCCGGTAAAAGATGGGCAGAGGGAGACACATCACTCTTCATGGGCATCTTATGCATGAAATAGAAAGGGAATCATTTTTGTTAGAACAATTTGCAATCATCTCTCCTCTTAGGGAGGGCTGCTATGCTTCTAATTTCTGCAGAAAAGACATTATTCCATGACAGACCATTGTCACCTTGGTAACAGATGACTTGATCTATCTCAATTGGCTTCTTATGATGATTTCCAACTTTGAAACTGCTGAAATGCCATGAGCATCATTTTACTTAAGTTCTGGAAACAGACTCGTGACTCAGGCAAATCCCATTTCCAGGATAGAGCTTTATCAGGACAACCTGGACTGTCTGTTGGAGAGGTCCCATCGCCATGGACTATGGACACTAAAATCTACAGCTGCATTGAATTGTTCCTGCTAATACATTTTATTGAAAATCATGGTGACCTTCTATATCAAAGGGGATACTGAGATGGCTTTGCTAGCAGGGCGCCAGTGGTAGCACGTGAAAAAAAAAGCAATTCCAAAGAAGACTGCATTTTGTTCGTCTTTCATCTGCTTGTGTATGGTGACTTTAAAGATCTTAAGAGATGCCCCCCTGAAAGCACTGTTGAGGAGTGGGGGAAATAGGTGATGGGGAATAGGGAGCACACTTGTCATGATGAGCATCAGGGGGTTTATGGAATCACTATATCGCACACCAAAACTGTATGTTAACTACCTGGGATTTAAATAAAAACTTGGGGAAAAAAATAAAAGTAAAAATAAAATCATTGCTGATATTAATTTGCCATGATGCCCTAAAATTCCCTATAAGACAGTTTTCTCCTGGCTGCCTTGAGGGGATACAAAGATCCTAGCTAGGTGGAAAAAGAGAGAGTTCAACCTACAAGCATCAAAAATCAGGAAATACTGCTTTAAAGCCAATAGTACCATTGGCAAGGATAGGCTATCAGGAATTAGTGTTCCTAATGGAACACTAATGGAACACTAGTGGGAATGGGGGCCAAGGAGACTTCCCCACACACGACGTAGAGGCTGAAGCTGCCCGGGAGCACTGGCAGTGCAGGGCTTTGGGCTGGAGATGGAAAGGGCCAATCTTGAGTTGGCCTCCTCATGCTTCAGTTTCTTAGGTGCAAATTGAAATGAACAATGAACTTGAGAGGTAGATGTGAAGCTGAAATGGGATAAAAGATGTAAAAGGTCTAAGTCTGCTACAAATGTCTAACTACTGGTTAGGAGGACAGTCCCCCGCTGAACCTGCCAGAGATGCCATTAGAACACACACCGACCAGGGGGTTTGGGGAGCACACATTCATCCTCTCACAGATCTGGGGGCTGGGAGCCTGAGATGGAGGTGTCAGCAGGGTGGGTTCTTATGAGGCCTCTCTCTTCTCCCTGCATCCTCACATGGGCGTCCCTTGGTGTGTGTCTGCATCCCGATCTCCTCTTACAAGGACACCAGCAGATTGGACTAGGGCCCACACGCAGGGCTTCATTTTACGTTAATCACCTCTGGAAAGACCTCATCTCCAAATACATTGTGTTGAAGTCCTGAAGGAAAGGACCTCAAGAAATGAATTTTGGGAGGGACCCAGTTTCGTCCACAAGGAGTCCTTTCTGATGATGGAGCACGTTCCCCTGGGCTGTGACATGGCTCGTGTGTGTCATCGTTCCTCCTGTTCCAACTCCCTGATATCACTGTGGGTATTTTCACATCACTCCATCAGCTTGTGGATGTGTAGAAGACATTGAAAACACGCGCAGGCAAACAGAGGAAAGGGAACAGTAGCATCTATCCTTCTACCACTTAGAGAAAAACAGGGCATTAAAACTTTGATGTATGTGCTTCCCTTGGCATAGGTACATATGTAAATAGACTTTAACAAAGATGGAATTATACCATTTAGAACCTGCTTCATTTTACCTAACAGATTATTAAAGCTTCTCAGTGCCACCTCACCATTTATAATGAGAGGGCATTTTACTGTAAAGAGAAACCATGATTTATTTATCCAAGCTTGTAATTTTGAACATTTATAGTGTTTCCACCTTTTGCTCTCCTCAACAAGGCTGCTAGGCTTTATCTCTATCTTTTGAATGTGTTCCGTGATTCTTATGGGCTATTTCTCTGGGGTTTTAACTCCCTAAAGACAAGGACTGTTCCTATCCTATAGAACTGTGTGTTACACTGTGTGTGGGAGGCACTTTCTAAGGATAATCTCTCTGCCAAGGGCCGGGAAACGTGAAACAGCACCACGCCTGCATGCAGAAGCTTGTATTCCAGAAGGAGCGATAAGACAAGGGAAGAGCCATCGCCTTGTCCTGCCATAGGCTGGAGGGGAGTGACATAAGGCGCTGTGGGAGCAGCTAGCCCTGCCCAATTGCAGCTCCAGATCACAGCTAGCCTTGACTCAGGGCAGAAGATGCCAGAGACCTCCATGTTGTCATGTGCATGCACTACCAGCTCAAGGGATAACGAGGGATGTGAGAAACATACTTCACACTGAAGAGTAGGCTTCAGGACCCCACAATGTTCCCTTCGAAATAACTACATACATGAAGGTAATATTTGAGACATTTGGTAATTATTGAAATGTTTGAGATGGTCAAATCTCATTCATTTCTCCAGATTTTGAAATATCTATAAAGGCAATGTAGTTTGTTAGTCTTTTGAAACACATCATGTAATGATCCCATCGGAGTTTCTAGACTTTCACAGTATAGTTTTATTGAATTTCCACTGAAACTACTATTCCAAATTTAGTGGGGCCTTTTTTTTCCCAGTTAAATCTGCAATGTTGTCTATTTACAAATTCATTAAGGAGCAGTGGGATGGAAGGGATAAGTCAGTCCCCAGGACCTGAGGAACTCAGGAATCCCACTTCTTATCTTGATAAAAATAATGCCTGGGAAACGGCCTCCGTGCTTGAGCTACCATAGGTACAGTTACATCTAATACGCGCCAAACTATTTGGTTCAATCCAAAGTAGCTCAGAAAGATGTGGTTGGACAGTAACCAAGATTCCCTAAGAGATATTTACCCCCTAAGATCCTTCATTTGAAAGTGCTATATAACACAACTATTGTTTTTAATTTTTTTCTAACAGAATTAGCCATTTTGAAATCTTTGAGGGATTTTTTGTTTTGTTTTTGTTTTTTTAGAATTTGAGTTTCATTTTTTAAAAAAGAAGCCATATAATTGACAACAGAATTTGGATGGCGGGTATACATTTATCTCTCAACTATGACTCGGTCCCCACAGAGCAACTGCCTACAGAGTACAGATGTAGGTGCTGTTCAATGGAGAGACTATTCCCTCTGGTTGTGTCCTACCTTAACTGAACAGATCCGGATTTCTATCCCATATCTGTTGTCTGGCTGCTAGGGCATTTTCATGCATTTTTCCCCATCTGCACCTCTTCACCTGTGAATTTTTTTCCTACCATCTACCATCTGAAATTAAATGAGTCGTTATAGGTTCAGTCTCTTGCATATAATTGAGTCTGTTCCTCCTTTGCTTTTCCCCAAATCGCCAAAAACTGTGAACTCAAATAGAATTGACAAAACCTGAAAAAATTCCAATTGTAGCAATTGTGACCTATATATAAGTGTGTGATTATATATACACACCTATATGTGTGTGTGTGTGATTATATATACATAAAATCACTCAAAAGCATGTGGCTAGAGACGACATATGTTTATCAACAAGCTATAATTCCTCTTTTGTGGTAGCAATCTCATTGACTTTAGAACCCAGCAAGACGTTCCCCAGCTAATATTAGCAGAGAAGAAATAAATGATGGAAAGGTAGTAGATTGCCTTAGAAATCCCAAGGAGATACAGATTCTGACTGAGAACATTGACTGATGCTGAGTCTTTCCAAAAGAACGAAAGGTTGAGAATCCTAAGGACTCGTGATGGATGTCCACAACTGCAAAGTGCCTGGCATAACCCTCAGAATTAAAGTAGAAGAAGATGTTTTCAGAGAGGGAAGTACTTTGAAATCAAGAGCCTGGAATCTGAGAAAGGAAGTCAGTTGACTGAGGTTACACAACTAATTATCAGCAAAATCAAGACTAGAATCAAGCTTTCTTATTCCAGTGCAGCATGAAGTCATAGAAGAGGGCAGGGGATGGGATGGGCATAGATGACAACTTTAATCCCACAGAGAGAAAAGAATGTGCTGACCATCTCTGCCGTAAGTCATTTCCGTTGTTATTAGGAAACGCTCCCCATCATCACCGCTAACACCTGTGTACCTCTACCCTTTGTGGGCAGGAAGGGCCACTGAATTCCCCGGGCCTCTCCACAAGCAGCACTCCCCTTCCAGCCCTGCCCATCTTTGCAGTGCCTCGCACGTTGCTGGATGTCAGAGTCAATAGGCTTTGCACAAGCTCAGCTGCGTGTGTTGGCAAGTTTGTAAGCAGAAACGCTCCTTGAAAGACTAGAAACAGAAAGGCAGCTAAGGCAAAGAAAACAGAGTAGAGGAGATGGAATATAGACCGTGACAATGCAGTTTCCACCTGAAGGCAATGGCGTGAGTTGGGAGCTCTCCCAGAAGTCCTCAAATCAACAAACATACACAGAGATATGATTAGAACCACATGCCATCATGGAGAAGGAGGAGGGGCATGTTACTCAATCATGACCACTTCCACCATCGTAGACGGAAAGACAGATGTTTGCCAAGACATGGAGAGTCCTGTTAGTGGGGACATCCGTTTCATCTGGCACCGGGACTCCTTGAGATCGGGGATTGATATGCCCCCTGGGAATTCTGATTCATTCTGAGTGCGGGGTGGATTCTGGGAACGTTATTTGTGGGAAGCTCCCCAAGTAATTCAAAGCACACCCCAGTGGAGAAATAATTTTCTAAATTTTGACTTGCCTGAAAAATGTTGAGTTTTCACACGATACTTGTCTCGGTCTGTTTGGGCTGCTGTCACAGAATACCACTGGATGGGAAGCTTATAAACAGCAGACATTTATGCCAGACAATTCTGGAGGCTGGGAAGTCCAAGGTCAAGGCCCCATTATGGCCTAGTGTGGGCCCTCTTCTTGATTCACAGTCAGCACTTTCCAGTGTGTCCTCCCGTGGTGGTGGGGTGGTGGAGCCCTCCAAGGTGTGTTTTACAAGGGCACAGATACTTTTCAGGACAACTCCATCTTCATGACTAATCACCTTTCAAGGGTCCCACCTTCTGATACCATTATCTTCAGGGGTTAGGATTTTATTTTATTTTTAAAGATTTTATTTATTCATGACAGACAGTGGGAGACACACACACACACACACACACAGGCAGAGGGAGAAGCAGGCTCCGTGCAAGGAGCCCGATGTGGGACTCTATCCTGGGACTCCAGGATCACACCCCAGGCCCAAGGCGGTGCTAAACCGCTGGACTACTGAGGGTGCCCCAAGGGGTTAGGATTTTAACATATGAATTTTGGAGGACCACAGACTTGCAGACCATAGCATTACTCTTGTACATAAAATTTAAAATCTAACTTAAATTTGTTGTGAGGACCATTGACAAAGCCCTTAGCACAAGTGACAAATGCTATCACTCAGAGGATGACTGCTGCTTCCCCTCTGGCTGTGACCACACAATGGACACTTCCAGCCTCAGGCATCATGGGTGGTGTGAGAGGTAGGGAGTTTGGCAGAGTCTGTCTCTTGGGCAGCCCCACGTTCAAACCCTGGCTCTCCTGCCAGAAGCATTGAGCAAATTGCTCTATCCCGGGATCCTACCCTGTAAGGATGTAGTGCAAAGAAGGACACAACATCTGAACTTGTCAGATAGATGAGGTGAGCAAGAGTCCCTTAAAGAAAAAGCAACCGGAAACGTTGATATTTTAGAAGAACAGATGAAATGGACCAATTGGACATGGAGTGAGAGAGGAGGCCCGAAAGGTGACCAAGGGAAATCCGTGCTTTGCGGTGGGCTGAAACATGCCCACCTTTGATCAAGAGGACTCAGGAGAAAGCACAATTTGAGGACTGGAGGTTGCTTGCTTTTTAAAGATCAGAATCTGGTGTGGGGACTGACAACATGTTCTGAGGTCAGTAAGGTTGGGATTTGGAGCCTGACTTTCAGGAGCTCTCGGGGCAGGAAATAGAAACCCAAGATTTACCTCCATATAAATGGGTCTCCAGGCTGATGCTGCTCTGGAGAGCAGCAATTTTTGTTTTGTTTTGGTTTTTACACAAAGAATCTGTTTTCTCCATAAGAGCTTCCAGACTGTTTATTCAGTCAGATAGAGGAGCAGTCTCTTTCTCATGAAAAGTGTGGCCAACATGGAGTTACTTCATGAGTCAAGGATTGGTTAAGACAATTTCATTTTTCAATAGATACAGCTAAGTCTAGAAGGGGAAGTTCATTTCTCTACATTTAATTAATAGAAACTCTTGAAGGAAGAGAAATCTTCAATCAAGAGACAAGTTAGAGGAATAAGAAAAAATTGGGAGCTCAATGCAAGAACAAATAGAGACCCTCTGTTTTGGCCTATGGGATCTGTTTGTCGCTATGGACAGTGTCACCTGGATGGACTTCAGAGTCCCCTGTTTAGGAGAAGCAACTGGAACACTTGTTAAAATGAGTACTTTTGAAGCCACTTCCCCAGAGACTCTGATTGAGAAAACGTTGAGGCAGAGGAGTGATCCGGATAGTTCTCACAGACAGGATTCAGATGCCTGGCCCAGGCTATGAGAAATTGCCAGCTAGCCTGCTCATCAGAACCACCATAAGTGGTTGCTAAAACAGAAGACCCCACCTCTGGAGTCTCCAGTCCATTCTGCGTGGGACAGCACAAGAGCCCACATATCCGAAATTGCCCCCAGGTGATGCTGGCACAGCTGGTACTGGACTGGAAGGCACTTTGAGAACCATCTCTGAAAGGGAAAACTACTTCTTTTCAGGGAAAAATAATGAACTTCTTGCCAGTGATGGACCTGGAGAGTATAATGGCAAGTAAAATAAGTCAGAGAGACAGATACCGTATGACTTCACTTAACATAGAATCTAAAAAATAACACAAAACAAAGGCACAAACAAAATACTACAGCAAAGGACACGTAGGTACAAGAAACAAACTCCCATTGCCAAAGGGGAGCTGGTGGGGGAAGACAGAATGGGGTAGGGGATAAAAAGGTACCAACTTGCAGTTACACCATAAATACGTCCAGGGGACGGAATGTACACCGTGGGGAACATGGTCCAGGAGGGGAGTGTAATCACGTTGTGTGATGACAGATGGTAACTAAACTTATCGTGGAGATCATCATCTCACAATGTAAAAAATATCAAACCGCTAAAACACACCCTTGGAACTAATAAGATATTGTATGTCCATTATGCTTTAAATAAAAAAAAAAATTCTTGCCAGTGAAGCAAAGATTCTGGTGATGCCACTCAGGAGCCTTTTGCTCTGCAGCTGCCCTGGGAGGGTCAGCCACCCTCCTTCTCCTCCTGCCCATCACTTGGCACCCCCCTCCCTGCATGGCTGCCACTTCCCTCCGAGGGGAAAAGGAAACTCTAGAAAAAGATTCGTATTAAACTTGGAGCGCATTCCTAGTCGGCACACATCTCCCAAGCATACCTGCCTGGAATAAAAGGAGGAAGGCAAGCAAAATGAAAAAAAAATGCACATGAGAAAATGCTCTGCATCACTTGCCATCAGGGAAATGCATTTCTTTTCTTTTTTTTTTTTTCTTTTTTAAGATTTTATTTATTTATTCATAGAGACAGAGAGATAGAGAGGCGCAGAGACACAGGCAGAGGCAGAAATAGGCTCCATGCAGGGAGCCTGATGTGGGACTCCATCCAGGGTCACCAGGATCAGCCCTGGGCTGCAGGCGGCGCTAAACCGCTGCGCCACCAGGGCTGCCCAAGAAATGCATTTCTAATGGTGCAATTCCAGGCGGAAGAAGAGGCTTGTGGACCAGGAAGTGTCCTTTCATAGCTCCAGGAAACATGTCCATGATGTCCTCCCTAAACCTCAACCCAGTGCATGCTTATTTGCCTGCTGTCTAACCCTTATTTCTCTCTCCCCCTCTCCTCTCTCTCTTTTTTGTTAGCACATTTTCTTCTGTTTAATGGGCAACAGTTTGGAGGATGCTCAAAAGTAATCTGCTACATAAAGTTTCATAAATGTAGGCCGATGGGACAGTGTCATTCATGCCTTTTGAAAATCTGGGGGGATTGTCCGCCTCCACCCACGTGCGTCCTCGGCCCCCAGCAGCACCCGGCGACCATCCCGCTCCAGGTGGGCAGAGCGCAATGGGCGTGGCTTGCGAGTGTGCACCTGCTGCGGGCGCTTGCGCTCCTGCCCCCTTCTCGCTGGCGCGTAGGAACTGAAGAAGGGTAGAAAGCAGGCTCAGGGCCTTGCTGGTAAGCTGTCCCCAGACTGCACGCATTCTGACAGATGGAGACGTTCTCGGACAGGTGAGGCACCCCGAGGCTTTGTCCTCTCCTGCTGGACTGAAGTCTCTGACATAAGATGATGTTGCGTTCCATCCTGGACACGTAGAAGACTTTCATATTTGCCTGCTGTATCGTTTTACTTTGAGTATGAAATCGCGTTTATAGCTTTAATATTAATTCCTTTGTTTGGTTTTTGGGATGAGATCTAGATTAAATGGGAAAAAATCGGGTGGAATATTTTACACTTTTTTGTTTCAAATTATACTAATGAGCATCATAATTCTAATTGGTAAGTTTGGACTTAAACCTTCTCTCCCCCCGACCCTCCAGAAATATCAGCGGAACACACTTTTCAGGAAAATAAATTTCTAAAATGCTAAAATTACTACACATTAAACCATAAGAAAGCATATTAAGCGAATATTTGGAGTCTGTCTGGCTTAAAACCAGAAAGCATGGAAATTAAACCTTTAGGCCTAAAATTTAACATAACTTAAAAGTTCTACATTTTGAGTTGGACTAATGGTGTTTTTCCCCAGTTGGTTTCCAGAAACTCCTTTACGCTTTGAATTAGGAAGGGGAAAAATACCCCCAAAAGAAATACAGAACTGCAGGATGATGACTTTTTTTTTTTTTTTAAGAACCACTGCCAGATTGTACAAAATTCTGTACCTCTCCTTCCTCTGTTTAAAGGAAAACATTGTTTCTTAGAAAACTGAAGTTTTTAGAAATAGATCCTAACGTTGAATTATCCAATAAAACGTGATTGTTTTGAGCGTTTTGGGAGGAGGAGGATTAAGGAATTGATCTTATTCTCTGACTTTTCCCTTGTTAACTTGAGAAATTCAAATCAGCAATCCTCTGTAAGATGCGGCTGCGTTGGAAGGGAGCTATTTCAAATGCCGGTACTTTCCGTTCACCCAGATCAAAGGCAGATGGACATAAAGGTGCAAAATAAACTCACAGAGTTAAACCAACAATGGCCAGGTCTTTCCATCACTAAGTGAGTCCTCACTCTCCAAAATAGGACCCATCCCCTGTCTATGCTATAGGAGAACATATTCTATTTTTACAACAATAAAATGAAGCTTTGGCTGAGTGAATATTCTTATTAGACATATGTGTTAAAGCAAACAATAGTTCTTTTAGCAACTGAAAGATTTGTGGTGAAATGTGCCCCCTTGGAACATTCTGCTCACTGCTGAGACGAGTCTGTGCATAAATCTTTAATTAGATGATTACATGCTACTTATATCAATGTCCCCAAAGAAGAAAAATATAACTGTTGGAGAAATGATGATTGGAGCTGATTTGCTGAAACCTACCCACGCATCTACTTGAAAGTACAAAAAGTCAATGAACTCAACCTTTTACCAAACAAGGTGAGGTGTTGGTTAGAAATGGAATGTGGGTTTTATTTTTTTAAAACCTTCTGTGTCCATGTTAGTCACTGAATAGAGACCTGGCTTTCTATTGATGATTTTCTGGCAAAAATTCTCTGGCCCTTACCTGTTTCCGGCAAAATAATCATCTGTGCTTGACTGTGGCCGTGAGGTACTATCCTTAGTTTTGGGTGCTTGTTTCTTCTACACACATTTTCTTTGATCCAAGTTCAACTGCAGGGCCTGACTCCCCACTTGTTTCAAACACTCAGACAGGAGTCCTCATGCAGCCAGCCTGCTTCAGACCTCCAGACGTCAGCCACCATTTCTCACTTCTGTCTGGGGCTTCCTCCTGCACATACGGTTGGGCGTCATTAGGAGGAAGGATGGTTACTTCTACGCCACCTGTTTATAGGAATGAGGCTCCCACAAGATGCCCATCATTCCCTCCCTTGTGTCACTCTGTGTCCCAGATGTCTTCCACGGTTTCCTTTGGCCTGAAATGACCTCATGGTCACAGTAGGTGATGAGGCATGAAGAAGTCTCAAAGTATATTTGGAATTTGAAAACAGGGCTAAGTTTTGCATTTTCCTCAAAGCACCAAGACTGATCAGTTTAATATTGCACATCACTGGCTTGGGCAATGTTCCTCCACAATAGAAGGAAGCCCGTTTCACCAGAACAAGCTCTACGCAGAGTTTCGCTTGCTCTGGGATTTAGGGTCCCACAAACAGGGCACACAGCCTAAGTATCACTGGTGCTAGCTGATGGTCAGCAGGATTATTTCCTGCTGTCCTCTCAATAGGAGCAGCTCAGCTCTGGCCGCGGAGGCCACAGATGACCACTTCATGAGACTTCCCGTGAATCTGCTTCCAAGTGCTTTTCTCTTGGTGGTCAGATATATCATTAGTGGATGACAAAACTTATTTGGGGCCATAAACTCAGAACCAATAGCTTAACAGCAAAGTTGGAAAATACTAGTTTATAGTGATGGTGATTTAGTCAACTTTTGATGAAACTAACCCAATTTTAAACTCAGTCAAAAGAACCAAGGGCTCCCAATGATATATGTCAATGTATCGTACATTGTGGCTAGTGGCTTAGAAAAATCAGAGGACAGCTAAAACTGGGATGCATAATTGAGAGTTGCCATAAAACAAGACACCATCACCTTTGAGGAAAAAGGGCTGCTTTCAATGCAGTTGAGAGTTGTGCTTTTTGCTACCTCACTTTTAACATTTAGTGACAAGAATTTTTTTCAATGTCACACATTGTAAATTCAAAGAATTTTTAAGGGGTGGAAAAAGCCCATGATGGGGTACAGACTTGGTTGCACCCACTTGTGGCTTGGGCACTAGATAATTATTCATACCTTTCCGAAGTTCTCTCGTGTTGTTTGTGTTATAATTAGGGCTCTCTATTAGAAATAAGGTAGTAAAGTCTCCCTGAAGAATGGCTGATTTTGTGTGCCAGAATATTGGACTATAAGGGCTACTTTTTGTTGGGTTTTTATTATAACATGTGCTACATTAACTCACTCACCTTTAAAAACTTTTTTTCCCTTCTCTATTTGGAGGTTGCCCAAACATTTTTAAGTTGTTTCCTCATTTTTACGGATTATAGGAAAACCTCAATCATGTCCCCAAACTCACATTTGAATAATAATAAAAAATCATATTTTACTACAAAAGTGTTGGCAGGAGGTTAAAATATCACTTTGAAAAGCACTTACTCACTGGCTTTTATTTTTTAAGAATCACAAGGCAGCCTGACTTCACTGAGGCATGTGGTTAGTTTTAACTTCAATTTGTTTTATTTGAAAAAAAAAAAACACCTTAATTTGGGTCTTCAAGAATGCACCTTAAGTCAGTCCATAAAAATAAACATGAGGCAAGCTGTAAGAGGATTTTGGGTCTAGGGCAAAGTCTTAAAGGCAAAGAGGAACTCAGAATCTTAATTCTCTCAGAATCCTTGAGAGGATCCTCAAAGGGGGTGGGGTGCAGGGATGTGTCCACTCGTGTCACCGTAGTGGGCTTACCAAGACCAAGGAAGTTTGCATCATCTTTGTAAGAGCTAGAATCCATACACCATCTGGAATGGACTCTGAGAATGAGTGCTGTGTTAGTGGAACAGAGTAATGGCTGGATCCCTCCTGTCCTGCCACTGTTCCTCAGCGCTGGGTTCTGTTTAGACACGACTGTGGAGATGCGTCTTCAATCCCTTGTGAGTGAGGAGGGACAGATACATTTGAAGCTCTTTGGGATCGATGAGTAGTCACAGGATCATGAGAATGACTAGTATTTGTGTGTTTTCTGTGACTGCTCTCCCATCCCAGAGATCTGTCCTGGCAGGTCCTTGGGGGGAAACATTAAATGCAAATCAATACAAGCAAATTCCATTCAACAGGGTTCCTTTCCTCCTTGTTTTAGGATATGGCTCACATTCTAATCTTTGGTCTCTAGCCCTTCTCTTCTACTAGACTTCACCCTGTCCTTAGCCCCAGGCAGACACAACTATTCACCTCCGACCACCAGCTGCCATGCCTTTCCCATACTTCAATGACAAAATCTGTCACAGGGTGTTTTAAATATTAACTACATATCTGTATCTTTTCTGGACCATGAGCTTCTTTCTGGTCCTGAATCAGACACATGCCTTGCTCAGCACTCTCCTGCTGTAAAGGAGGCATTCAACAAAGACTGTGGGAGAAAAATCAAGAATACAGGAAAAGATAGAATGAAGATGATCCCACTAGTAGAATTCATAAATTTTCATGGACAATTTAAGTAAAAAATCATATAAACAAGTTGTAACCTTATATTTTAATACTCGGGTAAGGAGTTTTTCCATTCCCCGGTATAATGAATCTTTTTTTCCAAGCGTTTCATTTGTTACCTCTTTGAAATGTTCCAGTTTCACAAATTCTCTCAACTCAAAGGTTATCAACTCAAAGTTTGAGAATTCTATGATTGAGTTTTTCTCATAATAATATTAATGATTCCTCATTACTGAGGAGCTGCTATAAGTCTAACGTGGCATGTACATAAAATCCTTGCGTGAGTAATATGTCCACTACTGGAATTTCCAGGATGTGACATCCATGAGGGAAGCCTTGGTCCCATATTATTCCTTGAGCACCAAGAATAGAACCTGATAACTAGGGCAGTAAGTATCTGCTGAAGGAATGCCGTGCTGATGTGACACTGAGGCCCAAAGAAGGTACTTCCCTCTCGTTCCAATATGTGGGGCCACCCCTTCTGACCCTCTGGTCATGTGGCTCTGAGCTCGAGGTTAAATGACAGGAATTCCTGCAAAGGCAACTGTGCATATCAGCCACTCAGAACCTTTGGTGGTTCCAAGCTACACATCTAACTCTAAACCTTGTTTGTGTGAGTCTCAAAGTTAATTTCATTTTTGAAAACGGCTGTCATGTCACTTAGACTTTACCCCTGAAACAGCCTGCCAAAGTGAAACTTTTTAATAAGTCTCTCAAAGAAAACAGAATGGATTATTGCCACCCCTTCCAAACCCTGGTAAAAAGCTAAAACCCATATACCAATGAAGAGTCCCATTCTCATAAATAAAGACAACATAACGTCAATCCTCATATACTCTTTTTTAAAAAGACTTTATTTATTTATTTGAGAGAGAGCACAAGCAGGGAAAGGGCCAGAGGGAGAGGGAGAAGCAGGCTCCCTGCTGAGCAGCCCCCTACACACACATGAGGATCAGTCCCAGGACCCTGGGATGATGACCTGAGCTGAAGTCAGATGCTTAACCTACTGAACCCCCTAGTCACCCCTACTCTTTTTAATTCTTTAAAATTCTCTTCTTTGGCATCCATGAAATGAAAGGATCCCAGTCTTTGGAAGATGTTGTTCTAAATGTGTCTACCAGCTGCAGAGATTTGTGCACATAAGCAGAGTCATCTGTACAAACTGTTTCACATATACAATGATGACTTGAAGGAGAACATGCATCTCCATAAGAAGAGAACCCTAACATTGCTTACTAGATGTATGGTTAACAAACCCCTCAGAAACAATCTTACCAAATGTTTGCCACATACATATTTACACCTTAAGCGGTAAATGTAAATAAGCCAGTCTGTGTGAAGCTCACAACCAGTTGCAGCAAACAGGACACAAACATTTTGAATGCCCACCTACAACTCACAGGACTGTATACTTACAAATAAGGATTCTAAGGTGATTACTTACGTTTGCATCTGATCTTGTCTGCAATTGTCATACGACTTTCTATCAATGGTGTCATGTAATCACTGTAGGCCTGGATGAAGATTGGAGTCTTCTGAAGGGGATTTGCATTTGCTACTTTTCCTAATCTGGGAGCCCCATCAGCTTTAAACTACTTTAAGATGAATTCTCTGCCTGAGGATCTTTAGACTTTGCTGGCAGTGTGAAATCCAACTAAGAATGCATGTGTATGTCAGCATAAGATGCAAATTCTTAGAGAAGATTCTGGGATTTTTTTTTTCTGCCCTTAGACAGAGTTGAGATCTGTAAGTTTCCTCCCTGTTCTTCTTTGGGTTCTGGATCTTTTTTCGTTAAATCGTCACATTGAGACAATAACTCTTTGATCACCCCACTCTAGACGGGTCTCCTATAAGACTGTCCAAGTTGGTATTTTTTAATTAATAGTACATAAAATTAAGGTACATCTGTCAAGTCAATGTGACTTAGATGTAGTATAAAGGAATACATGTATCTTCCCTGTTTGTTGTAAATTAGGTCATAAATGGAACGTTATTAAGCATGGATCTGTATCTCAGTAGTTCCCTAAAAGAGATTAAGTGGATCTGACTGCCCCAGAATGTTTGTTGGAGATCCCACTCCCACGAAATCTAACTCAGTTAGAAATTCTAACCCTTTCTTCCCCACCATTGTCTATGTTGCCTGTATACCCTGTGGTGAGTTCCCAGAGGGCAGAGAGCTTATCAAATATAACTAATATAACTAATGTGTAGAGGCAAGCTGGCTGGCTGATTGGCTGGTGGGATGGGTGGTTGGATGGGGTCAATGGATAAGGATTATAGAGGATAAAGGAATGTTATCTCCTCAAGAGATGTGAGACTGAGGAAAAGGTTAATGTTCTCTATATTTTGTTGCTCTGCCCCGAAAAGCAGGGAGATTCACTCTGTACAGTCCAAACATCTCTTTATCTTGGAGAGCAGGACAAATAAATCATATCCAGTGTCAAGAATCAGCCCTTTGCCAGTTGGAACTCGGGCTTTCAAACAAAGAGGTACTGAGACAAGTCGCTGAAACAGCATTCAACATAAACTATGACATTGCTCTTTTATCTTCCCTTCTTCTCCCACTCATGCTCGGAGGAAACCATTTTTGAGCTCCCATTCTAAGTTCTATCCTGTGTCGCATGGTTCCCAACCTCAAGGAACTCACGCTCTAGTAGGAGGTACCAGGATGCAATGTGGGAATAGTTCAGCAGGAGCAGGCACTGAGGATCAGGGTTCCGTGGCTCCACCACCAACAGAGGTCATTCCTGGGACCCAGGAGTGAGAGATGTTATCCAGACAGGGACGGCGGAGACATGGGAAGCCCGAGAAGGGGCATAAGACAAAGACCAGCTTGAAGGATATGCTGGACCTTGAACTACCTCATGTAACTTAAACATTTAAACTTAAAATAACATTTGAAGGAGGATAGTTAGTCATTACTATATTCAGACTAAATGTCTGATTTTTAAAAATCATTCTCACATTGGGGCCTACAAAATGGAAATTAAGGTGAGCTATATAGAGCAGGAGGCAAAGTGGAGAGAGCACTTTAGCCTATGGAAAGTCCACATAAAACTTAAAATGTTAACATGACTTCTTTCACCTCAGGTGAATTTATAAATGAAACTTTTTTTTTTCTTTTTTTAAGGCAACAAATTCATTAGTATATTCTTGGGAATGACTGATTCAATTCAAAGGATTTTTAATAATTCTGGTAACTCTAATCTGAACCATTATTTCTAATTTCTTAATATGAAACTAGAAATATTGGTGACCTAATAAGTTTTACAGCGCTGCACACAACTTTCTTTATGGAGCTTACACCATTATGTAATATGTTATAAAGCAAGTTGAATGTTGTAAAACTCATTATTTTTTTTTCTCTTAGCTAAAGTGCATGATAGCCAAAAATTTAAGTGGAAAGCTATTAAAGTTCCAGAAATCCCAACCTTATATGTTTTTTCAAATGTTCTATTTTGCCTTTTTGGTGCTTTGTGTACCAGGTACTGATGCTGGGTCTACTGAAAGGGAGTGTCTTGCTTGGAGTAAGGCTCTCATGGAATCCTGGATTTTCTAAATGTTTATCTGTATTATTTTTTCCACCTTTGTTAGGACAATTATAAACTGAATGAAACAATCAGAATTAAAAGTTAAAAAGAATTGCTAAAAAAAAATTGTGAACATTAGAAAGAACCATTTCTCCCTGATGAGAATGTTATGATCACCCTAAGCTTCAATCCCAATCGTTTACCTCTTCCCAGAAGAACCCCCATGGGGCAGGAAAGAAAATACTTTCTTACTTGCTGAGGTTTGCTGTTGCCCTGCCAAGGTGCTTGTTGGCAGAGCTCTCCAAATAGGTCTGGAGCAGAGCTGGTTCCATAGCTTAAGACATGTATTAAACTCATGTTATCTGTCACCCGATGGGCCAGGAGCATTACTGGGTGTCTTTGCTACACTCCTCGGTGAGTTTCAAACTGATAAATAAAAAATAATGGTGAACACAGGAAGTAAAGGAGAAGGGGAAACATCTCTCTAAGCAGAAATGGCCTCCATTCTGGTCACTGTGCAGGGGGTCACGTCAAGCGCATTTCTCCTCCAACAAAAGGAATGTAGGGCTTTGCAAACTTGTTAAAATGAGGGATTTCTTTCTTTCTTTCTTTCTTTCTTTCTTTCTTTCTTTCTTTCTTTCTTTCTTTCTTCTTTCTTTCTTTCTTTCTTTCTTTCTTTCTTTCTTCTTTCTTTCTTTCTTTTCTTTATTATTGTTTTTGTTCGGCTTGGTGTTACTGCTTACCCGGTTCTCATAAATCAGAAGTATACTTACAAACTAATCTTTCTGTGCAATTTTTGCACTTTTGCAGTGTAGGAAAACCCTCAGAATAGGAAAAGTTTCTGTTGACAAAATTCCAAGGAGTGAACTAGGAACTACAGCCGGTACTTACACTGAATTTCTGGAAATGTAATCACATGTGGAAGTCAATATTAGAATCTGTAGGGATACAGTCTTCAACTCTTTGACTTCAATGTTCATATTATATTGAAAAATGGTCACATACACTGTACTTCTAACTACCTGCCAATATCCATTTCCCCTTCTCTCTCAGTAATTTCATCCTCTGATTTTTTAGCTTGGCTCACAGTTTCCCCTCACAAAGATTATATTTCCCAGCACCCATCATAAGTAGATGTGGACATGTGCCTAAATTCTGACCAATGGATTATCTGGAAATTGTGTATGCACTTTAATAGTGTTTTGAGGAGAAGAGTATGTCCTTACTCCCCTTCTTCCCCTACTCTCCAAGCATCCACTCTCTTCTTCCTGCTGGATGCAAAGAGGGTATAAGGGCTGGAATTCAGCAGCCTTCTTCAACCATGAGATGCCCTCAAGATAAAGCCAAAGGGGACCTCACCAGCCTTGAACAAACAACCCGCAAAATTCTGAAACAGAAAGAACGTCCCACTTTGTGTTTACTACCTTAATTAAGTTTTCCTCTTTTTTTTCTATTACTTCTACTAAATCTTATCCTAACGTGACCAGAGACTAATAGTATTATCTCTTTCCCATTGATCTATTTAGAAAACTTAACAAGGGCAAAAATATTAAAATCTTTAGCAAAATGCCTAGCGCAGACTAGGATCTCTGAACATGCCACTGAAATAGTTTGTTGACTACTTCCAAAAACATGCTAATTCAATAAACAATAATCAGAATCACTACTTAAACAAAAAGATAATCAGTCTGAAAGGCCATATTGGACACAATCTAAATAAGTACTTGTTAGTGTTAGTCTAAAATTCCAAAATGTGCTGTGAGTTCATAGAGATTAGGGTGATTTAGGAAAAGACAAAAAAGACTGTCCTGGTCTATATGATACTCCTCTGTAGTCACTGAACTGTTAAGTTGGACTTTCCTGCCCCTGGGCAAGTTCATCAGAAGGATGATGGCCTCTCCAACATAGGCAGGATCCTTCCCACTGGAGTAAGCATGAGGGGATGTAAAACTCTGAGTCTTGTTTAAGAGAAATTCCTAATTCCAGGTGAGTCAAGGGGGGAAAAAAGCATACTTCTGGAAGCATTCAAAGCATACTAAAAATATTTTAAGCCAAAGGACTATTTCTATAAGTAGAGACAAACAAGCTCCGTCTTAATCATGGTTGTGACATATACATCTTTTGCTAACTGCATAAAAATTGGGATCTTTCCATTCATCAGGGAAAAAACTGTATGCCAGGGTGATTCATCATTCCGTTCACTCAATAGGTATTTATTGAGTATGTACTATGTATCTAGCACTGTGGGGTGGTATTGATGTGGGGATAAATAAGCAAGACAGATAACACCTTTCTCCTTACAGAGCAAATACTCTACTGGGAGGAAGACAATAAGAAAAAAACAAAATAATACACTTCAAATACCAAGATCATTGTTGGACAGGAATGGAGATACTTTTGTCTATCGGCCATCACTAGTTCTAGCTGTCATCACTTTCTAAGAATTCTTTATCAGAAGGGTGGAAGCGTGGCTGTCATCCCTGCCTCATCCCTGGCTTTCGATGCACCACTAGGCAGATGGCTTGCCAAGTTACAGAAATGGTAAGGCATGGGTGCTCCCGCCATATAATCCTTGGTAATTCCACTCTACTCTGCTGTCTCCAGACACAAAGAGATTGAAATTTAGAATCTTTTCATTTACAAAGAATTTGGTTTCAATAATGTCTGTGATTCCTGCTTCCAGTGGTGGAAGAGTGGACTCGGAGAGTCTTTGGGACTATGTCTCCACTAGGCCCCAGTTAGGTCTTCGCAAAAGAACAGTCACATTCTCAAATCTTACGACTGCTGCAGCTTCTCCCAGTGGTATCCTGATGAGGAGTTTCTGGAAGTCTTAGTCTCTGCTATAGAGAGAGGACTAGAGCAGAACAGAACATGAGCAACTTACCTAGGAACTGAGCAGCCATGGCTAGTGGGGTCCTGGCCTGAGGGGCTGGTGGAAAAACTTAAGGATCCCCAATGGGTTCTGTTGTGTATAGAATGGAACACACACATCGTTCAGCTTGGTGTGTTTTCACCAAAGAGCCGCACCTTCACAGAACTGCCCAGCAGTTGAAGATTCGGAATGCCGTGTCCTCACTCCCTGTCGGCCAATGGGCAGCCTCACCCTTCAACCATCCTTCTGATGAACGATCGCGCAGATTGGTTGTGTTGGAATTAGTAGACACCATCGGTTTCCAAACTGGTGCCGACTCACGCTTTCATAGGCGATATGTGAGCCTTCTAGTCACTCCACATGTTCACAAACACAAACAATTGTATTCTATTTTAAATACTGCACTGGATGTGTTGTGGTAAGTCATTATAATTCTGATCTGCTTTTCTTTTTATGCCTAATGAGATTGTACCTTTTCGTAGGTTTCATAGCCAATTGTTAGGCTTTTGGTGAGCCGTGGGTATTTAAGTTTCTTACCCATCTTGAATGAGGCTCTCAGTCTTTGTCTTAGTGAAGTGAAGAAGTTATATGTGAGAGTGCATCAAATATGTGTATCTCAGATGTGTCCTCCCGCTCTGTGGCTTGCCTTCCTTTCCTCTTCACAACCTCCTTTGAGGAACAGAAGTGTGTTTCATGTTGCTTCAGTGTTCTCAGCTGCAACATAAGAGATCAATATGTTCTTGCTTTGAACTCTGTAAATATGACAGCAGTTCATCTTAGAATCCTTATAACGTATTTTCAGATACTTTTTAAGAAAAATCTCCAAAATAAATGAAGATTTTTCTTAACCTGAATCCTACTTTAGGTCCTACCTTTTTTTTTTTTTTTTTTTTTGGCCATTGGATCTCCAAGATCTCTCTCATCGTATTTCTTCTGATGTCTTACTCAGATGCCCTCTCTCTGTTGTTGGTGTTTAAGTAAAGAAGGCTATTTGGGCTGTTTTTCTTTCCTAAAATAATGTAGAACATTTTTAAGGTGTAAAGCTTGGCAAGGGTTATTTTATGCAATAGCTAGAGGAGTCAGAAATACCCCAATTGTCCTTACAATACATCTTGTTGTTTGTATTTTTAAGTTATTTATTTAGCTACATAAATCATAGCATAGGCATTATTTGTCTCTTGAGTAAGTTTTATCATAAACTCTTAAAAGTAGATGTATGGCAAGGGCAATTTAATGTTTGTTTGGATTTTTGCAGACTCTCAGCAGGTTTAAGAATCTGGAAATATTTTTTAGAACTTTTCTGAGGGTAAAAAAAAGAAAACAACTTTTATAGCTCTGCAAAATAGGATTCTTTGCCTACTAGGAGACGTTCTTCACCACCCCCCCCCCCCCCCCCCCGCCGCAGCTTCCATAAAACACTTCATTTAGATGCTTTTTGCATTTTCAATACATTCAATCTTCAGGGATATAGTTTATTTGCATAAAATATATTTTTACTTTAAACTGTGTTTTGTATATTGTGTTTTATATCATTTTACAAGACGTTCTAAGGTAAGTCTTTAACTTCATGTAGTCTTGTACAAATTTATCAGGGCTTTGAGTGTGAATAGTTTCCAGTTTTTCCATGTCAGGAAAAACCCTTGAAGACAAATTAGTCTTTGGGTGAGAGATCTGTGTGTGATCCAGTGTAATATGAACAACATATATTTCTATGTCTTCCTAATTACAGGTCTGAAAGATACACAGATTGCGATGGTGTCCTGTCGCAAGTTAGAAGTACATCGCCCTAGGAAATTGTCTCTATGTTTTCCTTGAGGCTTTTTGTAGCTTGGATAAAGAGCCATCCTTTGAGTGCTGGCATTGTCCTAAGTGGAGAGTTTCAATGGGGCCTCTGGAATCTCTGTCAACAGTTGCAATTCAGATAATATAAACAAAGCATTATCATTGGTATTCTCTGAGCAACCGGATGGGAGAGGTTCACAGGACAATACTGATCTTTTGCTTTATATAATTCTCTAGGTTTGTTTTCCCCGCTATTTTTTATTATTTTAAAAATATTTTTAAAATTTAGAGTAATTCTTTATAATCATTATATAAGAAAATTAGTTGCTAATTGGGTCCTTCGTAGACCTGCAGGTATTTCACACTCACTAGATGCAATTATGCTAAGGAGCTATTTATTTGAATTGCGTATTTAAAATGCAGTCAAAACACAGCCATGATTGAAGGCATACTGTGAAACTCCACTAAATACTTCTTTCAACAGGTTGGAAGCTGCTAGAAGTAGCCTTAAGGGTATATTAGGGAGCTGGGTGGCTGTCTGCCAGCACTGGGAGGTGACCACAGGGCTCCAGGACAATCCCAGTCCCTCCAGCTGGAAGCCAAAGTCACACTCTCTTTCTATATTTCTGCCGTCCCTGGAAGGGGAGCCCCTTGCTACACACACTTAAACATAAAAACTACCCAAAGTGAGGGGCAGGCTGGCGGAGGGCCATACCCTTCTTGGAAAAACATGGGGTAGGCTGGCACATTTCCCCTCGGTGGTCAGGTGAAGACCCACCTGGTAGTGTCTGTGCAGCTGGCTGCAAGTGTACCGCTGGTGTGACATGACGGGAGCCTGTGCCTCCCCTGAGCAAGGCAGCCAGGGTCACTGGCTGGAGACCGGCACCCAGGCCAGTCCATTCTGAAGGGTCAGGGCAGCGAGTGGGGCAATGCATACAGCAGCTTCCTTTTTCTGTCCAAAAGGAGACAAGTCATCATTTCTTCACATTTCCACATGACACTCCTGTGTGTCTCTGTATCGGGCCCTGCCTTGGGAAAGCTCTTCTTCACTGAAGTGAGACCCATGAAGGCAAAAGGACCCCCTTGTGTCACTCCTCATCCATCTACCTTGCTCAGCACCGACACTTGGGCTCACAGAGCACAAGCTTTGGATTTGGGCTCAGGAGCTGGGATGGAGAGGGTATATATATATATATATATATATATATATATATATATAGAGAGAGAGAGAGAGAGAGAGAATTTTATTTAAATATTTAATATGATATATAAATATACAAAAGCCACATATATAAATATATAAAGTACGTATTAAGTAATGTGCTGCCATTTGCAACAACATGGATGGACCTAGAGCACATAATGCTGAGTGAAATAACTCCATCAGAGACAGAAAAATACTGTAGGATTTCACTTATTTGTGGAATAAAAAAAAATGAACGAAATAAAAAAAAAGGGAAAAACGAAGAAAACCGGACTCTTAAATACAGAGAAAAAACTGGATGGGGGGATGGGGAAAATAGGTGGAGTGCAGGTAAATGCACGGAAGCGTTGAATCACTATGTTGTACACCTGAAACTATCATAATACTGTATGTTAATTATGCTTGAATAAATAAATGCATATCTAAATTATGCATATTAATATAGAATATATATAATTTTTTAGCATCCTCTCTGAATCGGACTCCACCTCCCCCTCCTTGTCTGACCCGCAAGTTCTGAGCCTGCCTGCCACTCGGCAGAGACAACAGTGAGTCCCGCCCTGTCCTGCTGCCGTGTCCCCCCCTTCTCTGCAAATGCCCTTTCCTCTGCACTGCTGACAAAGGGACCACCGCAGGCTGGTGCTGAAAGGGAGTGGCGTCCCCCAGGGTACCGGGAGCACACCCCTCCTCGGCCCGCTCCCCAGAGGGCCCCTCACCCCGGGATGCACAGGTTCGCGGCCCTCGGAGCACCCGCCTAGGCCCAGACTGGCAACCCCGAGGCTGTCGGGCCTCCAGAGGAAGGCTCCGGACAGCTCCGTCCTGCACGCCCCGGGCGCCCCAGGACCTGGCTGGGAAGCCCGGGAGCCCGGAGCCCGCGGGCCGGGGTGCGGGCGGCGGCCTGCAGGGGGCACGCGCGCTCCACCGCCCCCGCTGCCGGGCTCCGCGGTTGGACCCCGCTCTCCGTGGGCCTTTATCAGCCGCCGCTGCTCGGTGGCTGCGGCCCTGGGAGGAGGATCCCGCGCCCCGGACGGTGCAAGCTGCAGCCCAGAGCCCGAGCCAGCGCGTCCAGGAGGAGCGGGCGCGCCCTCCCCGCCGGGCCGGGCCCCCCACGCAGGTGGATGGCGAGGGCACGTCCTCCCCCTGGGCCCCCGTGCTGGCAGCCCCCGCCGCGGGACACACGGCCGCGCGGACGCTCGGGGCCCCCGTGCACGGCTCCTGGAAATGCCTTCGCGGCTAACGGGCTAAGTGCCCGAGCAGGTGGCCCTGATGAGCGGAGACGGGGTGTGCTGGGCCCCATGCTACGTGGCGAAGCCAGGGACCGGGGCACGCGGCAGGTGTCACAGGACGGCAGGTGTCCAGGATGCGCCCTGGAAAGCGAGGCCTGTGAGGGCGGGCCTGGACGTTGGGCGAGTGCAGGCCCATCGATAATTCGCCGATGGCACCGCGGGTCGGGCGCTCGGTGCAGAGCCGCGCGCTCCAGGTCTGCTCCCGCAGGGACCCGCGCACGTGCAGCCAGTGGACAGAGGGGTCGGGCCGACGCCAGAGGCCCTCCTTCCCGGTGGGGTTTCCAGACCCGGGGGACAGCTCTGCGAGGGTTTTATTGGTGGGACTATGGAAATACAGTATCGAAAGTGTTGTCAGTGGGCGTATATAATGGAAATCGACTTGATGACATGATTGGAAAGCAGTATTTTCACCACCGGGTGATGGGCCCTGCCCTTCCCAACCATGACTCTTGGAAATGTTTGTGATTAGGTCTGCTCGGTATCTTTTGTGAGCCTCGCACACAGAGGTGAGTTTACCCATCCTTAAATGGGATGGAAGACACTTTGGGAATGTCTCCTAAAGGTGTTTGTGAAAACATGCCTCCTTTCTCAGTTTTTAAACAGAGATGACCACGGTGGCTGGGAGCAGTGAGTGGGGAGCCCTGCGGACAGTGGAGATGTCAGGGAGCTACCTAAGTCACTCAGAACCCAGGTGAGAACCCAAACCCTTCCTGCCAAGCTGCCCTACTAGAAGGGGTGAAGATATCCCGACATCCACTGTTTGGGATAGAACTGTTGAAAGAGTTCTGAAATCTCCTTTGCTGTGCCTACATGTGTGACCCTATGTCCTGAGTTCTCTCTCATCTTGGCTCACCCCATTGGAGTGTCAATCCAAGGCCTTCTCACTGCTTCCCAAAGTCAAGTCTCTCAAGAGAAGTGACCCTACAAGACGGTGGAAGGAGACTGTTTATCTACTCTTCAGTCTGAAATCATGAATCAGAAGGGGTTATGGTCAGAAAAGAGTGAACAAATAGTGGTAAATTTTTTGGGACAGAAATAAGACTTGGGCAAAGACACTCACATCTCTACCCAATTCTCAAACTAACTGTACTGTTGAGAGAAAAGAATGTTCAAGAAATGTCTCTTCCTGTGGAAGGTTGGGGTGGGGCTGCCAGCCAGTGAGAGAATGACCGGCATTGAGGGCTGAGGTACTGGGGGACTGGGCCGGTGGGGGGCCTGTGGAAAGAACCAGGAGTAGGTATTGTCACAGATTTTTTACAGGTAATATTGATGGCAGACCCATAAAGTCTATAATTAATCTTGTAACTTGGTTTACTAGGCAAGCAAGTAATAAGAACATCTTTACCTACATCTTCGTACTAGTTCTCTCCCATAGGCCTCTGAGCGCATGCTACAAAGGAGGGAAGGCAGATCATATTGAAGAATTGCCCACGTAGGTCATCTGGATACACTCTGATCTCTGCTTTACTGCGGCAGGGTCCGTAACTGGTCATGTAGACAGCCCGTCCTGGCAGAGGGAAATATGACCAGGGCCATGCCCTGTTTGTCCAAGACTTCATGGTGAAACCCTGATGTTGTGGGGTTCGCAGCTGTAGACCGGGCTGGCTCTGATCAGCAGAAATAGGATTCTCTGCCCAGTGGCCGAGCCCCGTCATAGAAAGTGACCCCTTTACTGTGTCTAATCGACAAATTGACACTTGAACGAAATGCCTGCACCTGGAAAAGTTTCTTTATACTTTTCATAATCTGTGGAATCATTGATTCTAAGGACACTCTCTATATCATAGTGACATTCTTTTCTCAACCTAATGGTTTGTTTTATTATCTGGGAGGTGTCTCGATTGAACGCTGAGATGTTAACCCTCTGCGGCCTGGGAGCCTGCCGCTGAGTTCCGTACCGGTCCTAAGAAGAATGCTATTTAAGTCAACAAAAAGACTTTTTTTTTTTTTTTGTAAAGTGTTACAAAAGATATAATACAGGTATATAGATATAATATAGATATATATCTATAATATAATCTATATATATCTATAATATGATATAGGTAGATATAATATATAGATAGAAATATCTAACTTTTGGTGGGAACTCACGCAGTGCTGGATATGAACCATGACATGGGCAATAAGATATCACATGTTTGTAATGTATCGCCGGTCATTATATAATCCACTGGACAGATGGTTTGAAAATTTTAAAGTCCATGTGGAACCTTCAAAGGAACGTATTACTCTGCTTCTTAAAAAGTAATTAATAGTTAATAAAGGCTTGGAAATATTTTGCCACTACTTTGAAAACATTTCACCATAGGCAAAAATTGTTAATATTTTGAAGTACAAAAATGAAGAAGGAAAAATTGGAATGAAACAGGGGGCAAAGAAGGGAGACACGGCAAATACGACCCGGAAGACACGATGCTCACGAGACAGCGATGCGGCTTCAGGAACAGGATGAAGCGGGGGACCCTCATGTGGCAAACACTTTCCTTCAGACTGTTGTTAACTCAGACATTGCAGGATAGTGACCAGGTCACTATTGCATTTTTAATGAGGAAAGAGGCAAGCATTTCATCTTTGAATGGAAACAAGCAAGCAGCAAAACGCAGAACCTATTGGCAGGTGTCTGTGCTTGATGGAAATGAACAGAAGGGGGTCCGCACGTCACTGGGGGCTGGTCCGGCTATAAAATCGCCTGGACAATGCCTGGACTTGGGTGTGCATCTTGAACACTCTGGCCGAGACGCATATGGAGGGGCCCACCTCCACCTGGCATCGCTGGATGCCGCATCAGCCCCGTCAGGGTTTGAGTGTGGTCCCACACCTGTCAACAAACACTGTGCTAGAGGAATTGAGGTCTGAATCTGTACAGTTTCAGGTTTCATTTCTTTCGATGGTAACTGGACCATCCATTACTTTGTCCCCACCGAGCAGTCGGTCCGGGCCCTGAATTAGCTTTAGGGTCACCGTACAAAGCAGCACAAACCAGGGCACTTTAAATAGTGGAAATTTATTGTCTCAGCAGCACTGCGCTACCTCTGAAGCCTCCGGGGAGAATCTGCTCCATGCCCTCCTTTCTTGGGGGACCACCGATCCTTGGTGCTCCCTGGCTGATAGACATGCCACCCCAGTCTCTGCCTCACCTGCCAGGGCCCTCTGGGTCTTTGTCTCTGTCTGCTTACAAGGACACCAGTCACAAGGGATTCGGGCTCATCTGAATGACTTCATCTTGATTACACCTGCAAAGATCTCATTTCCAGAGAAGGTCACACTCGCAGGTACTGGGGTTTAGGAAAACAACAGGACCCCATTGAGCATTGGCCTTGGGTAGCAACTCCCACATGGAAAAGAAGGAAGAGCTGCATTTCTGAGAATATAGACTCAAATCATGGTCTGGTCGCAGAGACAGTGGAGACCGTACAACCTCTGTAGCTGAGGAGCCCCATGGAGATTTGCAGGCTTGGCTTTGCTATAAATCTTTAAGGAGAAGTATAGGCAATTTTCCTGCCAGGATACCTGAAAGGAAAACTTTGGTGAGGCAGAAATAAACGTTCTAACCATAACATTGAATTACAGAGAAGACTAAAGCACAGAGAAAATCTTTAGTGCCATGACTATAATAAAAAAGAATAATTGACAATCAGAGAAGAAGCTTCCATCTTAGTCTCTGATGATGCAAAAAGAAGTGAAAGTACTGCTTAACCAACTGTTAAATCA